>NC_137779.1:20920431-21535571 GCF_963455305.1 Plecotus auritus
CAGGGGAGCCACGGAAGGCAGAGGTCTGGAGGCGCGTGCGCAAGGGCAGGGCTGACGGGAAGCCAAGACTGACTGCCTTGCCCTGAGACTCCACCCCTTCCAAGCTGAGCACAGAGGCTATTGCAATTTGGCAAGTCTAATCCTATAAGGCTGTCTCCAGCACTGAACTTCTCCCAGCGTAGACACAGCCTACTGGCCTGGAGGTCAATTCCTCCCAGTGATACCAACAACAATCAAGACTTAATTACAACAAGGCTGTACACACAGTCCACAAAGGGGTGCACCAAGAGTGTCCACCTCATGCCGAAACCGGTTTGGCTCAGTGGATAGAGTGTCGGCCTGTGGACTGAAGGGTCCCGGGTTCGATTCTGGTCAAGGGCATGTACCTTGGCTGCGAGCACATCCCCAGTGCGGGGTGTGCAGGAGGCAGCTGATCGATGTTTCTCTCTCATCGATGTTTCTAGCTTTCTATCCCTCTCCCTTCCTCTCTGCAAAAATATCAATAAAATATATTTAAAAAAAAAAAAAGAGTGTCCACCTCAGGTTAACTGGGGAGGCCAACCTACTGGGCCATATAGGAAACCTAGCACACAATCCCTACCAACTCAGGGAAGCAGTGAAAATGCAGAGACAAAGAAACAGATCACAAATGAAAGAAATGGAGGAAAACAAACTACTGGATATAGAATTCAAAACCATGGTTATAAGGCTTTTCAAGAATATCCTAGAAAAGGCCAATAAATATAACGAGACCCTCGAAGATATGAAAAAGGACCAACTAGAAATTAAACATACACTGACTGAAATAAAAAATATTATACAGAGACCCAGAACAGACTAGAGGCACACAAGAATCAAGTCAAAGAATTGAAATACAAAGAAGCAAAAAACACTCAACCAAAAAAGCAAAAAAAAAAAAAAAAAAAAAAAAAAATCCAAAAAGTTGAAGATAGTGTAAGAAGCCTCTGGGACAACTTCAAGAGTACCAACATCAGAATTATGGGGGTGCCAGAAGAAGAGAGAGAGCAAGATACTGAAAACCTATTTGAAGAAATAATGACTGAAAACTTCCCCCACCTGGTGAAAGAAATAGACTTACAAGTCCAGGAAGCTCACAGAACCCCAAGCAAAAGGAATCCAAAGAGGACCACACCAAGACACATCGTAATTAAAATGCCAAGAGCAAAAGACAAAGAGAATATTAAAAGCAGCAAGAGAAAAATGGTTAATTACCTACAAGGGATCACCCATATGATTGTCAGCTGATTTCTCAACAGAAACTATGCAGGCCAGACAGGAGTGGCAAGAAATATTCAAAGTGATGAATAGCAAGAACCTACAACCAAGATTACTCTACCCAGCAAAGTTATCATTCAGAATGGAAGGGCAGATAAAGAGCTTCACAGATAAGAAAAAGCTAAAGGAGTTCATCACCACTAAACCAGTATTATATGAAATGCTGAAAGGTATTCTTTAAGAAGAGGAAGAAGAAAAAAGTAAAGATAAAAATTATGAACAACAAATATCTATCAACAAGTGAACCTAAAAATCAAGTGAATTAAAAATCTGAGGAACAGAATAAACTGGTGAATATAATAGAATCAGGGGCATAGAAAGGGAGTGGACTGATAATTCTCAGGGGGAAAGGGGTATGAGGGGTGCAGGAAGAGACTGGACAAAAATCGTACACCTAGGGATGAGGACAGTGCGGGGGGAGGTAAGGGCAGAGGGTGGGGTGGGAACCGGGTGGAGGGGAGCTATGGGGGGAAAAAGGAGAAACAATTGTAATAATCTGAACAGTAAAGATTTATTAAATTAAAAAAAAAGTTATCTGACTGTGGGATGTTTTGCAGTATCTGGGTTGGTAAGTCTAACACATTGTTACCTCCTTACAACAAAAATACCTTATGTTGATATTTTTATAATTGCCAATGCACTTGTATTTTCTGAGTTGATTGTACACAAAACCCTTGGGAGGGAGACATTATTAGCAAGAAGAAAACCAAATCCCTGAGAGAATAATTTAGACCCTGAGGCAGTGTGAAATAGCTACTAAGAAATCAGGCTTCTAAATTAGTTGACCTGGATCCAAATCTTGGCTCTTTCATGTACCAGCTATGTGTCCAATGAGGACTTGCTGAACCACCCTAAGACTGTCTACTCAAACATGAGGTGAAATTTGCAATCGTACCATCTATTGGATTGTCTTGGGGCTTAAATGGAATGACGAAGTAAAGACCAGTTGTTACTATTGACTGACTCAGTCAAAATTATCCAACACAGCTCAAATCTGGGGCCAGGTCTCCTCACTGTTAGTCTTGTGTTCTTTCCTGCCATTCCAGGTTTCTGGTTAAATCCTGATAAATAATCCCAAATCAGGCATGTTGGGGTGAGGTTTGTGCTGAACTTCCTCTTAATTCCTATGAAGCAAGTAGCCAGGCTTGGTGCAGGACTTAAGAAAAGGGGTTTTCCTTGGGCCCATGAATAGAAATAGGATGATTTAAAAATAGAAATATAAACATAAATAGATTCATAGAGCTGCAGCCTCCATGGGTTTAAAAGAATGAATGTCATGTACCCAGAACAAAACCATCTTAAGCAGAATACATTTGCCTATTTATGCTGAGAGGAGGCTGAAATGAAGCTTGCAGGGTCTTGTGTCACCAACATCATCTTTATGTTCTTAAATGACTAACAGAGAAAGGATTTGCCTTATTACAGGAGAAAGAGCCAAATATATTTGCTTTCAAGGGTAGCAAAAAAAAAAAAAAAAGAAATGCCTTTTCTCACTGTGGAACTTCATTTTGATTACTCGCCTAGAGAAGGAGAGGAGAAAAAAAGCCGCCATGCCCACCCAAGCTCTCCCTCCCCCACCGTCTTTTATTTTTTATTGAAGCAAATGAGGCCAATTGTTGGAAATTTCTGTGCAGCCCCGACTGCCTCAGTGGTGACTCTCACTGAGATTAATGCATTTAATTTACCTCTTTGGTATATCTGAGATGCTATTCGGCAGCCGTTGGGAGTCCCTGGCCCTATTTGCTGCTCCGTGCTGAGCTGCTCCCTGGCTTCCTACATTGGGTCGCTTTGGAGGGCTTTGGCTAGGTGAAGGAAGGAGCCGGTGGGCCCTGCAGTTTCAAATCTGCCCCCTCTCCATAGGTGTTCATAGCTGAAAAAATGGAAAAAGTTGAAGTACAGGGTGAAATACGCACAAAAATACGGTGTTTTCCATCTTCTCAAGTGCTCCATACCGTCTTCTCCCACAGTATTCTCATCAGTAGAGAAGTCACTTCATTCAAGGAAACATTTCCCATATGTGGGATGAATTAAGAGGGCTAAATAGTTTTCTTTAGGGCTTAAACCATTGTTGGCTTTTCAATGTTAAGTATGAGCTTTGCCATCGCTCAGGACTAATGGAGGCAAAACTTCTTCTCTTTTTTACTTTTCTTCAAATCTTTTATTTTTTAAAAATATATTTTATTGATTTTTTACAGAGAGGAAGGGAGAGAGAGTTAGAAGGATCGATGAGAGAGAAACACCGATCAGCTGCAGGAGTGCCTGCAACCAAGGTACATGCCCTTGACTGGAATCGAACCTGGGACCCTTCAGTCCGCAGGCTGAGGCTCTATCCACTGAGCCAAACCGGTCAGGGCAATCTTCAAATCTTTAAAGCTATCTATTTTATTCCAGGCACTGTGCTAGGTCTAGGGGCACAGTCAGTCCAAGAGACACATGACCCTGCACTCCCGGGACCTCTCACCTGATAGAGGGGATCCATGTGCACAAGCAATCACACAAAGATCTAATTACAGCTTTGATACCTGTCATGAAAGAACACTCAGCAGACCTAATCTAGACTGGGAAATTACAGGGAAATAATCCTGAGAAAACATGGCTTACATGTTTGAAGGATGACTCAGAACGAAAAGGAGTTATGTAATAGTAGAACCCAGGCCCCCTGCCTTCCAACCTACAACTCATTCCTGACAGGTGTCTGGTCATGTTGGGTTGGTCCATTTTGCTGCATCTCTAGAACCTAAGCAGCTTTACAGCAAACACCCAGGAGCTCCCTGGGGGCAGAAACTGCCTCTTTGACCTTTTGGTCCCCAGTCTTCAGCATGATGCCTTGTTCTGAGAGCCCAGTAGAATGAGAGATACTTTATTTTCAACATTTCCTGAGTGCTCATCCTCAGTATATGGTTGGGGATTGCTCTACCTGCTCTCCTATCTCCAGAAAGGATAGGGGAACATTTAGCCCTTATTCTTTTGGCTCCTTGTTCCTTCATCCCCACAAGGAATATTTTCAGCAGGTAATTTCTCCAAAGATTTACCCTTACAAGTTGAAAAATGAAGGTTTGGTCCCAGATTTCTTTAGACAACTTTATGTAGGGTCAAAATAGGGGGAAAATACTTTATGCTTCCCTAATCATGGATTGATTCTTCCTTTGATACTCTGAAAAACCCTGACAGGTCACCTCTGAAGATGAAATTTAAGGGAACACCATAGTTTCTCCCACAGAAGATAAGCAAACCTTTTAGGCCAATGCACGTTCTCAAATACAATGTCCCACCCTGCATCATGGCATGGCGAGCATCCCTCCAATGGACAAGAGCAAACACAGCCTTAGAAAGGCAAGTCATGAATAACTCACATGGAATGTGGAACTAATGTTTAAAAAGGAATGTGCCTTCCTGCTGTAACACCAACTTCGAGTACAAATAGAAACTTGCTGTATGACATCAGGAGCCCTTTGCGTCTATGGAGCCTTGGTCATTTCCATTCATAGTACAAGACCACTGCCATCCTGATCATCATTTTTTGACTGTGAAAAACGGGTGAGGCACTTTGAAAGTGCCTGAGGAGGGTGCTCTCTGAAACTGTTGTTATTATTTACATCTCTGTCAGAGAGACTGAACTGAGAATCGAGTCCCCTGATCCTTCCTCAAAGTTCTTTAAGGACCTGACAGTGTGCCCTGGAGAAAACCATGTCCCTCTGCAAGACTCCATGGGCTTGGTTGTCAAGCAAGAATTGTCCCAGCTCCCTGCCTGCCTGCCATCCTAGTCCCCTGACTGCAGAGACCACGAGCTCCAAAGAGCAGAAGCATCGTGTGGAGTGATGTGTGGGCCTCAGTAGGCTTCATCGCTCATTCCAAAACGTTGGCACAGAGTCAAGTTAGTTCTTATGTGACATTAAAAGCCTCACTCCAGTGAAGAAAACAAACAGATAAAGAGCACCAGCTAATTACTTTGGAAGGCCAAGAGAGCAGCTGAAGTATTGTTTTTTTAAATGCAATAGATTTTAAAAGACATTTCCAATAATAAATAAGTCACCCAATTACTGCACTCTTTTAATTCTGAACACCTGTTCCAGTGATTCCCAATCCCCAGAGTGACTTTTATTTTGAACAATATTTATTATCATGAGTGTTATCGCATTAGATGGAGTCAGCTGGAGATAGACGCTGCCCTCATTGATGGCAGCCAGGCGCTGTACATCAGTGAGAGTGTTTTCATCTTTCCTCAAATGCCACAGCGGCTCTGAGTTGCCATCACTGATGGTTCCCAGTGGACAAGATGATCTCACAACACCCTACAGCATAAGATCACCCTAGGTTCTCCCACGACTATCCCCTCAAAGCATCCCTGAGTATTCCACATAGTGGTTGCTGGAGACAAACCTAAGAACAGCCCCTCTTAGCATTGGAAGGCCGGTGCTTTGGGAAATGGGATGGAGTGACTCTACCATTGCCACATCGCTTTCCCCATTTGCTCCTGAGGAACAGCTAGAGAAATTCCAGGCGCACAAAGGGGCAATGACTCAGAGATGCTTTTGGAGCATCCCTTTTGCTCTTCAGACATGGCCCAGAGAACAGGCAAAATATATTTCTATAGTTGCCGTGACATCTCTAGCACTAGGCCTATTGCCCGCCCTTGCAAAGGATCTAATGTGGAAAAGTCACCAATATTTTTTAAACAGCTAGAGAGCAATGTATAAAAGAACACTGTTAGCCATTTTTCAACACTTATAAATGCTTGCTATGCATTTTATGTATGATTTCTGATATGCCAATTTAAAGACAAAAACCCTGCGTTTAAGACAGCTCTGATGCTAGCTATAGGGAGGTGGCCATGCAAGCTAATAGTTTAGGTAAGGATGATAATAATAATTAGCATTCTAAGGACTTGGTGAATATTGAGCTATTCAATCCTCACCACAACATCCTTTTTATAGACGAGAATGCTAAGATAGAAATAACTTGTCCAAGGATACAAAGACACTAAGTGGTAGATGCGGGACTGAAACCCATGAAGTTGGTGTCCAGATTCCATGCCCCTGATCACCGTGCCCCACAGCTTCCTGCAGAAATGGGCAACAGGATAAAATAACTACCATTCTGTCACGCTTACACTGTAGGCTGACCAATGTGACAAGCATTTAACACACGCTATATTATTTAATGTTTAGAGCTACCCAGTCAGGTGGTCAGGACCCACAGTTGTAAGAAATAGACAAGTAAAAAGAGAAATTTAACACAAGTAGCTTGTACAATCAAACAAATCAGGGGAGATCCCAGGACCACAGTGACCAGAACCAGAGATGTGAACATTGGCAGGACTCTCTCCCACTGTTTGCCTCCCTCCTTCCTCCCCCCTCTCTCCCTTCTACCCCCCTCCTCTCTGCTCACTTTCTTGCCTCTTCTTTGCTCTGCTCTCCATATCAGCTTCACTCTTACCTACTAGATACCAGCTTTGTTCACATGCTGGAGGCAAATAAACCTGGAACATTTGACTTATATCCTCGCACCTTTATCATCAGAGTAAATGTTTCCTCCCCAGCTCTAAGAAATTTCTTTTTTTTTTAAATATATATTTTATTGATTTTTTACAGAGAGGAAGGGAGAGGGATAGAGTGTTAGAAACATCAATGAGAGAGAAACATCGATCAGCTGCCTCCGGCACACCTCCTACTGGGGATGTGCCCGCAACCAAGGTACATGCCTTTGACCGGAATCGAACCTGGGACCTTTCAGTCTGCAGGCCGATGCTCTATCCACTGACCCAAACCGGTTAGGGCAGAAATTTCTTAATAAAATGTTTGGCTCTTTTATCAAGTGCCTACTATTAGACTCAACACTAAGACTAGCAAAGAAAGGTCATTAGAAAGTGGCTGTGCCCATTCAGACCACACCTGAGACTGGGAGGTGTGGGGAATGCGTGTTTTCTTAAAGGAAGGGGTGAAAAGGAGCGGCACGGCCACTGAGAAAATCATTATAAACTTAACAGCCAGCCTAATGCATGTTTATGAAGTGTAGATTTGTTGATACCCTTTTGTGCAGATGAGAAATTGGGATTGAGAGAGGTTAAGCAACTTGCTCAAAGCATCATCTATTGTTCATGAGATATTTGAACAAGGGGGATGTATAATCAGGCTCTGTGGGATGTGATTTAGACGCTATCATTAGGGGTTGAGCTGTTCGCTCAAGGGAGAGAGAGTGCTTACCCTGCTTATTGAAGAAAGAACAAAATTTGGGAAGGCAGCAAGAAAGTCATCCCAGCTAAAGTCAACAGCAGGCACAAGCAAGAACTAGGTTAACATGAAGTCATTAAATCTCAGTGAGGTGGAGGTTTAGCCTGAGTCAGAATAATCGGAGGATTGAGTCATCTCACAGAGTCCCAGGAGCAATGGGTTCTTTGTACCCATCCCACAAATGGTGCCTCGTGGTTGGCCCCACGGGTATTTGCTGAGACTTTTCTGTAGAGTTCATGCCTGTGGCTGGCTGGTCAGACTTCCCTCCAAAGCATAGCTTGTGTTCTTGAGGTTAAGCCATCATTACTCACTGGGACATAATGAATGTACTTTGATTCATACCTGGAGATCACAGTCTCAGCCCACAACCTCCAAAATTAGGAAATGAAAAAGCCAGGGTGTGCAGTTGAACCATGCCTAGCAGAGTCTATGATTGAGCCTTGTACCAGCAAGTTCGGCCCAAGCCTGCCTTGAAATCGGAACTTCTCAGGACCCTGGAGTAGTGCCTCTTCTCCCTGCATTCTACAGTCATATCCACTTTAATCATTCTTCTGAGGCCCTGCCTGCATTACTTTCTCTCTCTCTCTCTCTCTCTCTCTCTCTCTCTCTCTCTCTCTCTCTCTCTCTCTCTCTCCCCTCTCTCTCTCCCCTTCTCTCCCTCTCTCTCCCTCTCCCTCTCCCTCTCCCTCTCCCTCTCCCTCTCCCTCTCCCTCTCCCTCTCCCTCTCCCTCTCCCTCTCCCTCTCCCTCTCTCCCCTTTATCAGACTCTGATAGTCTTTATGAACTACTGCTCCTGCATTCTATTCATTCCATCTTGTCTTCTTTTTCTTAATTAGAATCTTCACCTTCTCTCCCCTATCATCCTCTGGTCATACCTCCATTCATGCTTCCTGGCTTTTGTTCCTTCTGGTAGGGAGCCAGTCATCCCCCCCAACCCCATAGTCAGACACTATCTTCTAGCTCTTTCTGCCCAATGGGCTGGAATCCTAAACATTCTTCAGTCCTCTCTTGTGAATTTAACTCCAGTGATAAAATTCCTAGGTCCTCCCAGAAGAAGCTTCCCAGAATTTGCCATTTTTCCACTTGGCTGCTTCTACTTCAGGGAAGAAGAACAATTCATTTATTGGTATGTTTCTGGTTTGTACCCCTGCTTTGCCATCAGTAGAGGGCATCTCAACTTAAACATCCAGAAAGGGAGCTTTCTGAATGACCCAATAGAATCTGTCATGTCTTATAATCTTGTTTAGGATAAAGAAAGGGGTTGCCCTTTAAGCACAAAAGAGAGGAATCAGGAAAATGGTACAAAGCCTAAGAATGCTAAATTTGAAGCTTGTGCCTTTACTTATTATGCCTCATGGAGAAGAATTTTTTTCTAAGACCTGTGAGTGTGTGTGCTCATCTACCAATACTTTCTTGATTTCTTTTTGTGTTACAGAGGTTTACCTGGTTCTTTTATATGAAGTCAGAAACTGAGTTTGCTGTAGGGCTTGGTGTAAATGATGTTAAATTATGAACCATCTTCTGCAATGATAAAATCAGTTTCTAATTCAAGTTGAAAAAACAAACTTCTATAAGATAAATACTTTAAGAATATCTTTTTTATTTACCTCCTTATCCAAGAAGTCTCAATGAATATCCCAGCATGCTTCAAAAGTGTACACTCATTTGAATTCTATTTCATAGCTGCTTGCATGTGGGTTTCTAGTGTTTCTATATTGTATGAATGTGTATGTGTATGCACTTGGGTGAGAGAAAGAGAGAAAAAGAATGAGGGTGAGGGGAAATGGACAGAGAGAGAGGAAAGGAGGGAGGAGACTCTGAGACAATAAAAAACAGACTTTCTCCTTAAATCCAAATTCCTTAGGACAGGAACATTCAACTATTATCTGCATTCTCAGGCTAACTTGAAACCTACAAAGAGGAAACTCTCAACAAATGTTATGAACTATTAGAAGAATATCTTTCTCTAGGACTACCTTCATTTTAATGAAGTAATTGCTAAGTGAATTAAAGTAACTCAAAGAAAAGCCAGTCCCACCTCCAGAGAACAACAATTCTTGCCATCCAGTTTTGAAATTTCTTTAAGAATTATCTGCCCCATTTAGTCAAAATATACAAATATGCTTTCAACACAGGAGAGCAGTAACCTCTCAGAATCACATCACTCCCAGTCTAAAATTACCACTCACCCCCTTCCCCACACTGCCTACAGGGAAATCCAAGATGCTTCATTTGGCTTCTAAAACCTTCATAATCTGGCCTCTCCTCATCTGTTTACTCTCATCTCCCAGCATGCCTTTCTTTGGAATTTATGCTGCAGGAGCATGGAACAACTGGAGGCCACCCTCCATTGAAACACAGACTTAGTGTCCATGCCACACGTCATCGAGGGGTCTCTCTTCCCTACGGCCTTAGCTGCAGTGCCTTCAAAACTTGCTCTTCACCTGGCTACTTCCTCTGGCCCTTACAAACAAGAATTCTCTTTAATCGCCCGTTTACTGTGTTGGTACTCTGTGCTATTGTAGTTCACTGAATGCATGACAGGGTGTTGCTTCCACCTTGACATCTGGGATATTGAGGGTGGTGTCATGCTTAGCCAACTCTGTATCCAAAGCTCCCAGCCCAGTACTTGGCACAGACAATTTGTTTGGATTCATTCACTTCTCAATAACTTGTTGATCCCAGAACCCCCCATGCAAAATTGCAATGCCCTTGACACTTTCTCCCTCCCTTCCTGCGTCATGTCTTTCCTTAGCCCTCCCTCACTACCTAACATCTAACTTATTTTATTTTTCTTCCTCTCTATGTTAGCATTGGTGCTTTTGTTTCCAGCTCTATCCCTAAATCTTAGAATAATACCCAGAATATAGCGGGTATTCAATGAATCGTCCTTGTTGAATAAATAAGTAAATCAATGAATTGATTCTATGGAGAGGTGGACGAATGGGAATGGAAAAAGAGAAGTGGCTGTTGCCCTGTGTGAGGGTCTGTGTGGAGGGTGTTGTGACCAAGAGCAGAGGATAGGAGGGGAAGGGGAGGTGGCAATGAGGTCTGCAATGGGATGCAAATATTATTCAGTCAAAAGCCACCAAGTCGCCTTGGCCAGTGTGCCTCAGTTGGTTGGGCATCATCCCATACACCATAAGGTTACCGGTTCATTCCAGGTCAGGGCACATACCTGGGTTGCAGACTTGATCTCCCAGTCGGGGGTGTGCAGGAGGCAGCCATTCACTAACTTTTAATCTTAAGTACAAAATGTCTTTTCAATGTCTGTCTCATCTGAAAATGGGGATACTATATATTTTAAGGGCTTTGAAAATAACTCATTAGAATAATTAGGATAGTATAGGGCAGCACTTAATGTGAATTGTTATTGTTAAAAGTATCATAAATTAACCCTGGACTCTTGACTCTGAATAAAAGACAAATACACAATTGGAAAAGAAAGAAACATATGGAAAGAGGAGTGTAAGTTGGTTTGTTGCGTGTTTGCAAGTCTTGGGGTGGGGCGGGGGGTAGGGGGGCTCAGCATTCCCCTGGCCTTGGCTGTTAGACACATGGGTGACCCAGCGAGCAGGGAACTGGCAGCAGCACCCACGTCCCTCTCATCTGGGGCTGGGCCAGCTGTGACCATCCTGGTGCTGCCAGGGAATTGTATGGAGTCAACCGACATTCCAGCCAGTCTCGTCCCTACAGTCTCACCTTCAATAGAGGTCCAGTAAACTTAGCAAGGTCGTTCTTATTTTTTGTTAAAAATATTGACTCTTCCCCCAATCCTTTGATGACTCTCTACATAGGAGGCCAAGGAGAGGAGGCCAGGCAAGGAGATCAGATGTCCTCTGTTGGGTCCCACAGTCTCGGGATGGGAGATGGTGAGCCAGTACGCCCACCTGCGCCTGCTTCCCGGGAGCATCTGTGGGAAGTAAACAAAGAATTTGGCTCTAGGGATTTCTTAAGCCATGCTCCCTGGAAACCGGCTTCACTCAAACTGTTTAATTAGTGTGCTCCCACTTTTCTAAAAATAGAAAGAAAAATCGATCCACACTAAATGGTTACAATCCTCAGATCAAAGTCGTTTTAAACATGGTTGTGTCAGCTTCAGCCCCTCTCGTGCTCTCTGAGGGCCACATCAGCTAAACATCTGCATCTTAGAAAGTGCGCAGTGGTAAGGAATATTATTCAGTCAAAAGCCACTAAGCTCTGTGCACTGGCTCTCCAGAAGGGGGCCGATGTGTCCTATGTGTTAAGCGGTCACCTGTAGGAGTTCTACCGTGGCAGCCACGGTCCCGCCCATTTCAAGTGCAGGTTCGCAGCTGGATTTGTATAAAGGAGGAATATTTCCTACTTCCAAACCTTTACTCCTTTATCGCTGGTGATGGGACCTTTTGCTCAGCTTAACAATTGGGGTAAGAAAGAAGTACGAGTCTAATAAGCACAATTACTTCCCATTATGGTCTTCAGGGCCTTCGCATATATGTCCTCGCCTTGGAATACTCTTACTCTCTACCTATATCGTCATGCCTGGCTCCCTCAGCAACTCTAGGTCTTTATTCAAACATCACTTTCTCAGTGAGCTTCCGCTGATCTAACATTTCAACATTTTCCCAGACACTGAGTTCTTTAGCCCACTCTCTGATTCATTTGTGTTACTTACCACTGCGCACTTTCTAAGATGCAGATGTTTAGCTGATGTAACTCATTGATTATCTTCGTCCCTCCCCAGGAGGTGGAAAACAGAGATTGCCATCTACCTGGGGCTCTGAAGTATCCCAGGCTTCCAGTGCCGGGCGTCAGGAGGAGCTCAGTTAACGTCTGTTGCAAGGGAGGCAACAGTTAAGAACCTGGTCTTTATAGGAGTCACCAGGTCATGAAGCGAGCTCCACCACTCACTAGCTCTTGACCTTGGGCAATGCTTCACTTAGCCCGTCTGTGCCTTGGCCACTTAATCTGTAAAATAGGAATGATGGTACTAGTATCAACTCGCAAAGTTGTTCTGAATACTAAGTATGCTAATAGGTAAGATCTCTGCACAGAGCTTGACACTGGGTGTGTGCTTTGAAAGTGTCCGTTGTGACTGTTGTTATTAACAATGACACCCAACAATTATTAAGCACTTACTATGTGCTGGGAACCAACCGTGCCGACTGTTGAACTTCCATCAAGTGGGCTAATGTGTGTGAAGTGCTTAGAATGGTACTTGGCACATATTAAGTGCATAATAAATATCAGTTATCATTTTATTTTATCTCCTTTATTACACAAACTGCAGTGTGGCAGCTGTGAGTATTCTGATCGAGCCTGGAGAGGTTACTTAACTCCCCCCGAGCCAGCCTGTGGGAAAGGTGCGAGTCTAGAGGCGCCTGCCACCCGCTGCAGGGCATCCGTCACGGAGCCGCTGACCTGCCTCAGTCATATTTCCACTCGCAGGCGTTAGCTTTTGCTTCCAGGCTGGGTTCTTCTGGCCCAGTCGTTAGCCTTAAAGACTTGCAAGGGGAAACTTCTGAGACTCCATGGATCACCACCCCCGCTAGAGATCAAATTCAATCCACACCTATTCTCTCCTTTTTAATAGCGCGCTGTGTGCAATTTATCACATGGAGCCTGTTGATTGAAATTGTTTAAATTGGCTCCGTGCAGACTATAAAAATCTGGAGCATAAAGTTCCAACCCAACCTGGTTTGGGAACCGAGGCGGTGGCTTTTCCCTGAGGGCTTTCAGTGTGTTTGCTGCCCTATAAAACCAATTTTCCTCCCAAACCTTTCTGCAGCAACCGCAGCCTGGCCGAGCCCAAGCTGGCAGGGTGGGGAGGCAGCCACTGCAGCCACAGGAAGTGGGAACAGGCATCAACAAGCGCTGACGCCATCTTAAGATCTTAGGGTCTGAAGAATGCTCAGAACTGAAGACAGAAGGGGGGGGGGGGCGGCGGCAGTGAGCAGGTGAGCTGGGCCATCAAAGGGTTGAGTAGCAGCCCCTCCTCCAGGAATAGCCCCAGACAGCACTCACTGGGAGGGTTTGGGTTCTTTTTGATTCATGGGCTGAAATCCCTTTTGGCCCCAGTGAGGCAGAGTGTCCCTGCCAGGGTCATTGCTGCAGTTGAGAAAACGGAACCCTGGATCTGTAGCCACAGGGTCCAGAGTTTGTCCCCGGAGGATTCTGGGATGTGAGTGGCAGGAGAGCCCTTGGCATGGGGCTGACTTCCAATGAGACTCTGCACTGTGCCAACATCAAACTCAGAAAGAGAGGAGCTGTTCAAAGGGGGCGATTGCAGAAGTCACCACAGGCAGGACCAGGGCTGGGGGAGATGTAAAGGAGAGAGTCCAATCATGAGGCACGGCGAGGAACGGCAAACATGGAGCTTGATGGGCTCTATTAATAGAAGGAAGAGATGGCACAGCCAACCATCGTAGCCAAGTGCAGGGATGAGCGATAGACAGGGCCAGAGAGGGCAGGCCAGAGAGAACAGAGGGGACCAGAAGAGAGGCAGAAGGGAGAAGAGACCTCATTAAACTCATGGAGATGATGACATCGCAAGAAAGGCTTTCCTCACTGGGAGGCGTAGGTCCAGACAGGTGTTGGCCAACAGCAGCCTTAGCTCTGTTCATGTAAAATCCTTCAAACCTGTAAAGAATTTTTGTGAGTTTATTTCAGCCAAACTGTTGACAATTGCCAGGAAGCAGAATCTCAATGTACTGGGATAATGCTCCGGAGAATGGCGGTTTTTCATCTTGTTTTATACATTACAATCTAAGCAGGAGACATAAGTGGGTTACAGGAAATCCACTGGCGATAGATTAGGGAGGTGGGAGAAAGCAAAGGGGAGGTTGGAAACCTTTGGGATTGGGTAAAAAGGAAAACGATAGACACATACTTCTGTTACCCAGGTGGGTGCAGGATAGTTAACAGTCAGCAAGTAGCATGATAACAATAACAGTGAAGGACTTAATGTCTCTGTCCTGGGGCCCAGGCTCATTTGGTTTTGCCCTGAGGGGAAGTTACAAGTTACCCTGACATTGCACAGGCATATTATCTTAGATGCAGAAAGACAATAGGTTCCATTAAGGTAAAGATTGACCTTTTGTCAGAGAAGATACTGGCCTAGGACATGACTACCCTTAAACTGCTTTTAGCTAAAGTTTTAATTTCAGGCCATCCTTTGTGATTTCTTTAGATCTTTGAGTTTCCAAGATGGCCATGCAGGCCTTCCATGAGCTACTCAGGTTAGCAGGTGGCCTTTTTTTTTTTTTTTTTCCATCCATCGCTCTTTGATTGTTGACTCTTATGTCAGAAACAAAGTTAACTGCATGTCAATGGGGCACCCCTGAGCAAAGGGGTGCGGATGGCATGACCATCTTTAGGAGTTGTGATGAGGCCCTCCCTGCCCCCACATAAGCTCCAGAACCTTCTCCTGTTGTCCCTTTAATATTTACTCAAAATATTCAAATTCGGCACCACTTATGGGAGGTAAACCATAAATGAACCTCCGGAGGGAAGCTCTTTAACAGCAGTAGGAAAGCTCGTGTGTCTAGTTGTCTTCTCTGTATGCGCATCAGAGCCCGCTCCACCGCCTCATTGGAGGACACATGCAGCTTCCAGGCAGGAGGGACTGCTGCTGTCCCTTCTGCAGGACACAACCTAGGGAAGGGGGGCAGGGCACATAGTGGGAACCCCTGCGGCCTAGGGAGAGAGTGTGGGTGTGCCAGGAGGAGGAAGTACCAGGCATGAGCTGCGAGAGAGACCCAGCAATATGAGAAAATAGGCTGGACCTCAGAAATGCAACGTGGCAGCCCTAAGGCAAGCTGTGGACCAGAGCCACCTCCAGTCCTCTCCTCCTCTCCTCCCCGCTCTATCTCCTGTCATGGACCAGGAGCCCGCCTTTCTCGCAGGCCATTTCCAGCCCTTCTCTTGGGTCCTCTCTGCTCAGGATGGAATCTCAGGCCTCCCAGACATTTTCTTCTCCAAAGAGGAAGCAATTCGTTATTCTGATAAGTCTCTTAGACCACAGTCATAAAATACCAGAGGGAAGCACAACCAACGGCCTCACACAGATGTTCTCTTGCCTCAAAAAGATTCCTCCCAAGTTGTGTATTGTAAAACTAAAAAATAAACACTCTTGTATCACACCCTTGTCACCTGTGTGTTGGCGACACTGGGTGTCACAGTATTCCTCACTTTCTCTTCATTCTTTCTGTTTCCTCTTCTCATAGTGGAGCAGGAAAAGGAGAAGGAGGAACAGTTGGGGAAAGAAGGGATAAAGAGGAAAAGGAAGAGAGAAGAGAGAGGAGAGGAGGGAGGGGAGGTGCTGTGGGCAGGGCTCTGGAAATGTCTATTAATGTAAATTAAAATGTTGAAATTCAGACTCCCTGTCAATATTTGTTAAACTGTGACTTTTTCCTTTTAGAAAGGAGAAATACTGCAAAGGTGGCAGGGAGGGAGCTAAAGGCAAATTTTGTTTTACTCATGAGATTAAGACCATTTTCTGTTTTGGGCAAATGAGATTCTCTTTGAGAGTCAAGAGGCGGGGGGAGTGGGAGGTTTTATGTATTCTCTAAGCAGAGGAGAAAGAAAGAGAATCCCAGAATCAGAAACTGTGGCGTAATCGGTTCTGTCTAATGCTTTGCCTGCATCTGAGGGATTACACCTAAGCCACTTACACTGGCGTCTGTGGGCTCAGTGGGTCCCACTTCTATTAACATCTGCCTGGAGGAAGCACAGGCGCTTTCTTTAAGGAGGAGAGAGAAGAGAGCTGGGGATAGTCCTAGTCTAGCCTAAATGATACTAGTTCTTCTAATCACTCAGGGAAGCCGTGTTTGCCATCTAATTTCATCCCAAACACCCTAAACGGAAAATAAAGTGCTGTTTAACAGGCAGGCAAAGATGTCATTTCATTCTGCTGAATGTTCTAATAGCAACTACTAATTATTTCAATGTATTTTTTTCCTGTAATTATTTGAAACAGACTATTCAGAGCTCCCATTAACTGCAAAAAATATTTCGGCATCCTACAAAAATTCAATAGTATAAATTTAAATCGCTTCTCCCCTCCTTTCTTTGATTTGCTGGAATACAGCTGCGGGAGGTTGAGGGAGGAAACACATATTGTGCAAACAGAAAGAACAATGAAGAGAAAAGGAAAGGAATCCTCTCCCCGTCCCCCTTCCCTTTACACTTCTGGGTCCCGTTCAGGCTGCAGCCAATTTTCTTCTGGTTCTTGTGGCCGTTTTAGAGCGAATCCCCTGGATGCGCTGGTACTTTCTGATGATGGGGCAGCAGACACAGGGAGCAGAGCTGGTAAGCGGGGCGTGGAGAGGAATCCTGTCACCTCCTTTGGTCACGTGCAAATTGACCTTCTCACAGAATCGCGCCCAATGCCGGTTGCTATTGTTTGGAAGAATGAAGAAGGACCCAGCCTCTTTATAACCCTGCAGCCATCAGGGTTAGAGGATCCAACAGGTATGCTGAAGACTATCCCTTCCTCTTCCCATGAGATCGCCACCCTGCTGGCCACATCACAGCCACAACTCCAGCAATGACACAGGAATGAGAGGGAGCTGAGCTTCCACCATGCGCTGCGTGGCCACACACGTCACCTCTGAAAAATCAGCAGAACTGAGAGACCCTGGTTGATGGCCTAGCTTCTTCCTTCGACCCTCCTGTGGCATCAACCACAGGACTAGTAGCTGGTCAGTAGCAGGGTGACATTGATGACAACAGCAGGTTCACTCACGCACCGGTGCCGGGTTCTGTTCTGCTGTGTGTACTCACTGTGCATGAACCCACGGGCCTTGGTTAAACACCGCAGATCTTCTAGTAAGCATTGCCTAGCATGCTTGTCATTTTGTGGCGCCCTTTCAGATACATTCAGCCACGTGGGACGACTGTTGGCGCTGCTCTGAGGAGTGGCTTGGGTGGGAGCAGGCTGGGGCTGGGATCTGCAGGATCGGCTTCAGTTCAGGTCGCCTTCTTGCTTAGCTCTCCCTTCTTGGTCCTGCTCCTTCACCCCTGACAGGTCTGCTGGGAGCACTTCCTTAATCAATCACTTGCACGTGACACAAACAGAAAACAAAATGAAACACATCTTTGCAACCATCTGGCCCAATCTCTAGCAGAGATTCATTCTTCCAAACAATCTGTGGCAGAGATCAAGGAATGGGGGCAGAAGCTACAGAAAATGTAGACTATTGTTTTCCGAAGTTGAAGAGTCCCCGCTTTCATGTTACATATTCTAACTCCCATTTAATCTTCTTGGGAATACCTGAACGGAAATCTCAATTAGGCACAAAGTAATCAAATAATACTTATTTGATAAAATAGGAAGCTGCCCGAGGAATGATCAATTGACAAAGAATTCTAAGAAGAGATAAGTCCTACCTGGATGGTACAGAAGCCAGGACTCAACTGCTGGGAGTCCTTTTGACCCATAGTCCTTACAGCAAGGCTCCTCTAGGAATTTTCCCATCAGGAAGTAAAATTAGAAAGCAGGACCAGCCCTAGCTGGTTTGGCTCAGTGGACAGAGCATTGGCCTGAGGACTGAAGGGTCCTGGATTCAATTCCTGTCAAGGGCACATGCCTGGGTTGTGGGCTCACTCCCCAGTAAGGGGCGTGCAGGAGGCAGCTAATTAATGATTCTCTCTCATCATTGATGTTTCTCTCTCTCTCCCTCTCCCTTCCTCTCTGAAATATATATATATATATATATATATATATATATATATATATATATATATATATATATATAATTTTTTTTTTTTTAAAGCAGGACCAAACTTTCTCCCCGCAGAGAGATTGTGAAGGGACTTCCCCAAAGACTTCAGGGTGAGTCCTGCTGGAGGTCCAGGTTAGATTAGTCCCACCTCTGGGAAGCTTTCAACTTTAAAATGCCATAGTCTTTTGCTAATGCCTCTCATTTTTACTGACTGAGGGAATTGGAAAGTAAAATGTGACATTTACATATAACTTAATGGAATTCAAAAATCCTTGCATGTCTATTAATCTGTTGATTATCCCAGTACCCTTACATGTTCACTTGGTGGATGAGGAAATAGGCTCAGAGATGAAATGTAAGTTCCCAAGCTCATCCAATGGCTAAGTTGGGGAATCTTTTGGTTTGGACTGCCTAATATAACCTATAATTTTTTGATCAGCACCTCAAACCTAGATGTCCCATGAATATATTACAGTCCTTGTGTTCATTGCCATTTTTGTAAAGCTTTTTATCCTTCTTAAACACCCCCTCCTCGATTCCCCCTCCACATCACTAAAGCCAAAAATTATGGAAGTCAGCTTTGGTTCTTCTCACTTCTTCTTTTTAAGAAATTGATTTTAGCCCTAACCGGTTTGGCTCAGTGGATAGAGCGTCGGCCTGCAGACTGAAAGGTCCCAGGTTCGATTCTGGTCAAGGGCATGTACCTTGGTTGGGGGCACATTCCCAGTAGGAGGTGTGCAGGAGGCAGCTGATTGATGTTTCTCTCTCATCGATGTTTCTAACTCTCTATCCCTCTCTCTTCCTCTCTGTAAAAAATCAATAAAATATATTTTTAAAAAAAGAAATTGATTTTAGAGAGAGAGGAAGGTCTTCTCACTTCTTTTTAAAAATTTGATTTTATAGAGAGAGGAAGGAGGCAAGAGAGAGAAACATCAATCATTTGCATCCTGCAAGTGCCCCACAACCTAGACATTTGCCTGGACCCAGAATTGAACCCTCAACCTGTCAGTGCATAGTAGGACACTCCAAACAACTGAACCAAACTGTCCAGGGAGATAGTTCTCTCTTCTTGATGTTGTGGTCACCTGACTCATTAGCTGCCATTTTTACCTGCTGAAGAATTCCTAAACTTTCCTTTCTTCTTGTCTTACTAAACATGTCATCTCTTTATTTAATTCTTATCTGTCATCAGATTTGTCCTCTAAAATGCATCCTCCATGTAGAGCAATCTCTGTAAATTCAGAGTCTAGCCAGCTCAATTTCTACTTAACACCCTTTGGTGGCTCCTCAGATCCTTCAACATAAGTGTAGTTGAGAATATGGGGTTTAGACCCCTCACTCCTTGGCCCCTTGAGAGTCCCTGGAGAAGGGACAAATCTACAGAACCTTAGGGCTCCAAGACATACAGTTTGAAAGCACTGGCTTGTAGAATAAAAAAGATCTTGCCATGTGGTAAACACTCTCCAAGACTTGGTCTTAGCACCTCTCTCTAATCTCATTCCAGTTTCTATTTCAGGGGGCTGGGGGTGGGCTAAGGCATAATAAATATTATTTTTCTGTATTTATTTTGCATATGAGACAGCCATATCATTGCATGACCAGATGACACACACGTGGCATGACAAGGAGACAGGCAGCACACAGCAGTGCGAGCCCAGAGTACACGCTCCTCATCACAGCTTGCCTCCTGTGCTGCTCACTGGCACCTCCCTGGGTGGCTATTTCTGAGAGGAGTCTACTTTTCGTTTGTTTGTTTAGAGGGAGGAAGCAGAATTTTTAATCCTGGCCTTCAGAGACTTCCAATAGAAGCACTTAAGTACTGTTAAATGCACTCAAATAAAAAGTGCAATTAATACAGCTCTGGGAAGGAATGATTTCAATCTATAAACTATTGACCTCATAAGGTTGTGAGGATTAGATACACTAATGTATAGGGAAGACCTCTGAAATCTTGAAAGTGGAGAGCAGGAGTACAAATGCTTATAGGAGCCAAGCAAGTAACATAGCTAGTGTAGCTATCCCAGTGGAGACAGCGGCATAAAAAGGAGTACCTGCCCCACCTTAATGAGGCAACAGCTACTCAGTTCTAACAGGTTGTTGTTGCAAGAGATTCTGAAAGTAGGTGTCCAGTATTGCCAATATTTCTATTTTTAAAAAAACTTTCTGATTTTAAAAATGTTGGCCCCATTTGTTTTTAATCATTGTGTGGCTTACACAAGACACCAGAAAATTGGAAGAGATATTTGACCTTGAGATTGCCAGTTTATGACCTCTGCCCTGGGAAGGGCTTCAGGGATGCTGGCTTTGTTATCAGAACTGAAGACAATCACAGAGCAAACCAACCAAGGGCGGAGGGATTTGGAGTCAGAGGGGAAAGGCGTCTTCCCTAGAAGGAGACTGCTGATCATCTGAAGGCAGGAAGCAAACAGGATAAGTGAGAATCATGGAGCAGGCAGAAAATTAAAAGCATGTGAGTCAATCTGCTCTTTACAGTCCAAGGACTCAAGGTGGAAAACAATAAAAAGAAAACTAAAATCAATGAGTTCCAAACGGTTTGTTTTGAACCCTGGCTCCTAAAGGGAGTCACGTAAAATGCTGCTAATATCTTCCCCAGGCACTTCAGTTTGCTCACTTCCTCAAAAAGCAGCAGAAAACAAAAGGAAACCAAACCAAACCAAACACTATGCCTTTTCATTGAGTTTTGGGAAGGATTCATAAAATGTCTCCTGTCACTCTCCTGCTTAGAACCTTTTATGAGTTCCCCTGCTATATTCAAGGAGATAAAAGTCAAACTCAAACACTTCAGCAGATAAATAGAAACTATTAAAAAAAAAATTGAAAGGAAAAGATAGAAATTGAAACATTAAAAAAAAATCACAATAAATTGTTTTTCCCCCAAGTCTCTTACCCATTCTTCCTCATCCCAATTAATGGCAATTCTACCTTTCTAATTGCTCAGGCAAAGAAAACCTGGAGTCAGTGCCCACTTCCCTCTCACACCCTCCACTGAATCCATCAGGAATCCCATTGGCTCTACCTTCAGAGTATATTCACCGTCCACGCACTTCTACCACCTCCATTGCTAATATCCTCACTCAGCCAGCATCATCTCTCACCTGGATGATTGCATGGCCGCCTAATTGTTCTCCTGCTTCTGCCCTGGCCCCTACATCAGTCAAAATAGGACACATTATGGTGCAGAAATAAATATCATCAATCTTTCAGTGGCTTAACCAACAAAATTACTCCTCACTTACTTTCACATTCAACACAGGCTAATTAGCAGAGGGACTCTTAATCATAGTCTGCCAAACCCATACTGACAAAGCAACCGCCATTGACAGTCACATGGAGGAGAGAAAATTGCCCATAGACCTTTAAAGCTTCCACCTGGAAGTGAGACATGACTTTTGTTACATCTGTTTGGCCAAGTCAGTCACATGGCCATTCTTAACTTCAAGGGGTCAGGAGAATGCAATTCAGTGATGTCCCAGGAACGAGAAATAATCCATAGTCAACACTAATGACTGCCACCCTACTTCCAGGATCTAATCTCAACCCCAAAGACCAAGTGATTTTTTATAAACAATCCCAAAATTCTATGAATAAATATGTTTTGGGGAAAAGTTTCTCTTATGTATGGTCACTTAGTATATTTAAAGCTCTGAGGATCCTTACAGTAAAGAAACCCATTACTTTGTTTAAACCAGCATTCCCCACATGTAATTGACCACAGAACCCTGGGTTTTTGTTTGTTTGATTTATGTGTTGTTGTTTTTTTCCCTTCTTGACGTTAAAGCTTATTAACATCCTGTAGAATTAATGCTCTGTTGAACACAACTTGGGAAATGCTGATCTAGTCTAAATCTCACACTTACTTGAAGTCTAAACCTTAGACCAGCAGCTTAGTGCTCAGTCCACTGTGACACAGAGACAGAGTAAGATTGGACCCTGACTTGGGTTCCTCATTTTACAGTCTGTAACAAATAAAGTCATCAAACATGGAAAAATAAAGATGCTCTCTCCCTATTTACTGATAGGGTCAGACTCTCCTTCATACCCTGGTTAAGAACTTAGGGTTCTCATAGGCCATTATCATCCACGCCCCTTGTTCTTGCAGAAATGGACCATCTTGCTTTACCCCTGAGCTTTACCACCATCCGCTTCATTTCAGGGTCTAAATAAATAAATAAATGAAACTTTGAGAACAATGTCTAGGCAGAACTGTTAGCTATTATTTATCTGTGCATCTAGGAGTCTTACTAGACTGTGTGTCTAAATGAAGGAGAAAATTGCTCTATAAATAACAGCAATAATCACCCCTTGGCTCTACCTTGTGGGAGAGCTCACAGTCCAAAAGTTGCAGACAAATGACCTGCCATACCTTAGACCCCCTTTCTGCCCTGAAAGCCCCCTGCACCATGAGCGACCTCCCACATGCTCACGCATTCTTTATCATTTTCTCCTGTTCTGTGCAATAGGATGTGACAGGTGGACAGTTGCTGGGGATAAAAGTCTTCAGATAAGATGGATGGCATGGGGCCAGGGATTGTACTTACTAGTATATTTTTGGAAAACACAACTCCTGGAAGAGTCCTATAATATTTTCCATTAGGCAACAAGGATATGCACATGGAGTAAAATATGTAATTTTCCCCAAATAAGAATAGTTTTAATGTGTTCATTTTCCTGATTATAGCATCAGTACATGTTTATTGTAAGCAATATGGGAAGCACAGAAACTAGTAGAAAAGAATACAAACATCACCCTATTTTCCACTCCCCAAAGTCAACCAATATTGGCATCATGGTGGACACTGCCGACACGGGCTCCCTCACCTGCTCATGTGACGGAGTAGGAGACAGCATGGGCCTCTTTAGCCATGCTTTCTGAGATGGTGGCTTCAAATGTAATCAATTCTGGGCAATGGAAAAAGAGGAAAATCCTGTCTGGTAGGACTGCAAAGAATGAGTTCTTAACTTTGATGAAATCATAGACCTCTTTGAGATTTGGATGAAAGCCCTGGGTATTTTTTGGAGGAAAGAAAACCCCATCTACCCACTTAGATAAGAAATTTTGCATATAGCTCTAGCTGGTTCGGCTCAGTGGATAGAGCGTCGGCCTGCGGACTGAAGGGTCCCGGGTTCGATTCTGGTCAAGGGCATGTACCTTGGTTGTGGGCACATCCCCAGTGGGGGGTGTGCAGGAGGCAGCTAATCGATGTTTCTCTCTCATCGGTGTTTCTGACTCTCTATCCCTCTCCCTTCCTCTCTGTAAAAGAGCAATAAAAATATATTTTTAAAAAAATTTTGCATATAACATTAAGGAATCAATGGAACCTCCCGAAGCCCATGTAAAATTCCCCTGAAGCCTTAAGAAAAACTCCTGTTGTGAAAGAAGAAAGAAGTGTTGATCACACTTTTCGCAATCCATATGTATGCACTTATTTGTTTACATACTTAAATTTTCTCTTTCCCACTAGATTGTAGGTTTCATAATAGCACAGTTTATTTTATTCAAAGGTGTACAGCCAGGCTGGCATCTAGTAGATGTCTCAGTTATTTGTGAAGTGAATTAAATGAATGAGTGCTTATCGGTGTTCCTTTTGTCCCCTGCAGTGACATACGCATTAGGTCAATAGATGGACTGGCTAGGGGAAGAACAGGGAGGGAGATGTTTGAATCTACCCTCTTAACACAGATATATAAAAGATGGTAGGGTGGCTGACCATTATAGGAGTAGATGGTATTTATTGTCTGGGGGGAATAGGGGGTATAAAAGCTACGTCATCTAGGCAGGGAAAGGACAGTAGTGGCCTTGGCCTTGAAAACCCTACCTAATGGTTTAGTCACAGGAAGATCATTTCTTCAACTTCAGGGTGGAAGTTGCCTGACCCTGATCCATGGTGGGAAGTTATAACTCAGCATTGCCCATGATTTCCCCGGTCCTCTTTCCCATTCACATTGTTCCGAATTCTCACTTTTCCCTAAATTCAACACCAGCATGCTCAGGATCTAGCCTCTGTCTTCCTCCTGCTCAGTATCTGGAAGATCCTGTCAGATTGTCCACAGACACTAAATTCCCATTGGCTAAAATCCCACGGAAAACACCGCTCTTTGCTCCAAGTCAGTGATGCTGCCAATTACCAGGTCTGCCTCTGAAGCGCTCCTTAGGCTGCGTTCCACTGGGCGCCTTCCTGGGAGCCCGTGGTTCAGCCTTGGGTACTTAATGCAGCTGCGCTTCAGAGGGAGAGGCATGCCTCCTCCTACGGAGGTAGTAAGCAATGCACAGAGCCAGGGCATCATTTCTTGGCCTTTGTTGCATGTCATTGTTCAGTGTACTCAGCACTAATCACACAATAAACACAAATGTGCTTGGTGAGCTGAGCAGTGCAAAGCAATAAACTGGGTGGGGAGATTAGATGAGAGCCATGCTCTTGGGGTGCAAGGTGCAGGCCGGAGTGGATTTGAATGAGTAGAGACCAGTGAAGTGGCCCTGAGGCTGCCTACAGGGAAGCAAATGCAGTGTTTCCAGACAGAACCACAGAAATGTTCTGTCCTTGCCTTTCCCTCTCTCTTACCCTCATTGACCTTGGAGACTGCCTAGCTTCTAACCCCAGGTGTTAGGTTGAAAATGCCTGGCACCCTGAAGGTAATCAATACAATACATGCTGATTTAAACTGAGAGCTGATTTGATTCAATCATTCAAGTATTTACTGAATGCTTCTCTCCCACCGAAGGGTCGTGGGTTTGAATCCAGGTCAAGAGCATGTACCAGGGTTGCAGGTTTGTTCCCAGCACCCTCAGCCCCAGTCAGGGTATGTGTGGGAGGCAACCAATTGATCTGTCTCTCACATCAGTGTTCCTTCCTCTCTCTCTCTCTCTCTCTCTCTCTCTCTCCTTCCCTCCTTTCCACTCTCTCTAAAAATCAATGGAAAAAATATCCTCCAGTGAGGATTAAATTTTAAAAAAAAAGGTTTCTGAGGTGTTGAAGACAGGGTAAGCAGAGAGAAAAGGATGTGGTCTGGAGATACTCTGGAACCCAGAAAACATGGCAATTGATGAGGGGCAAAATAGAGATAGGAAAACGAAGTATTTCAAGGTTTCTGGAGGAGCAATGAATGATTAATGATGCCATTTTCTCAACAAGGGAAATAGTACAGGATTAGGCTTAGGGGTGGGGAAAAGAGGGTGGGTTTAATTTGGGGCATAAAGAATATTAGCCCAGTCCGCATGGCTCAGTGGTTGAGCATCAACCTATGAACCTAGAGGTCATGGTTCAATTCCCAGTCAGTGCACATATCTGGGTTGTGGGCTCGATCCCCAGTGGGGGACATGCAGGAGGCAGCTGATCAATGATTCTCTCTCATCATTGATGTTTCTACCTCTCTCTCCCTCTCCCTTCCTCTCTGAAATAAAAATATATTTCAAACAAAAGACAAAATGACAATAAAACAGTGTGAATAATGAAGTAGAAATAGTGCAGGGATGATTTCTTTCAGGTAGAGTGGCTGTGAAGCACCATGTAAGATGAAGCTATAGGTAGGAGGACATAAGGGCTATGAGTTGAATTATGCTCCTCCATATGCATATGTTGAAATCCTAACTCCTAGCCCCTCCCAATGTGTCCTTATTTGAAAATAGGGTCTTTGCAGATGTAATTAGTCAAGATGAGGTTATTCTGAAGTAGGACGGACCCTAATCCAATATCACTGGTGTCCTTATAGAAAGGGAAATTTGGACACGGAGACATGCACATTGAATACCATGTGAAGCTTGGATGATGCTACCACAAGCCCAAGAACGCTCAGCAGCCAGGAAAGGGGCCGGGAGCAGACCCATCCCCAGTGCTTCAGAGGGAATGTGGTCCTGCTCACCTTGATGCTGGACTCCTTGTCTTCAGACTGTGAGACAACGCAGTTCTGTTGTTCATATCCATGATCTGCAGTCCTTTGCTGTGGCAGTCCTAGAAAACAAACACAGAGGATGAGAATGGGATTTTGCTTTGTGATTTTCAAAAGCATGACATCATGACACATCTAAATGGCAGTAAGAAAGGCCTTAGCAAAGGAGAGAGGTTGGAAATAGAGGGGAGGAATCCTCTGGAGAGGAAGGGGAAAGAAGATGCAATATGGATCACAGAGGAATGACAGCAGAAGGAAACCATGGCTTCCACTAGTGGGTGTGGATACAAGGATGTTAGTAGGCAAAGGAGAAGAATTTGAACAATTTTCTGATTGGTGTTCGCTTGGAGCAGGGGTCCTCAAATTATGGCCCTTGGGCCACATGCGGCCCACCGAGGACATTTATCCGGCCTGCCGGGTGCCGCTGCCTGTCCTGCTTAGCAGCCGACTCATCCCGGGCCCGCAGTGCACATAGGAATTTGTTCATAGTTTTTTTTTTTAAACTATAGTCCGGCCCTCCAACTGTCTGAGGGACAGTGAACTGGCCCCCTGTTTAAAAAGTTTGAGGACCCCTGCCTTGGAGTCTCTATTTAGGTATCACCTTATCCATTAAACCTCTCATTGCCATCTATTTAAAATGTATTTGCCTCTTCCCTTAATCTCTTAATTTTTCTCCTCGCCAACTTCACTATCAGATATACTCTACAGCAATGAACTTGTTCATTTGTTTACTATCTGTCACTTTCCACTAGAATGTTAGCTGCATAAGGTCAGGGGTTTTGTCTGTTGTGTTTACTACTGAATGCCTAGAACCTAGAAGTATCTTTGATTCATAGGAGGGACTCAATAAATACTGAATGAATGGGTGAATGAATAATGACTTCTGTTTGTTTTTCAGTGAAATAGGAGGCAAGGTCATCTGCCCAGCATGACGATGGGGGAGACAGTTGTCTAGGGAAGAATAGAGATATCACAATGCAATGTTAAGGGCCCAGTAGAAGTTAGAGACCATTAGATAGTTTGTGAGTTATGATTTCCTCCAAAGGTTCTGAGTAGCTTCAGGGTGGAAGCTTTTACCAGGTCAATATAATGGAAAGAAAAGAAGCAAGGACATTTGAAGAACTTGACAGGAATATGGTTGAAGTGTTAGGCCATGGGGGAGGGAGGAGGGTCTTGCCTGAATAGAGGAAAGAATAAAGACAAGAGGGAATTGATGGACTGATAAGGAGGAGGAAACAGAGCTTATCATAATTAAATTGAGAATTCCAGGCACAGTGAATTGCACATCCTAATGAATGGAGTTATGCAATGCATGCCTTATGTGAGAAGGAGCTGAGTGAGATGATTAAAAAAGAGATTTGGTTAATTCCAGATGGGGAAGGGTCTTACATACCACATTTAGGGAATGTTGTTATGGAAAGGGCTGTGAATTTGGAATCAAGATCTAGGATCAATTTGGACTCTAAAAATCACTACTATATGATCTTTAGTGAATTATTTTCTCTAGGTGTCTCTTTTATCATTTTAAAACTAGAGATAATAATATCTTTCTCATCGAACATTTATGAGGATTGGGTAAGATAAGATATGCAAATGCAGCTAGTATATTTAAGAGAATAAATCAGATGACATATACTACTGCACATTGCCTGTAAAGAAGTGTTCAATAAATATTGCTGTTTTTGTTGCTGTTTTTTGCCCTTATTTTAGGCTAGAGGATTACATATAGAAAAACATTGATGTGGGCATGGTACAGAAGAAATAGGAGATATTAGGCATGATTTCAATATTCCCTTTATTTTGACTCTCACCCTGCTAAGAATAACTGCAGAAGGCAATGGGGTGCCATTAAAAATGTTATGTAGATGGATAGTAGGTCATGATTGGCGCACACAGCCCTGGTGGTAGTGTAGAAAACATAGGTGGTAGAAAAGGCTAAAGGGCATTGCAGAGAGGGTGATAACATGGAGGTCAAGAAACTTGTCTTGGCAGGAGACTGGGAGAAGAGGGAGGTTCATTTAATATTTGATTCTCTTTAGTGAGTCTAAAGAATTAAATATTAGGAAAAAATAACTTGATTGTTTATAGTTTATCTTCTAATCCTGACTCTTCCATTAATGGATGTATGGCTTAAACTAATGACTTCATCTTGCAGTTTCATTTTTCTTCTCATATGCAAAATAGAAAAAAGAAAACTCACCACAAAGGGTAATTATGAAGATAAAATTATCTCATGTATCCCAAGGGCCTCTCACAGAGGTCCCATCTGGCACTAAGTAAGTGCTCACTAAATGGCAGTAGTGGCTATGGTTGATTTGGTTATTATTGGTTTTTATGTATTTCTGCAGTGGGGAACTCTCTAAGTTGTAAGAACAGGTAGATGATCATGAGCTCTGAAGATAAAAAATAGTGTTTGGCTAATATAATACTTAGGGTAGATGGCAATCTCTGTAATAACATGACTCCAAGCTGCAGTGCTTTAAACAAAAGAGAAGGTTATTCTTTCCTCACCTAATGGTCCAGAGGTCATTGGCACAGAGTCTGTGGAGCAGCTCTGCCAGCCCCAACATGTAGATCTACCTCTGAATCCAAGGCAGTGCTCTAGTTCTCTAAAATCCATGAGAGTTATTGCTGAAAGAGAAGAATGGATAATGGTGTAGAAAAGAAAGAACAGAGTGACCCTGGGTAAGGAAACTTGAGTGGGAAAAATGTCAAAGACATCATTTTAGGCATCTAGATGACTTGGAAAAAATATTTTTTAAGTATTTTTATTTAAGAGAGAGGAAAGGAGAGAGAGAGAGAGATAGAAACATCAATGATGAGAATCATTGATTGTCTGCCTCCTGCAGACTCCCTACTGGAGATGGAGCCCTGACTGGGAATCAAACCATGACCTCCTAGTTCAATGGGTTGATGCTCAACCACTGAGTCACACCAGCCAGGCTTAGAAAATTCTTTACAAAAAAATGGTTGGCCCTGCATCTACTGAAGCTGAATCAGATATAACCTGTTTCATGTACCTGAGATACAGAGGGTTATTACCATAGAGATATTATACTTGGAGAATCATGTGGTCTTCAGGTAGGACCTTTATCCCAGTTTTTCCAGGATTGCCTTGGTTTTCAAAGTGAAATTCCCACATCCCAGGAAACCACTCAGTCCCAGGGAAACCAGGATGGCTGGTTGGCATATCTCCAAGTTTCATTTTGAAATTTTATTTCCAGTGATGCCTCAGTCACTGCCAAGGAAAGCCACCTTTCTTTCTCTCATCCACACAACAACAACATGCTCCTGTGAGTGCACACATGCACACACACACGCACACACACACACCAGAGCTTCTGTGCCAGGTCAAAATGCTATGATTGATCTCTAAGGGAATGGTAGGGATCAAGTAAAAATATAATTTATTCATTTATTCAGGACTTATTACATACTAATCATATACCAAGTACTATGTTAGGCACGCATTGTACAAGAACAAATGAGACATGAACTCTGATTTCAAAATGTTCACAGTTGATTTGCAGAAGGAGATCAGGAAGCTGATGATTGAAATAAAACGGGGAAGTGGTAAATGCTGTGATGGAAAGAAGCCAGGGACACGTAGAAATACAAGGGAGTGCACCCAATCAAGCTGGAGGAAGGCAGGCAAGTTTTTGGACACAATAACCCTGGGATCCTGCTTAAAAGACAGATATTCCTTTCTCAGGCAAAGTAAGTGTTGGGATAAAAAGTGAGCAGAGGTGGAGGGGAAGAGATGTTGGCCAGGAAGAAGAAAGAACGGAGCTCTCTCTGAAGCAAAGTGGAAATAGATGGGACATAGATCAGGAGTTGAGACTTAACAAAGAAATAAGTTGATAGAATAACACCCCCACCCGACCCCTTCAAAAACCTCCTTACCCTTTCAACTCTCTCCTTCAGCACTTCCTCCCAGACTGGAGTGAGCTGGTTGTGAGAATTGTGTGAGGATCATAATGAGTCTCCGGAAAGTGAGGTGGCTCCTTTTGAATTCTTCATCCTTAATCAATGCTCAGCCTTCTGGACAGCAGGTAGATTAAGTCCATCAGAAGGGATCACGCGTGAGTGCAGAAGTGGCCCAGGAGTCCTTGCCCTCATTCTCAGCCTGCCTGTCCAGGAAGCATGTAAATAACACTAGGAAATGGAAGCTCTCAGGATGCAAGTAAAGTGTTTATCACTCAGCCACCCTCCAGAAGGTCTGGTGTTGACTGCTTGTCTCACTGATGGGGCTGTTAAGCTGTTCTAGGGTCCAGGGAATCATGGAGTTAGAAGATCTTCCCATTGTTTTCCATGAATATTTACTAAAATAAGTAACTCATTAAATCACAGGTTACCATGATTGAGTCCAATCAAAATCCTATTAACATTTACCTTAACATCTGCCAGAACTTATGTTCAGTGAGTTCTCCTCCTGAAACCAGGTCCTGGCCCAGTCAAGGTTTAATCTTACAGGTCTCTCTGTCCCGGACAACATTATTAGCAACATCAAACAGGTAATTGCGAGAGGACCACATTTCTTGGCCTTGGCACCAATAATAGCATATCTCCCTGTTATGGACTGAATTGTGTCCCCCAAAATATATAGCTGACGCCCTAAACCCCATTAGAATAGTATCTAAAGTTAGAACCTGAAAAGAGGTAACCAAAGTTAAATGAAGTCACAAGGGCGGGGCCCTAGGCCAGTATGTCTGGTGTCTATAAGAAGAGGAAGAGCTATCAGATCCCTCCCCTGACCCCAAACCTCCGCCCTGTGCACACGCAGAGGAGAGGCCATGTGGGAACACAGCAAGAGGTTCTGCAAGCCAGGAAGCCTGCCCTCATCAGAAACTGAATGTGGGCACCTTGACCTTGGTCTTCCAGCCTCCAGAACTCGGAGAGAATACATTTCTGTTGTTGACACCACCCAGTCCATGGCGTTTTGTTAAGGAAGCCCAAGTAGATGAACTCACCCCCTTTAGAAGGTGTCCTTTTCCCCCCTGGGTACATCTCTTCTCCAGCTGGCACAGCCCTTGCCTGTTCCCTGAGTGCGGAAGGGGAGGAGGAACTGGTTCCTGCACCAGCTCAGCCAGAGAGAGGCACTTTTGCTGGGAGAAAGGCATCCTGCCCAGACTTCTGCATCCTTAGCTGGGATCCTCTCTACCTCGAATAGGATGAGCGGTAGGAGGGACTCTCAGAAAGAAAAATACCATAAATGGCAGTAGCAGGAGGGCGCTGACCTTCTCCTCCATAGGCCAGGTTTCAGGTGTGTTTTGGAGAGTGGTTCAGGTCACCTTTTGGGAAAGCTACATATCCTTGCTGGAAAGGTGTCTCCCATCCTGGTCTGGGGGCTAACATGTCTCCAAGACCTGCAGGAGGTCCTTTTTTCTCTGGAGAAAATAAGCCCGCCTTTTCTGCCCAGTTGCTTGCATGAGGCAGCTCCCACTCTGGGCTGCAGGAAGCATTGTCAGTGATGAATATACCCCCATTACCACATGCATCCCAGCTGAGTGTGAGAGCGTGCACACAGAGGAGTGATGAAGAATGCACCTAGGAGGCATCGTGGAGAGAAGGCTCCAGGCACTCCCTTGCCTGCACTTATGAAGAATTCATGGTATTTTCGCTGTAGCCACTTCATTTAGTCAGAACCCTCACAGAACCCGCATGTATAATTGAAAGGCCCCAACCAGCACCTCCTCTGAGAGAAGGGGCCTGCCTGCCTGCTGTTTGGTCCATGCTCACGGCAGTGTTGGGCGGGCATGCTGACATCATCTCTGTGGCCTCAGCATCCTTTTATATTTAGTGCCTCAAAATGGGCACACTGTTCAGTACAGAATATTTATCTGAGTGGACGAATGCTGGACAGTCACCATAAAGTGGATGACGTCGAGAGGGTATATACGTCTCCTGGGTGGTTGATCTAGAACCTACATAACTATTTTCTAACCGCAAGTCATGCCACATCATGGGTCACGAAATCAATTTATTGGGCCATGCTCAGCATTTTTTTTTTTTTTTAAAGAATGGAGTAGACGGGAATAAATATTTCAGGATACATACATACATATACACTTGCAATGTGTCCGGATATAAAATGTCAATTACAATAAAAGTATGAAAGGTGGAAATTCCATAATTCTGTGATTTTTCTACTCTGTGCTGAGCACTGTGCAAGGCATTGTGGGAAACAGATGCGTGTAAGACGCGTTTCCTGAACTGGGGACTTAGTCCACAGAAAGGACAAGCAGCTCGTACTTCCAAATGTCCTTGACCAGACACCCTGCGAGACTATTTTTTGTGTGTCATCTCCTTTAATCTCAGCAAAAATCCTGTGAGATGTGTATTTTTCATTTCACTTTCTGGGCGAGGAAATGGGCCCAGAAAGAATAATTGACTCCATGTACGTCACATAGCAAAGAACACAGACTTCACATGGTATAGCAGGCGATGGATAGAACCCACTCCCACATGTCTGACACAGGGAACCGTGAGAAGAGATGGTGTGAAATGCCCATGCAAGCCGACTGGCTCTTGGTGATACCTTTGTGGAGGAGGCTACTCCAAGTTGGGGGAACAGAATAAATGAAGAAGCAGAGGTGGCTCAGATCCATTCAAAGAACATTGACTGTCTTCCGGGTCCTGTGTTAGCAGCTGTAGCCCAACAGGAAGTCCCAAAGAGCCCCGAGGAGCCTAGACTCTGGTAGGTGGGCACCTGCAGAAGAAAGCATGCAGGGCAGATGATAGCGTTTTTAGGAGACTCGAGCAATTTTCTGGCGCCTGGAACTTATACTTGTAAATAAGTCGCCCACGAAAGAAATATTCTTTTTCCCAGGCTCCCATGTTTTACTGATTAGAGAAAAGAACAATGTACTGAATGGCACGGAGGGCTGGAAGAGCCTGGTCCTTTTTCAGCGTAGCCAGGAATACAGTCAGGGAGTTTCTCAGGCATGAGAAGGACCTTATTCAGCAACTTTGAATAAATCCTGAGGTACATCCAACCAGCCAGACTTCGGGTTTGGATCAGATTCATCCGGGATGCTTTACCTGCAGCGCTGGTCCCAGGCATCCCTCCAAGGGCCCCATCATCGTTCAGGCGCCTCGTTTTTTTGCCTCTCAAATGTATGCCTCTTATTCTGACTCACTGTGCCAGGCCTACACTATCTCCCTAGTGTTAACTGGGAGAACACTCTCACTGCTTGTTTCTTTAAATAACCAAACACTCTCAGGTTCTCCCCGATATTTGCTCATCTCTGTATCACATCTTCTATTGGAGCCAACTGCCGTGGCCGGGCTTTTATGCTGTGTCCTGTTCCATGGTCCTCTGTGAGCTTTTCTGATTTTGCAAAAAGCTCAGCAAAATGTCTTTATGTCCATCTCCTCTCTTTCTCCCACTCATGTCACTCCCAATTCGGGCCTCAAAGAGTGCCTATAAGGCAGTGGTCGGCAAACTCGTTAGTCAACAGAGCCAAATATCAACAGTACAATGATTGAAATTTATTTTGAGAGCCACATTTTTTTAAACTTAAACTTCTTCTAATGCCACTTCTTCAAAATAGACTCGCCCAGGCTGTGGTATTTTGTGGAAGAGCCACACTCAAGGGGCCAAAGAGCCGCATGTGGCTTGAGAGCCGCGGTTTGCCGACCACGGCTATAAGGCATCGGTTATCCCGGAACATGCCAACAACTTCCTCAAACACCTGCCATCTCTCAGACTGAGCTCCTTCAGAAAGTTTTCCCAGACTGCAGATCAGAGAGGCAGCATCGCACCTTATGAAACATCCTTTTCGTAAAACTGCTTCTCAAGATGAATTCAGTGCAGCAGAGATGCACAGTCATTAAGAATGGCAGTTTCAGCCCTGGCTGGTTTGGCTCAGTGGATAGAGCATCGGCCTGTGGACCAAAGGGTCCCAGGTTCGATTCTGGTCAAGGACACATGCCCAGGGTTGCAGGCTCAGTCCCTAGTAGGCACCATGCAGGAGGCAGCATATCAGTGGTTCTCATCATTGATGTTTCTATCTCTCTCTCCCTCTCCCTTCCTCTCAGAAATCAATAAAAACATATTTAAAAAAAAAAAAGAATGGCCCTGACTGGTTTGGCTCAGTGGATAGAGCGTCGGCCTGCGGACTGAAGGGTCCCGTGTTTGATTCTGGTTAAGGGCATGTACCTGGGTTGCAGGCACATCCCCAGTGGGAGGTGTGCAGGAGGCAGCTGATCGATGTTTCTCTCTCATCGATGTTTCTAACTGTCTATCCTCTCCCCTTCCTCTCTAAGAAATCAATAAAATATTAAAAAAAAAAAGAATGGCAATTTCTTCATCCATGCCATGTGATCTCAGAATGAGTGTTTCCACTGGGGGACTCTATTGTCTATTTTTTTAATAAAACATTTTTATTTATTTTTTTAAATATATTTTATTGATTATTTACAGAGAGGAAAGGAGAGGGATAGAGAGTTAGAAACATCGATGAGAGAGAAACATCCATCAGCTGCCTCCTGCACAACCCCTACTGGGAATGTGCACGCAACCAAGGAACATGCCCTTGACTGGAATCGAACCTGGGACCCTTCAGTCCGCAGGCTGACGCTCTATCCACTGAGCCAAACCAGTTAGGGCGACTCTATTGTCTTTATACCATGCTGTCCTGTGGTGCCTGTGCATTGGGAGGGATTTGAGGCAACAGGCGATATTGTGATAGACCCATCCATTCCTTCAGGGAATTTATGTGCGCAGTGTCATGTGCTAGGCATACATACTGGGGATCCCGGAGATGAAAGCAGAAACGTGGTCCTTCGGTAGCTTACTGGTACAGCTGAGTTGGAAAAGGGGAGGCAGACATATCTGTAAAGAATTTATGACAAAGAGCACAATCCCAAGACCCAAGTAGAGCGACAGGTATGATTCCAAATTGTTCTACTTAGTTGCTTTTGCTTGTTTGTGTGTTTATTTGCCTCTTTTCTTGGGCCCAACAGACCCACAACCTTCCTGGGAATGATCAGCCAGCTCGGCTGGTTCTTCCTGCCCCCACACAGTGCCCTCACCTGCTCTGCCTCGCCGCACAGTCAGGAGACAGCTCCCCAAGGAAGCATCAGAGAGGCAATTTTATCCTCTGTGCTCTATGCTTAGTTCTGGGAAGAACGTCCTGATGAGCCAGGAGTCGGGAGCCAAGTGCTGAGGGTATTAAATAATACACAGCTCAGTATTTGTTTCTTTAAATAACCCAAACAGGCCTGGCCGACATGGCTCAGTGGTTGAGCGTGACCTAGGAATCAGGAGGTCAGCGTGTGATTCCTGTTCAGGGCACAATCCCCAGTGGGGGGCGTGCAGGAGGCAGAAGATCAGTGATTCTCTCTCATCATTGATGTTTCTATCTCTCTCTCCCTCTCCCTTCCTCTCTGAAATCAATAAAAATATATTAAAAAAAATAAATAAGTAACCCAAACAAAAGCAAACTATTTCCCAATTTTAGGTGAATTTCTCAGCTCTTATAATCCTATATAATAAAGAGCTAATATGCTAATTAGACCGAACAGCCAAACGACCTTCTGGACGTCCTTCTGGACAACCTTCCAGACAAAGCTGGGGCTGGAGGGCTGGCCAAGGCTGCAAGGGGCTGCGAGGGCCGAGCCCCTTGCACGAATTTTGTGCATTGGGCCTCTAGTTTTTATTATATAACACTTTTTATGATCATATTATCCAAAGAATGAATATGGAAATATACCGAGGGAAATATGAAAGTCACTCCTCACCCTCCCTTCGCCCCACCCCCATAGTAAGAAATGTCTGCGCATTCATCACCTCCAGTCCCCTCAATACATACGTGCAAGTATACATCTTTTTTCAATAAAAACAAAACTGTACTCACTGCATCCTTTTTTATGTAATAATATGATTCAGAGCTATTTCCATGATATGACACATAGTGCTATACCCTGTTCCGTTAAACAACTATATAGCATTCTGAAGGATGGAAAAGGAAAATGTATTTTAAACTATGCCCTCCAATGATACCTAGGTGATCCTCATTTCCATTATTACAGTCGGGACTGCAGCCAACACACTGTGGTTGTTTCTTTGTGGCCTGGGGATTTCTCCTGAGGACGACATCTAGGAGCAGCGTTGTGGACTAAAAGGGAACACGCATTTACAATATGATAGACACTGCCCAACGGTGTGTGAAAATGCGCTTTTCTAGCACCTTCTACAACCCTTGGCATTATGACCATTTGAAAAATATTGTCAGCCTATGGCCAGGGGTAGAGTGGAGAATCTAATTATTATTTAACATTAAATACCTCTGCTTACTAGTCAGTTTGAAGATTTTCTCATATCTTTATTCATTTGTGTTTTACATTGTTTGCCAGTGGCCTGTTTTTGGGTTGGGATGTTGATGAGTTTGGAGATGCACTGCCAAGTTGTGGGAGGGCTGCCAGTGGCTCCAGGGGCTGAAACTCTGAGAAGGATCCCTTACAATACCCTCCATCTCAGTTAGTTTCCCAGACGTGTGGCAGGCTGCTTGTCTTCCTCAGAAAGACTTGTTAGAGCCCCACAGGTATTCTGGGCCTCAGACTTGACCTTTATTGCTGCTTTCCCCCGGGTTGGGGCCAAGTTCCAGGGGCATAAGAGCACCAAGGTGCTGGTGGCAGGATGCCTCTGGCCCTCAGCCCTCCCTTTTTTTACACTGCCTCCCCTGAGAAATACCTTGTGTTGTGTTCCCTGGTTCTTGATCCTTACCTTACATTTGAAATATCCTTTGTCCCTATTCACAGTGACTTTATTTCTCCTTCTGTGCCATTATTTGGTGCACTGGGATGATTTGATTGGTTTTGTGCATGTTAGTTATGAGAGATATCTGTGAGAACATGCCAAGCCCGTCCTTCCAGACACACCACACAGGTGTTTTCACTCCACTGCTCTCACAACAGGGGACGGGCTAAGGAGTAAGAACACTGTCATGTTGCTCATGCTCATCCCCAGAATGACTGTTCCTGAGTTTTCTGTCATTAGGACCCCCATTACACACACACACACACACACACACACACACACACACACACACACAGACACACACACACACACACACACACACACACACACACACACACAGGCACACACACACTGCTCCCTGCAATGCCAGGCTTAGCCAGGGGGCTGGATTCAGAGTCTTTCTCAAACACCCTCTTTCTCCATTCTCTTTAGTTCCCTTTCAACTCCCTTTCTACCCAAAGCCAACAGAATCTTGAGACAATCAAATCTTGAAATTGAGAAGGTTACAAACACATTTTGTTCCAATTACCTTTTCTATGCCATATCCTGGTCTTTTGAGATTCAAACACTGAGAACTGACTCCTTTGTTCTCTCTATTCTGCATTCTGCTGCGACAATGAGCACAACACCCTTGATGTAGCTCCACTGAGGAGGGGGCCAGCTGGTGGGGATAAGTGCTGGGTAAAACAGGAAGTTAGGAAATAAATCAGTTATTATATCAAAATATTATTCCATCGTGCCAATATTTCTTTTACTTGTCTTTTTTACTTTGTTTATAGAGTCTTTTGTCATGCAGAAATTTATAATTTTCTGCAGAAAAACCTGTCAGTCTTTTCTCTTATAAATTCTAGGTTTTGTACCTTACTTAGGAAAGCCTTCTGATATACAAATTAAAAATATGTTCTCTGATATTTTCTTCAAAGACTAAGAATTTTGTTCTTTTATCTTCCCATCTACTGATGGGCACCTGGGCTGCTTCCAAATGTTGGCTATTGTAAATGACACAAGAATGTAAATCCACCCAATGAACATAGGGGTGCATTTATGCAATGGAATACTACTCAACTGTAAAAAAAGAAGGATCTCTTTCCCTTTGCAACAGCATGGATGGACCTGGAGACTATTATGCTAAGTGAAATAAGCCAGTCAGAGAAAGACAAGTAACATATGATTTCACTTTTATGTGGAATCCAATGAACACAATAAATTAACAAAATAGAAACAGACTCAAAGATACAGAGAGCAGACTGACAGCTGTGAGAGGGAAGGGGGGTTTGTGGGTCTGGGTGAAAAAGGTGAAGGGATTAAGCAAAACAAACAAACAAAAATAAACCTTTTAGACACAGGCAGCAGTATAGTGATGACAGAGGGGCAGGGGGAGGTACAAGAGGATAAAGGGTGAATAAATAGTGAGGGAAGGAAACTTGACTTGGATTGTTGAACACGTAATAAAATATACAGATGATGAATTATAGGATTGTACAACTGGAACCTATATAATTTTATTAACCAATGTCACCTAATATCATTTATGTAATAGTCAATTCCTTCCCTACTGATTGAAAATGCCATTTTTATTATAAACTAAATTCCTGTAAGCACACAAGTCTTCTTCTAAACTCTATTCCAGACCCAGAGTAGGAATGAGATGGGAGTTGTAAGTGTGTTGTTCCTTCAATTGGCTTCCATTCCTGTGTACACTTCATGAAGATGAATGTGACCTAATATCTAGACACTAAAGACAATGTGTTTTCATGAAACATGCCTCTAAATTTATTTATTTATTTTTTATTTTTAAAAATATATTTTTATTGATTTCAGAGAGGAAGGGAGAGGGGGAGATAGAAACATCAATGACTAGAGAGAATCATTCATTGGCTGCCTCCTGCATGCCCCCTACTGGGGATTGAGCCTGCAACCTGGGCATATGCCCTCCACCAGAATGGGACCTGGGACCCTTCAGTCCACAGGCCAATGCTTTATACACTGAGCAATACCAGCTAGGACCGTGCCCCTAAATTTAGACAAGCAACTTTATTTCTGAACCATCTCCCAAGAGCTGGTGAACTTCCAATTATGGAGGGGAAAAAATGGTTATGCTGGACTCCTGAGAGATTTTAAGATAATTTTGATTATATATAATTTTATATGCGATGAGACTTCATTGTATTCTGATTAATATGCTGTTAGATGCATTTTGAAATGTATTTGACGGTTATCCTTCTATTTATTTAAGTTTTCTGCCTATTGAGTCAATGTTTGCAATTCCATATTTCTAAAATACACCTTCTGTTTCATCTAGATATTGAAAAGTATTGGCTTAAAGTTGTCCCTAGCATTCTCCTAATATTTAAAATTTAATTCTTGTCTTCTTTCTTATTTCTAATGTTGCTTGTATAATATATTTATTTTGATCACACTAGCCTGAGTTTTATCTATTTTATTGATCTTTGCAAATAACCACATTTTATTTGTATTGATTAGATTTTTGTTTTTATTGTTGTTTATTTTATATCTTTCTTCTTTTATGCTTATTCATGGACTCTACTATTCACTTTCAAGTTTTCCCTTGTAGCTAGCATTGACCATTTGCTTTAGTTCTGGCCCATAAAAATGAGTGGACTTTTGGGAAAGCACATGTTTTCCTGATAAAATGAGGTAGACAAAGGCTAACACACTCTTTCTTTTTCTCTTTCCTGCTTGGAATACGAATGTAATGTCTGAGGAAACATACATTTTGAGAGATAAAGCAAAGACTAATAGAATTGTAAAACCATTGACCCTTATATTGTTTAACCTCTGAACAAATGCCAGTAACTGCCCACCGCTGGACTTCTTTATAAGAAAAGAAAAACAATAACAACAACTGGTTCTCGTTTTAAGGCACTGCATTGTTTTTGTTTGTTTGTTAGCTGTAGAAAGATTTCTAACAGACGAATATGTCTACTGAATTTATTCCTAATGTTTCTTATTGCCTAATAAGGTCATTTGAGATTATAAATGTCCTTGGATGTATTTCATATGATTTAATATATAATGTTTTCATTGTATAAGTATTTTCATCTGAAGTCCTGATTAAACCAGGATTTTTCTCTTTTCAGGTAGATGGTTTCCCTTATTTCTTGTTAATTTCTCAGTTTATTGTATGTTGATTTGAGACCATGGCCCATAGTACTCTGAGAATTAAAATGTATTGAGATTCTTTTTGGAAGATTTGTGAATTTTCCATTGTCAATATGTGAAAATTCCATCGTGATTACAAAGGATAAGCATTATTTTTATTTATTTTTAAAATATGTTTTTATTTTTATTTTTTTTAGAGAGAGAAGAACGGAGAGGGAGAGAGAGATAGAAACATCGATGAGAGAGAAACATTAACTGGCTGTCCCATGCACATCCCTTACTAGGGATCAAGCTTGCAACCTGGGCATGTGTCCTGACTGGGAATCCAACAGTGACCTCGTGGTACACGGGGCAATGCTCAATCCACTAAGTCACACTGGCCAGGGGTATTATCTTTATTTTTTAATTCAAAGTTCTTTCCCTTTCTTTCTGTCTATATATATTATCTACTTATCTATGTATCCATCTGTGTCTACTTATCCATCTATTACCTTCATTTATTTTTGGATTGTTAATTTTGTTATTAAAGTCTTCTGAGTAATTTTTTTCCTATTTGTCCCCTCATTCCTTTGAGAGTTGTATTAATATCTTTTATTACTTTAATTGTGGAACTGTCCATTAATCCTTGTATATAAAAAAGTTTTTATTTTGCAACAATTGTTGATTTTACTAATACTCATGACTATTATTTCCTCTTGTCTGATCAGACTATTTATTCTGTGAATACCACTTTTTCCACCTGGACTTTTGTTTCTTTTGATATAAATAGTGTACTTGTTTTTGTTACTATTTTCTTAGCATATTATTCAAACTTCTGTATTGCTTTATTTTATATGTAGCATTACTAAAAAAATTAAAACCAGGTTGCCATTCTCAATCTGTGAATCTTTGTATTTTACAAAAGTTAATATACTTAATACTTATTGGTACTAAAATCTTAGTACTTTTTTCTAGTCATCTACCTCTATATTTTGTCTTTATCATTCTTTGTAATTGTTTAGTTAGCCTTCTCTGGTTTATTTCTACTTGACTATTACTCAGACCTGTATCACCTTGACACTTAGAATATGCTTGCCTAGCTGCTTGTATAACCAAACCAGAAAGGAAACTCATGAGGTCTGAATAATAATTACTATTTTTCATAATAATCATCGTGTTCAGTAAAATTGTCCTGATATTTACCAGTATCTAGTGAAAAGTGTTGTGTAGCTTGGTGCCTTCTGAGAGGTACCTCTAAGAATACAGTTTCTGCTTGCTATCTCACTTCCATGGTTGGGGATTTCTCACTTCTAGCCTAAACTCTTCTTTTGCCTCTTAACTGGTCTCTCTGCCCCCATTGAGGCTTAGAATGAGCTTTTTAAAAAGTCATTTTTTTTTTTGCCTTAAGCTACTGAGATTCTGGACTTCCTTTTTGTGTCAGTTCATGTCATTCATCTTGATTAATTCAATATCCATTATATTTGTAACTGATGGTCAGTCTGCCACTTAAGCTGTGAAACACTTTAGGAAACCCCCAACCATGTACTAATAGTTGTGTCTATCATACTTGCAAAATGTCCAGCTCACAGCAGGTTCTGAGCCAGTGCTGGACCATCCATCCGATGAAACAGTGTGCCCCTCAGGGAGCCAAGGATGCACTGTCACTCTATCTATATGGGACAGGGCCTATCACATGTCTGAGCAAAGTGGGGGCCCAATAAATGCTTGTTTTGTTTTTATAAATATATATATATATATATATATATATTTTTTTTTTTTTTTTCATTGATTTTAGTGAGGAAGGGAGAGGGAGAGAGAGATAGAAACATCAATGATGAGAGAGAATCATTGATTGGCTGCATCCTGCACTCCCCCTACTAGGGATCGAGCCCACAACCCAGGCATGTGCCCTTGATCGGAATCAAACCCAGGACTTTTCAGTTTGCAGGCCGATGCTCTATCCACTGAGCCAAACTGGCTAGGGCTTAAATATATTTTTATTGATATCAGAGAGGAAGGAAGAGGGAGAAAGATAGAAACATCCATAATGAGAGAGAATCACTGATTGGCTGCCTCCTGCACCTCCCCCTATTGGGGATCCAGCCTGCAATCTGCCCAGAAATCGAACCTCGACCTCCTGGTTCATAGGTCGATGTTCAACCACTGAACCACACCAGCTGGGCTTAATAAACGCTTGTTGATGGCTTGATTTATGACTATGTCTTTAAGTCTCTAACTTGACAGAGAAAAATAAACCCTTTTACATTCCATTTAAAGGAATAAAACCATTTGACATTTTGCAATACGTTCTAAAGTGGGCACATTGATATGGAATCAGCCATAGCATGAGGGCTGAGGGTCAGACCTCAGGAGTTCCTGTTTCATTTGATTATACAATGACACCTTGATCATTTTGCTGCTCACTTTCCCCATCTGTAAGATGGAGAAGAAAATTAAAGGTGAGCACAGCAGGCCATAAAAACCAATATAAACATATTAAAATTCTGGCTGTATTTTCAGTACTTTCACGTCCGCATGTGATTGAGACTGAACTATTACAAGTGAAGTAAACACAACTGGAAGAGAAAGAGGGAGAGTGTGTTTGTGCTGCGTATGTGTGTATGCTTAACCGTACTTTCTGCTTTTGTTAAGAACCATATTTCTTGCCCCACGTAGATGCCTTACTTGTGCAGTGACATTTCTATAAACATTTTATTTTCAATAGCATCCAACACAAATACACTCCGTACAGCCATTTCCCCCCACAGAAGCCTTTGGGAGGGTGAGATCAGATTTCTGGATCGCAGCAGGAGGCGTGGACATGTCCATGTGGGCTCGTTCCTGTTCACAGTGGCAGGAAGTTGTTCATAGTGGGCTTTGAGCAATTTCCTTCATCTGGGAATAGACCTGCTTTTTAGATGGGAAGGGTGCAGAGAGCAACATTCTACCTGGAATCACTTCTCCCATATCTTAGTAGCTTTTTTTTTTTTTATTCCTTACCCAAGGATAAGAGAAATCCATCGGAGACCGGGGATTGAGCCTGCAACCTAGGTACATGCCCTTGATCGCAGTGGAATCTGGGACCCTTCAGTCCACGGCCCGAGGCTCTATCCACTGAACCAAATCAGCCAGAACTTAGTAGCCAATTCTAATAAACTTTGATATTTTGTTAATATATACCACCCTAGAAGGCTTTTCTGGACTGCATGCAAGGAAGATATACTGAAGCCTAATTAATCTATCAAGTCAAGAATCTACTTAATTAAAAATACAAAAGGAATGCATATATGCATGGCCCATGACCACAGACAATGGGATGGTGAGGGCCTGGGTCAGGGGGCAGGGGCGGGCTGGAGGAGTTCAATGGGGGGAAAAAGGGGACATATGTAATACTTTTAAACAATAAAGAATTATTTTAAAAATATACAAAAGGAAAAGAAACAAAAGTTAAAGCAAATAAAAATAAATAATGTCCAGAAGAGGAATTGTTAGATCACATGGCAGATGTATGTATGTATGTATGTATGTATGTATTTTTGTTAATCTTCACCTGAGGATATCTTTCCATTGATTTTTAGAGAGAGTGGAAGGGAGGGGGAGAGAGAGAGAGAAAGAGAGAAAGATCAGTGTGAGAGAGACACTTAAATTAATTGGTTGTCTTCCGCAGGCACCCCAACCAGAGCCAGAGATCCAGCCTGCAAAGGAGGTACATGCCTTGACCAGAATGGAATCCGAGGCCCTACAGTCTGTGGGCTGATGCTCTCTCCACTGAGCCAAACTGGCTAGGGCTATTATTTTTTTATGCAGTGTTTTTTTTGTTGTTGTTGTTTGTTTGTTTTTTAATTCTCACTCCTCCACAATCTCCAATTTCAGTCTGTATGTGTCTTTGTATTTGAAGTCTCTCATAAGCAGCATATAGATGGGTCAAGCTTTTAGCTGTATTATAGCATTTAATCTATATTAGAGTAATTGTTGATAAGTATGCACTTATTGCCATTCTGTTAATTGTTTTTTAGTTTCTTTTATAGTTGTCCTCTGCCCCTCTCTTTTGATCTTTCCCCCTGTGGTTTGCTGTTTTTCTTTAGTGTGTTGTTTAGGTTTTGGTATCATTGTTCTTTGCATATCTCTTGTTAAGTTCTTGGTTTGTGATTACTGTGAGATCAATCTTTAAGTATAGCAGGTTATTTAAGCTGATAGTCATTTAAGCTGGAATATGTTCTATAAGGACTGTATTTTTATTCTCCCCTGTATGCTTTATATAATTGATGTTATATTTTAGATCTTTTTGTGCTGTGTATCTACTCACTACTTATTGTAGTTTGAATTGAGTTTGATGCTTTCTTAAATCATACTATTAACTTTCAAATGTCAGATTACTATATTTATTGAATATTTGGCTTTGCCTGTGATGTTTTACCTTTCTCATGTTTTCCTATTTCTGGTTATGGCCTTTCCCTTTCTACTTAAAGGAGACCCTTTAACATTTTTTCATAAAGCGGGTTGAATGGTGATGAACTCCTTTAGTTTTTGCTTGTGTAGGAAACTTTTTATCACTCCTTCAACTCTGAATGATAGCCTCGATGGGTAAATTGTTCTGCCTTATAGGTTCCTTTCTTTCAGACTTTAAAGATATCCTGCCACTCCCTTCTGGCCTGTGAAGTTGCTGATGAGAAATCAGCTAATACTAGTAGCCTTGTGGGGTTTTCTTTGTGTGTAATTCATTCTTCTCTAGCCTCCTTCAAGAATTGTCTATCTTTAACTTTTGTCATTTTAAATACAATATGTCTTGGTGTGGGTCTCCTTGAGTTATCTTTTTTTTTTTAAATATATTTTTATTGATATTTTACAGAGAGGAAGGGAGAGGGATAGAGAGCTAGAAACTTTGATGAGAGAGAAACATCGATCAGCTGCCTCCTGCACACTCCCCACTGGGGATGTGCCCGCAACCAAGGTACATGCCCTTGACCAGAATCGAACCCGGGACCCTTCAGTCCGCAGGCCGACGCTCTATCCACTGAGCCAAACCAGCTAGGGCTCCTTGAGTTATCTTGTATGGAACTTCCTGGACCTGGGTGTCTGTTCCTTTCCCAGGTTAGGAAAATTTTCAGCCCTTATTTATTTATTTTTTTATATAAAATGTCTCTCTTTCATCTCCTTCTCAGATCCCTGTAATACAAACATTTGAATGCATGATGCTATCCCAGAGGTCCCTTAAACTGTCCTCATTTTTTCAAATTCTTTTTGATGCAGAATTTTTGGACTGGAACCCGGATTCTTTGTCCGCTGGAATCGAAGAATGAATCCACGGACAGAAGATGGTATAGCAAAGGTGGAAATTTATTGAAGAACAAGTACAGACTCCCACTGGGGAGAGGGAAAGAGTCCCACAGAATGGACTGGGCACGTAGGAAGTGGGGAAGGGTCCCACTGAGTTCCTTTTCCCTAGGGCTTATAAAGGCTACAGTTCCTGGTGCCTTGATATCCCTTCTGATTGGTCACTATTCCCTTGGAATGGTTACTATAGTAACTCCTGGGCTCAAAGGTTGAACCTCACTTGGGACATGTGACGTTCTCCCCGCTCCTTCCTTATTGTTTTATTATTCTTTTTGGGCTTTCTTCTTCTCGTTCTGGATGAAGGGCTTCCTTCCTTTATTTTGTAAATATAGACCTATTGCTGTTCCCAGCTCCCTCATTCTATGGAAATGGACCTGTTGCAGCTTTCCAGCTTCCCTATTCTATGGAAATATACCTTCTGCTGCTCTGCAGCCCTGTGCTTCCTCCATGGTCCCCTTAATTTCCAAAATTTCCTAAAACCTGTCTTTTTCACCCCCCAAAATTCCTGTTTCATTTTTGCTTTCTGTTCTTCTGATTGATTGATTTCCACTTGTCTGTCTTCCAGCTCACTTATTTGTTTTGTGTTTGCTAACCTGCTGTGATTTTTTTCTGATGTTTTTATTTTAGTTATTGTATTATTCAGGTCTGCTGGTTCTTTATTACACTTTCTCTTTGTGGAAGTTTTCCCTAAGTTCCTCTGTTCCACTCAAGTTTGTTGAGCAACCTCATGACCATTTCTTTGAATTCTTTATTAGGCTAATTACTTATTTCTATTTTCTTAAGGTTCCTTCCTCCCCCTTACCACCCGGGAAAAAAATCCCCTGGGGATTTTTCTTGTTCCTTCATTTGAAAAATATTCTTCTTCTGTTTTTTCATTTTGTTTGACATTTTATATTTGTTTATATGAATTAGAGAGGATAGCTCTCTCTTTGGCTTTATGTATAAGGGTGGGTACCTGTGGTTTTGGTAGTCAAGTAGGAGGCAAGTGAGTGACTAGGCATCTGAGGCACTGGCTCCAGGTGGGGAGGACAGGTGCATATAATGATCCTTGTTGATCCTGTTTACATCTTTTGATGTACTTCGAACACCTTGCAGGTGGGCCAGAGCACCTGGATAGACCTCCCCACCTGCCTTATGGAGGTGGTGGGAGATATAAACCACGATGCTCACATGCACCTCCCACCCTGGACAATTTTTGCAGTTCCTGGAGAGCTTCCGTGTCTCCCCAGTCTTCTCCTCGCAGTTCCTTTACTGCTTATTGTACAGAAAGTGGTCTTGTGTAGAAGCAATCTCTGTGCAGGCCGTATGTGCTGGGTGGTTTTGGGGAAGGTGCTTGGAGCTGAGTAGGCCCTTCAGGTGCCTGGAGAAAGAACCTGCTGGCCTGGAGCAGCTCTCAGCAGGGCGGAGGGTGTGAGAATGCCCTATTGTTCCCTCTTACTGCCTTTGTTTGGAGGCAAGACACTCCAGGCAATGTACCTATGGAACGCCTGCCTAGATAATCTTGCAGGTAGGCAGGCCAAAGCATCAGAATAGAGCTTTTTAACTTTTGTCATTTTAAATACAATATGCCTTGGTGTGGGTCTCTTCAAGATCATCTTATTTGGAGTCCTGTGCTTCTTGGACCTGAATGGCTGTTCCTTTCCCAGCTTAGGATGCTTTAAGGGACTTCTGGCATAACATAATGCACTCAAGGGACTTCTGGGATAGCATCTTGCAGCCGGAAGAAGTCTGCTCCCTCGGCTTCCCAGCCTTCTCCATTCCATCTCATTTTCTTACTCGTTGCCAGAAGCTGTTCATTCAGTGCTCCGTTGCCTCACGGATGTAATTGCGACCTATACTTGTGTATATTTGATTTTGCTCAAGGAAGGGGTGAGTTCAGCATCCTCTTACAACACCACCAACTTGAACCTCCAAAAATCAACATTTTAATGTAAAATCAATATTTTGTTTACTTAATAATTATAAAATATTTATAATTCTCTACCTTATTGAAGAATAATGCTCTTCTAGTAGAACTAATATATACTTTGTGCCTACTGAGTGCCAATGTCTTTACATCTGTGTTATGCTTGAACCTATGGTGTTGTTTTCACTCTCCCAGTTCACTAACAGGGCTTCTGCTATTCAGGCACCTTAAGAATCCTGTAAGGAAAAGCAAGGTGTAAGTGGGGACTAGAGGGAGAACCTCATGTGAACAGCCACACATCTTATCTTTCTCTAGGCCTTTAATCTATCTTAATACTTCTCTCTCAAAAGGTGTTGTTTTTGTTAATGTTTTCATTGTTGTCATTACTTGATCTGTGTTTGTGTGTGTCTGTATGTGTTTTTTGTGTTCTGCATTAGATAATGATTACTGATGAATGGACCAGTGGAGAGAGGCCAGGGATTCAGAAAACCTGGGTCCCAACCCTGCCTCCACTGCTGCGATTTTTTTCTGATGTTTTTATTTTAGTTATTGTATTATTCAGGTCTGCTGGTTCTTTATTACACTTTCTCTTTGTGGAAGTTTAATACTTTTTTGACTGGGGGCCTCTCTCTTCATTTTTGACTGGGGGCCTCTCTCTTCACCTGCAATCTCTTTAGGAAATCCAGGTCCTATTTTAGTCCCATCATCTCCCCAAGATTATTTTCAGATCCATTTTCTCTGACTCAGTCTTCCATCCATAAATGAAAATGACAATAACAAAGATTGCTATATTTTATGGAAAGACTATTAAGTAGAATATGCAAGCATACTTTGAAAATAGAAATTCTACTTGGAGAAAGATGCACAAATGTTAGTATTGTCAGATCTGCCCATAAATGGTGGTCACAGAATAATTTGTTTGCAAGGGACCTCAAATTCATTGATTTTATGTCCCTACCATTTATCCCTTATATCATCCAAATCTAAAGCTTCTACAGAATTGTGGGAATGACCTGCACACAGTGGACATTGGGTCACGATTCTCAGCAGCAAAGGGCAGAGTATATGGGTGAGTGGCTCTGAGTGCGTAGCAGTGATTCAAGCAACAGTCTCTGTCCTTCTTCTGGACGATAAATCAAGGACTCTAGCTTTTGAGGCTGCCAACTCAACACCTTTTATAGGCACTTAATTCACTCAGAAATTAAAAAATATATATATATACACACATCAGAGAAAGTACCATTATTCTTCAGTATGACACATGATTTGATTTTAAGCCTTTATATGTGTCTTCTATACCCTACTGTGGGTTAGAATCAGTCAAATGTCTGTGATGAATAGCTATTTCTGCCTAGGCCATTCACCTCCCACATAGACTCCTCAAAAAATCTTTATTTTTCCTTCCCCTGCAAAGTCATCAATGTAGTTTAGGGGCGCAGCACATGGACAAGTCATGTGTTTGATAGGAGTATTACACCATGTCCTCCCACCACTAGATCCTGGGTTTCCTGCTTTGCAAAGCAATATTCAGAATAACTAAGAAGACCCAGTCACTCATCACTGTTGGCAAAACTTTGTCCTTGCCTCCCCTCTCCCCAACTCCTTTGTTCTCACATTCTTTCGTAACATAGGCTGTGTAAGGAAACTGAAAGCCCTGTACCCCCTGTACCCTGAGATGTCCAAGGTAGACAAGTTAATTGATCCACCCTTACCAGGTAAGGTTGTGTTTTTAAAGATTGGAACCTTCAGTTCCAGGGAGAACAATTGTGGGATACATGGGCAGCCAAGGATATACTTCTTGGGCAGAGAAGACTTTACAAGTAGCCATTGAATCAAAACTTGAACTAAGGAATCTTTCTGCAAAAGAAAGAAAGGAAAAAAAGGAAGAAAAAAAAAGAGAAAGAAAGAAAGAAAGAAAGAAAGAAAGAAAGAAAGAAAGAAAGAAAGAAAGAAAGAAAGAAAAAGCTAAGGAGCCAAAATGTTAATTCTACTCCCAGTTCTGCTAACGGGTATGAACCTAAGCATGTAATTGCCCGCTCTGGACAGCAGTTCTCAGAGGAAATGGAAATGCCCCTGGATTCTGTTTACCTTCAACCTTCCCCAAATCTGCTGGTAGAGTTCAGCATGTTTTTAAATAGCATTAATATAGTATGAGGCCAAATGCTTCAGAACTATAGAAATACTTTCTCAGACCAGATTCCCCCTCCCCATAAAGTCTTCAAATTAAACATTTACCTGGAGGGAAGTGGTCAAAAGCTAGTTAGTTAGCCACGTTTTCTTGTCGGATAGACATCAACCCCAATGGAGGAAAGTGGAGCTGTTCCAGGGACCCCCACCCAATCCTTCCACCTTCTCCTGAGTTCAGCCTCACTCCCACCATTGCGCTATGCTCTATGATCAATTGTCTGGTGGACAGCAAACTGCAAAGAAGAGGTTGCCAGGGCCCATGTGTGTGCCAGAGTCACTTGTGTGTAACCTGCATAAAGCCTCCACATCTGCCCAGTTAGCGTGGGAGAAGCAGGAGTTGGGCAGCTGTCCTAGACTAGAGGCTGGGGAGGGGGGCCCCTCTGAGGGCGTGACTTCATTTACTGTGCATTCATCCTTATTCTCCTCTAGAAATATCAATTTAAAAAAATATTTTATTGATTTTTTACAGAGAGGAAGGGAGAGGGATAGAGAGTTAGAAACATCAATGAGAGAGAGACATGGATCAGCTGCCTCCTGCACACCCCCTACTGGGGATGTGCCCGCAACCAAGGTACATGCCCTTGACTGGAATCGAACCTGGGACCCTTCAGTCCGCAGGCTGACGCTCCATCCACTGAGCCAAACCGGTTAGGGCAGAAATAATCAATTTTTATTGTTTTCATTTTTTTTTTCCCCTCTCGGAATCAACAGCAGCTAAACATATGTATTTCAAATGTATTTCAAACCTCTTAGACATCCGAGACCCTGCAGTTTAGGACCAAACTACTTGCATTCTTGGTCTCTTGAAAACACAGACTCACACCCACCCAAGGTGGCTCACCCTGATCTCCACAAACTCCATGCTCATCTCTGACCATCTGCTCAGTGATTCTCCGCAGTTGAACGAGCTCCCACCTTCTGTTATTGAACGCTGATCAAGGCTGGTGTCCTTTTGGTAGCTCTCACTGACCACGCCAGGCTGCCCCGATCTTTTTTTGCTTTGAGTCTCAGTTTCCTTTGACATGAAGCCAAGTGTGGGGGACAGAGCAGGGTCTTGCGTATACAGGAGGCCTGAGCAATCGCTACCTGTGCACGATGGACAACTTAGCTAACCGCTTTCCTTGCAATTTAGGGGTAATAGTATTCACCGTGTAGGGACCCTATAATGGCTAAGTAAGAAGGCATGTGCTAAATGCCCCACAGAGTCTGGCATGTGGAGAGGTTCATTGTATGGTGGTTTATTCCCTCCACTGAGCCTTCAGGAGGAGGAAGAATATGCTCTGTCTTGACTCCGTCTATAACTTTATTTCAGTTCCAGCTTGATAATCACACTGACTATTTAAAAAAAAAATAAAGGGCCTCAAGATGCCTACATCTCTACCTAAGGTTTTGGATAGTACCTAGATATTTACAATAATGTATCAGGGAAAGTACTGTGGGAGGAGAGGGAAGCGAAGGAAGTCTGTCTTGACCTGCTCTCCACATGGACCCTTTCAGGCCAGATGCACACTGGACCTGTTGGGGTGACTGCGAGTTCTATAAATGTCTACCTACTGCATTGTACACCCGAAGCTAATACAATATTGTATGCCGACTGTAACTAAGCCATAAAAAGTAAAAATTGAAAAATAACCTAAGCAAGTAAGGGCCTGGGAAATCGCAGGGTGTGTATTTGCCTTCAAGCAGGACTGGTCCCACTCTCTTGTTTGTTTATTTATGTAGTTAAATGTGTGGGGGTAACACTGGTTAAGAACCTTCCATAGCTGTCATGTGTATGGATTTACAATACACACACATCTGTATACTGGATTGTGTACTCACCACCCAAATCTGACTGGTCCCACCAACAGTGATGCCCTCTTCTCTCGGTTCTACTTTCTTTTCTGGTGACTTCATTTCCTTGCAGACTTTCTCTACCTGTTAGGAAAGCTATCCCGCTGGGAGCAGTACCTCTTTCCATAAAGCACCTAGTGTCCAGCCAGTGTGGCTCAGTGGTTGAGCATTGATCTAGGACAGTGGTCGGCAAACTCATTCATCAACAGAGCCAAATATCAACAGTACAACGATTGAAATTTCTTTTGAGAGCCAAATTTTTTAAACTTAAACTTCTTCTAACGCCACTTCTTCAAAATAGACTCACCCAGGCCGTGCTATTTTGTGGAAGAGCCACACTCAAGGGGCCAAAGAGCCGCATGTGGCTTGCGAGCCGCAGTTTGCCGACCACAGATCTAGGAGGTCACGCTTCGATTCCAGGTCCAGCCACATGTCAGGGTTGCGGGCTCGATCCCCAATGGGGGGCTTGCAGGAGGCAGCCAATTAATGGTTTTCTCTAATCATTGTTGTTTCTATCGCTCTCTCCCTCTCCCTTCCTCTCTGAAATCAATAAAAAAATATATATTTTAAAAACCCACAAAAACAAGCAGACAAAAAAAACAAAAAGCACCTATAAAACTCTCAGGCGGAAAATGAATAGATGAGGCCAGGGTCACTTGCTCACTCCTACAGCAAGAGGATGGCTGCCCGAATCTAACCCTGAGGGACTGATGCCCTGAGGTGAACAGTGGGGGAGTGTGCTGGGCACCCAAAGGTAAGAGCTCCCAGTCTCCTGCAGAGCCCAGAGGAAACTTTGTGGCAATAAGCATCCTGAAGGCAGCGACCCTTTCTGGGAAGTTCTAACTGAGTGTTATCCAGTCCAGTGATGCGTTTTCCCCCCCGCAGTCAGCTGCTTGCAAAGACATAGGAGCCGATGTGTGTTAGATGTACAAGGGCTTTCATAGTCCTCATTTTGCTTAATTCACATCAACGCTGTCAAGTAGATGTGTCATTATTTCCACTTTAAGGACACGATGGGAGGAGATGAGATGATATGAGAAAATTGAGGACCACAGAATTGAGGCTGATAAATGGAATTAGACTCAGATCCAGGTCTTCTGATTTTTAAATGTTAAATTCTTTCCCTTAAACTCCTAGCATGCCCTGTTGTTTCTTTTTGAAATGATGATGATAATTCATAGAAATCAAGGCCCGATGCCTGTGGCGATAATTCCAGTTGGGAAACACTAAAATTGCTTCTTTTGTGGGAATGCAGATTTCAATCTTGGGGTCCTTAATCTCTGTGCTCTGAAGAGTTAGACTTTCATCTCGCTATTCGCTTAAGCAAATGATCAATAAATTGGGACATCTCCTGCTCTGAGTCAAATCCTCAAAATAGACCCCACATAATGACACTATTCGTACTCTAGACCCATTCCATGCGCATTAAAGTGACCAGCTGTGGAACCGTGTCCCAGATGGCTTTCCAGGGAGAGCCCCTCGAAGAGATAGGGGACTGCCTTCTTCCCGCCATGGCTTTCTCCCTCCTCCAAGTGACATTGCAAGTCAGAGCTGGAGCCTGACCTACCCTGGGTGTGGGGAGGGCAGGCCAGCTCCCTCCCCCAGGGCTGGGCTGTCCCAGCCTCTGAGCATGTGAGATCCATCACAGCTCTGAGCCTCAGCCAGGCTGGCTGGCCACAGCGGGGCGGATGGCAGCGCAGAGCACTGGCTTTTGTTAAGTCCTGAACATTATTTCAGTGCAGCTCTTTAGATTTAAGCTCCCGCAGGTCTTTCCATAATAGTGAAGAAAAAGAAAATACACTGCCCCCCCCCCATCCTGCACCACACACACCTGCCTCCTTCTCTCCTCCTCCTCCTCCTCCTCCTCCTCCTCCTCCTCCTCCTCCTCCTCCTCCTCCTCCTCCTCCTCCACCTCTTCCTGACTGGGCTGCCCTCTGCCAGTCCTCTGGCCTGTCCACCATGTGTGTAGGATTGGCCATCCCCCCTCCCAGGGCTGAGGGCGGCTGTCAGGGTTCAGCTGCATTTGGACAGCAGGGCAGCCAGGACTCACTGTGTGGCTCGAGGCAGTGACAGGTGTGTGTGGGGGCCGTATACAGAGAATCAATCCCTATTTGTACCAGCTCACCACACACCATGCAGAATCCTCAGCTACCCGAGGATGAGAGGTTTATGAAATGCCATCCGAGTTGCCCTTTCCTCTGAAGTTAAATACCTCCTCTGTTTCCCTTTTCTTATCCCTTATTTCTCACGTCTTCTCCTTAGCCCTTATCTGCAAACGGAAAAGTCATTTCTGTAATAGAGTTCTCTGAACGTCAAGAACGCCCCAGGAGAGAACACCATTCTGCCTGGAATGTGAGGTCTCTTTTCTGACATTCATTTTGTCTTAGGACCGTACATTCTCCTCTGACCCTTGAACTGGGAAGTAAATGGTGCAGAACATGCATCTGGCTGATCCAGGAGGCAAACGTCCTACAGACACCTGATTAGACGTGCCTGAGCCTCCTGACACAGAGGAAGGAACTTTGATTGTTGAGTAAGGAACTGCAATTTCAAAGCATCCCCTTCCAATCATAGCTTCCCCCAATCAGCTTCTCTAGCCATTGCGTCACTCGTAGCCATAGCGATTCCTCAGCCCAGCCGCAAACACCCTGACACGCCAGGTCCAAGGTACCCACTGGGGAGGCCGCTGCAGCAATACAGCAGCCCAGCGCTGAGGCCTGAGAGCCCCTGAAGCAAAAATGGAAAATAAAAAGGAAAAATGCTGACTGCGTCAATGTGACCCATTTCATTAGGTTGAACGAAAGCCTTCTGTGGATAGGCCAGGATCAGCTTTGCGATGTGGAATGACACCAGCGAGCTGCCGAATGATCCACAGGCCCGTGGGGTGACATTGGGGTGCACTCCACATCAAAGAGAGGGGAGGCGGCCTCTTCAGGAGGTGAACCGGGTGCTTTTGAGAAACATGAAGGCCACTGGGACATGTTTCTCTGTGTGGTAACTCCGAGCATTGAAAGAGAGATGGCTCTCTAGATAGTTTAGCACTTAGCAGTACTCAGAGTCCAAATTAGACTTTTGGTTCGGCAATCCCCAAGGATGTATTCAGCCTTAGTGAAGGCACAAAGCACAGTTCCAAAGGAATCTCGGCAGGAGCCTGGGTGCCCATCGCTCCTCCCAATGACACCCCGAAGACCGCATCCATCTCACTCTGATTAAAACAGTAAAACAAGTGAAGATGAGCTGGTGGTTATGACGGATGGTGATGGTTGTAATGGAGCTGTAATCTGCCATCCCCGTTTCAGAGATGGGCTTGAGATGACTTCACCAAAGCCTCATAGGCCCTTGGGGACAGAGCTGGGTTTGAGCCTAGCCAGTTGCAGCCTGGTCTTGGTCGACAAGCCACGTTGAAGATGACAAGTGTGTGCTGAATATGCTTGCCATGTGCCAGGCATGTTGGTGTGGAGAGGGTAACTAACATGGATTAGAAACTGTGCCAGAGTGCATTGTTTTATCTCTTAATTTTTTTTAAATTACAACACAGCAGGGCAAGATGGAGGTTCTTAGGTCTCAGGGGCCCAAATGTAGGTGGTACATTTTCTTTTTTTTTTTTAAATATATTTTATTGATATTTTACGGAGAGGAAGGGAGAGGGATAGAGAGCTAGAAACATCGATGAGAGAGAAACATCGATCAGCTGCCTCCTGCACACCTCCTACTGGGGATGTGCCCGCAACCAAGGTACATGCCCTTGACCGGAATCGAACCCGGGACCCTTCAGTCCGCAGGCCGACGCTCTATCCACTGAGCCAAACCGGTTTCGGCTAGGTGGTACATTTTCATGTCTAGTTTAATTGATGGTATCCCTTGCCTGCAGCATTATTTCCTCTGCCTTAGACCTAGCCTCTACCTCACTTTCACCATCTCTTATTGGACTTCTAAAAACTATTCTAGGAAATGCCCACCCATCACTTCTTTGCATTCTGATCAGAGTGACTGTGTGTCCCAACCATCGGCAACTCAGTTCATCCTTAGAGCAACATATTGGCTTTCCTATACTTTGACTGATATACATGCTGTTTCATATCATCTGTAATCTTATATGCTATTAAAATAGCAAGGAGGTCATAGATAAGAATGTCTGATATGTGCTTGAATCCCTCACCGTATTTAGTAGAAGACAGTAGTTTAGAAGTTGGTCTGAGAGACAAATGTTTGGGTTCTAATCCGGGCTCCATTGCTACCAGCTATGTAGTTGTGGACACATTTTCTTTGTGACTCAATATCGTAATCTAAAAAATGGGGATAATTGCCCCCCTTCATAGGAATTAATGAGGAAAATGCGTGCAAAATAGGGACTTTCTTGCCTGGCACCTAGCAAAGACTCAATAAATATCAACTAGACTTAGTAATTTGTTACTGCTGTCACACGTGTGGGTGCTTAGTAAAAAATTGGGACATGTACAGATTTATTGCAGTTTAGGGTAAGGGCATTTACAAATGTTAGTGTCTCTGCCTATCTGAGTAGGAACCAAAGAGGATGATCTTCATTGTCAATCTGGAGGGAGAGGGATGGTGGTAAGAGCAAGCCATCTTTCCTTCTGCTCTGGGCTGCTAACGCCCCTGCCACCGCCACTCCGAAGCACGGCACTGCGCACGGCTGTATGCTGGACACTGCACGAAAAGACTAGTGGGGAGATAAAAACTTTGTTCCCTGGGAGCTTCCAAAATCAAGAACATTTTGATGGACATGTGAATTAGAACACAGTGGTAGGGGGAAAAATCCATTAACATAAAACAGCTTTAAAATAGAAAGAAGCCTTAGACATTGTTTTAATTGTCTAATTTTACAGATGGGAGGCCAAGGTTGACAGGCGTCAAATGACATGCCCACAGTCCCCAGGTTTGTGGGGGATGAGACAGGGATCCAGGTCTCCAGACCCCAGTGCTCCTTCCACTCAGGGTCCCTGGGCTGCTCACCTGCAGAGGCCACACCCATGCAGAACACAGGTGAATGGCGCCTCTGAGAAGTGGGCAGTGCAGTACCCTTTCTGTACTCTCCTAAACATGAACAGCAGACATACGTACTTTTGTGTTATGTAAAGAATGTATACATTAAAGTTATCATGCGGTTGCAAGGAAATATAATAATTGGCTGTGGAGATCTGGAAGAAATGATTAAAACATGTGCCGAGGCATTGTGATGGCATGAATTTGTCCCAGTCACCCAGGGACGATTCTGTGAGGGGTTGCTTTCCAGAATTTCTGTTCCCATCATATAACGTGCTTCCCATAGGAAGGAATTAGAAATTTGAATCATTCACTGCTAGGGCCTTAGAATTAAAAGGTCTCTCAAAAAGTCAGTACAGCCGAAACTGGTTTGGCTCAGTGAATAGAGCGTCGGCCTGCGGACTGAAGGGTCCCGGGTTCAATTCCGGTCAAGGGCATGTACCTTGGTTGCGGGCACATCCCCAGTGGGAGGTGTGCAGGAGGCAGCTGATTGATGTTTCTAGCTCTCTATCTCTCTCCCTTCCTCTCTGTAAAATATCAATAAAATATATTTAAAAAAAAAAGTCAGTACAGCCCTAGTCAGTTTGGCTCAGTGGATAGGACTGCGGACTGAAGAGTCCCAGTTTGATTCTGGTCAAGGGCACATGCCTGGGTTATGGGCTTGATCCCCAGTAAGGGGCATGTAGGAGGCAGCCTATCAATGGTTCTCTCTCATCACTGATGTTTCTATCTCTCTCTCCCTCTCCCTTCCTCTCTGAAATCAATAAAAAAAAAAAAATTAAAAGAAATCAGTACACCCATTCGATTGTTTCTGTCTGATTTTTATTCTCACCCATCATCAAAGAGATGAATGTCTGCAACTGGGGACATTTTATAACCACACACTGAGTCTATTCTCAGAAAGTCCTTCCGCATGTCTAACTTCAGTCTCTCTTGCTGCAGTTTAAACCGCAGCACTTATATTATTCCTTTTAGTGAATGTAGATTAACCGAAGCATGTCGAATAAACTCATCCCTTGTTCTCATTTGGAGACGGTTTTTCTCTATTCAGACTGCAGTCCTTTTCAAATCTCAGAAGCCTTATTCCTTTACATGGCTTCATGTACACATGGATGACTTTAGGAAATAAATTAAGTGAATGAAAAATAGGATAATACTGAACCGAGGGCGACAGGAGAAGAAAATAAACTGTTTTATTATTTTCAAAGCAACTAAGTAGCAGGTTGATTGGGAAAATGAGAGAGAGAGAAGAGAGAGGGGGGAGAAAAAACCCTGTCATTGAATGATATTTTTATCAAAGAAGAAAATAGGTACCAAGAAATGAGATTTGACTTCTCTTTGCAAGTTTCACTGAGCATGAAAATGTCCCTTTAAATTTTCCCGTAAGCCGTTGCTGGCTGTGGGATTTTTCCAGTGCAAAGGGAATCTGAGTTCAGGAGGCCAAAGAATGCCAGAAGGAAAGGGATTTTGATGCTCGGGGCTCTGAGACTGTCAGTTTAAAAAATGAAAGTAATATAGAAGGGCCAAAGTGGCATTTATCATTCCATCTCTCCAGGCTCCTGTCTCTTTAATCAGCTAGCCTGATTTGCCCAGTAAATGATTCCTGAGTGTGTGTGTGTGTGTGTGTGTGTGTGTGCCCGCGCGCGGGTGTTGTAGCTCTGTCAATCCTTGGATTAGAACCAATGATTGCAGCTTGTAGGAGGGCTGTCCAGGGCCAGATTGTACGATGTGTCTCGGTGCCAGAGTATGAGTAGAGATAATTACTGAGAAGTCACACTCTCTCACACCCTCGGCTGGCTTTCTTGTTGTGTCCTTCAGCAACACAGTGGATTTACATCTCCTTCCAGGAGCTGGAGAGCAACGCAATCTGTCAGGAAAGAAAGGAAGAAAAAACCGAACCTGACAAAAAAGAAGAAAAAGAAGAAGAAGAAAAAAAAAAAAAGAAGCATGAAAACCATCCAGGCAAAAATGCACAATTCTATCTCTTGGGCAATCTTCACGGGGCTGGCTGCTCTGTTTCTCTTTCAAGGTAAGCGCTTGCTATTGATTTGCCTACAGTAGACCCGGGGATGGTACGGAGAGCTTTATGCGATTCGCAGACTCCCGGTCGGCTCTGCTGCGCGGTTTGCAGGTGGAGGAGAGAGCGTTTAAACAGCATGGCTGGGACTTCATCCTCCCTACCAGGCTGTGAGAATATTGATTCGATTCTGGCTGCTACTGGAATGGGGGGGTGTATATGCATAAGTAAAAGGTGTCTGGCTCCTGTTTAGGTGCGTGGCTGTGTGCTGCTCTCCCTGGCTTTATGTACATTCTTGCACACACACGCACACACGACAGAGCACACGCAGAAGCGGCGGGGTGGGAGGGGGGGGAATTGACAGATTCCGAGGGCAGCAGGGTCGCTAATGTGTTGCTTGTGTTACTGGGAAGAAATGACAAGAGGAAACTTTAAAATATCTGCCAGTAAACTTGCAAAGCTTCCGAAAGGAGGCGAGGAAAAGGCAGGCTAGAAATAATCAGGTAACTGCCTCCTGCACGGCTCTGGCCAGAGATCCAGCTTGAAGGGATAAATCAGTTTGCAGCCGCGGTGAACAACTGCATTAGTTTTGAATGTGTTTGGGGGTGTGTTTGTGGCGGAGGGGGCGTTGGGGGGCTGGGGGAGAGACAACAAGCAGCTGAGAAGCAGTGGGAACAGGCACGCATTGCACGGGGCTCTGAAATTCGGAACAGCTTTTCTAAGTTGAAGGGGGAGAGGCAATAAGAGTCGAATGCTAATTTTCTGTTTATTATTGGTCTGGAAGCCAAGCTGTGGGCTGCAGCGGAGGGCTGGGCTTGCTCCTGGGCCAAGTGCGTGCTCTGATCTTGACTGTGCTGTGTTGGGTGCCTTTGGAATCGGCTTCAGTCCTGGGTCCAATTTGCTGCACCAACTGGCCCCACACTCTGTCCCAGCTCTTCTGTTCCAGCAGCGGCATTATCTGCTCACCTGCTCCTCCCACCCACCCTGCCCTTTGCGGGGTCTGACTTGCCTTTTTCACATTAAAGGCAGCTGAACTCATAGGGATTGAGACAGGCAGAGAAACTTTCCCTGGGTGGTCCAGCAGGCAGAAGCTCTGACCTGGACCGCTGTATTCCCAGAGGAAAGTTTGGTCCTTCAGGGTAGAAAAGAATGGGGAGTCCCACCCACCTCTTCCCTTCTCCTACTGCAATATGGGGTTCTCATGGTCTCCACCTCGAGGCCTGACCCAACTCTGAGGGTAAGCTTTGGGGACTGCTGCTGTCCCCTCGACATAGGTTTCAGGGGCTACCATGGGGACCCACCCAAGGTGGACAGAGGGACCAGGCTGGGAAGAATCGAATGTGCGTGTACCCTTGGCTGGGGCTCAAGGGGGCCTGGAGGGCTCTGAGTCAGATGGCAAGGAAGTCACAGTGGTGGGTCTTGCCGGGACAGCCTCGATGGCGCCTGCCGCTCCAGCCTCGGGACCTCTCTCCTCTCCCATGGAGACGTCGGTGGGGGGAGAGTGAGGAGCTAACTTGGAGGCATCCTTGAATGACTCCTCTTACGTAACATGGAGCAGCGACAGCGCGTGTGTGTGAGTGTGTGTGTGAGCTTTCTGTGTGTGCAGGGTATGTGTGCACCCAGCCTGTTAGGGGTGCAAGGACTCACAACAGTGAGATCAGAACCCCAGCCCTGGCCGTGGGGATTCAGTGATCTCAGGGCCAGGCTCTCCTGGGGAAATGGCTCCTGTGGTGTCAGCACAGAAATGAGGAAGGGAAAGCACAGGTCCGAGTCCTGGATCACTTCCCACTTGTCCTGAGATCTGTGTCTTTTCTATCTGTGACATCAAACCCGAGACCACAGCCAAACTTCCACCGTCGTCAGCCCCACTGGCTGCATGCCAGGAGCCCCAGGGCCAAACGGAATTTACATATAAATTAGCATACGTGATTATTTTTTCATCAGAAATAAATGCGGGGAAGCATAATATTTGCTTAGACTTTGAATCATCTGTGAATACATGAGTGAAAAGTGCTGGTGCCCCATTCCCCAGGGTGCAGTCTGCTTTTGTGATCTTGCTCCCATCTTGGGGTGGGGATGGAGGCGACAGGGGTGCTTCCGCCCTCCTCGCAGGCTCCCAAATCCTGAATTTCCTAAGGAAAAAAATGGCCTTACCGGTGCTCCCCACCTCAGAGCCAGCCCTACACAGGCTTCAGCCTGTCATATAGAACCAGGCTGCCCATATTTAAGGCAGAGGGACCCCCGCAGACCCCCACACCAAAGGTGGCGGCTGTTTTTCTCGTTCAGGGATGGGAGCGGGAACCTGCCAGCTATCTCTTATCAAACTTGCAGAATTACTGAGGCAGCCCAGGTCTTGGCTGCAATAATCCACCCCTATTGCATTGACCCAGTGGGACTAGTTAGAATGCAGCACACATTCCGAGGCAATTTTTTCTCCTCCTCTGTTTTTGTTTTAAGCTGGCTCTTTCTAGAGCTGCTACTTGGGGTGGCTTGCCTTCTGGAAAAGGTGTGTGCAGGCCAGTGGCAGGTTATGGACCTCTGTCTGACCTGCCCCCCCCCCCCACTCCCTCCCACCCCAACCAGCAACCATGATCCAACTTAGGAGGAGGAGGTTTCTGAGGGAATCTTCTCTGATTAGTGATAGGCAGGAGGCAGGGAGGGAGGGGTGATTAGTGATGGGCAGGAGGCAGGGAGGGAGGGGTGATTAGTGATGGGCAGGAGGCAGGGAGGGAGGGGTGATTAGTGATGGGCAGGAGGCAGGGAGGGAGGGGTGATTAGTGATGGGCAGGAGGCAGGGAGGGAGGGGTGATTAGTGGTGGGCAGGAGGCAGGGAGGGAGGGGTGATTAGTGGTGGGCAGGAGGCAGGGAGGGAGGGGTGATTAGTGGTGGGCAGGAGGCAGGGAGGGAGGGAGGGAGGGAGGGGTGATTAGCACCCTGGGGCTCTGGCCCTAGGGCAGCCTGGGTTGATGAACCAGTGCTCCTCTCCCTGGGAACAGAGAGGGGGGTGGATACTGGATTGGGCGCTGTCCCTTTCAGCACACTGCCCACCTTCTGCCACCAAGAGGCTCTGAAAGAATGGCTGGTTGTACTGCAGCTTTTCTCTTTCTAGAAACCCAACCATTTCTCTTTCGAAGGATTGCTACTCTTTTTTAACACCTTCCTGTGAGCGTGGCTAGATGCCTGTCTTACCTTTCTCATTTTCCCTCCCATTCCACATCCGCTTCTCTGCCCACTTGAGCCACGTGCAGGGCAGAGGTGGGAAGGGACACAGGGCTGAATTCACACTCTCCTTCACTCAGCGCCCACGGCATGGAGTCCGTTCGGCTGGGCAGCCCGGCCAAGTTCCTGCCACTCACAGCCAACGTCTGGGTGCCAGCAGCAGCCTGTGTTGGGCAATGCTGCCGAGGTGGGAGGGGAGCAGTTGAGACCATAACAATGTTTACTGGCAAAGTGAAAAATCAGTTTGGGATGATGGGATCCTGGCCTTTGTGAGCACTTGGAAGCATGGCCACAAATAAAGCGAAGAAATAAATTGTAACAAAGGCAGGGGAGAGGGACAGAAGCTGACAGAGTGGAGCCCAGCTGCTGTGCTCGGAGCTGCCCAGTCGGGGCAGGTTATGGGCAAGCTGAACACAGCACAGAGAAGGCCATGCCCCTCCATCCTCCTACCCAGGTGGCCCGTGATCCTGGGCCAGGCTGGGGGAGATGCCCGCGGGGAGCAGCAGGCCTCACTGCACAGAGGCCATTCTTGGGATTGCAGCTCTGGTCACCAGGTGCCAAGCCTAGTCCTCGTGCTGGTCCTTCCTTTATGGCACTTTTATTTATTTTTAAATATGTTTTTATTGATTTTTAGAGGGAGAGGAAGGGAGAGGGAGAGAGAGAGATATACAAACAGCAATGAAAGAGGAACATCGTCAATGGGCTGCCTCCTGCACACCCCCTACTGGGGATCGAGCCTAAAACCCTGGGTATGTGCCTGGACTGGGAATCTAACTGGTGACCTCTTGGTTCCTGGGTTGACGCTCAACTGCTGAGCCACACCAGCTGGGCCTTTTGGGCACTTTTAAAGCCAAATAGAAGCGCAAAGTGTTAGCTTCAACTCCTAACCCCGACTTCTGTTGGTTCTCAGGAGGCGTCTCCCGCGGTGCTTGTACGTAGGCGTGCTGACCCGTGTCGTTGGGGGTCGTGGTTCCTGCTTGAGGTGCTTTGCTCCAGGCTGTCCTTTAGCACTTCCGGGGCCCTGTCCTCTGCATACATGTAGTCGGCAGCCCTGAGACACACTAGCCCCAGCTGATTGTCACGAGTGGGCTGCAGGAGCCACTGCTTGGCTTCAGCCACAGTTTGCCCCTCGGGTGGGAGTGAGCTCCCTTGACATCCTAAGCAGTGACAACACTTCTACATCAACACGGGACATTGGATGGGGGCATGTGGGGAAACACGTGCTGGGAAGAGGTACAAGGCTCTTGGCTGTCTGCTTGTGGTGACGACACTTTGGATGGGACTGTCTCCTCTGGGATTTGACTCCGTTCCAGGGTTTTTCATTTTGGAGCTAACGGCCTGCTCTAGCCCACCCACTAGAATGCTGGAAGTGCAAAATCAAACAAAACAAAACAGAAAACACGTTGCTTTGTATCTAACCTCTGCAGAATCTTCAAGCAGTCCAATCCACACGCCGGCCAGATTCCAGGCCAGTCCCGAGCCCAGCTGGGGGGCACCTGGACACCTAAGCTCAGAGCTCGCTATGTTTTCTGTAGGGGAACATCGTTCGCTGTGTGAGCCTGTCTCCCCACTTGCCTGCCAGGCTGGGGACCACGTCCCCTGGGTGTTATAAGGACTCATTAATGCCTGTAACACTCCAGACATGTGGTGCTAAGTGGAACTCCATGCTGAGACAGGTTGTATTTATGCCGTTTACTTCCTTTCTGCTCTGTTGGCTTGTTACATGTTTACTTTATGTCTATAGTCATTTGAAATTCAATAAAACAAATTAAAGAGAAAAAAAAAATGAAAACAGGCTAAAAGAAGGTAATCAAGGGCATGCAGGTTGGATGGGGCTGGGCTGGGCCATTGCAGCCATCCTGACCTCAGGAGCGAGTGTCTCCCTGACCTTCCCTTTCGTTGAGAGGGCACTGGGGAAGACCAGAGGGGCTTCTGAAGAAGCAGCAGGGAGCCTTCCTCCCATCCATTTGCAGGAGGAGACGCGATGCTGGCAGGGTGAATGGCAGATAGGAGGAGCATGGGGAGGGTGGAAGATGGAGCTGGGAGTTGGAGAGGGAAGACAACCAGCTCTAAACTGGATTGGAACAGAGGACTCTGTCTTTGGCTTTGACTATGATTTTGTTCAATAACCCCTGAGAGCTTTATGTTTTATTTGATGTATTTATGTATTTATTTATGCAACCTTCCGGATTAAGCCTGCTCTTGCGATCGCTGCTTAAACTTAAAAGAGCTTAAACTTAAAAGATAGATGTCTTGATCCACGTTACCGTTTATTTGCTCTCCCCACTTCCCCACTTCTCCCCCTTTTCCTCTCCCCATTCCTGCCTCCCTTCCTCCCTCTGCCCGCTCTCTCCCGTTTTCTTTCCTCATTTGTCCTCCCCCTCCCCCTGACACACACCTTTTTTCTTCTTTTCATTTTTCCTTCTCCTCTATGGGAAAAATAATTGATCAGCTGACAGATCTAGGTCAAGCTGGCAGGGGTTGCTCTGCTTCCTGCAGGCTTGCCCAGGAGAAGGAGGGGACAGACTGTCTTTCCAGTTCACAAGGAGCCCAGATGACAGGGTGCAGTAGGAGGGAGGGGAGACCAGCGAATCAGTGGGCCAGCTGAGCCATCCCCAATAAGGGAGCTGGGGTCCTACTGGCGACAGAGTCCTCTGCCATTGGATATTCACGACAGGAATTCTCTATATCCAATTTGCCCTTGCCTCTTTCCTGCTTTTTGCTCACCTTCTATGTCATGCTTGTTCCAATTTTCCTCATTCTTTTTTTTTTCAACGTCGCCCTCCTTTGCTCTTCCGCGTTTCTCCTCCTTCCAAAACCACAGCAGATCACAGACTCTCCCCCGTGTAAGTCATATTAGAGAAACGGCCTTTTGTCTATTTGCGAGAAGAAACAGCCACCCTGCCAGAGAGCTCTGTAAGTCATTTGCAAACTGCAACGCAAACCAACAGAGATCCACATTTTCATTGCGGAGAAGAGAGTATTTAAGAGAGACTGTCAAGCTAAGAAATCAAATATTGGAAAACACATTCTTCAGCTTTGTTACTAAGGACACCTTAGGTAACGAAATTTGATTTTTTTTTCCCCCTCTAAGAGTATCGCCTTTTACAATAATAGACTGATCAAAAGACTGGCTGGTTTCGGCTTCACTTGCTTATTCAACCTCACTTTCTAGAGGTGCAGCCTTTGTTTCGTCTTGGTTGTGCCACTAATTCTAACCCCCAGACTCTGTGTAATTGTTCATTGGTTCATTGCTTCATTGGTTCAATCACCCAGCAAGTGTTTATTGAACACCTACTATGTTCCATGTATTATTTCAGATGCTGGGAACACAGCAGTGACTAGAACCAACTAAAGGATGAGACCAAAGACAGAGTACCTTCTCCCAGATTTGGCTTGGCCTACCATCCTTTGTAATACATCTGGAAGCCCCACAGGAGTGCCAGAAGCAGGGGAAGGCTCAGTGACACAGCCTCTTGTTTTTTGCGCAAATGATGATGGGTGGCAAGAAAGCAACTGCCCCTTGATCCTTGTTTGTAGACCGAGAGCCGTGGGGGAGGATGCACAGCTCTAGCCCCGCGTTAGTGAACAACAGGAGATGCTGCCTTTGCTCCAGGGCGTCTCCACCAAGCAGGGGCTCATGGATGTCGGGTGCACCTTCAGTTAGGATGTGGATGGTGGAGGTCAGTTGGCTTTGTCACCATGGCCTCTTGTCCTTCAGGTTACTGGTTGATTCTTGGCACCATCTACACCCTGTCTGTGGGCCTGTCCACTTCTTCGTGACCTGCCTTCTGCACAGAACTACAGGGCGAAGGAGGCAAGAGGAGAACACATATAAGACTGGGCAAGGAGTTGCCTCAGGTCGCTAGTCTGGATGAGGGAACTGAAGTTCAGGGAACTTCTGTGAGGGTTCATACTTTGGGGTTGATTTATACTTTGGAGTTGATTTAAGATGACATCCTTTTGAGAACCTTTTTTTTTTTTTTTTTTTTTTTTTTTTGCTGCCCACACATATACCTTAATTGAGAGTTCCTAGAATAATAAACTCATCACTTATTTGTTCTCCTTTGGTGTTATGCTGTGGTTGGGACATACGTCTTTCAATGCATCAACTTGTGTTTTCAGCTCTATGTACCCAAAGGGAACATCGCTTCTCTTATGCTCGCACTGGGCCCTGTAGCCACCCCTAAATGGTTTAGGACGATCGCTCACCTGACTGCCTCCACCTGCATTTCTGGAATGGTGGAGGTGATTGTTCTTAACTTTTCTCATGTAGAAGAACCTTTCTCACGGGTCTGCGATTCTTCCCAGTGAAGCAGTCTAGAGTAATTCTCTATCTTTGACCCCTTCTCCGAAGATGGTAGGTCTTGAGGGGTAGGTACAAGGTGTATTTACAATACTCTCCTTCTCCAAGCCAGTGGTTCTCAAACATGGCATATCATCGAGTCATCTGAAGAACTTTATAAAAATACAATGTCTGGACTCCACCCCAGACCAGTTAGATCAGAATCTCCTCATGATGGGGGCCCACACTAGTATTTTTAAGAGCTCTCTAAGGGGTTCTAATCTGTGGCCAGGTTTGAAAAACGTCCCTCTACAGTCAACTGAAAATGTTCTTTAAGCTTGAGTAGGAACCTCAGTTGCTAGATCTCTAAAATAAAGCAGGAGGTCTAAAAGATTTTCAAGTTTCATTTCAACTTCAGCATCTTGCAATCCTGTGAATAGCCTTTTTGAGTACAGTGCTTGAAAGGTAGTGGTGCTACAAGAAAACATCCAGCAGTGGTTTCTGCTTGCAGGAAGCTAAGAATATAAACTTCCTCACAGATTGGCGACCGAAGTCAGAACGTGTGAGTGTGTGTGCACTACAAACGCTGCAGGCCGCATCCTGTAGACTATGACACCTATCCATACATTCATCTATATCTTTATATGGTCGGCATTCTTAGGATGGGCAAAAGGGTTAACTAGTCACCGCATTTTAGGTACCAGGAATCAGGAATGGTACTGACTCTTAAATTGATCAATCCTGTAGGAGAGGTTCTGGAGCCATCTGAATGTGGGTCAAGAATGAATGTTTTAGCCTGGTGGGTGTGGCTCAGTGGTTGAGCATCTACCTATGAACCAGGAGGTCTCGGTTAAATTCCCAGTCAGGGCACATGCCTGGGTTTTTGGGTCTTGATCCCCAGTAGGGGGCGTGCGGGAAGCAGCCAATCAATGACTCTCATCATTGATGTTTTTATCTCTCTCTCCCTCTCCCTTCCTCTCTGAAGTCAATATATGCATATATAAAGAATGAATGTGCTAGAGCTGGATTTAGAGAGTGCTAAGCAAGCTCCATTCATATGAAGATTGTCACAGCCTTCGTTGTTTCCCTCCCCAGGAGTCAGTTATCCAGCCTGGAGCTCCCATGGCTCTCCTCATTCCCAGCAAAGGCTCAGGGCCCAGAATCTCAGTGGCAATGGTGCAGCTAGCGTGTTAGGCAGGAGTCCTGCTGGCTCCCCCTTCCAAGTCAGGTCCTTTCCTGCAGTGCATGCAGGAATAGACACTCCTCTGTTTGGGTAGAGTCAGCAGGGCTAGGGGCACACGCGGAATGGAGCTACCATGCAGATGTGTGCCAAGGGCCCTGGCTGGGTAACTCACAAAGTGTTCACACTGCTGTGTCAGCCAACCCCAGAGTCCCAACCAGCTCAAGCCCTGAGGAACTCTCAAGATGATTTATTCCAATCCCTCTCTTTGAGCTCTAACACCTCAAAAATGCAACTGCAGCCCTAACTGGTTTGGCTCAGTGGATAGAGCGTCGGCCTTCGGACTCAAGGGTCCCAAGTTCGATCCCGATCAAGGGCATGTACCTTGGTTGTGGGCACATCCCCAGGAGGGGATGTGCAGGAGGCAGCTGATCGATGTTTCTATCTCATCGATGTTTCTAACTCTCTCTCCCTCTTCCTTCCTCTCTGTAATAAATCAATAAAATATATTTAAAAAAATGCAACTGCAGTAGCCCCCCACCCCCGCCCCAGCTTCCATCTCCAATAAGGGTAGACTTACATCTCTCTAGATAGTTTATTGTATCTGACCCTTCAGGAAGACAGGAAGAAAAGGGAAACAAAGGAGAATTTGTCTGGAAAGAAATTATAAAAGTGAGTGTAATCTTGCTGGGCTCAAATGCTGGCTCTGTCACTTCCTGGTTTGAAACCCTTAGCAATTTAATCAGCCTCTGTGTGATTCAGTTACCTCTTTTATGAAATGGAGATAACTGGGATTTACTTTAAGGCTGTTATGAGGATTAAATAAGTTATTGCAGATAAAGTGCTTGGAACATTGCCTGGCACATAGTAAGCCCTCAATAAATATTACCTAATAGCGTTATGATTGCTACTACGAATCATTTTTCTTCAACAGGACTTTTCCTCAAATATTTGAAAACATGACTCCCTCCCCTTCTCCCTCAAAGCTCCTCTTCACTAGGTTAAATATCCCAGGCTTTTCTCCTGTTTTCTCTATAATCATCATAGAAAGGGTGCCAATTGTCCTTCTCTAGAGTTACTATGGGTACTCTGCTTTCTTCTTCAAGAATTCTTCTCCCCCTGCCTCTGAGCAACCCAAAGTATTACAGAAGACTGCCTCTCCCGATTTTAAATCAAAACAGGATCAAGTCTCAGCTCTTTGAAAAGGTGTGGGGAGTCCCCAAGGTTTTGCCAACCTCTCTCCTCACCCCACGTTCTCCTGGTTCCATGGACTCCTGGGCAACCTCTGCCTCCCTCTCCTCAGGACACAGGTGCTCACTGCTCCCCGCTGCTGAGGGCTACCCTTGCCGACCTGGCAAACACTGGAAATCAGTACAGAATGCCGGGCTCAGCATCCTTTTGAAGCCCCTTATCTCTTCTTTGATGACTTCCTTACTCTTGTATTTACTTCGTAGTCACCACCCATTTGTGTAGTTACCTGCTTCCATGTCTATCTCCCTTGCCAGACTGTGAGCTCCTGGAGGTCAGGAATTGCCTTATTTATCTTTACATTCCTAGCACACCCAGCACAGTTCTTGGCACAATGCGGCACTCAGTGTTTATTGGTGGAAAGAAAGGAGGGAGGGAAAGAAAGAGAGAAGAGAGAAACCTGAGATCCCATTAGGTTTCCAAGAGTCCTATAACTGCTTACTTACAGTGAACTGTTACTAATTCAACCCTGCCTGATCCTGTACTTGTGCTCTTTTACTGCGTACACAACAACCTAACTTCAGAACTTACCTTCTCTGAGATCACCTAATTAGAGTCAACTCACATCTTCTTCCTGTCAGGATCTTTTCTGAACCCTGAATCTGTAATCCATATATTAGTAATCCCATCTGGCTATAATCAATAATAAGCCATATGTTCTAACCGCCTAGGTAATGGTGGATGAGCTCAGTATTTCTAGCTAAACTTTCCCAAGAAGAGAAAAAAGTCACTCTAGTGGTCAACAGATCAGATGAGTAAGAACTTACGTTGGCATCAGGGAGAGCAACAGGGGCAAGGGAAGGGTGGGTCTGAGAATAGAGGACAGTGGACTGGATGGATCTATTTAGTTGGAGAAGATGGAGTGGTCAAGTGTTGATTATCTGCTATTCAAATCGACTCTTTCTCCATCTTCCACAAAACTTTCCATTAGGTCACTTGACTCTTCCCCTAAACAGTCAGCAGGAAACTTGGCCCAGGTGTAGAAAAGATTAATTGATAGCTATTTTTTCTCACTGCGATTGGTGATGCACAGACATCGTAGTTGGAGAAACCATTTTGCTAATTCTGAAAACAAATAATTTACTGTTTTATATTTCTCCTTCTTTCTTAGAACTTCTTAATAGAAGGATCTAAATGTCTTCTCACCATTTTTTACTACTTTCTTGCACTTTGGAAGGCCAAATAAATTTAATCACCAAATCAAAGAGCTCTTTTTACAGACTCCTAGAGTTGCGAGATACCTTGGAATTTGCCCAGTCTTCCACCCAAGGCAACACACTTGTACCTGAATGATGTGCACTAATTCCTGTTCAACAGTTTCAGAGACTTCCAGTGAGTAGGCACTACCAGAGTGGTGGTCCCCATTTCTGGTTGTCAGAATTACCTGTGGAGATTGTGATATGCAGATGCCTCGGTCCCGGCTCACAAAATTTCTCATTAACTAGGTCAGAATAACTACAGATGATTATATCATGCAGATACCGATGAGAACAACTGTTGTTAGCACCCCTTTACAAAGCTGATAAACTGTGAGAAAACGCTATTCTCACAAGCATTTATGATGCCTCCACAATACCAAATTCTATCCTTTTTCTTTACAAACACTGCTATAAATGTGTTCAGGGCAGCAATGTGCCCATTCAAAATGCCTGTCTCCTATATCCCCTCATGGCTGGGTACGGCCATGCAACGTAGTTCAGGTTAATAGAATATAAGCGCATGTTTACTGGGTGGGGTTCTGAGAATTATAGTGAGGAAACCTGCACTATTGGAAACCACCTCTTCCCCCCTTTTCTTGACTGAGAGACGGGCATACTCCCTGCAGTTCTAGGAGCTAGCTTGCAAACAGGAGGACAAACAACACACTTCACGAATGGCAAAGAAGGAAGCTTTCAGGGTAAACCAAATGGACTTGATGTTTTGATAAATTAAAAATAGTCGAGTATAGCCTGGCTAGGTGGCTCAGTTGGTTGGAGTGTTATCCTGTATCCTGTACACCAGAAAAGTTGTGGGTTCAATTCCCAGTCAGGGCACATACCTAGGTTGCTGGTTCAATCCCCAGTGTGGGTACTTACAGAGGCAACTGAGTGATGTTTCTCTCTCACACTGAGCGCTCTCTCTCTCTCTCTCTCTCTCTCTCTCTCTCTCTCTCTCTCTTTCTCTCTCTCTTTTTAAAAACATATTTTATTGATTTTTTACAGAGAGGAAGTGAGAGGGAAAGAGAGCTAGAAACATCAATGAGAGAGAAACATCGATCAGCTGCCTCTTGCACACCTCCTACTGGGGATGTGCCCGCAACCAAGGTACATGCCCCTGACTGGAATCGAACCTGGGACCTATCAGTCCACAGGCCGACGCTCTATCCACTGAGCCAAACCAGTTAGGGCTCTCTCTCTCTCTCTTTTCCCCTCCCTTCCTCTCTCTTTAAAAATCAATGAACATATCCTCAGGTGAGGATTGAAAAAATAGTTGAGTATTGATACTTTGATATGACTCAACAATAGAAGGACCTCAGGTTCAAGATGACATAGCAGTTGGAGCAGCTCTGGAATACATATTTCCATACTTATTATCACTCATGAAAAAAATCTTTATTTAATTAGGTTTCTATTACTTGCAGCTTAATATAATTCTAATAAATCTACATGGAGCAAAAATTTGCCTCTTCCTAACTTATACCAATTAGAGCAACTCAAAACACAACTAATATTATGTGATCCACTTGCAAAGAGATGACTATCATGGACCCTATTTATTTTATCTTGACGTTCATAGTTTCTTCTCATGAATATCATAGGTACAACTTCTAGACCACTAATCATTCCGATCATTATCTTCTGAACAGGCTCCAGTTTAATAATGATCCACTAAAAGGCATTACCAGACAGACTCTTCCTGAAGCAGTCTGATGGGCAAAGTGGGGAGTAGACTATTACCCACCATATTTTGGACTTTATAGTTTTATAGGTCTAGTCTATTATCTTTTTTTTTCTATATATGCCACACTACTGGCTCACATTGATGTTGTACTCATTCCTCTTGACAAAAATGCTTTTATACCAGACTTTTCCTATCCTTGCTTACAGTAAATTCTTAAAAATTTTTTTTAAGTGTTTGAACTTTCTCTGTACCTTGGGCCCATTATTTAAATCAATTGAAATTATTTTTGTATTCTGATGAGCTGTCACCATTAGCTTTGTGTCATCCCCAAATGATAAAGAAATATCATCCCCGCATCATCAAGGTGAATGATAAAAAAAAAAAAAAAAAAAAAAAAAAGCAACATAATAGATCCAAGGGCATGGCCAAGCTCTTACTTGCACTTATATTTCATCCACTTCAGAATGATTTATCCAGACCGTACTGTATACTAACCATAAACAACAAGACATAGTTCTTACACTCAGTGAAGTCGACAATTTAATACAACATGGTAAGTGCTGGGGTAGAAACAAGTCATGTTTGCTATGGCAGCTTCTAGAAGATTTTTCAGGTCAGAGAAATCTTTTAGAACAGTGGTCGGCAAGCTCATTAGTCAACAGAGACAAATATCAACAGTACAACAATTGAAATTTCTTTTGAGAGCCAAATTTTTTAAACTTAAACTTCTTCTAACGCCACTTCTTCAAAATAGACTCACCCAGGCCATGGTATTTTGTGCAAGAGCCATACTCAAGGGGCCAAAGAGCCGCATGTGGCTCGTGAGCCACGGTTTGCCGGCCACTGTTGTAGAAGGAAGAGATATTAAAATCAAGACACAAAGGTGACTGGATTGAACCAGGAAGGAGGAGAAATTAGTGTTACAATGGAGGAAACTGCATATTCCAACACCTCGGGGCAGGAGAGCATGGTAGGAATTTAGGAATCCCATATCCATTCTGGCTAGACTGGGTGCATTTGTGTGGTTTGGGAGTCTCAAAGGGAAGAGAAGTTGTAGGTAAAAAGACAAGAGATGTAGGTAGAGGTGTAGGCAGAGGTCAGACCTTGACTAGCCTTGCAGGTCTTATTAAAAATGTTATACTGAAGGAAGGGAATGTTTTAAAGGGTTGTAAGCCAGATACTAATATGATCATATTTGCAGTTTTAATTGTCAAATAGCATGCTTTGGGTTAGTTAAAAATGTTAAAATCTTACCCTAGTTATAGCGTGGGAAATGAATTTAAAGAAGCCAAGAACAGAGGTAAGGAACCTCCTAGAGGATATTGCAGCCAATCAGGCTTAAGGTAGCCAGGTGAGAGTTGCAGAGATGAAGAGATATGGGAGGATTAGAGGGTTTGAGAGGTACAGGGCATGACTTGGAGATGGAGAGGAAAGAGGAAAACAAGTGACGAAGGGAAATGTAAGAGGACCTCTAGTTTCTCGGTAAATGTCACCCACGTGTGTTTGAGAGAGACTGTAGTGCATGAAACTTGGGTCATGAATTTGAAGGTGACTGCTAGACAAGAGCTCTTGCATATGAAGTTGCCTGGATGAGGTTGGATCTGGAGCTGTGGAGAGATGTCTGAACTTGAACAAAGATGGTCTTCAACAGATACTATTACCCATGAAGAGAGTAGAGAGTATATTAAGATAAACGAGGGCAGGCCACTAGTATTTAAAGATTGGAAAGAGAAGACAATTTGGAAAGACCATTGTCAAAAATCGGCTAAAAACATATGAGGAAAATCAGGAGAGCATGATGCCATCCAGGTCAAGGGCTTTGTCTGAGAGCAGCAGGAGCATTAGCAGCATCAAATGCTGCTGGGGGGGCCCTAGCAGGTTTGGCTCAGTGGATAGAATGTCAGCTCATACCAGGTCTGGGCTCATGCAGGAGGCAACCAATCGATGTGTCTCTCTCACATCAATATTTCTTTCTGTCTTTCCCTCTCTCTTCCACTCTCTCTAAAAATCAGTGGAAAAATATCCTTGGGTGATGATTAAAAAACAAACAAACACAAAACAAAATGCTGCTGGGGGATCAAGTAAGATTATACTTAGCAACGAGACTATCTCTGTCCCCTTGGGAGAACATTTTGTGGGGTGGAGTCATAGCATGGGTGGGGGGGGGGTAAGATGTAGGGTGGGGTGAGAATATAAAACATTTAGATAATTATTTCAATTTTTATTTTTTGTAAAAAAAGGGAGCCCGTAGAAAGACGGGGGGGGGGGGGTTGCAGTTGGAGAGACTGTTGTTGCATTTTAGATAGGCAATAACTCTTCAAATGCTTATGGGTGGCAGCTAATAAAGCAGAAGCATGAAAGGAAGACGTAGGAGATGACTGGCCAAGGGAGGTCCCTCAGGCAATGTGAGAACCTGAGAGAAGGGTAGGAGTCATGAATCTTCAGCTCAGGTAGAAGAATGACTATGGCAGAGAAGGAGAGAGACCAAGGCCAATTCCATCACTAGTTAAATAAGGAAGAAAGAACATGATCGAGAATATCCATTATGAGTGGATTCAGCTGCAAATGACAAAAACGACACAACAAAAGAGGTTTAAATAAGATAGACACTTACCTTTCTGGTTAAAATAATATTCCGCTTTGTTCATGGCCGGTATGGTGGCCCCAGACGCTGGGACCCAGGTCTTTCTGTGGTTTGGGTCTGTTGTATGTGGCCTTGATTCTGTGGTCTAAGATGACAATATCTGTGTGCCAGGCAGTGGGATGCAAGAGGAGAGCAAGAAGAAGGGGCAGAATGCACAGGTGTCCTGTCTCCTAAGGAAGGTTCCTTCTGAGAGCCCTCATGTGGCACTCTGCTTCACATCCCCTCTGCCAGAGTGTGGTCACATTGCCACATTTCAATGCAAGGGAAGGTGGGAGGTGTTATCCACTTTGGCGGAGCACCTGCCCAGACAAATTCAGGGGCCTATCACCATGGAAGGAAGGGAGGATGAATATTAAGAGACAACTATCATGTTGTATGAAAGGAGGGACAGTTAGAACTCCCCTTGACAAGGATGGAGAAGGTCTGTCCATAGGCCCAGAGGATGCACATATGATTAAGGTATCTACTTCCTTAAAATTTGAAAGGAGACTCAACAGATATTTGTACACCAATGTTCCTAGCAACATTATTCACAATAGCCAAAAGGTAAAGCAACTCATGTATCCATCAATGAATGAATGGATGAACAAAATGTGGTCTATACATACAATCAAACATTAATCACTTTCATGAAAATCTGATACATGCTAAAACATGACTGAATCTTGAAAACATTGCGCTAAGTGAAATAAGTTAGACACAAAAGGACAAATAGTGTATTCTTTCACTTATTTGGTGTCCCTAGAATAGGCAAATTCAAGAAACAGGAAGTAGAGGAGTTACCAGAGGCTGGGGGGAGCAAGAACAAGGAGTGATAATTTAATGGATGCAGAGTTTTTGCTTGGGATGATGAAAAGTTGTAGAGATGGATAGTGATGATAGTTGCACAACAATGTGGATGTACTTAATGCCACTGCGTGGAATGCCAGTGTACAGTAACTGGCTGTATTACCGACAGGAACTCCCCTGGGACGCAGAGTAATCAGACACATGGCAACAGGTTGTCTGTTTCAACAGAGTGAGAGATCAAAGGAAATTTGCAGTTAATTCAAATATAACAGAAGTTTTTGGGAGAAGGCTAAAAAATGGTTAAGATGGTAAATTTTATGTTATGTATATTTAACCCCGATAAAGAAAAAAATTAAAAAGAGATAGAGACAATTAGCTGTCCTTGGCATGATGTGGATTCAGGTAAAGGTGTAAGCTTGGTGTCAGCAAGTTGAAGGAGTTTGAATTTGATGGCTTTTTTTTTCTCTGAGCCTAATTCAAGGAAGGTGTGTGTTTGCACACATGTTTATACAGCTTTATGTGTGTCCACAACTCTATAGACTGGATTTTCAGAAAGCAGGAAAGAACTGAAAAAGTTACTTGTATAAGGAGCAAAAGAGCTGACTCGTACATCAGAAAGTGTCCACGCAGCATTAATCACTTCTCTCCTCGTGGCATTCTTTTTTTTCCTGGACTTTTAAGATACATTATGATCTACCCCTGCCTAATTTTTCCATCTCTTTTTCTGGTTCTGGCCCTACCATTTAGAGAAGGTAGCAGGTCATGCCCTGAGCATGCTCAAAGCTCATCTCCAACTCCTTTCTTAAGTCAACTCCCAAAGGAATGACAAAGATAGTTTTACAGCTTATACAGGGTATTTAGAGCAAATGTATTTGTTGATCCCTACAATGATCAGAATATTCTTTTCTCATCCCAGTTCTATGACTAACTGTAGCTTTCTGGATTTAGTGTTTTTGTAACCACCCCCCCCCCCTCCGCCCCGGAAGCCTTCATTTTTCTCATCTGTAAAATGGGATATTTAAACTTCCTTGGAATGTAGTTTCCTGTTTAATTGAATTATGTTCGTGAAACCTGTGACTCAATATATATTGAAGAAGCAAACGCCAACAATCCTGCAAGGTCTTGTGAACAGCGCGGATATTAGTGATGCACCTCCCCATTGGAGTCATCCTGGGCTCCTCCCCTCCCTCTCATCCTCCTGCCACAAGCACTCACCAACTTGGTTCCGTTCGGCCTGTGAACGCTCTCCAGGGTCTGCCCCCCCCCCCCCCCCCCGCCCACATCACTCCCACCTTTGCCACTATCTCATTTGAGGTGAAATCACTGCTTACTGGATTAAGGCTGCCTCTTCATAGGTCTCCTGCGGCCAGCTTCCATATTGCCAATAATTAATGATCTTGCTAAACAAGCCCCACCTTTTGTCACCTTAGCCTTTTACTTCAAACCTTCACTGGTTTTCAAGATAAAGCCCAGGTTCCTTACCTCAGCACAGAATGTCCTTCTCTCTCTGGCCAGCCTCTCTCTGGCTCTGTCTCTCAGCATCCTCCTCATGCTGCCTCTCTCATCCTGGACACTGGCCCTGAACACTGACTCCAGCGCTGATGCCCTCCGCAGCACAGTGCCTTTGCACATGCTCTGTCTGCAGGTAACACCCGTCCCACGGGATCAGCACAGTGCGACACTGTACTCACGTGTTTCCATGTTGAGGGGATGGCATAAATAAGGCCAGGCAAGAATAAAAAAGGCTAAAAAAGTAGACAAGTGTTTTGAGACCTACTCTAACTCCCCATCTCTGTACCCAGCCTTCCTATGGATCCCTCCCAGCCATTTCCCTGTTTCATCTGCATTAGGGAAAGAGGAAGGGGTCTGTGCCACACAACGTGGCTAGAGTCGTGGCTGTCCAAGTGTGGCCACTGAACCAGAAAGCGTGGACCTTTCTGACATGCAGCTGTGTGCCTTTCAAGAAGCCCTTCAGGCGCTGGCCAGTGTGTTAAGTGGTTAGAGCGTCGGCCCTCTGAACCTAAGGGTCTTGGGTTCAATTCCCAGTTAAGGGCATGGACCTTGGTTGCAGGTTCAATTCCTGGTCTTGGTTGAGGCATGTTCAGAGGCAACCAATTGACGTGTCTCTCTCACATCAATGTTTCTCTCCTCCCTCCCTCTCTTCCACTCTCTTTCTAAGAAAAAAGGCAATGGCAAAAATTCCTCATGAGAGGATTAACAAAAAACAAAACAAAACAAAGCAAAACAGAAAGATGCCCTTCAGGTGATGGACACAACATTCTGAGAACCAGGACTTAAGGTGGTGGGAGGGAGTTGGAGGGAGCCCTGATCTCTCCCAGTTTGGGCTCTGTGGGTGTGTGGGTCCATGTGTCCTACTGTCACTGGAGGGGCCTTAGTTTCTCTGGAATATTCCCACCTTAGAAAATAATCCTTATTCCTTATTGTCAAAGCAAGCTTGTAGTCTACAACCAATAAAAATATGTAAAGTATGCAAGTAAATGCATATTCCCTTTTTCTAGGTTGGCCAGGTTTAGCAAATAACAATCTAGGATGCCCAATAAATTTGAATGCTAGATAAGCAACGCATAATTTTTTATTGTGCATAGCCCATACGTATACGAAAACCTTGTTTGTTATTTATCTGAAATTTAAACTTCACTGGGGCATTTTTTTTGTTTCTGTTTTGTTTGTTCTCTTTTGATCTGGAACCTGACTTTTGTTCATACTGTTATGTCTCTAAGGGCAATAGTCTGATCAGAATCAGGTGTCTGAAAGGTAGAAGTAAGTTTGAATAGCTTTTTGTTTGTTTGTTTTAATTGTATTTTTTAATTTTTATTTTTTACTCTTTGGGGAAGGGTATGATTTGGCAGGGCAGAAACAGAATGGCTGCTCTTTCTGGCTGATAGGATTATTGGTGAAATCTACATTTGGAAGAGACAGAGAGGAGATGGTGGTGGAAAGTGGCCCAATGCCAGAAAGTTCCGCCCCTCAGTTGAAATAACTGGCATGGAACAGACTGACATACCTGGGTGTGGGATTGGGGGGATGAGAAGAATGTGTATGCTTACAAGCATAGCCCGTGGACACTGGCAATAGGGTAGTGAAGACCTGGGGAGCGGGTAGGTAGGAGCTGGGAGAAGAGGGGAAAGATGGGGCGATAATGAGAGATATTTGTAATACCATCAACAATAAAAATATATTAAAAATAAATAAGTAACTGAGCACCTACTATGGCCCACGCCTGAGCACCTACTATGGCCCACGCATCCCCCGTGAGAGAAATGTGGACCAAGCTTCCTGGAGATGGAGCTCCTCCCTCAGGGTTCTGGCTCTGGGGCAGGGCTCTCACAGCCACCTCCTTCCCTGTCCTTGGTGACATGAAGCCCCTTCAGAGGGTGGGACTGTGGGGCAGCGACTAGAGAAGGAATGACAGGCTTCCTAACAAAATGCAGCTGATGGAGCGGCTTGCTGACAGGACAATTTGCTGGTGCCCAGAATATCCGCCCAGCCTCGGGGAAGCAGCAGCCAGGCGTCAGGAGACATGTCAGGATTCCTCACTGGCCTCCGTGTCAGGGTGTCTGTGAGCCACCCCACTTCCCACTGTGCGTCCAGACCTGCAGCAAGCATGCCATCCACCAAGGCTTCCGGAGCCCCAGGAATAACTCCTAAAACGATTCCCTTCCCCGCTCCTGACTCACGTGTGTTTCTATAATGACTGGAAAAGCAGTTTTGGGCTTATTTCTGAAGCTTAAAGGCGTCCCGAGAAGGCTGTTAATGAAAAATTAGAACCCGAAAAGCAACTTCGTAGACAATGAATTATCAGCTCAACGCCTGCGTGGAATGCCCGTGTACAGTAACTGGCTGCATTACAAACAGGAACTCCCCTGGGACGCAGTAATCAAACACGTGGCAACAGGTTGTCTGTTTCAACCCAGAGTGAGCGATCAAAGGAGATTTGCAGTTAATCCAGCTATAACAGAAGTATTGGCGAGAAGGCCATGGAGGGAGGACTAGAATGGTGAGGGGGACCTGGGGCGTTCTGACCTGGAGCTCCGTGTGCAGCCCGGGGAACTTTTTGGAGCAGCAGCAAAGTTGATCCATCTGAGCAGGGGAGGCACCCACTCTGTAGAGGGGAAACTGAGGCTTGGTTTCCCATGGAAGCAAACCAGATTAACCGCAGCACTCACCTCACTGACCCGGAATGTACAATTTGGCAGCAAATGAACTAACGTTTAGTGATTTGCTTCAAAATTCTGAGTCTGTACTGGTTGGGTGTGGGGGGGAGGGGGGTGAAGGCTGGTGGGGAAGCACTAGCTGTATCTGGAGGCGCTGGTTGGATGGTGAAATTTCAGGGGACAGTTCAGTTTTCTGTCAACCTCAGTTGTGAAAGTGTGCTCCCAGACCAGCAGCATCGGCCTAACCTGGAACTTGTCAGAAACGTAGATTCTAAACCCCTACCCCCAGAGCTACAGACTCCCAGCAACTCTAAAGTGAGGCAGGCCGTCTGAGTTTAAGAAGCCCTAGGGGAGATTCTGACGCTGGCTATGGGCGCTCAAGTTGGAGAACCACAGGCTAATGGGATCACCTGGATGCTGAAGGTACCAGATGATGCTCAGGGCTATGTGGGTTTGAGTGTGAGCGCACCATGGCCTGTTCCAGGTCCTGGCGCAATTCTGTGCTGACCCGCCCTGTCCTGATCCCTGCAGGGGCCATGGGGCTGTGGGACTGTGGGAAGGAAGTTCATGTTTATTAAACATGCACCAGTAGTCAGTGCCAGGCCCTGGTCAAAGTTTTATGGGTGATATTGTAGCCAAGCCTTTCCACAGCCCTGTGAGCTACGCCTCCGAGGTGTGATTTTATTGCTGGGATAAGTTTGGCTCAGCAAGGTCAACTTGCGAAGGTCTGGGTGTCTCCTGTGCCTGTACTCTTTTCAGGATACCTCACAGTGTCTCTGACACATGCGTTCCCTGGCCCCAGAATGCCTTGCGTGCCACCTACACGAAGGTGGCAACTGCCAGTCTGGCAGGGCCCCAGCTCTTCTATACGTCGGTCGCTCCCCCGCCCACCAGCTCCTTCCTCATGTTAATTTCCCACCTGAGCACTGAGTACTTTATAAATAGCAAATCTGAAATGAATTTTCTCCCAGCGATCATTAGCTCCCCTGACATCCATTAAACATTCTCGCAAGCAGAGAGAAGTGACAAAAGGGATTGATTTTTACAGTATGCTTAATAAGGGAAAAGAAAGAAAGGTGTTGACAAGCCTTTTTTAATTTTTTTTTCTGCCCTGATATCAGGAGGAATTTGAAATCAGTCAAATGACTTTTATCTGAAAAAAAAAAAAAAAAAGAGAGAGAAGGCTTTAGGGCTGGGGGTGGAAGGAGAGGGGAAGGGAGTGAGGAGCGGCTGCCCCAGCCTCCTGCTCAGCCCGCTTCTATAGCTGACAGGTAAACATGAGGTTGGTTAGCTCGTGCCAGCCACCAAGATGAATATGTCAGATTTAATGCTTCAAAATATATAGGGTCCCTGCCGGGGAGAGAGTGGGGGTGGGGAGGAAGCAAGCGGTATTAGGGGAGAGGGAAAATAGCCAATCTTCTGCTGAAACTGCTGGAAGAATAAATGCGTCGATGCAATCGTCGAAGTCAGAGTGGCATAGGAGGCACTGTAGCTGAAAATTTAACTTTGATTTCAATTTTCATATTTGTCAGCAATAATTAGATTCACAAAATGTTTTGCCACTATTCTAAAATACTAATAAGTAGAGGCCTTTGTAGTGTTGTTAATGGAATCTTTTTCTCCTAGTGGTCTAGAAAAATCCCATTAAAGAGAAAAGTCACTGTATATTACAGCGCCTCAACGTACATGGGCACTGTGCCCAGGCCATGCCAGCCCAGAGACCGGAGTCCTCCAGTTACCCACAGAGCCCTGGCTGGGGAGGGGGCTGGGCTTCCGAGGCCTCAGCTGTCCATCACATCTGCCCTGCACAGACCTCCCTGGGTCAAGGGGGAAGGCAGCCCATCAGAGACAAAAGAAAAAGCAAATTCAGTATAGCATCGCTGTGGAAGGATGAGCCTTCAGAAGGATCACCTTTGGAGCAGGTTGAAGAGAGGACAGGAGGAGAGAGTAGTCAGGTGGGCGCCTGGCACTGGTGGGAAGCCTGGCTCTGCCCCGGGGTTGGAGATCCATCCCCTGTCCATCACCAAGCAGACCTCCTTCCGGATGGTTAGGGCTAAAGCTGAACTGACCTGCCTTTCCTCTCAGTCCCCATCCTACTCTTGAAAAGCCGAATTCTCTGGAGATAGATCTTAATTAAAAGGACCAATGTCTCTCTCCTTCCCCTCCCCCCAAGCCAGTGGCTTTTCCCTGAGGTGTCTACAGCTGTCCGATATCCCAGGGAACTCCCTGCAGGCCAGTGTGCGGGGCGGGGCCTTGCCGCACTCACTTGGTTAAGTGCAGTCACTCACACTCTCTAGAGGCCCATGGGTAAGGCAGAGCCTGCAGCAGCTGCGCCTCCCTCTGCCCTACTTTCCTCTCCACCCTGCAGCCAGGGATGCTCACGTGCTGGCCCACCCCCACTCTGAGGGGCTGCCACTGTCTCCGGGACTCCTCCTGGGCACACCACTGCTGGATCCCCTGAAGAACTCTTCCTCGATTGCCTTAAGTTTCCTTCCCTGAGTTCTGAAAAGGAACCCAAGCCCTAGTTTTGTGTTTCCCACGCACCCAGCAAGAAAGAAAGCCCAGTGGACCTGTGAGATTTCCTCATCTGCCCCCAACACTCCCTTCATGTTAAATTGTGCTTTGCTGGCCTAGTTCAAGGGGGACCTGGAACTGACGAAGCCATAAATGGGAAATGATGGAGGGCTCTGTGGATTAACCACTCAGCCCTATAAAAGACAATTTGCAGAAGCCACTCAGAGCAAAGGGGGAGGGTGCATCCATCCCATTAATGCAGGTCAACTCCCTCCCTCCCCACCCTGACCTCCCTCAGGCATCCTGCCTCCTGGGCCTCTCCCCCTGCCTACCACTCAGAGGGCTCAGAGCAGGAGCCTGTGTTCCTTCCTCAAAGCTCAGGCCTTCCCTGGGCCAGGCCTCCCTCTCCACCCCACCTCCCTTCCCGCTCTTGCCACCAACCAGCATTTCCCTGCCGCCTGGCTTTTCCCCAGGGGCAAGTGCCAGATCTGATCCCAAGGCAGCGGCCCTTCAGGATGAAAGGAGGAGGGAACATTAATATCCACCAGTGATACGCCTGGCAATTGGAAGAAGCTTTTGTTGTGTCATTTCCTACCTCCTTCAGCCTATTAAGCAAACAAAAGTGCTTGTGGAATGAGAAATGTAAATGGCCAGTGCAAGCCGATTAATCCTGGATGTACAATTCCATTAATAAGACCTCTTTTTAATAGGCGGCTCCGGCAGCCGCGGCAGGCAGGCCAGGAATTGATGTATTCTCTGTAATTGTATTGCAACTAATAGGATATGAAGAAAACTGTACCAGAGAAGCAGGACTTTCAACACCATTTTCCAATCAGCTAAAATAATGACTTGCAGGAAGAAAGCCTTGCCTTGAAAAATAACGACACACAAAAAATATAACATCATCCAGGACTATCCGTTTTTCCAAATCCTACTTTGGGGATTCTTTTTCTCATATCTTTTCTCTGATATCTCTCTCTCTCTCTCTCTCTCTCTCTCTCTCTCTCTCTCTCTCTCTCTCTCTCTCTCTCTCCCCCCCCCTTTCTTCCTTCCCTTTCTGGCCTACCCTCCTCTCTCTCTTCTCCACCACAGGTAATAACCAAAACCCAAAGGAGTCTTGTTGCCTCTCAGGGAGATCAGCCCCTCCCTGCCCAGCCTTCACCTGTCACAGCTCTCACAGGTCCCATTGCTTTGCCAGCTTCTTTGGAGGTGAAGGGGAGACGGAGGGAGGTACACTTCTTAGAAGGGGCCTCGTGTTGGCTCTTAAACTAGGAGGCTGAGTGACTTTGGGCCAGTCTCTTCCCCTCTCTGGGTTCCCTTCCAGCTCCAACAGGTAGTGAGCCTGAGTGGGATTTCAAAGAGCAGGTTAGGAGCAAAGCTGCTCTCACAGCATTTCAGAGCCAAAGAAGGGCTTCTGCATGAAGGATGTGATCGTTACCTGACCTTCCACTTGTCAGTGGCTCTGGGGAGCCCAGGTATGTCAAATGAGGCCCGCTGTGTGTGCATCCTTAGCCATGGATAAATGTGCTTGTTCTCTCCTTCATTCACTCCCTCATTCAACAGGTATTGACAGGGGACTATGCTGGGCCAGGCACTGCTGGCGGTTCTGGTGATGCACAGATCCACCCATCCTTGCCCTCATGCTGCTTGCCGTCTATGGAGTCAGCACACTGTTTGCTGAGCCCTCACTGTATGTTATATCCCACCTGGGATGGTTGAGTCTGTGAAGCACAGAACCCAAGACTTTTCTACCGCTTTGGACTTTCCCGTGGGCCTCCTCCGGACCAGGGCCCCGGCCCCTCCTCTCACAACCCCTGCCCACCCCTCCTGGTTGCCAGGTCGCTGTCCTGCCCATTTGTATGCGGACTTTGACCCTTCCTTGGTCGCAGGCTGGAGAGTAAATGTAAAAAGAAAAGGCAAAGCACATTTTACTTGAAATCCCCAAGGAAACGGATGTGATTGCTGTACAGGAATGGCTCCAATAAGGGCAGAAAGGAATATTGCTTTTATAGCTTTTGGGACATAAAACATTTAGAAAATGTGATTGACTGGCAGGGTCTAATTTATCATTTATCTCATTCCCTCTGCTCTCTCCCTCTTCCTTCCCCCCACCACAGGCAGGCCTGGCACTTCCGGGCCAACTTTTTCTCCCTTTTGCTTTCCCTTCTCTTTCTCTCCCAGAGACTTGGGTTTATCCTCATTGTGTGAAGCAGGAGAACTCCTGTGGCTATTTATAATTAATGCTCAGAAACCTGCCAATCCATTTAATGACACAGGCAGGTCATGGCCCCCTTATAGCTCTCCATTAATCATCATTAGAACAGCTCTGAGTTTTTACATTCTTTTTAAATGTTAATTCACCTCTGGAATGCTCCTTTTAGTTAGAACTGTAAAGAGGCAAGTGGCTGGTCCTTCCACAGGGCCCGCCAGGGGCCAGGCCTGCTGGAGTTGATAAAGCTGCCTCCTTTCCTGTGTTCCTTTGTTCTCCACTTCTATCCCCTCTCCCACCTGTCAACCCCTCTGTTCTTTGCTTGCCTATACTTATCTTTAAATATATATATATATATATATATATATATATATATATATATATATATTTATTGATTTCAGAGAGGAAGGGAGAGTGAGAGAGACAGAAACATCAATGATGAGACAGAATCATTGATCTGCTGCCTCCTGCACGACCCCCACTGGGGAATTGAGCCCGCAACTCGGGCATGTGCCCTGGACCAGAATCGAACCCGAGACCCTTCAGTCTGCAGGCTGATGCTCTATCCACTGAGCCAAACCAGCTAGGGTGCCTATACTTACCTTAAAAAAAAAAAAAAAAAAAAGCCCAGTGGCTTAAAGTCCCAGGCCAATAAAACACTGATATCTTTGGACTCCCAGGGCCCAGGCAACACCAGTGAGGAGTTACTGATACTGACCCAGTGTTGTGTGGAACATGGGACATGGTTTTGGAGTTCCTAAAGGTGATGGAGCCCGAGGGACTCCAGGGGTACATGGAGCAGAGAACTGTCCCTGTGGTTTTGCCAACACTCAGGAATACGTTCCAAAGAAGCAGGCCAAGCATCATCATGCAAAGGATTCTCTTCCTTCCCATCCAGAGAGCTCACCCTTGCTTCATTTTTTTTTTTTTTTTTTGCCATTAATGACTGTGAGTCTTTGGGGAAAACATTGACCCTTCCTCCTCGTCTACAAAATGGGCCCCTCTCTGACCTGCATAACTGATAATCTGCAAAGATTAAATGGAGCTGAAATTACACTAAGCTTTAAAAACTGACATATTGATGAACGTGTCAGTATGAGTATCAGGTCTTTCCTTTATCTGCCACTCCACATATACATCTCTACCTCCTGTTCCAGCAGTACCCTGTCGTCAGTCATACTCATGTGTGTATATGCTCAAACCTCCCTTTCAGTTGCATTTATATCATACTTCTCAAGGCAGAAAAGTATATTTTGAATCATCAAAATATATATTATAGTGCCCAGCTGGTGTGGCTCAGTGGATTAGCACTGATCTATGAAGCAGGAGGTCACGGTCCTATTCCCAGGCAGGGCATATGCCCGGGTTGTGGGCTCAATGCCCAGTGTGGGGCATGCAGGAGGCAGCCAATCAATGACTCTCTCTCATCATTGATGTTTCTATCTCTCTCTCTCTTCCTCTCTGAAATCAATAAAAATATATTAAAAAAAATATGTGCAGTAGCAAAAATGTTCAATTGGAAATGGGGGAACTAAATGTGAATATCAGCTCTGTGGCTAAACTGTGCAACGCTGAGCAACTTACTTCATCTTTCTGAGCCTCATTTCTCTCATTTTGGGACTTCATAGTTTTAAGGCCCCTTTATCTAGTAAATCCTGTGCTGTGATTGTTTTCCCTGTGAGTCAGCCTAGAGAACCATGGCAGTGACTCAGGCCCAACAGGGACAAATTGGACCCTTTGCCCTTCTGAGCATTAGATGCTTCTTGTCTTGTCAAGCAAGATGCCCCAGAGTTTGGAACTCTAACAAAAGCCAACACAAGTAGCTTTAGAAAATATATACTTCATTCATCTTTGCCTCACTGTCTCTTGTCTTTGGCCACCAGCTGTCTTTCTGCTAAGCATTCAGAACTTGAACTAATTTTCCAGCTTCCTCGGATCTATATATTAAGCTGAGATGACCCCTCAGGGTCTACCAGGTACCAGGCACCTTCTAGATTGTACCATGTGATCCTTTTCAATACCCCTCCAAAGCAGGTTAACCTCATTTTATGCAGGAATAAACTGAGGCGCAGAGGGCGTGTGCCCAGGCCAACGTGTGTGTGGCTGTTGGTACGTTACAGGTTCACAGGTCAAACCCAGAGCTGTTGAGTTTAAGTTCAGATTTTTGTTTTGTATTATTTGACCATATTTTGCCCATTCCTTCATCTTTTTTGGGGTGAGGATGAGGTGATACTTGGATAAAATAAAGATACACTTTGCAGCTGCCCCTGTTCTGGCAGGAAGTGCGCTAGTGACGTATGATTTGGGCTCAAAACCTGCTTCCTGCGTTGACTCCTCAAGGCGCTTCCGTTCACCTTGGCATTATGGTGTATGAATAAGATTCCCTGGGTTTTCAACAGGGAAGCCCACCCGCCACCCTTGTCATTTCCAGGCGCCTACCTGTGTGGTCCCAGGCCCGCTTCCTGCAGGTACAGCCCTGCCGCTCTTCCCCTGGCCCTGGGAAACATCACTGACATCAAAGCAGACACCAGTCCCCATGCAGGGCTGGGCCGTCTATCCTGCTGTCACTGGAGAACGCAGCAAAACCCGCTGACAATTATGTCAGCACAAAGGGCAGAGAGCACTCACGGCCGAAAGCGGTGTAAGGTCCACTCTTCTAAAGGTTGTGTCAAGAATGTGTCCGCCCAAAGAGCCTAACAGCAAGTAGAATGTGTGCCATTCGCCTCTTTTTCATTTCATGACTTTGTTTTATTAATGGATTTGGGTTGGTTTCTGCTCGGTACAAGTTAATAATAATAAGACCTTCTAATCGTGCGATGCTGCGCACATTTGAAAGGGCTTTCACGAATCTATTATCTCTTTAAATCTTCTTGACTGCAGTTGGATTTTAGAATTGAAAGGGCCTGAGAACACAGTTAACCCAATTCTCCCAGTTGATTATTATTGATATATTTTGTTTAGTGTGAGTAATATATTCTTATTAAGTATAATTTGGAAACTGTACAAAAGTAGTTCTAAAAAGATTTAAAGTCACTCATGCACAGTCGCATTTAATGTATTTCTTTCCATCCTTTTCTTATTCTTTGCCATGGTTTTTATTATATAGTTATAATCATATCATTTATATCTCATTTTTTTCTTTTAAGAATAGATCAGAAGCAATTTTCCATGTCGTTACATAGTATTAGTGAACATACATTTAATTGGTTTCATTACATTACATCAAGTAGATGTACAATACCATTACGGAATGTTTGGACATTTATGTTGTTATAATTTTTGGCTGTTATAAATAATGTTTCAGTGAACATCTCTATGGATATAGTCCTATTCCAGTCTTATGATCATTTCCTTAGGCCAGATTACTAGTAATCCTATTATCATCCTTCTTTGATGGAACTCAGGGAAACTGAGGCATGGGGAAAGGAAGTGACTCCAGGCCCCCTGGTGGATAGAAGAGCAGTACTCAGACCAGAAGTCAGGTCTTTTTGTCTCTTGGTTTCACGATTCTTCCATTATATGGCCGTCTTCGAATTTCTCAATAGAGGGACTTGAAAAAAGTCTTGAGTATCTGCATGAAAGTAATTTTATTTTTGGTATCCAATGATTGAAAACACACACAATGAAAACTGTAAATTCTGTAGCATTTCTAAACAATGTGTATGAAAGTAAATACAGCAGCACCCATATGCATTTAGAAACAATACGGGTGGGATATGTTGAAAATTACCTATTCCATCCTTTGACAATGCTTAATATGCACATGGGTCCTAACCCTCTTTTAGAAACCCTTGCTCTCCAAACTAGCGTCCAATATCCTTTAAAAAGAAGGCATCTTGCCATAACCGGTTTGGCTCAATGGATAGAGCATCAGCCTGCGGACTGAAGGGTCCCAGGTTCGATTCCGGTCAAGGGCATGTACCTTGGTTGCGGGGCACATCCCCAGTAGGGGGTGTGCAAGAGGCAGCTAATCAATGTTTCTCTCTCATTGATATTTCTAACTCTCTATCCCTCTATCTCTTCCACTCTGTAAAAAACGCAATAAAAATTAAAAAAAAAAGAAGGCATCTTCAGTTTTCTGCCAGGATTGTCATCCCAAGCTAGAACCCCTGGAAACCACAGTTATCTTTGATGAATATTAGGGTGCTGAGAGGTAGAAGAGAGATACGATGAATATTCTGAACATTGAGAGTTGGAATAGGCCTGCAGTAAGTTTTATATAATGACTTCAAGGCTTTATGCCCTAAAATAACAGTCTTCCATAATAACCACAATTTTTAAATGATCGCTTACTAGGTACCTAGTACCATCTTAATTGCCATGTATCTCTTACTTCTGTTAATTTTTATTATATTCCAATGAAGTGGATGCTACATTGATCATGACTTTACAGATGAAGGCAGAAGTTCATTTCACACAGGAACTACTGACATGGCGGAGTTTTGAGCCTTGAGGCATGGCAGCCAATCTTATACTCTTACCGTGCGCACACAGCCTCCCTCACTCAATGTTCCCCGGACATTTGAGAAGAGTGCTGAGGCAGGTTGTTCGTGGTCCTTGTGTGTTCAGCTTCTGTTATCTGTACCACTCATTCAGAAGCCAATTAGGGGGTAAGGAACAATCTAGGAGTCTTAGAACCCTCCTCTTCACCATCTGGCTCCCCAGAATCACTGAGATGGCTCCTCTTCCTGCATAGAAATTGGTGGGTGGTCCAGGAAGCAACCTGTTTTGACTGGGCTCTGTGCTCTGGCTGGTTTACCAAGAGGTTTATGGGTGATCCTGGTTACAGTATCAGATTAGACCACACCAAATTGCCAATATTCAACCATTTTGAGGTCTAATAACATCATGGATGTAATATTTGTTCTAGTATATCTATGGAGCCTGATGGCCTTCACATAGCATATTGTAATAAAGTGAGGAAGGGGAATATCTAATCGCCTTGCCCACCCCTCCAGCCAGCACAGGGACACTGAAAAGGAGGCCCACAAACTTAGAATATCGGAGGATGAGGAAGTGTAATGAATATGATTAGGGCATCACCTGTCCCTTCTCTCCTATCTTTCCTCATGTCAACTCAAGTTTACCAGCTAACCGGAAGTGATTGCATCTTTGTCTGTTTCTATAAGCCCTCTGAGGACTTATGTTGGGGTCTTATCTCCTTATGCTGAGCCCACCCTCCTCTTCTGAAACGGAAAGCACCAGAGGAGCTCCCTCCAGAGGCATGACCTTTATCTCTGGACAGTGTCTCCGCCCTAAATCCATGCAGTGCCAGTCAAGCACAGGATTTAGAACTAGAGGGACCTTGGTTTGAACTCTGATGTTAACACTTATTATGTGAGCTTGAGCAGTTTATTCTCCCTCAGCTTTGGTTTTATTCACAGTGAAGTGATTTCAGTGGTTAAGTTCTCTAGACTGTATGTAAAAGTGGCAGTACACTATGGGCATGGAACACATTTTGCACCCCCCACCCCCCTGTTCTTCTGAATTGGTGACCAGGAAAGGATGCCAGAGAAGGAAGTCTGAAGGTTATCTTTTCACACAGAAAACACAGAAACCTTACGTGCTGAACTGTATGTTATCCCAAAGTTTCAGGGGCAGGCATATGTGAACAATGGACCACACCTCTTGAATTAAGGCATGTTTTAGGAAATCGAGGCCATGTGTTCTTTATTATTTAATCTCTCTTTTCTTGAGCTTGGAGTAAAACCTATTTTCTGCTCACTCTCTCTGGCCCTAACAATGTGGCTTCTAAGTTTTAGAAATATCTGGAGTCTAATACTAAACCTCCCTAAAAAATAGCCCTTCTCCCATACTAAAATACAAAAAAAAAAAAAAAAAAGAAAAAAAAAAGAGAGAGAGTGAGAGAAAAAAATAATGAGATACACTTAGAGACACACAGAGAGAAAAAGACAGGGGAGGTGGTATGGATGGAGATAGAAATAGAGGAATAGAGAGAAAGGTAATAGATAGATAGATAGTCATAGATATTAAAACCCTTAGAATGCCAAAAGCAAAAACCAAAACAAAACAAAAACATTTAGTGATTAGACAACAGTTTAATTAAAACAAAATTCCATAGGCCTTATAAAGCATCCCTACGTCACATAAAGAATAAACTCCCTGGTCATCTAGCTTTCCTTTCCACCATAGGTCTGAATTCTATTAGGATATCTGCAGCATCTGAGAAAGTGTGTTGCCACCCATTTTTCTCAGGACAGATTACTGAGATCTCTCTTCTCAACCTATTTCTTAGGTTAAAACATGGGTTTTGAAAACCAGTAGACAAGGATTTAAATCCCTGATATATCTTCTGATTTCTGTAAGCTATGTAAAGTAACCTCATTAAATGTAGTTACAATACTTTTGTCTTCATGTTGATAGAAAGATAAATGAAGTAATATATGACATTGCTTGATCTATAGTAGGTATTTAATACATAGAGACACTGTATTTAATTTTTTTTAATTTAATAAATCTTTATTGTTCAGATTATTACAATTGTTCCTCTTTTTTTCCCCCATATCTCCCCTCCACCGGGTTCCCACCCCACCCTCTGCCCTTACCTTCCCCACACTGTCCTCATACATAGGTGTACGATTTTTGTCCAGTCTCTTCCTGCACCCCCTACACCCCATTCCCATCCCCCTGAGAATTGTCAGTCCACTCCCTTTCTATGCCCCTGATTCTATTATATTCACCAGTTTATTCTGTTCATCAGATTTTTTATTCACTTGATTTTTAGATTCACTTGTTGATAGACATGTATTTGTTGTTCATAATTTTTTTTTTTATTTTTTAAGTATATTGATATTTTACAGAGAGGAAGGGAGAGGGATAGAGAGCTAGAAACATCAGTGAGAGAGAAACATCGATCAGCTGCCTCCTGCACACCCCCCACTGGGGATGTGCCCGCAACCAAGGCACATGCCCCTGACTGGAATCGAACCCGGGACCCCTCAGTCCGCAGGCCGATGCTCTATCCACTGAGCCAAACCAGTTTCGGCTGTTGTTCATAATTTTTATCTTTACCTTTTTCTTCTTCTTCCTCTTCTTAAAGAACACCTTTTAGCATTTCATGTAATACTGGTTTGGTGGTGATGAACTCCTTTAGCTTTATCTTATCTGTGAAGCTCTTTATCTGACCTTCAATTCTGAATGATAGCTTTGCTGTGTAGAGTAATCTTGGTTGTAGGTTCTTGCTGTTCATGACTTTGAATATTTCTTGCCACTCCCGTCTGGCCTGCATAGTTTCTGTTGAGAAATCAGCTGACAGTTGTATGGTGCTCCCTTGTAGGTAATTAACTGTTTTTCTATTGTTGCTTTTAATATTCTCTCTTTGTCTTTTGCTCTTGGCATTTTAATTATGATGTGTCTTGGTGTGGTCCTCTTTGGATTCCTTTTGTTTGGGGTACAGTGTGCTTCCTGGACTTGTAAGTCTATTTCTTTCACTAGGTGGGGGAAGTTTTCGGTCATTATTTCTTCAAATACATTTTCAGTATCTTGCTCTCTCTTCTTCTGGAACCCCCATAATTCAGATGTTGGTATGCTTGAGATTGTCCCAGAGGCTCCTTACACTATCTTCATATTTTTGGGTTCTTTTTTTTTTTTTGCTTTTCCGGTTGAGTGTTTTTTGCTACTTTGTATTTCAACTCTTTGAGTTGATTCTTGCGTTCCTCTAGTCTGCTGTTAGGTCTCTGTATAGTATTTTTTATTTCAGACAGTGTATGTTTAATTTCTAGTTGGTCCTTTTTCATATCCTCGAGGGTCTTGTTGAATTTATCGGGCTTTTCTAGGAAATTCTTGAAAAACCTTATAACCATGGTTTTGAATTCTATATCCAGTCGTTTGCTTTCCTCCATTTCTTTCATTTGTGATCTGTTTCTTTGTCTCCGCATTTTTGCTGCTTCGCCGAGTTGGTAGAGTAGCTTTGTGTGGTAGGTGTTCTATAGGGCCCAGTGGCTCAGCCTCCCCCAGTTACCTGAGGTGGACACTTTTGGTGCACCCCTTTGTGGACTGTGTGCATAGCCTTGTTGTAGTTAAGCCTTGATTGTTGTTGGTATCACTGGGAGGAATTGACCTCCAGGCCAATTGGCTGTGAGGATCAGCTGTGTCTATGCTGGGAGAACTTCTGAGCTGGAGACACCCTTATGAGACAAGACTTGCAAAATTGCAAAAGCCTCTGTGCTCAGCTTGGATGGGGCGGAGTCTCAGGGCGGAGCAGACAGCCTTGGCTTCCCGTCAGCCCTGCCCTCTGAGGCCCCTAGGTCTCAGTGTCCCTCAGTAATTGCTGTAAGCACCTCTGAGAGAAAGCCGCCCTCGAGTTTCACCCGCTGCCAGACAGTCCAGTTTCTCCTTGAATGAGTCTGGGTTCCAGAAACTCACCCAGAACTGGAGTTCAGTGCAGTCGGGAGCTTCCATCTCCCTCCCACTTTAGAAAACCAGCCACGCACTCAGCCGCCCTTCCTCTCCACGTGCTTGCGCGTCTCCATACCTCAGCCTTTTGCAGCTCTTCTGATTCTCAATGCGCTTTCCTCTTTCCTTCTAGTTGTAGAATTTCCATTCAGCCAGCTTTCCTATGGTTCTGGATGGTGTCCGTTTTGTCTTTTAGTTGTAGTTTTGATATTGTTGTGTGAGGCAGCAGTTTAGGTGTTTACCTATGCCTCCATCTTGGTTTCTCCCTGTATTTAATTTTTGATATTTAGATGTGTCAGTAGTGGTTCTTATTTCTTCTTCCATTGGATGTCCTTAATGGTCACCATTGCTTCTCTCCTGCTTAAGGATATTAGGCATTTAGGCAAGATGCTCTAATTAGGACAATTAGACATGCTAAGCTAAAATAATTTCTTTCGGATGCATTTTACCATAAAAATCTTCTTCACCTCATAATTATTCTCATCATCATTTGAGTCAGACTACTGGGTATATGTATTTTTTAAAAATTTAATTTAGGAGTTTCACCAAGAGAAGGACTACACTGAGACTGATGGACACCAAAGTCTTGGCAGAAGTCCCCTTGCTCCTGTGGGATAGTGTGCCCTGAGAGCTGAGAGTCATCCTAAGATGGTTCTGAATACAGTGCCAACTTTGGAAAGACAGCTGGCAGAAACTGGGATCTTCAATGATTTATATGGATGAGAACATTTGGCTTCCCAGAGCCCTAAGCATAGATTATATTCCAAAAATAATGCTATAGATGCGACACCATGAAAATTGCATGTCATGTTATAACTGCAATAATAACATATTGGATCTACATTTGGAAATTATTGTGATCGTTGGTACCGAACTTAATTCCATACACAGAGCATCACTAGTATTCAGCATCCTGTACTGAGTTATTTGGAAGAAAATGATCAATGGAGACAATTTCTTCTCTCCATGAGGAGAGGCAACTAGGTGATAGAGAAATGTTGGAGGATCCTGCTTGCCTAGTGGCCCAATGGAGTTTGGCTAATGAGATTCCTTGGGAAAGGTTAAAGATGTGAGAAACTAAGAGAAAAACAAGACATGAAAACCTGTAGAAGATGGAGGCCTGTTAATTGAGTCATAAAACACACACACACCAACACATGGGTGGAGTCAATCTAGACATAAGTGCAGGCCGCTCGGGATGGAAAGATACCCAGAAACAACCAAAAACTGAACATAAACCTGCAAATAAAGCTAGGATCTACAAAGCAATTATTAAAACAAAGCAGATAGTGCAGGGTAAAAACATAGACACAGTGGGATGCCCTGTGGTCATATCGGTTCTATTGAACCTTTATTAGAACCCTTATTAAACATCTGTGGCACCTGTCGTCCCCCAAAGGAGCTCAATGGAAATGATCAAAGGGCCACAGCATAGGGCCTGTCAGGACCGTGACAGGGAATAAATGTTCAGCAGAAAGAAATCTAAGGGGGTAACTAAATACAAATTCACAATGGAAATAATACTCTGTGTGGCCCTAACCAGTTTGGCTCAGTGGATAGAGCATCAGCCTGCGGACTGAAGGGTCCCGGGTTCGATTCTGGTCAGGGGCATGTACCTTGGTTGCGGGCACATCCCCAGTGGGGTGTGTGCAGGAGGCAGCTGATTGATGTTTCTCTCTCATCAACATTTCTAGCTCTCTATCCCTCTCCCTTCTTCTCTGTAAAAAATCAATAAAATACATTAAAAAAAAAAAGAATACTCTGTGTGGATGACTAGCAGCTGCTCTTCATTGGGGACAAAAGAAGGTCAAATCCAACTCAACTGCTGTGGGGGAAGCTTAGATGGCATAGACAGGAAACTCCCACCCATCAGTTACACTTCTCTCGTGTTCTGAGATCCTTAGGCCTCCTTGACTGTCATCCTCCGAGAGGAGACATTGCTTGCTGATACTCACCTCCTTTCTCCAGAGGTTGTTTCTTATTCCCCAAGTCCACCCCTTGTCCCAAAGGTAACAGCACATTACCTAAATCCTGCCCCCGCCCCCCCGCCCCGTTTTTCACTCATATCCTATTTGTACATTACTTCTTACTATAGATGCTTTGGTCCTTTGTAAGCATCCTCAACTCCCTGTTTCTCTTTCCTTCTGTTGCATTTCCCGGGAAAATTCTCAGGCTGGGTTGAAACCACTTATGGACTTTCTCTGATTTTGGACTTTGCTGGACAAAACAATGTGACTGGCATCATTTTAAATCTCTGTGGGTGCTTACTTCCACCCAGGAGTCCTACTGTGCATTCCTAGAAGCTTTGCTCTTTCTCCTCTGAGACATCTAACTTGTACTTTTCTCCCCTCTACTCAAAACTTTTACAATCTTCCCAAATCTCCTTGCTCCCATTTGTGGTAAATGAGTCATATTTCATTGAGGAGATAGACACAATTAGGAACTTAACTCATCTTCCAGATACCAAATCTTCTAATATACCTGCCTTTCATAACAGATATAGTCATCCTTTGCATTTTAGAGTTCCACTTCTCCGTGTATGCTCTTGGGTCTCACCCCTCCTCCCTGGAAAATTTTTTCTTGCAATTATCTTCCTCTTTCTTCTACATCATTACCTCTTTCCTCTCCCCTGGATCACTTTCATCTGCACACACACCTGCTCGAGTATCTTCCATCTTTAAAACAGCAACTATCATGTCAACCACTTCTCTGGACCTCATCTCCTCCTTTAGCTGCAGACATCTTTCTGCTCCCCTTCCCTGTAAAGCTTCTCAGGAGAAGGATCTTATTTACTGTCTGCACTTTTTCTCCGCTCTTTCACTCTTCAACTCTCCTGTCTGGCATAGGGCTCCCCCAAGGCTGTTCTCGTCAAGTCATCAACAATGTTTATATTGTTGACCAAATACAGTGGTCAATTTCCAATCTTTAATCTTCCTCCCAGCTGCACTTGACATAGTTGACCCTTTCTTCCTCCTTAAGATTTTCCCTCTTGGCTTCCCCAGCATCAGACTCTCCTGGTTTTCATCCTATCTCATTAAACACATATTTTCTGTCTCTTTTGCGGACTTGTCTCCTCTACCTGATCGCTATATGCTGGCTGACAAGAGCTTTGTCCTGGGGCATTTTCTCTGTCCACTTTTCTAGGAGATCTCACGTAGGACTATGGTTTCCATCCCGGTGACTGTTAAATTGTATCTCCAGCTCAGACCTCGCCTGTGAGCCCTAGATTTACAAAGATGTCTCAAACTTAATATGTCACTTCATTCATTCAATTACCCCTATTTTCTCACATTCTTAGGATGCATCTCACATTCAATTGCATCTTATAATCTCCGCTTGCCGAGTGGAGTCGTTTAGCTGCCATTGCCTGCACATGCACAAACTTGGTCACATTTTCTTCACTTCCTGAGTGATAGGCATCGTTGGTACCGTATGTGTTAGTTTTAATTGCCGTTAAAAGTTTCTTAAATGATTCTTTCAGCCACACAATGATTCAGCATTCAAAGAAAAATGATCACATATAGGGAAATGTATGGAAACAGAACCGTAGGGTGTAAATTTGATAACAGGGAAGTGCCCATTTGTCCATGGGAGAATGACCACAATAACCAAGTGCTGTGTAGACCCTAGGGCAGAAAGGATGCCCACAGCTGACAATTGTGTTGTTGAGACACATAACAAAGGTTGCCTCTCACACTTCAACCTAAGGCAGAGGAAATTGCCAAGTCCTTTGTAATAGAAAAAGACTTCAAATCTACCGAGGCTGGTATGACCAGTTAAAAAAAGGTCTTCTTATTGTTGTTTTCCTTTTTCAGTAGTAATCAAGCTGTGTGTCTTAGAATAGATCCCAGCTGCCATTTGATGTCCAAAATGGAACTCATTATTCCTCTGCTTACAGCCCACAGCGATACTGTTCTTCCCTTGGTCTTCTCTAACTCTCTTAATGGCAGCCTTCTACACATATTGCTTAAACACAAAACCCAAGAATTATCCCTGTCCCTCCCTTTTCTTTACCCCTCACATCAAATCTGTCAGCATTTCTTGTTAGTTCCACCTGTAAAATAAATCTCCAATCCGTTTTCACTCGCCTGCCCTCAATACCTTCATTCAAAGGACCATGCCATCTTGCCTGGATCATTGCAGTAGTCAATCTGGCTACTTCCACACTTTTCACCCATCCTTTACCTCATGACTCCTGCAATCTGTTCTCAAAACAGCAGTCTGTACAATAATTTCCAGCATAATCAAACTCTGTCACTCCCCCTTTGTACTTAGAACAAAATCCACACTCTCCCCACAGCCCCCAGGGCTCTGATATCTTGCTCCTTCCTGCCTCTTAGAGGTCCTCACATAGCACCACCTTCCTCAATGATTTTGCCCCAACAACTCTGTCCATCCTTCTGCTTCTCAAACTTTCCACGTTTGGTAAGACGATTCAGGGATTTTTGTTTGGGAGGTTTCCTGCCTGGAATATTTTCCCTCCAGACCTTCCCACGCAGGGCAGTTTTCTATAACTCAGATCTCAGGGAGGCCTCTCACGCAGCCTGCTTCAGTGTGCCCGGTGCTCCCTCCCACATCTCCGGGACAACTTCCTGCAGAGTACCGGCCATGTTCTGGAGTTCTCTTGGTAATTTGTTTTCTTGTGTATTGCTTATTTCCTCCAAATGTCAGAGCCAGACAATTCCCTTCCCCCTTACTCTAGCATCTTGGTTGGAGGAAATAAGTAATATACAAGAAGATAAATTAACAAGGTAGCTTCAGGAAGTGGGCCGTGCTCCGAAGGAAGTTGTATTGCTCCAAAAAATTAGAATTAATGAAAGAACAGATATGCACCCTCTTTCCTAGAACGCAGTGCCTCTGACTATAAGAAAAATGATGCCATCCTTCCAAGACATTAAATATAACTCCCCCCTAGCAATCAATTTGCTCAATCTCCATTATTCTCTACTTATTTGTATAGTGGTCATACAGAAATCCCTCTCTCTCTCTGGGATGTTGCAAGAATGAAATAACTTATGCAAACAAATGTTTTGCCAAATGGGTAATGTTACTATATGCCTCACTGAGAATCAGATGAAGGTCTTTCCCATGCCCCGAGCGCACACCTGAGCCCAGGCAATGCCCAGATGCGCGGCGATCCCCGAGCCACCTTCCCCCACGCAAACACTGTTGCCTTGGTTCGCACTGAGTCCGTTTTTAAGTTGATTACAACCATTGGGGAAGTTAAGCTGGCTTTTCACAGTGAATGAGATAGGATGGCATTGTATGTTGCAAATTGGAGACCCCAGTCTGTCCCTAGTTCAGGTGCTGTCACAGCCCTGAGAGCCGCAGCAGTCCCTGTTTGGGTGGGTGGCCTGAGGCTTTCCAGAGAACAATGACAAGGCTGGATTGAAACAGAACCCTAAAGCCCTGGCTCTCAGGAGAGCCCCTCAGTGACTCGACGTGTCTGTTGTGGGATTCGGCGCGTTTTCATCCCAAATAGATTTGTTATGTGCCCAGAAAAAGACAGTGTCACAGAGGGGAGCCCCGTGCTCGGTGCTGTCCTGTGCTTGTCAGTTTTTATACAAGGGCTGCATACAATGCCCTGGCAGCTGCCGCCCTGGTAGGATTGTGAAATATTTTATAGCTGCACCCGGTCTGCACGTTCAAAAAAACCAACGACCAAGGACAGAAATGTGACTTGGGGATCCGATGTAGGAGACAAGCCTCAGGCCCTGGAAGGCTTGCAGGGCAGCTGGGGCCGGAGGAGACCTGGGCAAGGAGCACAGCCACTGGGGTGGGAGGTGGGAACGCACGCTCTGACACCGCCTCTGCTCTGGCTCAGGTTCTATCTATCACACGCTCCACCTTAACTCGGATGCTGTGAGATGGTCCCCACTGGACCGGCTTTTGAGGGAAGGGAGTCACGTGGTCAGAAACACTTCCAGGGATACCACTAGTGGGGAGTTCCTGGCCCCCGCCCACAGCCACTGTGCTCCTGGATGGAGAGAGAAGGGGATTCTTGGTGAGGTTTGCACCCACCCCTTTCTCTGAGCAACTATGCCACTAGCATTCGGGTTAATGAACTGTGCCTTCTAATAAATGGTTCTTATCTCGCCAGAGTGGTGTTAAATTGTCAGGATTTTAAATGAACTAAATAGTTTGGTGGGTGGTACTTATTCACTGGTTACTGGGAAAGTAAATTCGACCCCTAGCCATGGCTTCTTACTGAATTATGCAACAGTTAGTTATTTCTTTTGGGTTTAAGGGGAAATGCTTAGGATTAATGTGTGATGCCTCAACGCCCCTCTTAATGGGCATTTTCAGGCCTCCCCTAAACTGAGAGGCAGTCATTTATCATTGGGGCCCTTGGTGTCCTGCAGGCTCCGAGAAGAGATTCCTCTTGTCCAGGAATGGCCAACAGGCGCTTGCAAAGACCCTCCCCTACTGAAAGATGGAGACAAAATGCTGGTCTCACCTTCCTTTTGTTCATTTGTGCAAACTATTTACTGAGATGGACAAACCCGTATTCTGCCCACAAGTGGCTTATCATCTGTGAGTTAGAAAGCTATAGGAAAGAGCTAAGCTATGAAATCCCAGGAATTTTGAAGAAAGGAAAATACTCATTCTGTCCAGGGGCGAGGAAGAATTGGGGTGAAGCTATGGGAAGCAGGGCCTTAGAAAAAGGCCTCCGATTTATGCGCATGGGGATGTGAAGAGATTCCAGGTAGGTCTTTACTCTTGTACCTCACTTCGTGGTGCTCAGCTTACGGGCAAAAAGAACGGCCGCTTCTAGAGCATTTGCTATGAGACTAGTATAAGCTCTTAGCCAGCGCCCTATGAGATATCAGACAGCGTTCTTTCCATTTCACAGATGAGAAAGCCAAGGTTCAGAGATGATACAGACTTTGCCCAAAGCCACACAGCTTTAGGCACTCAAAGATCCTAACTCCAGCCCACGTTGATTAGTAACATTGTTTCTGAGGCAATTCCTTTGGACAGCAGTTTCCTCCAGCAGGGAGGACCCTCGTCTCCACAAAGCAGATTCATCCAGCACGGATCAGAAATTACATTTGCAACAAAGGAAGCAACATCGCATGCACCTCGTGCCAATTCTGTGCCAGGCATAGTGCCTCGCTGGCGCCGGGCAGACACCAAGGTGACTCAGCCACTTTCTACACTCTCCTCAGCTGCCAGACAGGCACAGGGGGAGTGCTGTCCCTCCCAACTGGAGACAAGCAACCCACGGCGGCATCACTGATGTGGGCAAGCAGACACCAGACAGGTGTGCAGTCAATACTAACTGCAGAGCGAGATGTAGCAAGACTGCAAAGTATTGGCATCAAAGGCTGTTGAGACGGAGAGTGCATAAGGGAGGCTAAGAAAGGGCACGGTGAGTCCTCATTCAAGCTCCCAAGTGGCACGTCTACGGCCCCCAGGGGAGGTGGCGTGAATGTGGAGCTGGTGAGCCACAGCTGCGGGTCTTTCTTCCACAGAGCGGGCCACGAGGCCCATCGTAACCAAGTGGGACCGCCCTGCTGAGAACTTCAGGTGTCTCTGCCCCCGGGCAAGGACTCCACTGTGAAGGAGGCGCCACAGAAAACAAAAACCTGGCCCTTTCAGCAATTCCGCAGGTTCCTGGGAGAGGCACGGGGGCTGCTGCGGGGAGTGACCTTGAGAAGGTCAAGCATGCATCTGAGGCGGTGCTGAGCGAGGGGCAGGAGGAGCAGCGCGGCCATAAAGGAAATATTGTGTCTGAAAGATCGGCTCCCCTTTCTTCTGGAGCAGACAGGAGGCCCTGAATTCATTTCGCATTCAGAGAGCCTTCCTTTGGAAGCCGAGGGGGGCGGGGAGACGCATGTTGGAGGGTCAAGCACACATCTCCTCCGGCTGGCTTTCATCTGCCTTAAAAACAAAAATCTCTCCTTTTTAAATCGCCTCCTCCTGGAAAAAGGGCTAATCTTTTGTTAAGAGCAGCCTCCCAAGGCACAGAAGCTCAACAATTAACACAGGAAAGCGAGGGAGAGGGGGAAGAGAGGGCTCCCGGGACTGGGAAGAGGGATCGTCAGAAAGGAAGGTGAGGGACAAGGAGAGAGGGAGCTGGTTGCACGTGGTCACGTGCAGTGAGGAAGGGACTGTGACTGCAAGGTGCTGACTCAAGCCGGCCCGCCTCAGAGAGGGTGCGTTTGGGGTGCAAGTCTGAAAATGTGGCCAGTCAACCCCAACTAGTTCCTTGGAGGGGCCTGAGTGAGGAGGGATTTTGACGGGTGGCACCCTCGGCACCTCTCCTCCTCCTCAACCCTGCCTGTGATTTTTTGCATCAACCTATTTCTTTGTCATTATTTTGCCTTTACTAGAGGGATACATCCTCCAAGCTGTTGTAAACAGGTTATCTTCCTAATTTCTGATCATGGTCTTTGCTTTAGAATTTCATTTCTAAACCAAAATATGCTACTACTATGTTTCCAAACCTCCAGTGGCTCCCGGTTTCTGCTAGGATCAAAGTCCAAACGCCGTGCGTGGCACACAGTCCTTGTGCCCTGAGTTTTACAGATGTTTCCTTTCTCCTCTTACTTGCTGCCGGGCCCCTCCCCTGCTGCCCTGCACCCCGTCCTCCTGGATGAGCTGTGCTCTGATATGATGGAGCCCCAGGAGTTCCTCTGCCCACAGTACCTGCATTTCATCCTCTACCTGCCAATCCCATCGTGTCCTTTAAAACTCAGCCCAGAGATCACTTCCTCTGTGGGGCCTCAGGAGCCCTTCTTGGGCTGTTCCTCATTTCCTCAGCCCTGTTTGCAGGCAGTCCATGTGCAGCATTCAGAGTGCGTTTATTCTTTTTAGTGGTTTGTTTGTGTGGAGTTTTATTTATTTATTTATTTATTTATTTTACCTCCATGAGATTTTCCAAAGCATGGAGTGTACCTTGTCCTTCGTTCCAGCATGATGCCTGGGACCTAAATGACCCAGAACACCGGTCTATGCTAAAGATTGCCAAGGACATAATACTACCCAGTAGCCACCCCTCAATAATCAAAAGTAGGAGGGAAAGAGGGGAAAGGATTCCTGGATTTCCAGATTTCACCAGGCAAGAGTGAGGGGTTGGAGAGAAAGGTGGGCTGGAGGATTTAGGTGGGGCCTTTGTGTGTATGTGTGTGTGTGTGTGTGTGTGTGTGTGTGTGTGTGTGAGTGTGTGAGCTGATGAAGCCAATCATCAGTGAGGCGACTGCAGTTAGCAACTGAGGGGTTCTGAAATCAAGAGGAAATGATAGAAATGATGCTCTGCTCCCCAACTTGGAGGAGGGGTCCCCCAGCAACCCCAAAGCTCTGTTGCAGGCGGGGACACCGTTCTGCCCACCATGCCATATTTACAGAGCACTAAGCACATTTGGGGCAAATGGAAGCACATGACTGTCACTTCTCTATTCTTCTTTCACAATGTGTGTTTGGAACAGAGCCCCGAGAACAGCTTTATGCAGCAAAGGGAACAAAACTCGAAGCAACATTTCTCTTCTTTGTGTGGGAAGAGCTGTGTGGATCCTTTGCAGATCCTTGGCTACATCTGAAAACGCAGCTGCTCCTCTGTTCTCAAGCCCAGGTCTCCTGGACCCAGACTCCGTATGCCCCCTGCCCTTTTCCTGGAGGTGAAAGCTGGGTGCAGCCCAGTGAAGCGTCCCAGACTTTCTCACAGCAACGTGCCCTTCCGCGTATTGGACCAGGAGTTATTTCTTTGCCTCCACCTTTCCTGCCCCGTGTTAGCCTGGAAGCTTTCCCCAGAAACTGACGTGAGCGCTAAGGAAGCAGCACAGCATTTGCTTGATCTCCTAAGCCTGCAGATTCTAATCTGGGAACGATGATGAGCTCAGCAGTCTGGGGCCTGCAAAACTTCTCAGGAAAGATCAGCCATGAACTTCGGCAGGAAGGGCCTTTTAGGTGTGCCAGTTTCATGCAGATGATACCGGGTAGAAGGAAGATGGGAGGACAGAGGAGGGAGGAGGGAGGAGAGAGGGAAAAAAGGAGGGAGGGAGGGAAGGAAAAAGGAAGAAAAAAAGAAGGAAGGGATAGGGGCAGTGAGAAAGAAATGAAAGGAAAGAAGGAAGAAAGAAAGAAAGAAAGAAAGAAAGAAAGAAAGAAAGAAAGAAAGAAAGAAAGAAAGATGAAATAAAAGAAGGAAGGAGGAGAGGGAGGGAGGAAGGAAGGAAGGGAAAGAAAGAAAGAAATGGAAGGAAGGAAGGAAGGAAGGAAGGAAGGAAGGAAGGAAGGAAGGAAGAGAAAGAAAGAGAAAATGAGTTAGGTAGGGGTATGGGAAGAACAACCAAATAAATAGTCTAGTTATCTGTGTATATATTTGTGACCCTAATATTCACCTGTGTAATCTTTGTCACCTGACTTCAAATAATAATTGGAATATTAAGACAAAACTGTCCCCCCCTCCCCACTATGTCAAGTTAGACATGTCCATACTTAGCAGAAGTAGAAGAGTTTTGCTAATTCCCCAAGTAATCGACAGGCATGAATTCTTGTGTGGGATCTACGCTCTGTGCTTATGCGTCCAGGAGTCATGCTTAGCTTGTTGAGTTAATAAGACCTACAGAGTGGTTTCAAAACAGAATACGCACTCAAATGTAATTCTTGGCAAAAGCAGCTACCTCTTTACTGGGAGTGTGTGGGGGTTTCTGAGTCATCGCTAACTATAAAAAGGGGAGCTGTCCGCTTCCTGCTGGTTGAGATGGAGAGCATCTCTGACAGGCGGCCCATTGGGTTTCAGATTCTGACTGGACCTCTGGCCCAGCCCATGTCCAGGGGTCTCTGGCCAGAGAACATGTAAGATCTAAGAGGACCTCCTGCTGGCTTTGGGTGAAAATGACAGCATTCCTATGTCTGGATTCGCAAGGTCGACATAATTCTTTGGTCCCCTCTATACCGAATTCCCATTGAATATATAATGGCTGTTTTCCCAAGGGAAAGAGTGGGGGTGCCAGGAATAGACAAGGCGCCCCCCTTGCCACCTCCTTGGAGAAGCCGCTGCTTGCAAAAATATTGTTATCAATGTTAGGGAGGTAATTAAAATGAGCTAATCATTTCCTCAAATATTTATGTATTGAAAGCAATTCCGACTGATTGCCTTTAACAGCATTTTATTCGTCTTCAGTCACAAGCAGGTGAATGTGCTTTCTTTCGCTTCCTGGAGCCCCAGGCCACCCACTGTGGTGATGCCCCAGAGCTGCCTGGGCCTCCTTTTTTTAGCCCAAGGTCAATGCCAGGCCAACCCTCTCACCCAGAAGCCCTCCCTCGGCTGCTCTCTGCTCCACCCAGAGCCACTGGTCCCTGCTTTGGGAGAGCCAGGTCCTGAGGTTCCCGTCGGCCTTGTCTCCGCGTGGGAACCCTGCTCAGCCAGGGCTGCTTCCTTCAGGCACAGCCCGAGAGAAACAGGAATCCGATGAAATTGAGGCAGACACACATACAGCCGGGTTGCCAAACCCAAAGGTTTTATTTAAAACAGTAGCGCGTGCAGCTGTGTTGTCTTTTGCAGTTGTATCTAAACTCACTGTTCCTGCCCTGTGGGCGGCAGGCTCCTGCCATCCACACCTGGGGGCAGGCAGGGAGAATGATGGGGAGGAAGAGGCAGGGAAAATGGGCTGCATGACCATGCAGTGGTCTGGCTGGGAGGAGGACGGAGAGGGTGAGGGGCCCTGCTGTGGCCGAAGGTGCAGGGAAGTCCCTGGGACAAACCCTGGCGGGAGGCCTAGTTCCGAGACCCGGTTTGACTCTAACTGGCACTGTGGCTTTGGGCAAGGCCAAGCTCTTTAAATCTCCACTCCATCTGCCCTTGGTGAAAATAAGTGCATCTTTCAGTTTTCTTCCTATTATAGTGTTCTTGAATGTAGGAGAAAGGAGAGAGTAAGATATTCTGGTTAAAGGTAAGATAACATGAAAGGTGAGATAAACGCTGGAGAAAAAGTTTAGAGTGTAGCTCCCATCCCAAATATTGGGAGATGAAGGGAACTTAAGTGCCCTGGGGGAGCAGCATTCCTTTCTCCAGGGCCTGGGGGCTGAGGTCTCCTTCTTCCCGCCCAGGACTGAGCCCATAGTCCATCTGCCGCTCAGGCCTCTGGTCTACCACAGAGGCGCTTGCCCTTGGCCGAGGCCCTAGGTCACTGACCTCAGAAATGGGCTGGTGGCAAAGGCCAGATCAGAGTCCATCTCTCGACAAGAGATGCTGTAGTGAAGCAGGCCCAGCCTGCCACTTCACCAAACCTTTTCTTTCTGAAGTTCAAGAGCATTCGGAAGAGAACAAAGTCCTTCGAAGGAGGCCAGAGCAAGGCCAACATTCTGAGGTTATTTGGACGCATGCACCTCTGTCTCCCAGGGACTGCCTGGCCCTCTGCCCAGAGTTGATGGTTTGCGCAGGTATCTGCACGTGCCCGTTGCCAGTGATGGATGGAGGCACATGTTGTGTTCCCCATTCTTCTTTGTGAAAATCTGCAAGTTTATTCCTCCCATTAGAATGCCTCTCTTTCTCCATCAGTGTACAGTTCTCGCTCGGTATCTGTGGGAGATCCGTGCCAGGACCCCCCAGGATACCACAATCTGCAGATGCTGAAGTCCCTTGTGTAAAATGGCATAGTAAGTGCACATAAATGACGGATATCCCTTGAAATCATCTCTGGATTGCTTATAATGCTGAATACAATGCAAATGCTATGTAACTAGTTGTTACACTATATTGTTTAGGAAATAATAACCAGAAAGAACGTCTGTGCATGTTGAGAACAGATGCCACCAGCCCAGGCCTGACTACGTAGCACACATCAGCAACAATGTGACTTTCTTTTTCGAATATTTTTGAACTGCAGATGGTTGAATCGCAGAGGCAGAACCCTCAGATTTGGAGGACAGACTGTACGTGAATTTCCCTAATTTATGGCAGGCTCTTTCTAACCCTTCACAGGCTTGCCTGTTATTTCCCAACAGGTTTGTCCACACAATGCAGCTGCCCAGGCCTTTGGAAGGCAAGGCAGGGAACCCTGAGACCTCCCAGGTTCCAGTCTGCCAATCCCACCACCTGGCACCCAGTGTGGACAATCGCAAGGACTTTGGGCAGCATTAGGTGTGAGCCCGGAGCTGATCTTTCTCTGGAACTGGGAGGACCCGCTCCTGAGAGCAAATCTGAGGGCACGCTATCTGGGGCAGTGATAGCGGGTGGAATTGGAAGGGAGTTGAGCTGTAATCATAGATTCTTAGAAAGGATCCGAGGTGATTTTCTAAGTCAGTGGGTTGCAGACAGTTTTTAACGACTGGCACCTTTATACAAAGAGACTCCACAAAGCAGAGAAAGAAGGCTGCCTGGTGAAAGCAGGTTCGCTGCCTGTGAAAGCAGATTCGCTCACAGCCTGCTGTGCGGCTCCTCACGGAGGCCTTAGAGACCTCCTTGTGCCCCAGCTATGGATCGGAGTTAATCAACTTTTGTGCAGTCAGGGTCATTAAGGACAGAGCTTTAGTAACTCACTTATCCCCTTAGTGCTCGGTTCTGTAATTCTGAGGGTGTCGCTATGTACTGTGCTATTGAACACAAACAAAATGACTCCGAATTGTTTATCTAAAGTTGCACATGGGACGAGTAGCAGTACAGAAACCAGAACTGTGGGCAGTTGCCTTTTAGGCCAGTGTTTCTTCCTCTAAACCAGAGTCCGGGCCAGTAGCCTTGCAGTCATGGGAACATGCTAAAAAGGCAAATTCTCAGGCCCAGCCAGTGTGTCTCAATAGTTGAGCATCGACCTATGAACCAGGAGGTCATGGTTCAATTCCCGGTCAGGGCACATGCTCGGGTCGCAGGCTCAATCCCCAGTAGGGGACATGCAAGAGGCAGCTGATCGATGATTCTCATCATTGATGTTTCTATGTCTCTCCCCGCTCTTTTCCTCTTTTTAAAAAATATATATTTAAAAAAAAGAAAGGCAAATTCTCAGGCCAGATCCAGACCTACTGAATCTGAAACTAGGGAGATGGGGCCCAGAAATCTCTGCTTTAACAAGGCCTCCAGATGAGGCCCATGCAGGCTGACGCTTCAGAGCCACTGCGGTGGTGGAGCTGAGATGACCCTGGAATTTCCCCAGTAATTGAGAATGCCTGCAGTGTTGTACGGGTGAAGGCCTGATATTTCCCCCCTTGGTATTTTTATGTTCATTTTGGCAGTCGGTGCAGGAGGTGACAAAAAAGATTTAAAATATACAGAGTGCCCCATATTAGTTACTTTGAGATTAAGCTTTCCATATTTAGCAAATAAAAAACATAGATACCCGTTAAGTTTGTTGTTCTGATCAGCAATGAAAACTATTTTAGTATACGCATACATTCTTCTCCTAGCAAGGTATTTTTTTTTTTTTTAAATCTGAAGTTTGACTGTAATTGGGCACCTGCATTGTATCTGGCATTCATATTTGGAACAGATCATGAATTAGGAAAATGTTCCTTTCAGTCTTGTTCTCCTGCCTTCTGTGCACACAGAGTCAGACAAGTATCTCAGTACTGCACCTTATTTCCCGAACTCTTTCTATATTGGTGAGATATGCCATGAGAGGGGAACGGAAGTATATGAGATGGCAAAGAACTAACCTTCCAGCTCATCATTTTTCACCATCATTATTTCACTTGCACATCCACTGCACTATAAAAACTGCTGAGTAAGAGGCCAAGAAAACCTTTGCAGAATCACATGGCTGCCTCTCCCTGCCTTCCCTCCCACCCCAGCAAACTCCAGAGCCCTGGCTGCTACCTCCAGTATTTGCTGATGGGCTCACTGTACTGGGGAATGAACTGTTCCTGCCTCAACTAGGCGTTACCAACAAAACCAAGTCCCTGTTTGTAAGACACAGAATCAGACTTGGCAAAGAGACTCAGCTCCTACCGTGTGTGTGTGTGTGTGTGTGTGTGTGTGTGTGTATAGGAGCAGAGGCATTGGGGAAAGAAATAGGAGCATTGGGGTCAGGGGACAAACAAGATCTTCCAAATGAACTTGAATCTCCAGTCGGACTTGAATTGAAAATCAGAAGAAACATATCTAGTGTTGTTTTTAATGTACTGTTTTATTTAATAGCTTCAGGTAGGGAGTGGGTTGCGGGGGGGTAGGTGTTAGTAGAGAAGCACAAATAGAATGGAAGACAAAAAAAATGTTTTCTCATTATAGTCCTTGTCTGAGAGTCTGTAGACCCATTTCCTAATCTCAATTCTATTTTAATATTACCATGTGACTTGGACTTAGGCACGAAACCTTTCTTATCCTCAATCTTCTCATTGTAAAGTGAGGGTGTTTGTGAAATTAGACAACTTCTGGTTTGATAACTAACAGATCATTTCAATTTTCTTAGGCTCTGATAAATTCTTTTCCACAACTCTGCTTATCTGAATAGCAACTTAAACCCATTGCATCCCAGGCAAACTGATGAGAAGCAAGATGTCAATTGATCAATTACTACTTGTTTCATCCATAGACTTGTGCATTTAACACAAAGAAGGAGAAAAGGTGTCTGGTAATTTCCTTGCCTTCTACAGTGATAATAGCAAAACCCACTCAAACTGTGGGTTCAGGGTAAACTTTAATAAAATATGATTTTGGACTAGGGATCCCTTGGATCTGGTCAGTAAAGGCTATCCTTGGTGGGAAAGGCTTTTCTGAATCCTGAAAGAGCTAAATATTATTACTATATTGAGGGATTTATTATTTGATATTAGTGGGAACTGGAAGGGGAAGTACATAGAGGAAATTCGAAAGCAGTGTGCAGCCCTCTATGCATAGGTTAAAAACGAAATCACTGGCCCTAACCGGTTTGGCTCAGTGGATGCAGGGATCCTCAAACTACGGCCTGCGGGCCACATGCAGCCCGCTGAGGACATTTATGCGGCCTGCCAGGTGCCGCTGCCTGTCCTGCTTAGCAGCCGACTCGTCCCGGGCCCGCAATGTGCATAGGAATTTGTTCATAGTTTTTTTTTTTTTTTAAACTATAGTCCAGCCCTCCAATGGTCTGAGGGACAGTGAACTGGCCCCATTTAAAAAGTTTGAGGACCCCTGGTAGAGCGTCGGCCTGTGGACTGGGAGGTCCCAGGTTTGATCCCGGTCAAGGGCATGTACCTTGGTTGCGGGCACATCCCCAGAAGGAGGTGTGCAGGAGGCAGCTGATCGATGTTTCTCTCTCATTGATGTTTCTAGCTCTCTATCCTTCTCCCCTCCTCTCTGTAAAAAATCAATAAAATATCTTAAAAAAAACCCCACAAAAAACGAAATCACTGAGGGGGAAAGGTTCTGATGTGAAGAGCTCTGCAGGGGACTGGAGCAGGTGTATTCATGTTCTCTGGTGTGGCTGGATGCGCCTGGATCCAGTGTGCGAGTCCCTGCCAGCTGCCACAGGCTGTGCCCATGGATATGGGCACATCTCCCCTGGGGCAGACCTGTAGTGCAGAAGCAAGCACCACTCCTAGCCCAGAGATAGCCTAGCTGGATCCCTGCAGTGGGCAATGCATGGGCAAGGCATTTTGAAACCACAGTCACGCAAAGGTCCCCAAGTTCAAGTTCACACATGATCAACTCACAGTTTACTTCTCACATCATCAGGGCCCTTTTCCTGAAGAGGAAGGTCCAGCAGTTAGTTCTGACCTGGAAATCGGGTTGTTCTGAACACAGTTTCAACTCTCCAGAGAATTTATGTTGAGGGACATTACAACTGCTGTTCCAGGCTCATATTTTTATTGAGACGGAAAACAGCATGTTCATGATCATATGTGAGGTGTTCATTTTGGCAATGGAAATAATCGCTGTGAAAGTTATCAAGAAAAGGACGGAATGGAGGAACCTAAGGCAATCATAGCCCCTTGAAATTCATCTGGATCGTTCATCTTCCTACAGGGAGATGAGACCGCGTCCTTCACATGAGAAGGAGGTCAGTCGGTGGCTTCCTTTCCTTTGATCCATAGCACACACAGTTGGAAGCTGTATTTTATGTCCCACCTAAGCCTCCCGTTGGCAGAGCAGGTCTTTTGGAAAACAAACAGTCCATGATGGAAAACGTCCTAAGCCTTGGCAGCCTCCCGATAGGTTTGGTTACAGGTTTCATTTGCTCTTTTAATGGGATTTTCTGTGAGTTATTGGCAGTCAGAGGGGTTCAGACAACTGGCTGAACAGGAGGCATCATAGGATCATAGAATTTTAGAGCTGGAAGGAACACTTGGGTCTACCTTCCAGACAGCAGTCATTTTGTCTTGGGTTCAGTGGGGAGGTAGTGAGGCAGAGCTGACTCTATCCAAGCTCTTTTTTTTTTTTTTTTTTTTTTTTGCCACACAACTAGACTGATGGAGACCTTTAAATGTCAACAAAGCAATTTTGAACGGAATTCAGAGCTCATAGGAAACTGGTATCAGGGCCATGATGTCAGAGGAATCATGGGAACAGAATATTCCAGCGGAAGCCTCCTGCATGGCTAGCCACCACCACAGCTTTATCAGCACCTTGGAGAGCGGCCGGTGTGAGGCAATGCAGGCTAGAAGCTATTGGCTCAGATCACTATCAGGGTATCAGCAAGGGTCAGACACCACTAAAGTTATCCAAATCACCTTCCTTTCCCATTTCCCATTCACCAGGAGATTGGCTACTTCTTTCAAAGACTGGGATTTGAGGGTATCAGTGGTAGAGAAGGAACGAGTACCTCTGCCTGAGCTTGCCGCAGCCTGCAAATGCATAGGAACAGACGAGGGGCCCGCGGACTGTGATGGAGTTGGCCTCAAAGCCTGCCCATCCACTCTCAGACCAGACGGGGTTCTGATTTTTACTGTGTCCTGTGCAAGCCATTGCTTGTGCCCTGGCAGAAGTCACTGCGGCAGTTAGGAGCAATGAAACCAACAGACTTTCCTGGGTAGTCCATTGGTTCTCTATTAATTTGAAAAAAAAAGCAAAATAAATTGCCAAGGTTTTGTCTGCCCATCTATTGGTATTTGTATGTACAGATGGAAAGAGTTTCAAATTAAGGAGGGTCTGTGCCCCACACTGAATCTGCCATGAATTAAAATCAGGGTAATGCTTGAGGAACTCCACAAATTTAAGTTTTATACTTTTGTTGCTAAATGGAGAGAGGCAATCACCCAGGCACACACTTATCAGATAGTACACAGAGACCCCACAAATCAAGGTGAGTCAAGCATCTCCTTTGGTTAGCTTTCACAGATCTGTCTTTACATGCATCCACCCCTATATCACCCAACCATTCATTTATCCATCCACCCAACCGATGGCCTAGCCTACCATGTTCTCAATGTACACTGATGAAAAAAACAAAACAAAAAAAACCCCCCAGGCCTGGGTGTGGTCCTTACCATTATCTCATAGTCTAGTGCGGGAGTCATCAGCCCTAAAAGGAATAGCTAAATAGCTGCTAAATTATCTGTCTGATTTTATTTTATATAGATGTTATGAATCTGTTATTACATGCAAGTAAATAAATATATAAGTGAAGTTTGTGGTCAGTACCATGACAGAGTACAGAGTGACACAAGAGGATAAAGTGAGCGTGTGTGTGTGTGAAGTGGAGGGGGGATTTCCATAGATAGAATGACCCAGAGAAGGGCTCTTGCAGGAGTGATATTTAAGCTGAAACCTGAAGGATGAGAAGAGACCAGTGGTGAAAAGGCAAGGTAGAAGAGCCCTTCAAGCAGAGGTGGGAGCATGAGAGAAGGCTGTGAGGTGGAAATAGCTCAGCATGGTTTAAGGGACTAAAAGAAGCCAGTGTGGTTGGACTGGGCAGGTGAGGGAGAGAGCAGAGCCAAATAAAAGGGAAGGAGACAGAAGCCAGATCATGCAGGGGTTTGAAGGCCATAAAAAGAAGCTGCTTTTCATTTTATGTGCTGTGGCAAGACATTGGAGGGAGGGACAGGGGTATAAAAGGATTCTTTCAGCTGCTGTGTGTAGAGAAAATTGGAGGAGGGCAATAGCGGACACTGGGAGACTATCATAGTAGCCTGGACGAGAGATGCCAGTGGTTAGGACAAGAGCGAATGTGGGTCAGGACTGATGGCATGTCATTTTTGGAGAAGTAAGGCTGTGCCATCTGTGCCCAGAAATTTTTCTGGAGGATTCTATCATGAAAGTCTTCATCAACCTTTTTCTTCTTTTGGCTGTTGTGGGCAGGTAGTCAGAACCCAGGTACAGAGTCCTTCTATAACTTGACATTTGCTGATGGAATTTTATAAATGACACTGCAGTGGGATGAACAATGGCTCCTCAACTATGTCTATGTCCTAATCCCTGGAACCTGTGGCTTTGTCACTTTACGTGGCACAGGTGAATTTGCTGATGTGATTAAGTTAAGGATTATGAGATGGAGAGATTATCTTGAATTATCCAGGTGGGTCAATATAATTTGTCTTTTTTTAATGTAAATCCTAACCCAAGGATATGGTTTTTAGTTTGTTTTTGTAGAGAGAAAGGAATGGAGGGAGAGAACGATAGAGAAAACAGATGTCAGAGAGAAACATCAATTGGTTGCTTCCCGTATGCACCCCAACTGGGAATCAAACCCAAAATCTAGGTATGTGCCCTAACCAGGAATCAAACCCACAACTTTTTGGCATATGGAATTATGCTCCAACCACCTGAGCCACCTGGCCAGGGCTCACTATAATGATAAGAGTCATATAAGAGGGAGGCAAGAAGGTCAAAGCAGAAGCAAGAGATATGACAAGGGAAACAAGAGGTTGGAAAAATGCATTGATGGCCCACCAGCCAAGGCAGGGAGCAGGCTCTAGAAGCTGAGAAAAGCAAGGAAATGAGTTGTTCTCTGGAGCTCCTAGAAAGAACCAGCCCTGTTGATATACCTCGACTTTAGCCCAGTGTGACCTGTGTCAAATTTCTGACCCATAAAAATGTAAGGTACATTTATGCTGTAAAAGCCATAAACTTTGTGATGATTTTTTACAGTGGCCATGAGAAACCAACACAGAAGGTAACAATGATGAAATTGGGTGGGTTCAAGGCCCCCTTAATATGTCAGGATATGTTTTCTGCACCCCTCCCCTTATTTTGATGCATCTATCATGTGCCTACCTTAGCAGCCCAGTCACCTGAGGGTATTCAAGCCTGTGGCTTCTGAAACTGGATAGGCTCAAGAGACAAAACCCAGAAAACCAAGTAAGAAATATATGTATTTTGTTTCTCTTTCTGTTTTTTAAAAGTCAATTTTAGTAGCAATGGCAAGAGCAATAACTTATTACAACTAGTGAGTGTTTGTTGGCAAGCGCCTGGTCTACTCGTCTTAAATGATTTAAAGCTTTCTCTATTTAACTCTCAACCATGCTCTTGAGCATCACCCCCTCACCACCACCACGACACCCAGGGCCTGGTATTGGCCTTTCTCTCTTGTACCCTCACTCCACTCCCAGGCTCTCTCCACTCCAACCCAGTTGGAGTGTGTCTGCTCTTCAGAGTCTGGGGCAGAGCATGCTGATCCCTGTGGCATGTGAGATGGGCTTAAAGCTTGAACAAAATTCCACCAGAAAACAGTATACCAACTTGCTTGCTGAGAAATCAAGCATTTGCCCAGAAATAAACATATACTTCTACCTGACAGCAGCTGTAACTTCCACTGACAACCACCACACGGGCCTGCAGTTGGCCCTCAAGCCCAGTGGCATGGCTGGCCCACAGCTTCCTGCTCTGGCTGCCCAAAGGACCTCGGTTAGCATTATTTTCTGTGAAAGTGACAGGGAAGGACAAAGACATCTAAGAAAGGCTTAGAATGCTGCCCTGCTGGATGGTCTTTCCCTTGCAGAGGCTGCCGGCATGCATTCCTGCCTGGAGGAAAGAAAGCGGGTAGGAAAGTAATGAAGATTCTTCCAGATCTTTTGACCTTTTCCCTACAGAGACTCTTTCTGAAACCAAGAGGAAGGATCTGGTAACCTTCCAGACAGGTCTCCCAAACAGGCTAATTAAGGCTCATTTATAAGGAGTTACTGCATATACATTTCAAGCAGCTTCCTCAAGGGCTCAAGGCAAAGATGATGGCGGTGGGGGTTGTGGGCAGGGGTGGTGATGGCCACAAGTCAACATTTAGGCTCTCTCTTTTCCAGAACTGTCATCTCTAACCTGCCTGGTGCGGGCTTCCCACACTCTACCTCAAATTTAAACAAAGCAATTGCCAACTAACCTACATATTTTTATTAAGAACATTGCACCTTAGCCTCAGAGAGAGGCATATTTAGCATTGTGATTATTTGAGGTTAGCTATTTTCTTTCTCTTATAAATACACACGAGGAGTCTCCTTTTCTTCCTAACTTTGTTATAGTGACTGCCTTGCTAATAAGGTTGTGCCTATAAATGCACTTTACTTCTATACTTACTGAGGCATTCAAATGCTCTCTGGAGATATCAGCTGTTCCCATGTCCTGTGAGCAGACAGTAGGCAGGTGCATACGCTGTTGAAGAACCAGTGGATTGAAGAATCCAGAGAGTTCTCATGTTCAGATCTATGTCCCACATTTTGGTCACATGAAGTGAACTTTGTGTAGGTGTCCTGATGGAGGAAGAAAAGAACTGTGGTTCAGCTCCACGGAGCAGAGGAGAGCTTGGGATTCTGATGGGCTGTTCAGAGGGGACAGCAGTGACATTTGATAGAAGTCACATTTGAATATTTCTTACAAGGACTTTAGGAACTGATAGGTGCCAATCTCCAATTTGCCACCTGTCACCTTCCAGATTCTCCATCTAGACATGTCACCTGCATCTGAATATGCGTCTCCTCCACACAAGGTTTTCCACCCCTGGGCCCTTGTCCTGTGTCCAGTTTGGCTGAGGAAGGTGACCAACTGCCTGTTCTGCTGGCCATGTTCATTGCCTACTTCCATTCCCTTGAAGCTTCCCATGGCACTTCCTGTTTCTCTGGACTCAATATAGATTGCTGACCTTTGACAGGCTAGTTTAAGACCTCTAGATTTTCATACCAGTGGTCTATTGGCCGGCGCGATGCTAAAAGAGAGATGGTAAAAGATGTAGCCCTTGTGTATCAGTGTGTTCAGCACCCATAGCAAAGAACTACAGACTGGGGTGCTTAACACCACAGAAATTTATTTTCTCACAGTTATGAAAGCTAGAAGTCTAAGATCAAGGTGTCAGTAAATCTGGTTTCTCCTGAGGCCTTTCTCCTTGTCTGGAAGTCGCTGCCTTCTCCTTGCATCCTCAAATGGTCTTTCCTCTGTGTGTGTGCCCCCCAGTGTTTTTCTGTGTGTGTCCAAATTTCCTCTGTTTATAAGGACAACAGTCAGATAACAGTAGAGCCCGCCCTTATGACTTCATTTTACCCCGATTACCCTGTAAAAAGCCTAGCTCCAAATATCCTGAGGTATGGGGAGCTAGGACTTCAACATATGCATTTTGGGGAGACACAACTTAGTCTGCTATTATGGACATGAGAGTTCTGACAATAATAGTAACTCCTAAGCCACACGAGTGCTTACTGATGCCATGCACTATTCCAAGTCCTTGAAAAGATCTCACTCAAACTTCATAGCAACGCTTCAAAATAGGTATTATGCATAGTCTCATTGTTATCTGAAGTATAAGGAGCTTAAGTAACTTGCAATAGACCGTTAGCTGGGAAGTGGTAGATACAAAACTTTAACCCAGGAAGTTGAGCTCTGACTCTGTACTCTTAACCTCTCTACTATACTGATACTACGGATAATGATCATATTTATTGAGAACTTATATGTTCAGGCACGATCATAAGAGCTTCAACAACATTATCTATTTAATCGCTACCACAACCCCTCATGAGTGTTACAAAATTACCCTCTTATAGGAGAAAATTGATGTTGGCAAGATAAATGAACTCCCTCAAGGTTACAAATCTGGTGAATATCAGTGAGGATCTGAATGCCAGTCTGTGTGACTTCACGAAGCAGAGTCCTCAGCCACCATACCATGCTGCCTCCTGGCTCTGGGGAGTGGGAAATCCGGAGCCTCTCTTAAGGTAAATAGCAGTCACAGTCATGATTCCGCTCATTCGGCTCTCCCAGTAAGAGCCACTTTGAGCCATCACCTTAACTTTTTATGCCTTGATTTCTCCATAGAAATAGAACTAAAGTGATCAAAAATGAAGAGAGAAGCAAACATCTTTTCTCATTTGAAATGCTGGAGAAAGGACCGTTTATCAAGTATCAACACATGTTCATTCCCACTCTGGGAAGAAGCGGTTGTGTGGGCTTTAACATTACAGGACATTACCACTGGAATCGGGAGCTTAGAATCAGTGTTAGATAGGACATGACTGTCAAATACCTGAGTCGTAAAAAAAAAAAAATAGTGTTTGATTAGGTGCAATTTAAATAGATAACCACAGCTGTGAACTCTTTCTGAAACCTATCTGGTGACACATTTCTAGGGTAAATCTCAGACTCCCCAGTCTTACACTATCTTCTAAAATAAGTTGGCCACTCCTCCTCCTGCAGATCATGTAAAACCTGAGCTATTTTAAATATTAGTTGGGGTAAAAAAAAATCTCATCAAAACCTTCTTCCCTTCCCCCAGCTTGAAAGGAACATATTCTGGTATAAATTAAGAAGGCAGCATGCAGGAAGCCATTGCGGATGCCAATTTTACTTCTTCCTCCTACACTTTAAATCCACTTACTTGTTTGATGCATTTTACATGTGATATGTATTTCTCCTAAATTTTAAATAGCTGCTGAATATTGAACAAATTGTCAGCTTAAGATCTCAGGGCTCTTGTTTCTACTTTGTAACCACGAAGGAGGTAGTCTTCAGTCGGCAATCAATCAATAAAAGATGGACATTTGCTGAGCATGTATTATGTGCCAGGCATTGTCCTCGGGGCACTGTGTCTTTGCTGCACAAAGTGTGGTGCCAAGACCAGCAATGTTTACTTTGTTTGGGAGATTTTTAAAAACACCGTCACCCAGTCACCCAGGCCTCATCACAGACCTCCTGCATGAGGATCTGCAGTGAACAGGACCCTGAAGCGGCCCACATGAACAGTCAGCCTGGAGAGATCCTGCTTGGCATCACTTCAGGTCCCCCTTACAGCAATTCTGGGAGGCAGAAATTATCATACCATTTTATAAAATATATGTTATTGATTTTAGAGAGAAGGCAAGAGAGAGAGAGAGAGAAATATCAATGTAAGAGAGAAATATCAATGGTTGCCTCCCACACTGGGCAGGGCTTATTGCCCCATGTTAAAGACAAGAAAACTGAGGATCCGGGAAGTTAAATAACTTGCCCAAGGTCTATTTGCTAAATAGGAGTCCAATCAGAGATGTAACTCAGTTATCTATGTCTCCATATTTCAGACCTTTTCTATTTTGTTATAATGATTTAGTGGAGAATCCATTTATAGTCAAGATTCAGCTCCAGAGATACCTGGCTCCCTTACATTTTGAAATTGCTGGGATAAACTGGCACGGTAAAATGCTGATCAGTAGAATCTCTGAGTGCAGTTTATTGGCTCATTCATAAAGGGATCACATTGTTTTTGTTGAGCTTCTCTTGGTACTGTTGCCAGTGGAAGTGGGACTCTTGTGGTGTCCTAAGAAAAGGCATTTTCGGGGACCCACAAGGGAGGATGGGGCCTGGTAGTAAGATTTATTTGGATGAAAATAGAAAGCGGCTGGGTTTCCGATGTCCCATCTTTCTCCATCCCTCCATGGAAAATCAGGGCCAGGAATAGGGCCAATGTCCAGGGGTTCTGTGCCACATTAAAGCTAGTCCAGTTCAGCCTTTCTCATCATTGGCTAACTTTGCTCATGTTCCTGGCTGCAATCTGGTGCTGTGCTGTGGGATCCAGGCTCCTGCCTGGAGCCTGTGTTTGGAGTCCGTGCATGCTTCGGCCATGCGGCTGCTAGGGCCACATGGTTATGGAGAGAAATTGCACTAGCATGTAGGGTGAGCTCAGGTCATCCAGAGAGAGAACTCTTTGGGGTTATATTATCTTGGGCGTAGGAAGGGCCATGCACTTTTTCAAAATAAACCATCAACTTCCCAAGCTTTCATGGGCTTGCCCTAGGCCAGCCTTCCACTGAACCCATTATTTCCCAGGCTAGACTGACAGGCCTCTATAGTCAAGCACCTTCCCCTGAGCCACTTTTGCTTCTATTGGACATGTGCTTAGCTTCCCTGCATTTTTCTATCCCTTCCCTCATGATCTGTGGGGAACGGGCCTGTGGGGAACAGGAGTGTGTGACACTGTGACTCTCTGGTGAAGCAAGTAGGCTCCTGCTTTGCCATTGATTATGCTTAATAATGTCTGATCCCCTTGGCTTCCTTCCTTACGAATAACTAGCTAACTACCTACACTGACACTACCTGGCGGCATAGTAGGTTCTTCCTGGATAGAAAGACTGAGGGAACTAGTGCCTGCTGTGGAGAAGAAAAATCATTTTACGTCTACCCCTCTAAGTAGTTCTTCCTCATAATCAAATTAGCATGAGACAGGATAACAGGGGGAACATATAACGAATTATATTACAGATGTACATTCGGTGGTTTGCTAAGAATGTGGGACCCAAGGATAAATTAGGCAGCTGAGGCTTATATGCTATTCTGGACTAAGGAGAGTGGTCAGAGGTCTGGGACTTTAAAGGGAAAGTGGGCAGTTTCCAGGTAGATGAGAAAGAGCAAACATGGGGTGAACAGATTCTGGTTGAGCTAACGAGAAACAGTGGGTCCAGGAAAGGAGAGTCTAAGCGAGTTTTCTTGGCTTCTCTCTGTCTACCACACCGAGATCCTTCTATAAAGCTAAGGTGATAGCTCCCGTCCTTTAAGCAGGTTTTTCTGTCTGAAGTCCGTGAGGCAGGTAAGCGGGAGGAAAAAGGCTCTTCTTGAGTCTTTGTCTTTTAAAATAACCAGCTTAAAATATTTCAAAGGCGCATTTGGGGGTGGCAAGTCCTGCTTTCCCTCCCTGCCTAGGAGGCACGTTGGTTGCTGAGCAGTCATGAAAGTGCTAGAGACATGAGTGCTTTCTGATGTCAAACCAGAATCCTCAAAAATGTCAGGATGCATGGAGGTCAACAAGCGCAACCCACCTCCAGGTAACAAAGTGTTCAGTTCCTTCTACATGGCTGGTCAGGATGTAGCACCTTCCACCTCCTGGGTAGGAAGGGGTTGTAGAGAGTAGATGGGAGTGCCTCCGGTACAGTCAGCAATCGGCCCCTGCATTCCCAGCTCAGGTCTTCAAGGTGGGGCACTTCCATTTTCCTGAGCCCCCTCCAGGAAGGGGCTAGCTGCAGTGCCACCTGGCCACCTGGCCACCTGGCCCTGCCCGCTGACTCCCACTTTATACCCAGAGTGGAGAACGAGCTTAGAGCTGCCATGCAAATAAACCCTAATGGCTTTCCTCCTGCATTTACATTATTAAGAGTTCCTGTGACTGGCGTTATGATGATAAATGAAAAATGCTTTGCACCATTACATTCGAGCGCTAATGCGGAGTGAAAAGAATTCCTGCCTTTTTTTTTTTTTTTTTAAGGGAAAAAGAGAAAAAATAGCAGATGGGAAAGCAATTGGCTCCTGGTATCCTGCTTGGTTATTTGCATACAGGCCTGGGTGGGGGCTGCCACTCATACTGCACAGGGCCAGGCCCTTGCCCGCTGCCTGCCTTCTCAGCATTGTACAGGTTTTGCCAGCCTTAATTTTTATTTCTCAAGGATCCATGAACCACATAGATCCATTTGGCAGGCCGGCAAGATGAGTTACACAATTTCCTCAAATTGTCACAGATAAATGATTGAAGTGAACCAACATGATTGGTTCTGATTGGCCTGTGAACCAACATGCTTACCTCAGAAGGAATAGGCTGATAATTTGCTGTGTAGCATGCAGTAGCTTAAGTTTTGTTTTGTAACCTCTTATTCTTAACATGTTTATCTTCTCAATGGAAGCACACTTTGTTATTAAGATCATGGACTAAGAAGGAAAAGTTCTTAACTGAAGTCCTCATTTTCTCACTTTGAAATGCAATGTAAGGACATAGTTTCCAATAACTTCCCATTGCTTTTTGCTGAAGAGTATACAGACCATTAAGTCTAAACAGTCCAGGGGCAGTGTCTGAATAAAAAAATAGCCTTTTGATGCTAAGGCCAAAAGACAATAAAATAAATAACCAACATTTAAACCCCTACAACAAGATACAGAGAACTTAGAAATCTGTGCAAAGGGAGTTCTGAAGCCAGGGTGGAATTCCGGCTTCCCTCAAAGTCACCGACACTACTTGTTAATAAGGCAAAGCTGAGTTTGCCTGTCACTTCCCATGGTGAAGACAGCACCATCTCTACATAGTCTTCCTGTGCTCTGGAGGGAGAAGGGCAAATCTGCCCACTTCCTGAGAGGTCAAGCCTGGGGTAATTGATGTGCAGTGTGAGAGCTAAGGAAGGGATGATTGGAATCCATAAGGATCCTGATGTAATCAGTTAGGATTCGTGGACACACAGTCTTGGGGTAGAAACTATACTTTGATGTCTTATAATGATGACTTAATGGGTCTTTCAGGAAGTTTCTGGAATGAACAATACAGTTATGCACCACTGTTATTTTCTTGAGCAAGATTCTTGGGTATAGTAGTGCTGTGCTGAAGAAGACAGTGGAAGGCTGAAGACAGTAAGGTGTGTAGAAAGTGTGGGTCCCACCAGGTCAGGGCTGATTACAGCATGGAGTCTCTGGAACTGGTGATCAATGGCCTTTACTGCTGTTAGGTGGTGAGTGTCACCATGTTAGAAGTAATCATTAAGGGTCTGGTGAGTCCTGCAGCCACACTCTTCTCCCTCCTCATCTCAGAATGATCCTGTTTGGCCAAGAGGTCAACTTTCCCTTCAGCTCCTTCCCAACCTTCCTGAAGACTTTGAGTGGATATAATTTGGGTGTCAGGATGAAATCTTGGAACTGAGAGCTCTTGATTCCATGTTCATATGTTTCTTTCTTGGTCCTATGAGTAAGGAGAGCAGAAATTCTGTTCTTGGAGAGTGATGGTGGTGGTGGTGGTGGGGGAGGGGGAGGGTAGAGTGGTGGAGGATCACTGGAATCAAATGCATCTCCACACTCACGTGGTCCTCTGCACACCTGAGGAACTTCGGCTTTTTAACTTTAAGTAACCCAGTATGCAGGACCGGAGTTTCTCTGCTCCCAGCTTCAAAGGAGTTGTATTGAGCAACCGTGAATAAAAAACAATTAAATTTGCTAAAGGTCTGCAAAATCAGATCTAATCTCTTTGGGGACTTGGAAAAAACAACCAAACAAAAGAGCTGAGTTATCGATTGCTGCATTTCAGCAGCTCTTAATCTGAAATGAAATCAGCCTGGACTGGGGCCCAAAGGCCGGAGACCCTAATATCCATTCTCCCCTTGTCAGAGGTCCACCTGTCAGAACGGGAGATTCTTGCTCAACAACTACATCAGTGGGCAGGTGGCAGGTTGCAGAGAGCTGCGGCCATTGGGCTTTCTTGGGGCACAAAAGGCAAAGAAAGAACTCGGATATTTTCTTAAGTGTAAAGCAGTGGAGCAAATTGAGTTCACGGGGTCAACATTCTTCTTCTTCACCATGTCTCCAGAAGCACCGCATCTGGCTGCCGGCGCTTTGCCTCGTTCCTTATATTTCCTTTTTATGAGGTGCTGTCACTCTATTACCTTCCCCCGAGTTGGTCTTTACCCCTTCGACCTTCAGAGGTGGAGGGAGAGGACAGCAGCAGGACTGGTGGTCTGGGGCTTGCCAGGAAGGAGAAAGATGTTGACCTTGAATAAACTAGGTTGGTAGCTTTCCGAGTTCAGGTTATACCTGGGATGAAGGGAAAGGCAGCAGGAGTCTCACTGGGAATGTCAGTTCTGAAGCCGAACTAGCACCTGGGAGGTCAAGGTTATCTAATTTGGGTTTTTGTTTTTCCTGCTTTTTTCCAATGTTTTTGGTCATTGTAAGAAAGATCATTTCATACTCCCTGAGGCAAATCCAATGAAGGCCTGGAATCAAAACAAAGGGGATCTTTTGGCAATTACCCTGACTGCATCTAGCAAGCAAGTCAGAATGTCTTAGAAATGATAGCTTCTCGGTTTATCTTCTGGGATCTAAGGACAAAGAAGAGGTAAAAGACAATACCTGTGGGTTAGTGAGGCCCCTTTGTCTGAGTCCCTTTAGACTGCTGACAGAAAACCATAAACTGAGTGGCTTATAACAACACAAATTTATTTCTCACAGTTCTGAAGGCTGGAAGTCTGAGGTGAAGGTGACAGAAGATGGGGTGTTGGGTGAGGGCCACTGCTTGGCTCATAGATAGCTTTCTCCTCACTGTTCTCAAGTGGCAAAAGGGGCAGGAGAGCTCTCTGAGTCTCTTTTTAAAATAAGTTGCCCTAGCCAGTTTGGCTCAGTGGATAGAGCGTCAGCCTGCGGACTGAAGAGTCCCGGCTTTGATTCTGGTCAAGGGCACATGCCCGGGTTGTGGGCTCTATCCCCAGTAGGGGTCATGCAGGCAGCAGCCAATCAATGATTCCCTCTCATCATTGATGTTTCTCTCTCTCCCTCTCCCTTCCTCTCTGAAATTAATAAAAAATATATTTAAAAAAATAAAATAAAATAAGGGCACTAAGGGGAGCAGGGGCGGGATGGAGGGGGGCAAAGGGGAGAAATGGGGACATCTGTAATAGTGTCAACAACAGAAGTAAAGAAAAAAATTAAAAATAAAATAAGGGCACTCATCCCTTTCATCAGATTTCCACCATCATGACGTAGTCACCTCCCAAATGTACCACTTCCTAGCCCCATCACATTGGGGGCCAAGTCCCAACATATGAATTTCGGGAGGACACAAATACTTAATCCTTAGCATTTTTGAACGATGGTCTCCAGAAAACCACAAAGGGATTAAACTTATAGCACAGGCAAATTTGAACATCTTTAAATTGATAGCTTAAAGTTATTATTTTGCCCAGCCTGTGTGGTTCAGTCGTTGAGCAAATGAACAGTTCGATTCCTGGTCAGGGACATGCCTTGGGTTGTGGGCTTGATCCCCAGTGTGGGGCATGTAGGAGGCAGCTGACCAATGATTCTCTCTAATCATTGATATTTCTCTGTCTCTCTCCTTCTCCCTTCCTCTCTGAAATCAATAAAAATATATTTAAAAATTTTATTATTTCACTATGAGTAGGATTAGACCTCACTTCCATGTCCCTTGCCCCTTCCTGTGCTGCCCACATACCCCATTCATGTTGCTTCATGGCTGAGCTTAAAAGTGGATCTCTAAACCTATGTCTCAATCCACTGCAAATCAGCTTCCATTGTGACCCCTGGTGAAGGTCAACCATGACATTATTGATTCATTTTCATATTCCTTCTTCTGCTTAATTTTCTTAGAGCAGTTGGGCATAGTGAGCCACATCTTTCTTGAGTTGTTTCTCAATCTTGATATCGCAGGCACCACACTCTTCTGCTTCTATTGTCACACCTTGGCTATTGTTTGTTTTGCTGACTGAGTTAGCATTCAGGTTGGTTGAAGTTTCCTCTGACTCTTTTATAATTCTACACACTCTCTGGGTGAGCTCTCTATTCCCGACACTACTGAACTTACAGCCTTAGCCCAGACCTGGGTCTATATTCCCAGCCACCAGTTAAACACGTGCACGTGAGTGTCTCACCGGCCTCTCAAACTCACTGTGTAGAAAACCATTTTCTCAAATCCCATGTGCATCTCATTACTAGGATTAATGATGTCTCTGTTCACCTAGTGGCCGCACTGGAACTTTTGTTATGTCCTTACCAGTACTCTTCTCTCTGTCCACCTCCTTATTCAGTTTAAGTCCAAACATCTTAGCTTAGCATGTGAGGAGCATCATATCCTCCCTTTCCAGGCCCACACTCACATCAGATCTAGGCCAGTTTTCCAATGCCCTTTCACTGTTCTCTAGCACTGCACATCTGTTCATTCTTTATTTGTCTGCATCAACACCCTATGAGCCAGGCCTGTTTCCCCTCAGTGTCTGCAGTGCCTTGTACTCCACCCAGACCTGCTCTGTGCCATGGCTCCTTTGCAAAGCTTCCTCTGTTCAATTAGATGGAACTGGCCACTCACTCTAGAGCAGGGGTCCTCAAACTTTTTAAACAGGGGGCCAGTTCACTGTTCCTCAGACCGTTGGAGGGCTGGACTATAGTTTAAAAAAAAAACTATGAACAAATTCCTATGCGCACTGTGGGCCTGGGACGAGTTGGCTGCTAAGCAGGACAGGCAGCGGCACCCGGCGGGCCGGATTAATGTCCTCGGCGGGCCGCAGTTTGAGGACGCCTGCTCTAGAGTACACACCTCAGCTGCATGTGTCACACCACGTGGTGATGCATCTGTACCCAGCCCCCAGACTGGAGGAAAGAACAGAGAGAAGTTCATTTTTTAAAATCTTTGTATTATTCTGACTTTCTAACACAGTTTCTGGCACACAATAGAGGCTCGACAAATCTTGGTCCCATTAATGAATACATGTTTGGATTAGGAATGAATTCTGCTTCAGAGATAGATAAGCCTTAAAGGTAGATGTGGTCATACCAAGGAGCTCTCCCCTGACACTTGGAGGATGGTAATGCAGCACTTCCTGTATGATTTTTAAGGGTCTGAGGGATGGTGAGGCAGGCGGCTGAAAATTAATGTTTGGCTTCTCTAAGCCACACAGTAGGAATATGGTCATAAGAGAGGGTCAGTCTCCTCAGAAAGGAGTGGGGAGGGCCCAGGAGAGATAGAATCCTGGGTTCTCTCTTACTTTCAAGCTGTGGGCAAAGACCCGTGAGCCTCAGATTCCTATTTGTAGGCAGAGATAACATATCTACTCTGCAAGCATGTTGCAAGAATTTGACAAGTGCCCTAAGTGCATTCACAAGTCATTCATAAACTCAAATTTTGGATGTTATTGCTTTTTAGAGTAATCATCTGTGATGCTGATGATAATGATTATGAAAACATATGAATAATAAAGACACAAAGTGACACAAAAATAAATAGCTATATAATACACATAGAAAAGTGAAAACATTTGAGAAATTGGAAAATATGAAAGCCACTGCAATCAACAGCTCTAGTATTTCCATACATGCTACTTGGATACTTATCAAAACAGGGGGCGCTCATGTAAAGACATGCTTTAGAATGCATTTGTGTCTAGTGTCTATCACCAGCAATTTCTATCCACACAGTAGTGCTCCATTGCACTGATTCTGTAGCATTGTAAGGCAATTATGAAATCACGTCGTAACCCTTTCCTGGTCTCTTGGAAGAGCTTGCCCTTCCCTCTGACATGTCCCAAGGCACTCTGCCCTTACCCATACCCTGGCCTTGACACTGCGGTTGTTGGTTGACCTCCGTCTGTCTCCAATGTTATTTGAGCTTCTTAAGGACAAGGGCTGTATCTTGTTCACTCCATTCCTGGCACCTAGTACAGGCACATCTCAAAGATGTTACAGGTTCAACTCGGACAACCGCGATAAAGCAAGCATTACAATAAGGCCAGGCATAGTCTTTTTTGCTGGTTGAGGGTCTTTCTTCGATTTATAAAGAACGCAACATCCATGAAGTACAGTAAAATGAAGCACAATAAAAGGGGACGTGCCTGGACAGAGTAAAACACTTAAGTTGTGCTCAAGAGACATGTGCTGGCATCCATTCATTCATCGCCACACTCCCAGAATGCCTTTTGCTGTGCTCCGCGCCAGGCACACAGGAGTGCCGGTCACGCTTCCTCACAGAGACTGTGCACTAGCTGAGCCACAAGGATAAAGTTGTGGTCAGTGCAACAAAGCAAAAATACAGCATGCTAGGAGAATGTGTGAGGATCCCCATCCATGTATGAGGGAGTAAGAAAGGAATTTTGAGAAAATTCTATACAAATCTAAAATATGAGGAAGACTTATTCATATGGGGGGGGGTGGTGTGCAGGTGGGGAATGGTGGGTACAAGGAATCACCCAGACTGAGGGAGCCACAGGAGCCTGAGATGGGAGGATGTGTCCACTAGAAACTGCAAAACGCCTGAGGTCCTGGCAGACACGAGGCTAGGCCTCTGGGTTGCCAAGTCAATTAATAGCAGAGGAAGGACTGGAATCCAGGGGTTTTCTTCCCAGGCCACATGGCAGAACACGCAGCTGTGGTCAGGAGAATGAGAGGAAGCCGTGAGCACTTGGAGAGTGTCAGTGGGCAAAGATCCAGACTGATTACGGAAAAGGGAAAAGGCAAGTTCGTCCTGAAAGGCTCACCAAGTTCAACAGGACTAAATGGTTCTTTTTTTTTTTAAATTTCTTTATTGATTAAGGTATTACATATGTGTCCTTATTCCCCCATTACCCCCCACCTCCCATTCATGCCCCCACCCCACTGTGGTCTGTGTCCATTGATTAGGCTTATATGCATGCATATAAATCCTTTGGTTGATCTCTTCCCCTTACCCCCACTGTCCCCTACCTTCCCTGAGGTTTGACGTTCTGATTGATGTTTCTCTGTCTCTGGATCTATTTTTGTTCATCAGTTTATGTTGTTCATTATATTCCACAAATGAGTGAGATCATGTGATATTTATCATTCTCTGCCTGGCTTATTTCACTTAGCATAATGCTCTCCATCTCCATCCATGTTGTTGCAAATGGTAAGAACTCCTTTTTTACCGCAGCGTAGTATTTCATTGTGTAGATGTACCACAGTTTTTTAATCCACTCATCTGCTGATGGGCACTTAGGCTGTTTCCAAATCTTAGCTATGATGAATTGTGCTGCTATGAACATAGGGGTGCATATATCCTTTCTGATTCGTGTTTCTAGTTTCTTGGGATATATTCCTAGAAGTGGGATCACTGGGTCAAATGGGAGTCCCATTTTTAGTTTTTTGAGGAAACGCCATACTGTTCTCCACAGTGGCTGCACCAGTCTGCATTCCCACCAGCAGTGCACGAGGGTTCCTTTTTCTCCGCATCCTCGCCAGCACTTGTCATTTGTTGATTTGTTGATAATAGTAAATGGTTCTTCTTAAGCAAGACACCTGTCCTGTATCTTATACAGTGCTCATGAGTGGAGCTGACAGGTCCTGGCTCCCCCACAGTGGACCCTGCGCGTGTTCCTGTCTGAATCTCCCTGCTTGTGACAGCTGCTAGAGGCCTCTCTGGACCACAAGTCCTGGGGAATCTGCTTCCCCAGAATGCTATCTCCCAGCAGCATCCTGCAGGCTGACACCTTAATAGCCCGTGTCCCCGCGGACCCCCTCACCCTGTTGCTGGATCCAGTGAGTAACTTCTCCTCCCACCAGGCTGTCCCCTGAGGCACACCACAGTCACCTATGCTGCAGGGAGATAGGCTGTGGTGATTCAGAATAGCTTGATTTGCAGCAGCTCTGTGCAAAAGTGTCGCAGAGACCTACAGAAATCCCCACGGTCTTGATTAGGTTTGCCTTTTGCTGTTTATCTGTGATACCTGTCTGTGTTTATAGCCACTCCTCAGCCAAGCTCAGGGCTACAGCTTTCCATGTTCAGAATCTACACCCTGCCCCCAGCATCTACTGGCCCTTCACCCCAAGGCTGCATCTCCTGTGGCAGCATCTCTGGCTGGGGTGGGGGGGCGGGGGGGCGGGGGCTGCTGTCCCCAGAGTGTTCTCGTACCAAGTAGGGCCCTGGGTGAGATAGAGCCCAGCAAGGAGGCCTCCCAACTTCTCAGCACATCCCCCACTCCCCACCAAACCCCTCTACTTCCTCCCACTCCCCACCACTCCTAAATTTTCTTGTTTTGAGTGGTGGAAGGATGATGATGACAGGCATCTACAAAAATAAATTTCAAGAAAGAAAAAATTCTTATCTTTAATGAACCTTATTTTTTTTTAATATATTTTATTGATATTTTACAGAGAGGAAGGGAGAGGGATAGAGAGCTAGAAACATCGATGAGAGAGAAGCATCGATCAGCTGCCTCCTGCACACCTCCCACTGGAGATGTGCCCACAACCAAGGTACATGCCCCTGACCGGAATCGAACCCGGGACCCTTTAGTCCGCAGGCCGACGCTCTATCCACTGAGCCAAACAGGTTTCGGCAATGAACCTTATGAAAAGGACTTAAGAAAAATTTTGAGTGCAAGAGATTTTGAAAGTAGGTAGAGTGGAGGGAGGATTCAGCCCTCAGCCTGCCCAAGACCCCGCCTGTAAATTCTTACTGCTGATAATCCCGTAGCAGACAGGGGAGCATTTGATTTCTCCTTAGGAGAGGATGCCATGTTTGATGTAGGAAGAGCTCAGAATGAGCTTAGAAGTAGACACATTCATGCATTACTTTACCCTCTGCTAGGCACTGGGGAAATAATGGTTAACAAGCCAAGACCCATCCCTTTATGAACTCTGTAATCTAGTGTAGGCGACAGACAGCAAATTATTTTCTCATTAAAAATTGAGACAAGTTCTTAGAAGGAGAAAAAAAGTTTCAGTGAGAGAAATGGACAGAGGACCTCTTTTATTTTGGAAGGCGTCAAGAAAAACATTTTTGAGGAAGTGACAGTTAAACCAAATGGCGAGGAGTTCGATCACCTTGGACTGGTTGAGAGAGGTGATGAATTACTCAAAGTCCTATAACTAGGATGCTGTAGAATTAGGACAAGAGGTAGGACCTCAAGTCCAAGGCTTAAAGACAGAATGTGATTTTATCAAAATAATTAAATCTCAATAGTACTATAAGTGACACTAAAAATATTGGCCTCACTGTCCTCACCCAAGAATCCCTTTCTCCAAGGCAACCATGTTCAATTCTCATCTGTTTATTTGCCTATTTACCTCCAGATTTCTAAATAACGTTCTTGTAACGTTATTTCATAAATTCTAGATATCAATTTACGACAGAAAATAAAGATTTAGGACTCTCACACCTCTCACCCATCACATTTATTTCTCCCATTATCCCAATAATATAGTTTTGCATCCACATTTTTGGTTGAATCAATAAATATTCAAATCATCAATACAATGCAAATCAAAACAAGTAAATTATAATTCCATTTACTCTTATACAACTTTCTCTTTTTCTTCCAGTTACTTATTTTTCCATGTATGTCTGCCTATTTTTTTCAGAATGTTTCACACTGTACTATGAAAAGTTAATCAGAGTTCATGCCTGAGGCAGTCTAGCAGATTTTATTGTTGCTGTTGCAGTGTTGACTTGGAGTATCCCTTCTAGAACCCTCAATTGTCCTGCTTGGCTTTGAGGAGGTTGCTGTCTGGACTTGATTCACAGTTGTCATGCAGAAATGTCCCCTTACAGCCACCTGGCACCTCTCTCTCTCAGTCTGGAATGTTTCTAGGACCCCGTGATTTCCGTTTTCTTGAATTTACCCATGTTTTAGAAAAGCACACTTGCAGCTGCTTCCCGAGGAAAGCACTGACAACTTGCTTGTTTCAAAAATATCCTAAGTGTTTCCTTACATGTGATTGTTTGATTTGGTATCGAACTCTCACTTTCCAATGCTTTCTCCTCAGAATTTCCTCAGTGCTCTGCAGGTTTTAGGGATGCTGTTGAGAAACAATGTGCCTCCTGATTCCTGCTTCTTTGGATGAGATCTCCAGTTTTTCCTAGGAAGCTCTTAAGCAACACTCTTTATCCCTGATATTTGGGGATTTCTTTATACAGTGCCATGGTCCTGTGGATGGGCACATCTACAATGATTCATTAATTTTTTTAAATGTACTCTCCTGGATACTTAGTAAATTCCTTTCCAATCAGTTTTGGAAACTTGTCTTTTGATATTTATTTGTTAATCGTCCCCTCTTTTCTCTCTATTTCTTTCTGGAAGTCCCATTAAATGGGTGTTGTATTTTTAAAATATGTCCTCATTCCTATTTTCTATCTCTTTGTATGACTTTCTGGGAGAGTCCCACAACTTTATCATCCTATGTTTGAAATTCATATTTATTTTTACAAAATGTCTAGAGCATTTTTAATTTCCAAGAGGTCTTCATTATTCTCTATTTCCTGTTGTGTGTGTGTGTGTGTGTGTGTGTGTGTGTGTGTGTGTGTTTGCTTGGGGAGTAAGTGCTCAGAGCTCTTTGGAAGATCTATATGTGACTGTATGTTGACTGTGAGCCTCACTCTAAGTTAATGGAGGGGAGCCATACATCTTGTTGGTGAACCCTCAAATATCAAGAAGTTTGATCTGTCTTTGTGGGTTTGTTTTTCAGGAAAGGCTCTTCCAATCTATCTATCTGTGCCTTGTCCCCAAGTTGCTCTTACCTTGAGCATAAGTGTTACCCGCAGGGCTGGTTCAGGCACAATTGGGGGCCTCTCCTTCAGGGGTCCTGCTTCAGTGGTGGGGCCTGTGAATTTGCATTTCTAATAAGTTCTCAGGTGACACTGATGCTGCAGATTTGGGGACCACATTTTTGAAAACCACTGCTCTAGTTCTCCATCTCTTACCAGGATAGAAATACGGTTCCCCAATCTCAAAATTTAGGGAATGTGACTTTTCCTCACAGATACTTTCATAGTCTCCCTGTTATTTTGCCACATCCATTACCACAGCCTCCATAAATACATGTTGTCTCAAATGCATGAGTGTTTCTAGAGGTTTGCAGCCTGAATCAGCTTGCTTCTCCCATCCATTTCAGTTTTAACTTTCTCTGCTTGGCGAGATGAGTTCCTATTCATTCGTCTGCTTTCCAGTTTATACAATTTTGACAACATATTTCATCTGGCAATATTCTCTCTCTTGTTTAATTTGTTTAATTTGTCTATGTAGATATACACTGAGTGGCCAGATTATTATGATCTCTGAACGCATAATAATCTGGCCACTCAGTGTATATCCTATATAATAAAAGGCCAATATGCAAAGTGTCCCCTTGACCAGGCTGGCCAGACCCCACCCATGCACGAATTCATGCACTGGGCCTCCAATATTTTATACACACACACACACACACACACACACACACACTCACTCACTGAGTGGCCAAATTATTATGCGTTCAGAAATCATAATAATCTGGCCACTCAGTATATATCTTTAGTGTCAATTTAGAGGGGTATTGGAAGGAGGTAGAACATAGCAGTTATTTAGGCCACTATAATTAGTCATGTTAAGAGTTATTTTTTTTTAAAAATATATTTTATTGATTTTTTTTACAGAGAGGAAGGGAGAAGGATAGAAAGTTAGAAACATCGATGGGAGAGAAACATCAATCAGCTGCCTCCTGAACACCTCCCACTGGGGATGTGCCTGCAACCAAGGTACATGCCCTTGACCGGAATCGAACCCGGGACCCTTCAGTCCGCAGGCCAAAGCTCTATCCACTGAGCCAAACTGGTTACGGCAAGAGTTATTTTGAATGCAGGGTATTCCCTTCATTCCCTGTACTAAGTACAACTCTCTTTTGGCCATAACTTAGAATGAGCTGATGCTGTCCCAACCAAAGCCCTGAGAACCTTGAATGTGCCATTATCCTAATCACATAAGGCACTCTCATTTTCATCCCTGCTGAGGGAGGAATACTCTCCAGACCCAAAATTCCAACCACAAATGGAAGAAAAGGCAGTCTGACATTTTCTTGACTGTTTGGAAATTTTTCTAGCACAGCAAGCTGTTTATCCCCACTCTGGTTCTCATTGAATTAAGGAGGGAGAAAAGAAATCAATTCACTCTCCATATGCTGCACGGTGAAAACCACCACTCACTAAACACTAGGAATATGTAGGAAAGGGGAAAAAAGATAAATCCATCAACTAACAAGATAAGTGCCTTGTTCCTCCATCTGTTACTGCTGTGTCCTTATCTGGAATGGGAGCACGGCAGCCACGATACATCTTGTGTCAGGTATTATATTCCCAAGTCATATGAATGAATTTTCATGCTGGTAACCATCCATGATCTAGCCCAGCCACAGCTAAATTTGTCCTAAGGCATCAACTGTCTTTTTGCATTTGAATTCACAGGCGAGGAATAGGTTTGTCTGCTACCCTTGGTGATGGTATCTGTCTCAAAGCTGTTCCAGCATGGCGCTCTCTCTCTCTCTCTCTCTCTCTCTCTCTCTCTCTCTCTCTCTCTCTCTCTCTCTCTGCTGTGGTGATAACTTAGTTCTCTGAGGAGGTTCTGATGTCCTTTAAGGAGACATGAGGAAAAAAAAGGAGGCCTGGAGAAAATGTAAATAGAGGTCCTGTGGATGGGTACATCTACAATGATTGAATCATTGATTAGATGATTGATTAGACGTGCCACATCTTAGATCACGGAGGAGAACTCAGAATAGCGTTCCACTGGAATGGCATCTCCGGCTCTTCAGCAGCCCCAATTATACTGTGATGATTTCCTCATTCAAAACCAGAGGTTATTTTGAGGACTCAGCCTTCAGTGAGCATCCAGGTGCAGAAATAGAGATGATGACATGTGGCATCAGAACCCGTGTTTTTGGCACTTCCAACAGGGGCTGAACATCTCAGCAGAGAGAGATAACTTGTTTGCATCTGTGAATGAGACTTGTTCTCACATTTTATTATACTGATGGTGCAATTCTTCTATATTATCATCTCTGTCATCCTTAGCATCCTCACCAGCAGCAACAGCACCATCACAGAGGGTGCGTTACAGTTTTCAGCACTCATTGAAAATCTTGCCCATGTTCATCTCCATCTATATAATCTGAGAGCATTTAATACATAACACATACAGTGTGCTGGACAGGGTTACTTAGGTTCGAGTGTTCATGAGGTAGATGTGTGTCAGGGGTCCAGGTGAGATACAATGAGCAACTTTATTTTGCAACTGGTGAACAGTTGGGAAGAAGGGAAACAGGTTGACATATGTAGCAAATATTTTCAGAAAATTAAGAGACTTGATTTTATTAGAATAAAGAAGAATGAAAAATAAAGTTTGTCTTCTAGGTTTCTAGCAAGGATGCCTAGGTTTATGGCTGTAGCACATTTAAAAGAAAGTAGAGAATAGGCCATATATAGAGAGGAAAATATGGTAAATTCTCTTTGGAATATATTGAGGTTGAGATGTCTGAGTCATCTAAGGAGGGATGTCCTGCAAGCAGTAAGTATGTGAGTCTAAAACTCAAGGGAGATGTCTAAGGATAGAGATACAGACATGAGACCATCAGAGCACAGGTGGTATGGTAGGCAGCCTCTAAGATGGTCCCCAGTGATTCCCAGACATTGATCTTCATGCTCTGTGTTATCTCTTCCCCTTGAATGTATACTTAACATATCGACTCACTTCTAATGAGTAGACTATCACTTTTAAGATTATATTGTAAAAGCATGTGACTTTTACTTTGGGCTCTCTATTCAGCTTTCATGGTGTGAGGAAGCCCTATGGAGGGACCCAGCTAGCCTGCAAAAACCATATCAATGAACTTGGAAGAAGACTCCCTCCCCAGCTCCCCAGTTGAGCTTCAGATAAAACCAGAGTCCTGGCCAACTGCTTGACTAAGGCTGCATGAGAGACCTTGAGCCAGAGGACCTCAGCTAAGCTTCTTTCTGATTTATTACCCACAAAAACCATAAAACAATAAGCTGTTTGTGGCATTAAGTTGCTAAGTTTTGGGATAATTTATTACATAGCAATACATTACTAATACAGGTAGTTAAACTTAAAAGAGTATTTGAGTTCACCCAGGAAAATGGTGTAGAAAGAAGGAAGTAGAACTCTGATGCTCACCAATGTCCAAAGGATGGGGGAGGGGTAATATAGGGAACAGAAGAAACAGGAAGAGTGAAATGAGAAGAAAGAGGGCAACTTGGCATTATAAAAGAACCAGAAATTTTTTTTTTATGGAAAAAGAAAGAGCTCCACAGTATCAAATGCTGCATATAGCTCAAGTACTATAAGATTGAAATGTTCTATATGTTTGGCAATTGGGATATGGTCTTGGGTGATCTTACTAAGAACAGTTTCAGTAGAGTAGGAAGGATAAAAACCAGATGGCAGTGGGTTGAGGAATAAACAGCATGTGAAGAAGGGAGAGAGAGGAATCACAGACTATATTTTTGATGTGCTTTTGACTATGTTTTGAGAAGAATCAATTAGGAAGAAAAAAAGGATTGGATGATAAAGGAAGACAGGACATAAAATGATGGGTTTGCATGATGGAAGTACTTGGGTGTATTTATGACTCCAATGGGGCAGAAGAAGAGAGTGAGTGAGCATTTTAGAATGGGTAAAAGATGGCCAGTGGAAGAAAAACACAGATAAAGTGGGAAAAGTTAGGATCAAGGACACAAGTGGTAGCAGTTGGCCAAAATAGGACTGTAGCTCATTAGCTAAGACTGGAGAAAAGATTAAAAGAAGACTAAATATGGGTGTATATGTCTTTGGGAAGGAGAATGAGAAATTATGGGAGATTGTACTTGACCTTGATTTTCTTACAAAAGCAAGAAGAGGTTTATATCAAGACAGGGCTTTTCAGCCATCTCCACTGAGTATCCCTAATGAGAGAGGAGTTCATGCACATCCCTAATAATGTGAAGTCATAGCACAAAATGGTGAGCAACAAGCTCAACAATGAAAATTAATTAATACATACTACCTGTATTTATTCATATCATAGCCATATTTTAATATAAGACACTTTGAATTTGTTATAATATTTAACTTGCCTCCAAGATTATTCAAATGAGATGTATGTTTCTGAAAGCTGCATTATATTTGTCCTGTGGCATATTTATCTTGGCACATTGCCCTGTGTATTTACCCTGTGTATTTATAAAGCAGTTTGAGAGTCCCAGCCTTAAACCATTAGCACCCACCTTCACATTAGCTCTATCAGATTGTGAGATTTGTTCAGGTCTCAGTGGTCACCTTGGGAAGCCCAGAGCTTCATCAAAGTGAATGAATGAGAAAAATAAAATTTACTCTTAGTTGTAGTAATGAGGTGTGAAAGTAAAGGGGGACATATCTTAAGTAACATTGTCAGACTTGGGGAGGTCTCCTTGGTGCCCCAGAAATAGGGCTGTGTCCTTGTGGGGCTTGACGGAGGAGCTGGTGTTTGAGGTCAGGGATGGTGCACAGTGATCAGCCCCAGAATGTGGGAGGAGGATGGAGACAGGTGGAAGTTGTTGAGGGATGTAATAGTGTAAGTGACAAGGACACACACTGAACTTCCCTGTTTTTTCAAATGATGGATCTGGTGGGCATGAACAATTCCTGAAGATGAGATTTGTACACACCATTTAACCTCCTTTGCTTTGGGGCACACCACATAAATTATTATGAGCCCAATTATTATTTTCCTTCTAGATCAGGGGTTGACAAACTAAGGCCCACTAGTCAAATACAGCCAGCCATGTCTCTTAGTAAATGCTGTTTTATTGGAATATAGCCATGCTTTTTTGCCAACATCATGTCCATGGCTACTTCCCCCCCATAACCACCGATGTGAGCAATTGTGACAAAGACTTTATAGTCTCCGAGCCTAAGAGATCCACCTATATCATGAGATAAAACCCAGCAAATAACTTCAGCAGATCATTCCTGCTCATTGTCTACCATAATTCTGAGTTTTCAGAAATTCAACTAAGGAGTCCTCAAGCCTGAGGGAGGAAGTGCTACTCTGTACCTCAGAGATTTCTGAGCCTTTACCTGAGCCCCATCTCAAGGTTGATAGTGTAAGCCTGTGAGTATTTTCTGTGCTTAAATATAGTTTTTCTGTTAATAGAACCTCCCAGGTCCAGCTCAGCTTTATAATAATTGGCCAAATTCTCCAGTTTGGTGTTCTATTGAGAATCCGCCTTTGCATGGTCTTTATTCACCTTCTCAGCTCTTCTCCTTTCAAATTTACTTGTTCTCACTTGTAGAATTTCCCAGGAAGCACACTTGGTGTTCTGGACTCAAATTCTTTTCTTTCCCTCTTTTTTTTAAATATTTTTTATTGATTTTAGAGAGGAAGAGAGGGTGAGAGAGAGACAGAAACATCAATGATGAGAGAGAATCATTGATTGGCTGCCTCCTGCACACCCCACACTGGGGAATCAAGCCCTCACCTTGGGCACATGCCCTTGACCGGAATCAAACCTGGGACCCTTCAGTCCACAGGCCAATACTCTATTCACTGAGCCAAAACAGCTAGGGCTCTTGCCCTCTTTTTTGACCCTCAATACAGACGGTGACCAGGACTAGTTAGCACATTTTTAAAAAATATGAATCCTTCATGCAAAAAGTTTTACTCCACCCATCACATTCAGGCATTCAGGCATGCATGTAGTCATCTGCCTCTTCTTCACCTTTGAAATCCAGAGTCCTTGGGGCCAGTCAAAACTGTGTGCTTGCAGCCTCCTCCATAGCACTGGGTTGCATGTGCCCAGAACCTTTATCAAGTCATAAATGCTTCTCTGACTCAGGGTTTGGGATGAAGCCAACTCTAAGTGCATGTATGTAGGGCCAGTGCTGATTACCTATGACTCACAGCGGTTAATGCAGTTTATGAAATTGTGGTGACTGGGTTGTAATGCTTAACCCACTTTGGGGGCCTCCATCTTTACCATGACCCAGAGTATCCCCAGGAAGCTTGCCGTTCGAATTGATTGCAGTTGTTACAGGGACCCAAGCAGAAAGTTGGCTGTGAAATTTCACAGCCAGCAGCTAATTGTATTTAAAGGCATGTAAGAAATTAAAATATAATTGTGGCTGACTTTAAAAATCACTGAGGTCCAATCCAATTATAGAGTCAGCAACAGGAATGCAGATAGTAGTGTTCTGGTTTTAGAACATTGATTTAATCATGGCAGAGACTCAGACAGTGGCCCTGACCACCTGGGCCCAGTCAGTCTGACAGGAGTTGGGGCAGATCCTCAGCTCCTGCAAGTCTGTTCATACAATCTAGGCCCTGGCGGTGGAAGATAGTAGAAGGCAACATTTGCTGGTATATATGGATTCACAAGGCTCTCATTAGGCACCTTCTACCTAGATAACTGCAGGGCAATTCATTTTAAACCCCACCTTGTCCCAAAGCAGTTCCTGACTTGGGCTGGGTGAGGGTGTCAGGAAATGGAGGAAAGGGAGTTGTGACATTCACAGAGCACACCCAAAAGAGCAACTGTTCCAAACTCTCAATGTATCATCTATATTCTGTTCTTTCTCTCTTTTTCTAAAATAAAACAAAAACAAAAAAACATATATTTTTATTGATTTCAGAGAAGGAGGGCGGGGGAGAGAGAGATAGAAACATCAATGATGAGAGAGAATCACTGATGGGCTGGCCTCCTACTCGCCCCCTACTGGGGATCAATCCCTGCCTTCATTTGAGCACCTACTACGTGGCATTATCATGCTGGGCTCTTTGCATCCATTAACCACGTGGCAAGAGGGTGCCTATTCCTGACTGGAATTGCAGCTGTGCTGCTCCTGACAAGAAAATCAGCCCCAGTGGGAGCCACAGATCACTTCCCAGAGACTGTCATGCGCAGGCAGAGCTTCCGGCTGCAGGAGCTTGAGCTCCATTTGGCAGGAGGTGAGGGCATAACATTTCAGGTGGAGGAGTCACGTGAGGGCAAGTAGGGCCCTGAGTATGAACCTTTGGAGAGAAAGCAATCTGTAAGAGGATTTTCAGGGCAGTGTCACTATGTGACGCATGGGGTAGCCCCCCCGCTCCCCTCTGTAAATGCACCTGCATTCTTCCCACCTGAAATTCTGGAAGGCACATTGCACCTGATTGTGGAGGGATCCAGCTGTGTGCAGGTTCCACGTAGTTCCCTCCACTGAGCACCAACCATGTATGCTTCAGGCATGTTCTCTCATTTATTCTTCAGAGAAGATCTCTGAGGTGGGTGATACGTTAGCACACAGACCCGGAGAGGTTAAGTGAATTATCCAAAAGGACACTGACAGGAAGAGGGAAAGGTGGGTTTCCCATCCAGGTCAGCCTCACTCCAGACCTCACTCCAGTCCAGGCACTCTGCTGAAACTGACAGGCGTCAGTGACTGCCTCTGAGTGGAGCCAGAGGCTGAGGGAAAGAAAACTAAAAATAATAGCTATCGACACCCAGGCCGTGTTGTTCAGTGGTTGAGCATCAAACTATGAACCAGGAGGTCGCAGTTTAATTCCCGGTCAGGGCACATGCCTGGGTCCCAGCCTCCATCCCTAGTGGGAGGCATGCAGGAGGCAGCCAATCAATGATTCTCTCTCATCATTGATGTTTCTATCTCTCTCTCCCTCTTTTCTTCTCTGAAATAAACAAAAATATATTTTTAAAAAATATAAAAAAATAGCTATAGCCTAACTAAAAGTAATGTCAGGAAGAAAACAGTAACAGGATATGAATATGAATATGAATGTGTAATGCACATAAAAGCCAAAAATAATTAGTTTTGCTCTATAGCCTTCTTTTTATGTGACCCATGCCCAGGCCGCCCTCCTTAACATGGGTGCTGAGCGTTTGCGTTGAAGGTGGATGCATCCTCTCACTTAGTGGTCATTTCCGCGAATCAGATATGGAGAGGTTCCAGCTTGGTTTGGGGATGACCAAGGCGCAGGGGTCCTCAAACTTTTTAAACAGGGGGCCAGTTCACTGTCCCTCAGACCATTGGAGGGCCGGACTATAGTTTAAAAAAAAAAACTACGAACAAATTCCTATGCGCACTGTGGGCCCGGGACGAGTCGGCTGCTAAGCAGGACAGGCAGCGGCACCCGGCGGGCCAGATAAATGTCCTCAGAGGGCCGTAGTTTGAGGATGCCTGAGAGGGTTGGTTGTGGATCCCCCAATATGCTCCTCAGACCTCTAAACACTAAGGTTATGGCAGTTCCTCTCTCTCTTGGCTTCTTGCTGGGCTGCTGCTTCCCTTCATCACTATATTTTCTCAGAGTTCACGTGCTTATTATTGAATTTACGAGACTCCCTTCCCTTTGCTTCCCACTGGGTCCTGATGGGTTTTGGTTGTGTCTTCAGAGGCCCCTGATCCCTGCTCTAATTTCAAGTAGAGTGCTCTCCGAGGTGGCGCAGGCCGGGCCTGAGAATGAAGTCCTAATCTCCACATTAGCGCTGATGCTGATTCATCTCTTTGCTGAGCACTATCATTGGCAGCTCTTGGGAAAGGCGGGGGGACCTAGCATCTTTCAGAAGAATATATCGGGTTTGTTTGTATTTGTATTTGCTTCCACGCTGAATTCTGATTGCATCCCGTGCCTTGACACTACAATTATTAATTTCCCCGTCTGCTCTTCCCTTCTCGCTGCCTGCCACGGAGACGCGGTGATGGATAATGTTAGATGTGGGACTGGATGAGCAGGGGAGGGGGGGGAAGGGGGAGACAGATGTTTCATTATGAGGTTTGGAATCTCAGTTTGGGCCTCCAGAGCAGAGGCCTGGAGCTGCGCTGCATCTGGAATTAGGATGAGGAGGGATCCCGTTCTGAGGTGCCCCAGTTCTGCGGCTTTGCTCCGCTTCGTCTCCATGTCCTGGTGTGTCCTGGGCAGTTGGATTTCACACCCGTTTACAGGGAATACCAGGAAGCAAATAAAACAGCACGTAGAAAGCTGGGTCATCTGATTCTTCGGGCTGCTTGCTGCATCCACACTTTGTGGCTCAGTGACCCCCCACGGTGTGGCTGAGTGACCACACAGCCAGACTGGGTCCTGTGGGCTGGTGAGGTCAGGGCAGCTCCTGCTTGCAGTATCTCCTGATTTTTGTTTACGAATGGGGCCTGGTACTTCCTGCTGAGCTCCACAACACAGAGCTGAGAGGCTCGAGGCTCGGAGACCCTGGCTCAGGCTTCCTTTGCTCTGTCTGAGCCCGAGGGAGCAGTGAGGGGCAGAGGGCGGGTCAATGCTGCATCCCCCTCTCCCTGAATGCTGCATCCCCCTCTCCCTGAATGCTGCATCCCCCTCTCCCTGCATCCCCCTCTCCCTGCACTGCACGTCCGCCCTCCCACCTGTAACGTTCCCACCCACCTGGCCTGGTCCCCAGTTGCTTTGCTTCTCTGCCGCACACACTAGTTTCCAGTCTGACATGAGGGGAGCGTAAGAGAAAGGCGTGTCTTTAGTATATGCGCCTGTGTACCTGGTGTGCCCTGCCTGTGCCCCCAGCTGTGGCAATGCCAAGGGCAGACTCTGAAAGCTGAGATGCTGGGATGAGAAGCGGACTCTGTCCTCTAGGGACGAGGATGACCTGGTGCTGACAGGAGCCCTTGATCACATAAAATCCAGTGTCTTCTTTTGCTGTGCAGTTCTGTGTCCATACAGACCATGAGGAAGGAAAAGGGGTGCCTTAGGCCAGAGCAGCCCCTCCCCTATTCTCATGTGTGTTTTCCACCAAGCAGTTCTCCAGTTCTCAGAGGACACCGGCTGGCGTCCACAGACTAACTCACCACAAACTCACTCAGTTCTGACACTCTCTACTTGGAGTTGGTATCAGTCACCACAGCTTAAGACTCAAGAGACTGCCCACTTCCGAGGTCAGTCCCAAGTCCAGGCTGTGCTTCTGACCGACTGGCTATATATCGGAGGTCTCCCTACTCCCTTGCTGGGGTTCAATTAATTTGCTAGACCAGCTCACAGACTCAGAGAAATATTTGCTTCTGTTCACTGATTTATTATAAGGGATGAACAGCTGCAGGAAGAGGTACATAGGGAAGATCTGGAAGGAGCCCGAGAAGTGCAGAATCTGCCCCATGGACTGGCATGCGCCACCCTGGGATGCATTCACCAACCCAGAGCTCATCACATCTCCTTCCAGAGTTTTCCTGCAGCTTACTGCTCCTTCCCCTTCCCAGAGGTCACTGGGGGCATGGCTGGAAGATACAACCTCTAATTGCTTGGCCTTTCTGGTGACCAGCCGCATCCTCAGGCAATCTAGGGGAACCACCCTAAACCACCTCATTAGCATAAATGCAGAAGGGACTTCCTAGGAATAAGAAAACATACTCCTATCTCTCAGGAAACTTGTAAGGTTTAGGGAACTCTGTGCCCTGAACCTGAGACAAATATATTTCTTATTACACTGCACCTGTCCTGCAGGCTTTCCTCCCCAGAAGCAGCTACTGGAGCCGGCCTCCCAGTCAGCACCTCCATTCAGGGCTGAGGCCGCATGTTGCAGCCACCAGCTAGGGCAGTCGGCAAACTGCCGCTCTGTTGGCTAATGAGTTTTCCAGCCACTGAGCTAGGTGGCCGGTGATGTTGGTGGTATCAAAGACAGATGGCAAAGCCACTGCATTGGGAATGGCCTTTGACCTCAGCCAGGCTGGACCACAGCAGAGCCAGAGGCCTGGGGGCCATAGCTACCTGAAGGAGTCTTGCTGGGGCATCTGGTAAGCTCCTGCTTCTGCTTGGGGAAAGGCTCTTGTTGATCCTCCATGAATCCTCCAAGGATAGCAGAGGGCCCACAAAACACATGTATAAGTAGAAGGCAGTAGGCGAATAGTGAGCAAGAAGCGTTTGGCAGACAAAGGACTGTGCTGGGTACTCCCTGAGACGGGAAGGAGGGAAAGGCTTGGGGACTCCGAACTATAAATCGGCAGTCAGATTAGGTGCTTACCTTTATTTTTTTCTCATCAGCACAGACGCCGTGGCTGGTAATGGAGCTGCCGTGCAGTAACTCATGCATGAGATTAGCAACGCGGAAGGACAGCCCAGGGGGCTGCTGGGTGAGAGGAGGCTGATGGGGGGCCAGGTGTGGCTGCTCCCTTGTGTGGGCTCCCGCAGGACCCAGAGACTGAGACTGCATTTGGAATGTATAGATGGGGAGGGGCCTGGAGGCATAGTCCAGATTCTGCCTTTTACAAAGGGGAGCAGAGGCTCAGACTGACAAGGGACTTGGCCAAGGGCATACAGCCAGCTGGTGGCAGAGTTTGGGCCAGGCTCACTCCTCATGGTCTCTATATAGAAATCAGTCTATGTTAGCCATTTAAAAACTCATTCAAACTTTTTTCGATATTATAAATTGAACAGAGTAAATTCCCTTTCTTCTGTTTTCAGAATTAGGGAGGAAAGGTGTCTATATAGATAAAGGAAAACAATTAGCAAGCGTTCTATTATAAGCATGTGTTGAGTGCCAGCTATATGGAACTAGGGGTATAACCAGGTGATGCTGAGGGAGACATATAGGGCCAAGGCATGGGTTTTCAATCCTGGCGGTGAAACCAAGTAGATGCACAAGACAGAGTTTGCTAGGTGAGTGTTTTTTCTAGAGATGTTTAAGGAGTGCATTAGTTGCTACAGAGAGTTAGAGAAGAATGTACCATCAGGTGTTAACTATGCAGTGCAGCAGTGATGTAAAGGAGCAGGCGAGGGAGAAATCATTGTGGAATGGTGTTTCAGAGAAGGCTTTGTAGAGGAGAGAAGGTGGCTTCAGGCAGGAGGGATGGGCCCCACGCAGGACTGGGTGTGGCTGGAGGAAAGCCATGTCAGGCTAGAAGACTCCCGTGTGCAAAGTCAGCAATGGACACGTGCACTCGGACATTCCTAAAGAGATAGGTCTGGCTGGGACAGAAGGCATGTTGGGGAAGGAACGTGAAATCCATGTGCTTGGGGAGGGAGGATTGAATTACAATGGGTTCTGAGGAACCAGGAAGAGAGGGGAGAGCAGAACTGGCCATAAGGAGCATCATTGATCTGGCGTCACAGAGCTCGCAGCATGTTAGGAAACTGACTCTGGTGGCATCTGGTGGCAGTGTGCATGAAAGATGGGTGCGAAGCAGCAGCACAGGGGCCCCAGGGGCATTTGGGGTTATCTGAGCATGTCTTTTGGCTCCCACCCACCGTGCAGGGGAGGGGGGATGCGCGTGCTGCTGCTGTGGTGTGAACCTTCGAGAATCTCCACATCTGTGGCCAGTGGCCAGTGAGGCCTAAAGCGCCCCCTGCATAGACCACTTCCGCTCACTTGGGCTTTGGTGCCGTCACCTATTTCTGCCCCCTTAGACTCCTTCGCTCATACAGTCAGAGGAATTTGGGGACCTTGGATTTGGAGCTGGGGTAGAGCTTCATTGGGAAGGGATGGGGGGCGGTGTGTGGCATGGTGGGCTTAATGCTAGTTTATCACCATTAAAGGCTTTTGAATGTTTGGAGTTTTCTGAGCTTAATGGGCTGAGAAATGGAAACTCATTCCGTTGGCAGCAGCCTGGACGCCCAGCCGGCTGTTGTGCCCGAGCGCTCAGTAGCCGCCCAGCCTGCAGGCCCCGCTGTCTCCCAGACCTTCCATGGCCAGGATGCTGTTAGCCTGGACACAGTCTCCGCTCACCCCACAGCCTGTCGGTGGTCTCAGGTGGGGTTCCCCTCTGAAGGCATTCTCCTTCTCTGACTGAGGGAAAGACTTTTCCTCCATCCGAGCCCAGGGCCTGGGCAGAGGGCTATGCATTCTTAGTGGTGTGCGGCATTGAAAGGAGATGGTCCAGGCCAAGTGTGTGCTCTCCTTTGTAGAAAGGGGCCAAGGATACCGCCTTTCAGTCACGTAAGATGATACATGAGAACATCTGCTTAGAAGGCACTGCAGAAGGAAAACTATTGCATAACATATGTTTTCATCGCTGTGAACACATGAGGCCTGAGGGCCTTCTTGGCTTTCCCATGGCCACCCAGCTAGTATGGTCCATGGTGTGAGCCTGGCTCCTTAGCTCTGAGATTCTTGAGAGACACCGATTCTTCCCCTTCAGCAGAGACTGTGCTTAGGGGCAGGCTGACCAGGTCCCTGTAATGCCTGGGGTAGGATCTTTATCACTCAGATGACTGTGACTGCTACTTCTTGGTCCAGTGCCCCCTAAGGATAAACAAACAAATAGACAGATCCCTCTGTGACCCAGATCCCCATTGGGAGTGCAAGGATCAATGTCCTGAGTGATGAGGTACACAGGACCCTGATTTCTTTTTACTCGGGGACCAGCTCTCCCAGGACCATCTTTCCACCATATTTCCATACCTTAGTGGAGCTCTCTGTCTTAAAAGCAGGTATATTTGGGGAACATGGGAGTTTTCTGAATCTCTGAGCCTTAGTTCATGCCCAAGAAATGCTCTCAGGACCAGCGGCCAAGGACAGACCCTCCACGCATCAGCCCCGAACTCCTAGAACTCAGGTGAGGTCTCCACTCAGAGGTGCACATGGGAAGCAGACCTACTTTCAGACACTGGGAAATCTAGAGAAAAACAATGCATTCTGGATCTAACCGGTTTGGCTCAGTGGATAGAGCGTCGGCCTGCGGACTGAAGGGTCCCAGGTTCGATTCTGGTCAAGGGCATGTACCTTGGTTGCAGGCACATCCCCAGTAGGAGGTGTGCAGTAGGCAGCTGATCGATGTTTCTCTCTCATCGATGTTTCTAACTCTCTATCCCACTCCCTTCCTCTCTGTAAAAAATCAATAAAATATATTTAAAAACAAACAAACAAACAAACAAAACCTACAATGCATTCTGCAGGAACCCACACCTCGGCATCTCCCCAATACTTGCTTTCAAAGAGAGGAGGCTCCTTTATCATCAGTGATGGGGAGTAACTGCAATGCTTTCATTGTCAGAAGGTTGAGGGATAGTAACCAACTAATAATCCTACAGAAAATCTGGGAGTACTTTGTATGCATGAGGAGCACAAACTGCTTTTTTCCAGTGGTGGAGGAGGAGGTGGACGCAGAGAGGGAGAGAGACAAGGACAGGGAAAGGGAAGTTTTATTCAAAAAACAAAATAAGCTCAAGAAAGGAAAAGTGCTCATCTAGGAATCAGCATGGCCCCAAGGCAGGCTGTAGAGCATCCCCGCCTTCCTGATGCCATGGCAGCTTATATGTTGGTAAGAATGTGCACTGAAGTGAACGGAGGCGTCTAACGTTCCATAACCTCAGCCACCCAGTACAGACTGAAAACACCTGTGCCATTTCGTTTGTTTGTTTTTTGTTAGTCCTCATCTGAGAATATGTTTCCATTGATTTTTAGCGAGAGTGGAAGAGAGAGGGAAAGTCAGAGAGAAACATCGATGTGAGAGGAACACCCTGATCGGTTGCCTCCTGTATGAGCCCTGACCAGGGCCTGGGCCGAGGAGGAGTCTGCAACCAAGGTATGTGCCCTTGACCAGAATAAAAACCAGGACCCTTTGGTCTGCAGGCCAACGCTCTATCCACTGAGCCAAACTGGCTAGGGCATATGTGCCATTTCTAGCATCTGCCCAACCATCTCTCCCGATACCTGTCTGATGAGGAGTGTGATCACTATAACACCTATGTTATCCAGGCTGCCAGGAAGGTGAGTCATCCCTCCCTCCTGGGGCTCAGGCTAAGGCTGGAGGGCCTGGAGTCAGTACAGGTTCCCGGGATTCTTGACAGTGACTAGACCAGCAGCTTCCACGAGCAGTAGTGGGCTGGGGATAGCGCGCTGGCCTGAAACGCCTGTCTCCCCTCCTCCTTCCCAGCTCTGGACCTCCCTTGGTGGTGTCTCATAATTTCTATCTGGGAGCCTTTCTGCATTACCCATTGCACCATCTCTAATCACACATTGCTTTTCTTTGACTTTTTATGAATGGACACCTCTCAGCTCCCCTCTGAGAGGATTTTTCTCTCTTAAAAACAAGAACTTTCTACCCTCGCCGGTTTGGCTCAGTGGAGAGAGTGTCAGGTAGCCTGCAAACTGCAGTGACTAGACTATAGGCTAACAGGAATGTGCATTAGGTTACTGGCACAGATTCAGATTGCTAGCCCCCCAAAAATGTCTCATTTTCCCCATCAAAAGGTCCTGGGTTTGATTCCGGTCAAGGGCATGTACCTTGGTTGCAGGTTCGATTCCCGGCCCTGCTTGGTCGGGGTACCTGCAAGAGGCAACCTACTAGTATAGATGTATCTCTCTCACATGGATGTTTCTCTTTCTCTGTCTCCCCCACTTCCACTTGATCTAAAAATTAATGGAAAAATATTGTTAATCCTTGGGTGAGGATTAACAACAACAGGAACCTTTCCTTTCTTCCCTCATTCTTGCATCGAGAAGGCCACGTGTGGTGATGGCAAGTGCTCCCCTAGCACCGCCATGCCATGTCTTCCTTTATGTCTAGCCCACAGTCCAGAACTCATTGCAGCTTCTGGAGCCAGGGTGGAGGCGGGGAGGCAGAGGCAGAGCACTTATATCCATCCGAGGAAGCACACGATTTGCAGGTGCTATAAATTTGAGGAAGTCGTCTCCATGGGCAGTGTGGATGCGTGGAGTGCTGGGGGAAGGAGTGGGAAGCAGGCAAGTGCAAACCGGAGACTTCGAAATTAATGGCATCTGCAGCCTGCTGCCACATCCCGATTTGGTAATAAGCCGGGGCCACAGAGAGAAGAAAAATCACCTGTGTACAGATCTTGTGTTTGGCATCATCTAAATAATTTTAAATGAAACTGTCAGCCTTAAGCTCCGATATGTGCCTTCAGCAAAAGATAAACACAGAGAAGAGAAGACAGGGGGGCTCCAGGGAGGAGCAGGACATCACAATCTTTAATATTTTTAATCAGCCTGTCTCCCCAAAAAAAGATGCACTGTTGCAGATACTCTTGCAGACAATAAATTTTCTCATTTGTTTATGTGTGTGTGTGTGTTGTTCAAGGAAAGCATGATCATTCCCTTACAGAGGCTAGCAAGCCTCAAAATCTCTGTGTGGCAGCCGCTGGGCCAGTGCAGGCATCAGGAGCTGTCAGTGGAGGCTCAGCAATGGACTTGAAATATTCAAGGGCAATGAAGCAGCTGCAGCCAGCCCCTGGCATGCATAGGCTTGGTCTTGGTCCAAGATTAGCAGCATGAAGGTGCTACTCTGCAGACAAGGCAGAGTAAGAGATGGCTGTACAGCATCTAAGGCCCGTGGGCTCTCAAGTGTCTCTGTGCTTGGGCTGCTGTGGAAATTTCCACCATCAGACTCTCGGACCACCGAGTTAGACCTCTGCCTTTGAGCTAAAACTTTGCTGAGAGCCTTCCCGCAAAGGACTGGAACCATGAATCTGGTTAGGATCTAAAATTTTGTTGAAGGAACTCTTCCATGGGGGAAGCTGGCCCTCTGTGATAGGGAAAGAGGCTGAGAAGAATGGAGGAAGAGTCTCAAAAGTTTGGGGACTTAGTAATAGTGCTCAAAGTCAGATAGAATTTCCTTAAGTTCCAACTCAAATGGGAAATTGAGCCCAGGACTTAATAGGCCAAGGTTCTGAAAAAGCAGCTCAATGCTTGTGGGGGTGTGTGTGTGGTCTGGGGGAGGCATTCACTGGCTATGGCTGCAGCACCATATGAGGCAATGGAGGCCCTTGCATGTTTCCCATTGATTGCTGAGCCTCCCATAGACCCCTCCCAATGCCTTCATCGGCCCAGCAGCTGCCAAGTAGAGATTTTAAGTTTTAGCAAGAAGAGTGTCTCATCAGACACTCCCCAACTCTGCACATCTCTTTCTTTGCTTTGGAAGCTGCGCTGGGATCACCTCCCTTTGGGGTCCTCACCTGGCATGCCAAAGTCAAGCTCCCTAGGTGGATAGCCAGCATGGATCCTTGCCTCAGGGAGGGGTGCTACAGAATAGGTAGCATGAGAAGTTGAAGGTCAATGTCAGCTACAAGGGAAATGGGACTGAGAAGGGAAAGCAAAGCTCAAAAGCAAACCTAATGTATAATAATAATCTGGAACCAAAGAGCATCTTTGTAAGGAAAATCCTGGTTACATGCAAGGGCTTGTGGGTGATTCCATTTTGATTTGGGGCTGGAGTCATGAACCTGAATATTTCTTTGAGGCTTGCAGTATACATTTTCATCTGCTCGTGTGGACCTCTGCTCCATCTAAACTGGAATATTTGCTGGACCTTGGATCCTTGTGCTTCCTCTCTCTATGTTTGTGTTTAGGCTTTTCTAACTCTTGAACTGTCTTCTTAGTTAACTCAAACCAATATGCCACCACCATATCAAACAATGGAGGTCCAACATCGTAGAAGATGCTTCAATTATACTTAAGGACCCCAAAATTCATTTTCAGGAAATGGACATGTAGCATATTACAAACCCAAAATTTAATGAGTATTTACTGATCATCTATTCTGTGCCAAGAGCTGTTCTAGGTCAGTGGTCGGCAAACTCATTAGTCAACAGAGCCAAATATCAACAGGACAACGACTGAAATTTCTTTTGAGAGCCAAATTTTTTAAACTTCTTCTAATGCCACTTCTTCAAACTAGACTCGCCCAGGCCGTGGTATTTTGTGGACGAGCCACACTCAAGGGGCCAAAGAGCCGCATGTGGCTCGCAAGCCGCAGTTTGCCGACCACTGTTCTAGGTGATGGGTTTAGTGGTGAAAATAGAGTCTCTACTGTCCAGGATCCACATGAAGAGAGAAAGCAAAAATAAACAAATAAAAACTGTGACAAAGAAAAAGAAAGCAAGCTAATTTGCATGGAGGGGATGAGGTGTACTTCTTCAGATAGGATGGCCAGGGCTAGCATCTCAGATAGGGGGTGTTTGAGCATAGACCTAAAGAAAGTGAGGGCATGCAGGTGGTTTGGAAGGAAACACACAGCATGTAGTAGGGACTCATGTGCAAAGGCCCTGAGGTGAGCACAACTTTGTGAGACCAGTGGGCTAAAGAGGAACAGGGAAAGGTAGAGCATCATAGGATTGTGTCTGAGAGAGGAGGGGCTGTATCCTGCAGGGCCGCGGAGGTGAGGCATTCCCATTTTTCTCTAAACTACTGGGAGTTGTAAACAGAAAGTGGTTAGTGAACAGGTGGGAGAGGTAAAAAAGTGGGCAGATTCTGCAATATAAAATGTCCAACACAATTTGCTGACTTAGATTGGTATTTGAAAGAGTAATCAAAGATGAATCTAAATTTTTGACTAGAGTTTTAGGGAGAATGTAGATTCCTTTTACCGAAATATAGATAAATTAAGGGAGGAGGCAGTGTATTGGAAACGGGAAACAATTACATTGGGGCATGTTAAGTTCAAGATGCCTACTAGATAGAAAAGGAGACTTATTATGTGGGTGTTTTAGGTGAAGACAGAGTTGAGGAAGAGGTCTGGACTGGGTTTTTTAAAATCATTTGAGTATGAATTCATTTATTTGAGATTGGACCATGTAGGGGATGAGTATAGGTAGAAAAGAGAGCAGGTTTGACAATGGGTCCTGCATCATTCCAATACTCACTTGAGAAGAAACAGCCAGGGAGGCAGGAAAGAGGAGAAGGGTTTCTGGGTGGGCAGGTGCTTTTGTGCAAGAGGGTGATCAACTGGATTAGTGCTGTTGGGCTGTAGAGCTGGGAACTGACCTTGGATTCTCCTGGGTTAAGATCATCAAGACTTGACAAGAGCTTTTCTGAGGGGATGGTGGAGACCTCTGGGAATATATACTTGGAGACAAGCCCCATAGTGGGTATTTATAGGGTAAAATGGCCCACTGTCCCTGGGAAGCTCCTTTCCTGACCTCTGGTGACCCAAATCCCAGCCATCCCTTATGCCCATCATATCTGCTTCATGCGTCACCCTCATCTGCCTTCCCTCTAGTATCACCCTGCCCGGTTAGGTGGGTTCACTTTCTCCTCACACACTGTAGGACTTCCATGACACTGACCTGCTCCTGTCCACACTATAGGCAATGGAAGGAGAGGGGCTGTGTTGTACCTTACTCACACTTCTATCTCACCTTCAGTTCTATCTCACCCCTTCCCAAAGCTGTCTACACTGATTGCTAAAGGCTGGAGCAAGGCTTCTAGACCATTTTCTCTCAAATCTCCTGGAGGGCTTTTTAGAACACAGATTGCTGGGCCCCACCCCATAGTTCCTGCTTCAGTAGATTTAGAGAACCTCAAGAATTTGTATTTCTTATAAGTTCCCAATTGATACTGAGGCTTCTAGTTTAGGGGAAGGAAATCCAGTTTGGAAAACCACTGCCTTGGACCTGAAATCTCATTTCTTTACAGCCTGTCTGTTATTTGGCTTTCCTGGAAAACCTGTGTGTGTGTGTGTGTGTGTGTGTGTGTGTGTGTGTGTAAAGACATCTGGTCTGGCTGCATGGGAGAATGTGAATGCCACTCTCCATCCTGTTACATGCCAGCACTGTATCATGCATTAGCATCCCACACAGAGCAAGGGTCACCCATCTACCTACCATAAGAGTTAGCCAAATAGCAGCTCTTCTGGATCTACTAATATCAAAGGCCCCAGGCCTCTTGCAGCCTCCAGCAAGGGTACCAAAGAAACAGGTGCAGAGTCTCCTGTACCTACTTCTGTACAGTTTCACCACCCAGGTTCTGAAAGGTTTTGGTGGCTCCCAAGTATATATATTTAAACTATCTTACAGATTTGTTCATATACACATCATTGAAAACCTACATTCTATGCCAATCTATAAGGTGGTTGAGAACAAAAAATGATCCATATTTATCCAGAATATTCAGAGTTTTAGCTGTTACACAGTGCCTGCTTTTAAGAAAACAGACTATTGAAAAAATGTTAATAGGACAATTATGAGCATGTAGGAAGGAAAACAGTCCTCACTACAAGCAAGCATTGAATCACTATGATGCAGCTCAAGCAGTCCAACCTTACTTCCTTTTTATAATAAGTTACTTGGAAAATTTGATAGCCATCACTTTTTAAATTTCAGCAGGGCATTTCCCAGGGTCCTCAGAGTGATCCCTGATGCTGGGTGGATTGGTACCTGAATGAATGACGGTCTGCATAGTGTTCTGAATAATGGATCCATGTCAACCTGGAGGAAGGCCTGCATCCTTGACCCTATCCTGTTTAACATTTTTAAAATAGGAATTAGATACAAATGCAATGGGCACAGGGATTACAATTTCACCTGATCCAAAGCTGGGGTAGATAGGTAATAGCATGATAGAATTGAATTTCAAAGGGTTGACAAATGTTGGAAGTGGGTTGGGTTTAATAAAAAAGGAACAATGACCTCAAAGAAGTTAAAGAAAACAAGGCTCAGTAGCAGAATGTGAAAAAAGTTTAGAAATTTTGGTTGCTAAAAAGCATAATATGTCATTATTGCAATATAACTTCCCCAGGAGTTGATATATGGGGCTGTACTAATAGACCAACAGAGGCCACAACAAACTACATTTGTAGCATTACAAGCAGTTAGGGATTCCTAGGCAAACAGAATCATGTCTGAGTGCTCTACATGATGAATAGACTAGATCAGTGGTCGGCAAACTGCGGCTCGCGAGCCACATGCGACTCGCGAGTCGCGGTTTGCCACTCTGTTGACGAATGAGTTTGCCTACCACTGCGTAAGGCATTACCCTTACCCAGAATTTTTGACTTCAGGTTAAAGACATTAGTACATTATTAAAATGTTTTTTTAAGTGTTTTTCCCTAAGGCAGTGGTCGGCAAACTCATTCGTCAACAGAGCGGCAAACCGCGGCTCGCGAGCCGCGGTTTGCTGACCACTGGACTAGATGATAGGCCTATGATTCTTATCACGAGTACCAGAAGGAATCGAGGAGCTTAGCTTTCAGCCTAGAGAGGAAAAAACTGAAGGAAGACACAGCGACTGGAATATTTTGAAATGTCTCATATGAATTTCACTTACTTTGAATGGCCCCAGAGACCAAACCTAAGATCAATCAATGAAGTAATAGAGTTATAAATATTGACTTAATATAAAGATAAGACTCCTACTATTCAATATTATCTAAAGGTGAATTGATGATGATGATGATGATGATGATGATGAAGGGAGCACAAGTTCTAACACATCATGGAGGTCCATAAAGCATGGCTCACTTGAAATACAGTGCTTGATTCAATGAGATTTTTAGCATGGTGAGTTTGATCTCACTGGGGAAATGCAGCCAGTGGCTGAGCAATGATGTTGCAGAAGAGATTCTGGTATCAGGAGCTTGAACGAGAAGCCCCTATGTTTTGGAAACACTGTGACTGTGCTTCTTTACGTGTGTGCACAGAGAAAACTGTCAGTATAACATTATTTTTCCCCCAGTATTTTAGATTGTTTCCTCTGGATGGTTTAAAGTCCGAGGGAAGTTGTGAAGATGAGGGTATTGGTTGCAAAGTCTGCTCTTGCCACACATCTGAGTGAGGAAGTGCCTATGAGTCAGAATCTATGGTTTGTCTTCAGATGATCACTGTTTTATTGCTTATAAATAATCAAGCTTTGATTGTTTATAGCCGATCCTGTGCCAATATGTCCTGGCTTGGTCAGTGCATTACAGTCCAACTCCATACTATGATAAAGTAGAATGCCCACCACTCAATCAGCAAGTTGGGTGCCATGTAAAAATCTTAGAAAGGCATTTCATTGATCTTTGTGTCTTCGATGCCAGTATAGTGCCTAGCACCTACCTGTACTCAACAATTTTTGGTTGATTAAAAATAAATAGAAAAAAACACCTAGAGAACAATATCTATGGAACTGACCTTAAGAGATGTGAGATAAAAAACAGAGAGGTCCGAGTTCAATATATCCTTACCTTATACTCCAGCAAGCCCAAGAAAAAGGGGGACAGAAGTTCAAATGCAGACCTGCCCATGTGAATATTTGTAGACGCTTGATTAATAACATCCCAAGACTGGAAAGCCTAAATGTCTTTCAGCTGGTGAGTAGATAAAAAACTAAGGTACATCCACACAATAGAATACTACTCTGCATTAAAAAAGAAGGAACTACTGATGCACACGATACTGTGACTGAACCTCAAATGCATTATGTGGAGCCAAAGAAGCTAGATCCGAAGGCTTAAACACTGTTTGATTCCATTCACATTATTGAAAGGGCAATACTGTTAATATAGGTAATTGATATTAATAAAGAAGTGAGCAAAGGGAATCAGACATGATTAAGCATAATCAACTGGGGAGAATAAGCCTGCGGCTTCACATACTCCAGGGGATTGAAGCATTGTCCCACTAAGGGGATTAACCCCTCTCCCTCCCCCCATGTATTGGATTGTCAGGGGAGCAGGAGAGCAGGGGTGGGGGGAGGCTGCTTCTATGAGGCATGAGCAGTAGGAGCCAAGATGGTAAGCATATAGAGGCCTGTTAGTCTAGCCTGGGAAAAAGGCATTGAACACCTGGGAGCAGCCTTCTATTTCCTTACAAATAAATCTTACTACTGTTAGAGAGTGGGAATTTTTGAGCATGCTTACTACTACCATTCCAGAGTGGCTGTGGACTATGCCCCAGATAGAGTTGTCAGTGCTGACACCAGGCCAGGCCTTGAGATACGGTCTCATGGCCCCTTCCCAGCATGTAGGCCTTCTTTCATAGAACACTGTCAGCTTTCTGAAGAACAGGATGACCCTGTGAATAACATGGTCGTCAATGGCATGACTCTGACGTTGCTTGGGAAAAACTGTTTCGTCTTGGGTTGCTTGCTCTGCAAAAACAGGATGTGGTTAATGTGCTTAAAAGTGGTCCTGCATGAAGAGTCGGGGCTGCTCTCTAGACTCCCTGTGTGGAGAATAGCAGAGCAGTCGCCGGCCGGCTAATAAAGGCTCCCTAAATTTTAATTTGGTCTGGACTCCAGTGGTCGCTCACTTGTGTCCGCTCCACAACACTACCAGACCTCATATTTCCTTGTAGGTCCTTGAAAATGTTTTTCTCTGACATTGCAAGGACCCCATTTCCACTAGCAACAAAAATATAGTGACAGAAAACAGGGGATGGTGGTTGGAACTGGCAAAAAGGGGAATAAGGGAAATTTTTAATTGATGCAAGCATCTTATATCTTAATTAAGAAGGTTGTTACATGACTAGGTTTGTTAAAACATATGGACATCTACACTAAGAGTGCTAAATTTTACTGTATATAAATTATACCTCACTTTAAAAGCACAACAACAAAGTAGAGGCTGGTAAGGACTGGATCAGCCACAGAGAAAGTAGGGTAAAAACTGGGCTTTGAAGTCAGTGAATTAGGTTTAGCAGAAAAGAGGGATGGAAGATGACCACCCAAATGCTGCTTTCCTTTATCCTGAGTTCTCTCTTCCTTGGTGTAGAGTTTCTACCTTTTCTGTTGAGGGACTTTCCCCCCGCCCCATTTCAATGATTTCCTTTTGTTCTGCATCAAGGCCCACACCAGGCAGGTCTCCTCCCCTTTCCAGCAGTGGACAGCCACTTCCACCAGGCCCTGCCAGCAGGACCACCTCCCCTGGGGCAGGCACCTGGGAGCCTGAAGCCTCCTGCCTTTGAGCTGAACACAGTGATATCAAAGGTTAACCTTGAATTACAAAGGGCCACTTACCTACTCATGAGGAAAGGCATGGGAAAGAAGAGGCTTTAACTGTTTCAAAGGTTCAAATACTTCTCCTCACCCTCTTCAAATACAGTACAGAAATTGCAACCCAGGGCCTTAGAAAACTGGGTGCTGGGTCTAGGTGTGCTTTGAGGTCAATGACTTTACTTCTTTGAGGCTCGGCTTTCTCTTCTAGAAAAAGGTTGTAAAAAGATTATAAGGTGCCTGAGGTCCTTTCCCAGTGCCAACATTCTACCTGGTGCTAATGATACCATTGTGATTAGCTAGTTTTTAATAATGGGAAAGGGGCAAAGGGAAAGCCAGACATTATAAGCATGGCCATCTGGTCCACTTCACCAGGGAGCTGCAACTTCGCACTCCCCAGGGAAGCACTGGTCCATTCCCTGCTGAGGGGAAAGGACTGAACAAAGGGAAGACGGGGCCATGAGCAGTGAAGTTGGGGTAACATAGAGAAGGTGCTTGCTGCCAAATCTGGGAACAAGGATAATTGGCTGGGAGTCAGGGGGGTGGCGGGCCGGGGTGGGGGGGCGGGCAGAGTAGGGCCACTACAAGCCTGTGAAAATTTGGTGATATGTAATCCCCCAAACAAAGGAGTCTGTGCTTTTGGCTCTTGGTGCTCTTGTGGTTTCCTTGCATCCACCTGTGCGCCCTTCATAGCCATATAGCCCTACGGACCCCGCATGCAGTGGACTAATGGGCTACAGCTGGAAACACGAACTAAGCTAATCTGATACTGGATTGGACTGTGTCCCAACATGGGACAGAAGGGACTTTAATTGTAGCCCTATTGAAGTAACAGCTACACTTCTTCTATGGTGGGACAGAGGGACATGGGACCTTGGAAACTCAGGTGTTTTATTCCACCGAAATAAAGCTTTCTGCCATGCTCATTCACCTGTGTGAGTCTCAGAAAATTCTTTATCTCAGGAGATTGCAAGAAACCCACTCTCACCAGCCACCTGCGGGGACTAGGACCACTCTCCACCGATAACACCACCATCTCTCAGGGAAAAGCAGCTGGAGGTTGTTCCACCTGAGCACAAACCCTGCCCTTGACCCCCAGTTCCTTGGCATCCCTCTCTGAGGCCACCAAGTGCATATGCCAGGATCCCTAGAGCATGAGCACATGTATCACCAGGAGGTCATTAAGCACACCAAGTGGCACGGGACAGGGTTAGGGCCTCAGCTCTCCCCTCCTTGTGTGACCTGGGACAAAAGGCTTAACCTCAATTTTCACAGCTGAAAGATGCAAATAATATTTTGTACCTGGCTGAGTGGTGAGAGGACTGAACATTGGAGATTAGTGTATTTGGCCAGGCATCTAACAAGTATTTAGTAAATAACAGCTGCTGATATATATCATTATATGATAATGACATTATTATTACTATCCACACACTAACATCAAAGAGTCAGTGACAGAAGAGTGTCTAACACACCAATGTGCAGGCTATCGTTTAGCTTCAAATCTGACTCTTACAAATAATCTCCATTCTTCATTGCTAAAGCTGTCTCTGTGAAATCCACACTGGGGGCATCAGTCTGATTCCCAAGCTCCGTTCAACACCGGCTTGGAATCCCAATCCTGGAGGCTCCAGGCTGTGTACAAATCAGGGAAGGCTCCAGGAGAATACAGCCTGGGCAGGAGAGAGGAGAGAGCTGGAGGCAGCGGCTCTGGCAGCTTCTGGCTTCCAGAGAGTGATTTATCACCAGGTTTCTGATGAACATGTGAGAAAGGCTGTGGTGAGACAGCAAGCAGCACGAGCCATAATTAAAGTAACAGCTCTTGTTTTCTGAATGCTGTTTGCGTGGTGCCTGGCTTTCTAGGCAATTTCCCGTCTCGTCTCCCACTTTAGGACAGCGTGTTCCTCCCTCTGGAGCCGGCTGATGAGCACTCCACTGAGCGTGTGTGGAAGGGGCCGGGGAAGAGGGAGGAGGGAGGCTGCGCGATGCACCAGGGAAGCTGGCCCCTTGGTTCTTGATTGAAGTGTCTGGAGAAAGCAAGTGCTTGAAGGCCCCGCAGCATGAAACAGCCTCCTGAGAACCGGCGTTGCAGACCCCTGCAGAGGCCAGGGACTCCAGGATACCTGGGAAGTATGTGCCAAGAGGGACGTCATCATCGCCAATGTCTGCGGGAAGGAAGAGGAAGGCCACATCATAAATTCATCACTAAATCCGTTCTTTCTGGCCGCTGTCTCCCACCTGAGTGTATATTTCACAGTGTGTGAATAACCGAGCCCTACCACGGGCTTTACCTTAGTCTCCAACTGGAGTCCCTCTCTCTCAGATTTCTCCCCTCTCGCTGGCTTCCTCCTCTTTGTCACGTGCCTGTCTTTCCCTTACTGCCCACTTCTCTCCTCCCCACTTGGCAAATGCCCTACAGATTCGGGCACTGTGACACCCCAAACAGGCTCACAAATCAGAGGTGCCTTTTGTGGGAGTCCTGGGAACCAGCCCTGCTGGCTGAGCTGTTCCCCACCAGCAAAGACCAGATTCTGTGAGAGTCTCTGGCAGGATTTCACCTATCAATGTCCAACCAGGGCTGCCACGGGTCAGGGCAGCTTCAAGCCATGATTAAAAGGTTGGCCAAATAATTCCCTAAAAATTCCAAGCCCCGGAACACGTCATACTGGGTGGATGTCCCCCTTGGACAAGGCCTCCGATGGTCATCTTTACCTAGTGGTTGTATAACCTTGATTCCGGGATGAGTGGCATTGACTTCTAAGTGGGAATTACACATTCACACAGACACTGCTCTGGGTCTTGCCATTTCCCAGTTTCCCCCAGTGGTGGAAAAATCCCGGAGAATGCACGACCCCACATGACTTCTGCTTGGGTTTGGTGTGTGTTGGGCAGCCGCTGCACGGTGGCATCACTTTCCTCAAGGGGCTTTGCTCTGCTGGCTGATAAATGAGTTTGTGTTCCTTGAACACATCCCAGCTGGATGTCAAGGTCCAGCTGTTCGGGGATGAATTGCCAACAGATGACCCCACACATGGGTGGCCTGCTGGATCCTCACTTCTCTGGGACCAGTGTTACCAGACACACTTGCTGCTTCAGGCACCACCCATTTTTTCTCTGCATTGCGGACTGGAGGAGGGAACTCTCCTCTCCGAATCCAACTGAAATCTGAGAAAAATCCAATGGGTCCTGTACTCAGAATCACAGACCCACAGGAGCAGGGAGGTGTGACAGAGGGGTTTGCCCATCAAGAGAGAGTCATGCCTATGGTTTGCCCATGTTGCCAGCTCACTGCATCCTGTTCTATACATAATTTAAGTCCTTGTCTTGTGTGGGACCTCCTGTCCCAGGTCCTAAAGCCTTACCTTTGGGACCTGTGCCCCTAAACAAAGGCTAATTGGGTGCTGTGATTTTGCAGAGCAGAGCACAAGCTCTGATTTGAAAGTCAATGCAGTATCGAATTCCACAGTGGACACTGTCTCTTTCTCAGAATCCCAAGCGGGGCCTTCATTAGCATGGGCAGACAGGCTTGGAAACTCCCATCTGAATGCACCTGAACAACTCACATAGGTACAGCCCCTCTCACATAGACCCTCATGTTTCTGAGGGTTGTGTGAGAGGGGCTGTACCTAGGCTGGTAGAAAAGGTCTGTGGTGGTCCCCTGGTTATTCCTGGAGTCACAAAGCCCTTCTCTGCCCTCTAAAGCCACAACAGGATGCCCTGGTGGGTGCTAATCGCCGACAGATGGCTGATGACCACCAGGGGCATGGCCCTTTGAGCCACCATTCGGGCTAGGTGCTATCGCCCAGCAGGGCTTCAAGCAGAGCAGCAGGAGAGCCGGTGCACAATCTATTTGCCCTCGGATATCACTGGTATACCAGATGCCTGCTCAGAGGGTGCTCAGCCCCCAGAGCCAAGGATTAAGCTCATGAAAGGAGAGAGCAAGGAAGAAAGAGAGCAAGGAAGAGAGCAGGAAAAGAGTGAGAAGGCCGACCGAGAAGGAAATGTGAAGAAGCGGTCTGGGCTGTATTCCAAGCTGATAGTACAGCCATGACTCGGTGAGCACTTTCTGAGGGCCAGACCTTGTGCAAACTGTATCTCATTTAATTCTTGCAGCAATAATTATTATTACTAGTATTGCCTTCGATTAGTAGTGGAGGAAACTTACTCACTGAGAGTTTAAGGAACCTGTCCTGGGACCTATAAAAATAGACGTGCAGGTGGCATAAGGCTTAAGAAATTGTGAAGATTTGCCTGGATGGTGTTGCTCAGTGGTTAAGCATCAACCCAGGAACCAAGAGGTCTCTGGTTTGATTCCCAGTCAGGCACATTACGGGGTTGCAGCTCGTCCCCAGTAGGGATATGCAGGGGGCAGCCAATCGATGATGTTCTTATCTCATCAATGTTTCTAGCTCTCTATCCCTCTCCCTTCCTCTCTCTCTAAAAGTCAATTTAAAAATATATTAAAACAAAGAAGAAAAGAAACTGTGAATGTTTGAGAAAAGTGACAGCTAAGTGCTCATCTTGGGTCTTGGGAACTCGCCCCTCCCTGGAGTCCTGCAGGCTGTGTGCTGGGCCTTCCCGTCTCCTAGAGATGAGAACCATTCCTTTGTCTCTGTCTTAGAAGCTGGGCAGCACAATTAGTTAATGTGTATAGTGTGCTTCAATAAGGAAAGCGCCACCTAAATGCACAGCTCCGACACCTCCGTGTGGCTATCTGGACACATTCTGTCTCCTCCACTGAAATGAGGTGGCTGAGCGTATCACGGCTCCAACTCACCACAGACGCTGACAGAGCAATAGAATCTAACGTAAAACTAATATCCTTAGAAGGGAGACAGCTTTTCTGAAAGCAAAATAACAAAGCAATGATTTCTTCTCTCCTTTTAAATTATTTCCTTAATGTCAGGGATTGGCAGGCTTATTCCTCTCTCAAAGCCACGCTCTCAACTTCTCCTAGAGCTGGGATGGAATCATGGCCTGCTCTCCAGCTCAACACACACACACACACACACACACACACACACACACACACACACACACCACATGGATCACAACTCGACTGTTAGGTTCTGGCCTGCAGGGACTTTGAAGAATTGCCTTATTAGCAGCTTGTGAATGAGGAATGAGAAAATTTTAAATATATTTAAGCAACATGTTTTTGTATTGGTAAAGATAGGCAAGGGAGTGAGTAGAGGAGGAGGCAAAAGAAAGTAAGGGGGCCCTGACCGTTTTGGCTCAGTGGATAGAGCATCGGCCTGTGGACTGAAGGGTCCCGGGTTCGATTCCGGTCAAGGGCATGTACCTTGGTTGCGGGCACATACCCAGTAGGGAGTGTGCAGGAGGCAGCTGATCGATGTTTCTCTCTCATTGATGTTTCTCACTATCCCTCTCCCCTCCTCTCTGTAAAAAATCAATAAAATATTTTAAAAATTATTTAAAAATAAAAAGTAAATTAAGGAGAGCTAGGGGGAAGTCTGTGAGCCTAACAAGCGTGCCCTTAGAGGGCCCCATCTCATGGGGAGATATAAACAACTCTGCTTCCCATAGCAAGTTGGGGCCCCAGCTCCCCCCAGCAGTGCTCTGGACTCCACAGCCAGCCTCACTGCCTCTCGGTGTTGCCTTCACACACCGAGGAGTGGAGCTGCACTTCGGAACTCTGCTGCAGGGCCTCCCTGGAACTGGCCATCGGGAGAGCTCTTCCCCCCTCCCCCCATGTTTCTGTGCTGTTTGGTCAAGGTCGATGCCTGCCCTCAGGACAGGTCTGCTTCTTGGCAAAACGCTGAGATACCGAATGTTGGACTACATGAGTGCTGATGCAAACTGCAGGTTGCAACCCTTTATGAAATAATGCACTGGCTTCCACATGTGCTTTTAAAAATGAGTAGAATAGAATTATCAAAGTGCATGACACATAGTAGGGATATTTTATGAACCTTTTGCTTCAGTGGTGGTGGCGTGTCTGTGTGTGTGTCCATGCAGTGTTGTGATTTAAATAAATTTGTTACCGTGGGTCACAGTCTAAGAGTTAGAAGCCATGAGACCAAATGACTCAGCAGTCCTGGGAGAGTCTGCCACCCCTGACTCAGCCACTCCAGGGGCCCCTTGAATGTGGGAAGACTGGGTAGGGACATCTTCTGATGCCACTCTGTCATGTTTCCTCTGCTGTGGAGTCAGAGACCAGGGAAGATTCCAGCCCAGCACTGACATCCTAAACTCTGTGGACACTTTGGAGCCAGGCCTTTAGATTGTTGGGGATGAGCTCAGTTGGGGAAAGGGATGAGCCAGGATAAGGCTAAGCTGATCTAACAGGACAGGCATTTAACACAAGGGCTCCGACGGGCAGTGCTCACTCTGCTGGCTGCTGCACCTCCTGCCCACCCCACGCTTTGCCCGCCTCCCCTATTGCCCATCTGCTCAGTCACATCTGACTGACTGGCTGACTCAGGCAACCTAATGAGAGGTAACACCCCATATGACGAAACTGACGCTGTGTAATGGGGTGATTGACATCCCCAGGATCTGACTGTGTGCGCAGCCCCTCTTGCAGATAATGTTAATGGCTGAGGAATTAAAACGCCGCTCAGTGCCTAATGAATGCAGCATGTGACTCCTGTTAGCACATGCCAGCTGCAGCTCTGGGTACCAGGAAGCAGCCACAATTTCTAAATTATGTATCAGTTCCCTTACCTCCACCCCAAAAAAAGAGAGTTGGCATACACATTTATTTATTTCATGGACCAATATGCAGAGTAATTGCTTTGGGTTTTTGTGAGTTTTTTTTACCCCCATGGATTCTCTTTTTCCGATTCAATAGCGGGGGGGAGGGGGGGAGAAAGAGAAAATATCATGTCAATGTCATTTGAATCATAATAGCTACAAATTCACTCCCCTGAATAAATAGAGAAGCTTATTTATGAAATACAGACAAGATGTCTGTGGTGTTGTTAACCGAGGGAGAGCGATTTGAGTAGGCAGAAGCAATTGCAAAAGTTTGCATACCTCCAGGGCTCCCTTGGGAGAAGCAAGCAGGCTCTCCTTCCCTGGCCTGGATCCTTGTGCTTTGACAGCTGATTGGCCAACCGTACTTGGCTGTCAGAACCCATCACAGGATGGACCAGGAAGCTGAGAGGGGCAGGCAGTTCCTGAGGGGTGGGCCAATGCTGTCCCCTGAGGAGTGAGGCAGTTCCTTGTCCATTTAAGGGAGAGGGAATGAATGAAATGCTGAGATGAGAGAGCAGATGTAACGGGTTGGCTTGTATGTGGTGCTAGCCTTTTTCCTCTATTTTAGTTTTTTTTTTAATCTTTATCCTAAAGGGACTGACTACCACTCTCTGGTGCAAACACAGGCTCTGGTGCGTCTCTCCCTCTCTCTCCTCCCACAGCCAGCCCTCTGGATCCCATCGCCACGCAGCCACTCCATGACTCTCCTGAAAGAAGCAGCATGATGCGAACTAATGCCTACAATCTGCTGAGCAGCCAGAGCCAGGCTCTTCCTCATGCTTCCATATAGGGTCTCATTTAATTCTCACAACAAACTGAGGAAGAGGCCCTTTGATGACAACTTTATCGAGATGAGGAAACCAAATCTGAAGTAGGCCAGTGACTTGCCACTGCTGCATGGCCAGCCAGGATGTGAGTTCTACCCTTTCACTGCTGGTCCAGGTAGACAGACAGACCTCTGGACTGTGGATCAGGAGACCCGTGTTTGATCCCTAATTGCTGAGTGATCTTGGGCAACTTGTCCACACCTCTTTGGACCTCAGTTTCTAGGCAGCAATTAACTGTACTAGTGGGAAGAGTGTATTGAGGACTAGATTTCTTGCCTGTAGACCAGGGGTCCTCAAACTTTTTAAACAGGGGGCCAGTTCACTGTCCCTCAGACCATTGGAGGGCCAGACTATAGTTTTTTTAAAAAAAAACTATGAACAAATTCCTATGCACACTGTGGGCCCGGGACAAGTCGGCTGCTAAGCAGGACAGGCAGCGGCACCCGGCGGGCTGGATAAATGTCCTCGGCGGGCCACATGTGGCCCGCAGGCCATAGTTTGAGGACCCCTGCTAGACCCTAGTACTACCACAGCTAACCTTGAGGGAGTTATTTGACCTTAGTTTTCTCATCTATAAATGAAAATGCTAATTAGTGTCTCCCTCCTGGGAATGGTTTTGATGATTAAATGAGCAACTGCATGTGGAAGAGTTAGAGCTGAGCTGGGCGCACAGCAAACAGCATATGTGGGCATTATTATTTAGCATTTGCTGTGTGTCCATATTTATAACATGAAATGCAATGATCCTTAAGGCCTCCTTTGGTTTGCAAATTCTCTGAGGCAGGTTTGTTTACACTTCCCTAAAGCTCCTAGTTGTGTGTGGGGTGATGCCGATGAGAACAGAATTAGAGGGTGACACTGGTAAGACCGTGAGCAATATGACCACCTTGCACATGTGTATCTCTTTTATTATCGGCAATGCCTGTTCATGTCTACATCTCATTTCATGTGAACATATAAACCTCACATGGCAAACCGGCATGGCTCAGTTGTTGAGAGTCTACCTATGAACCAGGAGGGTCATGGTTCAATTCCTGGTCAGGGCTCACACCCAAGTTGAGGACTTGATCCTCAGTTGGGGTTGTGTAGGAGGCAGTCAATCAATTATTCTCATCATTGATGTTTCTATCTCTCTCTCTCCCTCTCCTTTTCTCTCTAAAATAAATAAAATATATTTAAAAAACAAACAAACAAAAAAACCTCATGTTATCTCCTATAGGTAGGGCAAGACTTACTTTCCCTGTTTTAAAATATTATTCAGTGATTGGCTCAAGGTCAGAAAGTTGGTGAGCAGCAGGATGCCAGTCCACATGTCCAGCCTCTGAGACAGTTCCCAAGGCAAAGGGACTTGAGATTTTGAGTTAAACCCAAGCAAGGAGGCGCCTGAGAAAATGAACTTTTGTCTAACAGTGGTAGGCATTTTCTACTCCAGAATAAAAGACTGGGCAAAGTGTCCTGGCTGTATTTCACTAGCTCATATTTCTCTAAACATAAAAATTTACTACTTTTCCTTTTTCTAACTGGAGAGCAATTAATCTTTCCTCTTCTAGGCCCTCACACTGGCACGCATTACAACTATCTTGAAACCAGATGGTTCCCTGGGAGAAGAGGAAAGTGGAATAACCCAGAGCAACAAGAAGGGCTGGAAAGTTCAAAGCCTGGGCAAAGGGAAGCGGTGGAAGCTGCCCCAAAAGGCTCCCCCGTCCTCCACGCTGCCACCCAGGGAGTCAGATCTGCTCCCCGTGGCTGCTGGCAGGAGCGCAGGGTCAGAGCATCAGGGGAATGCTGGTGGGTTATTTGCATGCAGCAGGGCTATGCCAGGTCCTGAGGGAACGGGGAAGGCCAGAGACCTGTGAACTTAAAAGAGAAAGCAGCCAGTATTCTAGAAGCTTCTGTTGAGAGAGAAGCAGAAAAGCAGTGCCTGTCACCACTTGCATTTCCAGACTCCCGTAGCCTGTATAATCTATACCATGTAACCCTAGCTGCAGTGTGCTGCCAAGTGGAAATCGCGTGTCCCTCAGGAAATCATAGCTCAGAGATGACAGGAGACCTGCCATCATTTCACATCCTCTCAGCCTAGCATCAAGCTGGGGACATCGTAAATACTCAGTGAACTCCTGAAAAATCAAAAGTGTTGTCAGCTCTTAATCAATGGTATGGGGAGAGGAAGCAGCTGTGACCCAGTAATCCAACAGGAGTGGCTAATCCACTAAATAATCCTCTGATTCCCCTAAACATAGCCTTCAGTTTTATGTATCTATTTCCCTTCCCAAGGAGGTTTCTCCTTGCTTAATTCATTCCCCATCCAACTGATATTTATGGAGTGCATGCAATATGCCAAGAATATTCCTGATAGTTGGAAATAGAGAGCATGAAGGCAGACGCAGTCTCTGCCCATGCAGAATTGATCATATATGGGGACTGATATTACACCATAACGACAGGAACTGTATAATTGTGATAATGATATGTGCTACTGAGAATTAGTGAGTGTTTTCAGAGTATATAACAGGGAGCCCTACTCAAAGCTGCCCCAGGACACAGGGTGGAGGTGAAGGAAGAACCCTGGGGACACGATGTGTATAATGACATTTAGGGATTGAGTTTCAGGTGCCACATTACTGCCCACACAGGTTGAGGTGCCAACGTTAAAATCAGTTTGCCTTTCTTAGGGACTCCCTAACCGGTTGTGGTTAGTTGGTGTTAGAAGCCTGACAATAAATAAATCGGCTCCGGCCTCAATGGCAAAGGCTTGCTCGGGGTTTTTGGGGCAGCCTGCTTTTGCTCATGGGTTAAAGGGTAGAGAAGTTCCCCTTGGACCGTGGTCGGCAAACTGCAGCTCGCGAGCCACATGCGGCTCTTTGGCCCCTTGAGTGTGGCTCTTCCACAAAATACCACGGCCTGGGCAAGTCTATTTTGAAGAAGTGGCGTTAGAAGAAGTTTAAGTTTAAAAAATTTGGCTCTCAAAAGAAATTTCAATCGTTGTACTGTTGATATTTGGCTCTGTTGACTAATGAGTTTGCCGACCACTGCCCTTGGAGGTTCTGCCTGCTCTCTGGATGGCTGGGTTCACACAGATCCCGAGCACCTGTCCTTCCCACTGTGTGCTCAGGGGCATCAGCCTGCGAATGAGTTCTTCCCTCCAATGACTCCAGAGGAGCGGGATCAAAATTTGCTTCTTCAGCCTGGCCAGTGTGGCTCAGTGGTTGCGTGTCGACCTATGAACCAGGAGGTCATAGTTCCATTCCCGGTCAGGGCACATGCCCGGGTTGTGGGCTCGATCTCCGGTCAGGGCACATGCCCGGGTTGTGGGCTCATCCCCAGTGTGGGGTGTGTAGGAGGCATCCGATAAATGATTCTCTCTCATCATTGATGTTTCTATCTCTCTCTCCCTCTCCCTTCCTCTCTGAAATCAATAAAAATATATTTTTAAAAAATTTGCTTCTTCAGAGATTTCACCGGGAACATGCTTGTGCTGCCCGGAGGGGTGGAGGCTGGAAATCTCAAGGAGCTTCCTGAAACTAAGGCCTTCCCATGAACACAGCATTCCGCAGGGGCATCTCTCTTTCCTGGTTCCCCAGCCAGAAGGTTGTGAGGCTGTGATTGAGCCTCTTCTTTCTGCTGACATCAGCAGGGTTCCCTTGAGGAGCTACTGCGTGGCTATTTAATTGGATGATACATGGGGGAAGCCGGCCCCGCTTTGTTTAACTACACTGGGTGTGCCCCACAGGTGGCAGTGCCCGCCCCCTCAAGGGCTCTTGGACATCACTCATGTTCGAGGAAACTATTAGGACGGTGTCGGGGAAGGCCAGGGACAAAAGGGAACAGCTTAAAGCTTTGAAAAATGAAGGGAATGTGGACAGAAAAGAGGACTGATCTTGTGAACAAAACCAGGTGCCCCGGCTTACAGATTTAACTTGTTCAGGAACCTAACATGTATTGGCTGAGTGGTGTGTGTGTGTGTGTGTGTGTGTGTGTGTGTGTGTGTGTGTGTGTGTGTGTTTGCTGGAGTGGATGATGAAGGAGGGGGAAGAACACTGGAGAGTACCATAATCACCAAATACAAGAGGGAAAGTGTAAGGTGCCAAAAGAAAGGTGTAGTCAGTTATTCAAACAATTTCAGCACCACTTTCTTCATGTAAAAGAAAGAGGGGAGACTTTAACTTTTTGTTTTAAGCTGATGGATGTTTGGCAATGAGTATAAGTAATTGTACTCCTTTCAATAGCCCTCTGAGGTAGTGTTTAACATACCCATTTGGCAGATAAAGAAGCTGAGGCTAAGAAAACAAAACTAATGAAGGGTAGAGTGTTGATTCAGACCCATATTAATTCCACTGTGTGCCAGGGCATCTGCCAGTCCTCAGCCCTTTCTCAGGCTTCTTGTGTATCACACTGATTAATTAAAGTGTCAGATATTTGAGTTTCCACTGCATGCCTGGGATAGATTTTGGTCCTGTAGGGGATATGAGGAACAGTAATAATACTAACAACAGTACAACAGTAGTAGCTAACATTTACATGGTGATTACTATTTTCCAAGCTGTGTTCAGAACACTTTATACAGTATATATTAACTTATTTCATGAGACCCCTGCATGTAGACAGCTGACTGTCAGGTGCATCACCACCATGCTCGGGAACAGTGAGTCTCTCAGCCCTGATTAGGTTGGAGTAGGGGCCGTGTAGCGTCAAGAGCAGAGAGCAGGCTGTTCACCCGCTGCCGAGGCCAGGGTACCTTGGGCTGTGGCACAGCAGTTCCTGCCGAAAGACAAATTCCCCATGCTTGTCCAGCTGCTCCCAGAGTTTTCCAGTGGAGTTTATGAGCAGAGCATATGGATCCTGATGTGGGAGGGAGAGGTTGGGAATGTGTGGCTGAGAGTATGTTTAGCCGACACTGGACTTGTTTCGCATTCCCTACCAGGCGCTCAGGTTTTCTCTGCAGAACCTGGGGAGGCCACGATAAAGAAGTCCTTTATCCTCTCAGCAGAGAGGAAGGGATGGGTAGGTCTTAAGTCATATCAGGAGAACTAGGGATTAGACATTATTTAGAATTTCCAGGCTGCAAGGGTTTTGAGAAACTTGGGAGCATAATGAGTTAGAGGAGGGAAAAGGGGAGCTTACAGTATGGAATGGCCACTCTCACATATCATGGGCTCCCTTTCCCATTACCTCTGTGGTTATTTCAGACCAAACTATTCTCCCAGCCTAGCATCATGCATGGCTTCAGTTGGTTCAGTCCTTCTCGTCTCAGAGGACGAGGTGTCCCTCTCCCCGCTAAGGGCTGCTCCTGCCTCTTCTGCCATTGATTCCACCAGTTCCATCTCCTCGGCACTTTGGTCCATTCACCTTCCCCCCTCTCTCCAGTGTCTCCAATCTCTCTTTCCCTTTGACCTCTTTTTCTCATCCTACATTTATTCAAACTATCAAGTTTTTCTTAAACATTTAGACGAACCCAAAACTTAAACATATGTCCCTTTGTAATAATTGCCTTCTCTGTCTCCTTCCAGTGTCATCCTGATTGCTAAAAAGAATAGTCCACACCCTCATTGTCTTATTACCTGATAGTCACTTCTCAGTCAAATGTAATCTGGCTGCTGTCCCACTATTTCACTGAAATTACTTCTGTTGAAGTCAGCATCATTGACCTCTTACTTGACAAAAACTACAAAGAACTCCCAGAGTTTCTCTGATATTTCTCTGAACATATTTATATCTCACATCTTTGGAATAGCTGATGCAACTAATCCCTCCCCCAATCCCAAACTCTTCTTCCTCAGCTTCTGTGGTGCTGCCTTTCTTTTCCAATTGTCATCTTCAATGGTTGATTTCTTTGAGCTTTACTCTTAGCTCAGTCCTTACTTAACATGTTCTCCTTGCCAGTTTCATCTGTACTCAGATGCTACACTTCCAGTTAGCCTGTCTAATAATAATTCTATCTAATAAAGACAGAATATGCAAATTGACCATAACTCCACAACAAAGATGACGGTGCCCACAGCCAACAAGGAGGGAATATGCAAATTGACACAACAAGGTGAGAGGCAGAAGGCGGCTTTGGGCCGTAGCAAAGGCAGAAAGGTGGCCCAGGGCCATAGTGAAGGCAGCCGGCAGCCAGGGGAAGGAAGGCCTATTCTTGCATGAATCTTCGTGCATCAGGCCTCTAGTATGGTAATAATTCCCAAAGCTTTATCTCTAGTTCATGGGTTCCATTCCTACCTATCCACTGTCTGCTGTCAGTCACCTGGATGTTCCCCAGGCACCAGGTGATTCACATGCTTTCTATTCAATATAAAATTCATCATCTTTATCTCCTACCCTGTTTTCTTCTGGATTCTTTTTTCTTGATCTGTAGCATCGTCATCTGCTCAGTTGCCCATCTCAGAAACTAAACTTTTCAATATTCATCTTTCTCTAGAGCTCCCTTTATGCCAGTCATCTGTCCTGAAGTTTTCATTTCAAAGATATCTCCTTTCTGTCAGTGCTGATGCCTCTGTCTTAGCTTAGCTTCTCTTTATATAATTCTTGGGCTATTACAATAGCCTCCTGTCTGTTATCCTTACCTCCACTTTGCCCATCCCCTACACCACTTAAACATATCCTTCATACGGCCCCAGAGCAATGTTTCCGAAACGTGGAGCTAACTATGTAACCATTGGGTATTCAATCAGACAAAGTCTAAGCATTTCTGTGCTCCCAGAAAGGTTTGATTTATGTGTCCCTAGCCTACTTTCCTAGCCTGTGGCCTACCTTTGCTCTATAGGTTATATCAATATCATGCACCTTTCAATTATCCCAACCTATCACGGTTAAATCTTTTCAAGCCCTCTGCACAGAGTACTCCTTCTGCCTGCAGCATCCTGCACTCCTCTCTCCTCCCTCATGGCCGTGGCTCCATTAGCTTTTTATTTTGTCCTCTCTGTTGGCTGAGCACAGTTCTTCATAAACACGAAGGAATGCATGTGGCAAGCCAAGCTCAAATTTTTTAAGTAGACAGAGTAGGTTGCCTACCCACATGGTGTGAATGGTGGGACTTAGGGGAAACTTACAGCTAGTTATTTTTTATTGTTTACAATTGTTTCATTATTTCTAAGGTCATATCTTTGATTGCCTTTGTCTTCCTGTTTTTGGAGAGTCCTCTATACATTTCTCTGGGAGGAGTTAAATCACTTAAATCATTATCAGTTCCTGCATATTATGGGAAGGGTGTAATGGCAGTTAGCTGAGGACAAGACCCTTGGAGAAATGGGATATAGGATGATGAAAAATGGAAAATAGGATGGGGAGGAGTGTTCCTATACAGAGAGCTGAGAAAATGTCAAATACAACAGTCCACGTCACAGATCTGACTTGGTTGAATCATGTGGAAGATGCCAGTAAGTTACAATTCAAGTAATGTGCAGGTCACCAAAAATAAAAATAAAATAAAATAACAATGATTACTTAAATAATACAGAATCATCACCCATGTAGACTTACGTTCATTTCAACCAAAAAAAAGGTACCAAAGATAATTTGTTTAATGTGATCTTATGATATGAGCCAAGGTATGTCTACTGGTATATTTAGAAATGCAAGATACAAATAATGAGCTCATTACCCTACAGGTTGTTGTAAATAGAGTGAGGAAGACATTATGTTACCATCAAAAGAGAGAAAAGAGAGGCAGGGAGAGAAAGACACATTTAATAAACATGTGTTGAGCATCTACTACCCAGACACTACTGTGCCACTGGGACTGCATTGGTGGTCAGTTGGTGGTCAGTACGGACATAATCCTTGCTTGATTATCTATTTGGCACATGGTAGGTACTCGGTATACATCTTGTGGAAAGAATAAAGAAAATAATAAATTAAGAGGAGAAAGAAAGAGGGAATGAAAGAAAGAGGGAAAAAAGAAAGGAAGGAAGGAAACAGGTACCCTATTGTCAATTGGTCTAGGATAGTTTAAATTAACTGAATCTTTATTAACACTTTGTGTTTAGCTTTACACCCTATGATATGTTCTTGCCCATGGCATGTTCTTCTAGAAAATTCATACTAAATTCCATTCCCCATTAAGATTAGAGGGCACTTTGCCGAAACCGGTTTGGCTCAGTGGATAGAGTGTTGGCCTGCGGACTGAAGGGTCCTGGGTTTGATTCTGGTCAAGGGCATGTACCTTGGCTGCGGGCACATCCCCAGTGGGAGGTGTGCAGGAGGTGGCTGATCGATGTTTCTCTCTCGTCGATGTTTCTAGCTCTCTATCCCTCTCCCTTCCTCTCTGTAAAATATCAATAAAATATATTTAAAAAAAAGATTAGAGGGCACTTTGTCAGGCTACCTGTAGATTACTTATGAATTTGGCATGTTAAATTTGATGCTTATTAAAACAGAGACCAAGTGAATGGTAGAGTTCAGATTTTAAAACCAGGTACCAGTGAGACCCCAGCTGATCCTGTGCTGGGTCCTGGAGCCATGCTAGGAATTAGACGATGCCTCCCTGCTTCTGGACCACGTGGTGGGCCAGCCATCTGGCTCGTCTGGAGAAGTGGAGAATGGAGGTGGGACAGTGCTCATGGTTGTGGCAAGTCCAGTCTTTGTTTTCTAATCAGTCTCTGTTATTTATAAGCCCCAGAGCAATGTACGGAGGACAAGCTTATAAGTGTTGATCAGAGGGGTTTATGTGTGTTCTGGGCCAGTTTTGTAAGACAGCTGCCCCAATAAAGAATTTATCAAGACAATAAAAAAGAGAGACAAGAGGCTAAAGATACTCTAGTGGAAACAGCTCTTTTATATTATGAGAGTCTAACAGGGAGCACTTTGAACAAATGCCAGGCTTTGCCCATGCCCATCCCATCCTTCCTTTCTCCTGCCCAGCCCAACACATAAGCAGAAGATCTCTCTAATCTTCCTCCCAGGGTCTACCGTAAATACTATAGGAGATTGACATTTGTTTTTGCTTTATGATACTCAATCCCAATCCCTTTATCCCAGATGGTTTTTTCTTTCATTAGAAATTGCTTTTTGGCTTTTCTAGGAGATTTCAAAAATGCTAGTTCTAGCCAATGGAATAGTTTTTAACGAAAATTGGGCATCCCGACTCTGTTCTGCCACTGGCATGTATTTGGATGGGAGAAATACAAGGCAGATTCCAGACAGCTCCTGGAACATGGAGTTCACCATGAACGCTCATTTGCTGAGGCCATCACTGGTTACTAGTGCCTTCACACTACCTTGCAAAATAAGGAGCTTAATAAAGGCTTATTTATGAGCATTCTGACCATGATAATTCAATTCTTCAGTTACTCATAATTCATTTGTATAACCGTCAAACTTGTTTTGAGCACCTGCTGTATGCCTGTTATAGAGAGGTGAATTAGGGAGAGTATCCTTGCCTTCGAGAAGACTTGTAGAGTTTGGTGGAGGAGACAGATGCACCAACAGACAATTACAATGCAATGGGAAGTTTGTTTTTTTAAAAAAGTCTATAGATGGGGCAAGTTTTCCAGACAGAAGGAAGAAACAAGTGCTCTAGGCAGAGAGAACAGCCTGAATGAAATGTAAGAGAAGGTGGGAGAGAGCATGAAAGGCTCAGAGGGCTGTGAGATATTGGATACAACGAATCATCAGATGAGTGTTGATGGATTATTTGAGGAGCTTGGATGATGAAGTGGTAAGAAATGAGGCTGTGGCCACTAAAGGCACAAATTCCTTACTGTAGGCCCTGGGAAGCCCTGTACAGTTCTTAGACAGTGGAAAATGTGGGATTGCAATATGAAAAGGGGTAGTTATGGAAGTTAGTGGACCAAATAGAGGACTATTATATGAATGCAAAACAACAACAAGGATGAGGAAATGAACTGGGCCTGTGGCAACAGGTATGGAGGAAAAGAATGATTCCAAGGAGAACTGGTCAAGAAAAGGTGACAACTGGTTGGTATGTGAATGGGCAGGGCTTAGAGAAGGGTAGAGCAAGTAAGGTATTCACCTCAGCACAGAACTTAACAGGGTGCCAAAACTCAGGGGTAACAATAAATAATACTTTAATGCAATACTTCAAAAAATAAAATGAATGCTAAAAATGAAAACCTTGAGATTAATAAAATACCAAAATTTTAGCAGCAAAAGATCAATTAGTATTATTGATTTTCCCCTTGCCTCTTGCTCCACTATGGCTCACCATGGTAATGTAGTGATTCTGACTTTATTCAAAATTTTGATAGTTCATTATATTTTTATGAATAGTTTTAATTTTTAAAAAATATTCCATTAAATTTTTTGTTTATCATCATCATTACCGGTTTTTAAAACCACTCTCTTAAATTTTGCATCAAGGCAAGTGCCCCATTTATCTCACCCTAGTCTTGGCCCTGGAATGGGAAGGGAGTAGGAGAGAGGGGGTGTTGTCAGGAATGATTGAAAGGGTGTTGTCAAGTAGGATGCATCCATGCACACCATGGTGCCTGACTCCATTGAAGGACCACTAGATCTGATTCTAAAACTGCCTGTCTTCCTGGGTACCTTTTGTCCATCCACTGAAGGTGGTCATTTTGTGCTGGTAGTTTCAACCAAATGCAGATCTCACCTATTGCCCTCCCTCTGAGAAAACTGAGTTTGGGTCTCACATGATGAAACACACATCCAGCTTGTGTACAACTTGCCTAAATGCCACCAATGCTATGGAATAAGCATGGAAATTGGTTTCTAAGCTCCAGCAGTTTCTAAAATAGGGGCAGTTTAAAATAAAGTAGTACTATCAGAGGGATTCCTATGGAGCAGATTGTGGGAAATAGCAGTGAGTCTCCAAAGTGGGAAACCTGGGAAATAGTCATAAAGGACATCCAGCCATTCCTGGGAAAGGACTATGCAGGAGGGACCCGCGGTGGCCAGGGAGGGCAGTCAGCTGTCTCCGGTTCCTCAGTGCAGTGAAACTCATTTCATCCCCTGAAGCTTCTTTTCACTTTACATCCTGGCTCAACGCAGAGTAATATATTCTGTCAGTGCAAAATTTGGGCTGAAAAATATCATGGCTTTTGGAAATCTAGGAAGAAATTAGGTATGGGTTTTCCAAATTAATTGCAACGTGCAGATGGAGTACATTGGGGATGGTGAGGCAAAGAGGGGAGGGTACTGGCTGTATCAGAAGGTTGTTTATACGGCAGCGCTTGGGTGGAGAAAATGATAGAGGGGATAGAATGGGCATTGATATAGAGAACTTGGTAATGAAGGAAGGTGGCTAAAAATTTGAGTAGAGCTTGCCTGACAATTTCAATTTCCTTAGAGAAGTTGGGAAAAAATGAGTTTGTTTTCTGAGAGTATGGGGTTGGGGTGAATATTTAGCAGGATAGTGGAGAGAGAATTAACCAAAGATAATGAGTGGACTTGGAAGCTCCCTTGCAGATCTTCTACGCTTGGAGACCATGAATTTCACATGAGTCCAGTCTACATTGCTGCATGATTTTTACCTCCAGCTGTGCTCAGCTTTCTGAGAAAGACTTGGAAAGAAGGGCTGTGGGACAGATCCAAAATTGGGAATATGTAAGGCATGTGAAAGATGAGGGAGCTGGGTTGAAGAAGAAGAAGGAGAACTTTAGAAGCAGCTAGCATTGGGCAGTGAGAAGACCAATGATGAAGTGATGAAAGACATGATCGATTCTAGAGTTCCAACCTTTCAAGTATTCGGCCATAGTTTCCTGGTATGAGAAATAGCTGAGGGATCTATGTGATGGTAGAGTCCTGTCTCAGCAGAATCAGCCCTAGGTCAGCATACCAACCATAAAGCCTGTACTTTTTGGTGACTGTGGCCTCTTTTGTTATCTTGACTACAACCAATAGGACTCTGCATCATTAACAATACTATCTCCTCTCTTGAAATACAGCCATGCAGTCTCCCCTTAGGTAGCAAATGTCCTATCTGCCTCTCTGGAACATTATTTAGGAAGGAAGCGTGGTAAAGAAGACTAATTTTCTTAGTAGCACTGCAAGCTCCCCATAGCCCCTCCTGCTCATAATGAAATTGCTAAAACATGAGAGTCAATAATGAAGGCAACATCCTCAGGTTGACAATGAAGATGGATGCCTTTAACATTGTCTTACAACCACACTAAGTACAGCTGTCAGGGCAAGAGGGAATTTGAGTAGGTGGTGTGCAATTAACCTAGTTGGGACTGGACCAAGGAACCCAAGGTTAATGGCCCTGGGAAGGGGAGCATTAATGACCACTGATGGTCAAGCCCCTTTGCATGTCTTACTCATTAGAGCTACCTTTCAGACTTTATAAGACCATGGCCTTTGGCCCTGGAACCAAGGGTAATGGAGAATTGCCACTCCCCCCAGACGATGTGTTAAGCATTCTGACAGCTTCTGTCCAGCCCTTGATCGCCCATCACAACAATCAGGTATAGTGTGCAGCAGATCTCAAAACATAGCAGCCATCTGCCGACCGCTGCTGACGATAGCTAAGACACATGCACGATGCATATTCATGGGCAGAAACTGCTTCGGGTTTTCATCCAACACACTGACAAAGGCGTGACATTCTCTGCTTTCCCCTGTTTGGTTCTGGTATTCCACTTCTGACACTCTGCTGGGTGAGCTCAAGTAGAATCTTGGACCACTCTGGAATGTGTCCTCAGTCATATTTGACGGTGACAATAATAATTAACATGTGAATCTTCACAGTCTTTCACCCTGACTTGATTGACAAAAAGAATGCTATTTCTGTCCACTCTGATCTCCTTTTCTCTTATTTCCTTTACCCTCCAAAGAGAAGTTCAACCTTTGCCATAAACTAATCTTACGGGATAAGCGTTTGTGATGGAAATTTGGGACACAGGTTAGGCAGAAGCTGAACTGGAGGAGGGGAGATGAGGGCTATCAGCTCAGGGAGAGGAGAAAAAGCAGAGACAAAGACAAGGACAAAGGGAGAAAAGTAAAACTCAATACTGGTGTGATTTGTTGGCGAAAGGTGAGTGTTGGGGTCGGAAAGAAAGAAGCTCCAGGGCAGCTGTGCTTTATGTGTGAGCGAGAAAAGGCACAAGGGAAGTAGGAGAAAGTGAAATTTTGAGAAGTATGCTTGATTGTCATCAATTCCAACGCTTTTAGTATTCTTAGAGAGATTCAAGGACACGCTGGTATTAATTTAGCTAGGTCTGGCTGTTGGAGTGAGTGTTTCACTTTGTGTGGAAGCCCCCCTGAGACCAGGTCACATGCCCTTCTGGAATCATCTAAGTTCACATGTTTAAGTGGAAGGCTGGAGTTGACGCTTTGAGAGAAGCTCACACAGGGACGGATGTTGACTTTGCTTCTTCCTTCTCTTGACATTGGAGTTGGAAACATATTTTGTGGTGCTACCTTCCCTAAATTAATGTTTAAAAGCAGAGAGAGTTAAAAATGACTAAATATCAAGAAGCTCTATGTTTCCTGTGCCAACATACATCTACACAAGGCTTCATGGTCACATGGCAGTTTTATACATCCTTGCTTAAGCCTTACATCCACTCTTCAGAGTGGGTGGGACATTCCCATTTCATCAACATGAAAACTAAGATCTAGAGCAGGGGTGGGCAAACATTTTGACTTGAGGGCCACAATGGGTTCTTAAACTGGACCGGAGGGCCGGAACAAAAGCGTGGATGGAGTGTTTGTGTGAACTAATATAAATTCAAAGTAAAGGAGCGGAGGGGAGAGCAAGAGAACCCTCCGCTCTTTTGGCTCCGTGGGCTGGATAGAATAGCCGAACGGGCCGCACGGGCCGTAGTTTGTCCATGGCTGGTAGAGCCAGAGACGGACTTATCTATGGTTATGAAGTTTATGAGAAGCACCTCAACCCTGGGAAAAAGTTTGAATTCTTATAAAAGGGAGAGATGAAGAAGAAGAGATCTTAAAAGTGGAAATTAAGTTTTTAGATAGAGGCAGGACTCCAGTGGAAACTCCACGTTTCACATGCCCAGCTCTACACACACTTTGAGCCTTTGTTGAGAGAGAAACCAGCAAAGAACCAGCTACGCCTCTTCCTGCTGTATTTCCTCCAGCATAATAGCCTCCGGGGGCTGGGCCTCCTCCACACACCTGACCTTTTTCTCTGGACCCAACAAAAGACCAGTGTGGGGAGCACAGTCTGTCTTCTGCCCTTGGCAGGAAAGGACCAGCTAGAGGCAGGCCATGGAGAAGATGCCCGGATGGCTCTGCCAACGTTGGCATTTTCTCAGTGAACCTGCAAGATAATTCAAGCCATTAAATCATCCAAAAGCATATGCACTGACTGTCATTTTTTTGTGTGTGTGTGTGTGAGCATCTCCCTGACTGAACAGAAGTACCTCAATAGCCACAGTGCCCTAATTTTCTTTGCCGGAGACAACAAAACCAAGGGAAATGAGAGGAGGAGGGGCTGAGTCCCAGGGGCATACTCTCTGGACATCTCCTGGGCTTAACTACATCTAAAGCAGATCCAAAAGAAGGCAGTGATTACAGGCTAATTTTCTGCCTGCATTATGTTAAGTGTCCTGCCATCTACACAAATAACTGCTGCTTTGTGCCAGAAATAGTTTTAGTGAATTCCTCTTACTGCTAAATTTTGTATTAAAAGGAAAAGGAGACTAAAGGGAGATTTTTCAATTTAAAGGTGAGACTATCAGGATGAAAGTAAAAGATACAGCACTGTCACCTGCCCAGGAGTTGATTTTCCTTTTCAAATGCAAATATTGGGGAAGGAGAAATGCTCCAGTTCTTTTCACTTTGCCTGTTCAGAGGCCTGAGAGGCCCAAGCCTTTAGCTGTAGGAGGACACAGCTCTGCCTCTTATAAACACACTTGGTTTCCTGGCAAGAAAGCCGAGGGTGGTCTGAGGTGGGAAGCCTAGGTGAGGAAAGGCCATTCCTGAGTCACCCAAGCGGCACTGTCCATAGGGGACATGAGAGGGACGTGGAGGGCCCTCTGTCCCCATGTGTGGACATTTCCCCTTCTCAGGAGCAATGAGAGTTGGCTCAGGCACTTCAGTCTTACTCTCCAGTGAGGATCTCAAGTCCTACAGGCATTTGTATAATATTCATCTATTCACTCAGCATCCATTCTATGAACATTTGTAAGGCATCTTCTATGTTGCAGATAGTGGACCGCATCCATGGAATGAAAAAACACAGCTATGGAAAGGAAGCGGAAAGCAGGCTAGGTGGACAGGAATGGAACAGGGGCATTGGACTCAGAGGTCTGAATGGAAAATTTCACCAAATCCCTTCTTGCCTTGGACAGACAACTTAGGATCTCAGACTTGTGAGGTGGGGGACTGAGGCGAGGACCACTATAACCTACCTCAGAGAGTTGTGGAAAGGATTAAATAGTATATGCAAAGCAACCAGCATGGAGCCTGCCACCAAACCCATGTTCAGTAACTGTGAATGTATTCCATGCTTCTTCTGAATCCCCATTTGGTACCTGAAACTTTCCCCCCCAGGAATGCTTGTGACTTAAGAACGATCAGGGCATCGGGACCCCAGGCCATATCAAGAGACTTGTGCCTGTGAAGATCCAAATCTCCGATTGGCTTCACACAAGGGGCTAAAAGGAGGGAGGAGGACAGTGGATGTGGAGTGGGGTGGGGAGACTTTGGGATCAGTTCCAAAGGAAGGCTACAAGGAACGGTGAGAGGTCCTTCAGTGCTGGGTACCTTGCAGGCCTTTGGTTTAGATTATTTTGCAGGCCTGTGTGTGGGGTGGGAATCCCTGTCCCATCCAATCTCAACAACTCCAGGGGCATATCACCAGTGAGGTTGGAAGGACAAAAAAATGACAACTCCCAACCCTGCCAGCATGGCTCAGTGGTTAGCATTGACCTATGAACCAGGAGGTCACAGTTTGATTCCCGGTCAGGGCACATGCCTGGATTGCAGGCTCAATCTCCAGGGGGGGGGAGGGGGGAGGGCGGGGAGGGGGGTGCAGGAGGCAGCCAATCAATGATTCTCTCTCATCATTGATGTTTTTCTCTCTGTCCTTCTCCCTTACTCTCTGAAATCAATTATATATATATATATATATTTTTAAATGGCCACTCCCAGAACCCCAGAAGAGTCCTAAGTTCTGGTTTTTGACCACCCAGGCATGTTCATCTCTGAGAATGTGTAGTAGGACCATTAATTCCTAAAAGGAGTGAAGACTTGTGTTGCAGTTGAAAATAGGCTATAAATTAGCAATCAGTCCTTTTTTATCCAGTATCTCCTGCAGACAGAGTTTTGATACCAGGGAAGGTCAGCTTACCTTCCAAGCAGCCCCACTGGGAATCTGGGACTTAATTTAAACTGTCTCCATGTGTCCTGTCCCACTGCTGAGGTGTGTGTTTTACTTTTCTTGAACATGCTGACCCTAAGCTCCTGCAGTGCACATATTATTACGGAATCTTATAAATGAGTAACGACCTCCAAGGTCAAATGCAACCTTAAGAGCGTGGTTGTAAAAGAGAGAAGGAAGGTGTTGGTCTGCATTTCTCAGAGAGCCTCTGGAATGGACAGGAACCCACACTCTGTCTATGATGAACTCTGTGACCTTGGTTATCACTTTATTTCTTTGAGCATGTTAAGTCCTCTGGAAGATGGGAGTTGCAATATCTGATAGGGTTGTTGCAGGCTTAATTTAGATAACATCATTTAAATACAAGCAGAGCAACTGCCATTTACTGGAGGCTCAGTTAATATCAGTTCCCTGATACAGAATACAGAATGAAGGGCACTTGGCGAAGATTTAGTGTTTGATGATGATGATAATGATAATAAGAACATCACTGTGTGTGTTCAGAAAGGAAGAAAAACATGGGACTTCATTGCCTTCTGAACTTGGCTGGGAATCAGGTAATAGCAGTGGAAAGGAGGGTAGATGTAGCTTTGCTGATTCATGCTACCAGCAGGGCCCTGGATCCCCAATTCTGGGCAGAAGAGCCATCTGTGGTGTGCACAACAGCACATCATACAAGGAAATGGATTGTGTTGCTTGATCACGCAGCTCCGTTTTCTACATCTCAGGTTCCCAGGGCCAACTAGAGAGTCATCTCCTTTTCTAGCCGTGAGGATGCTCTCATGCTTTCACTTGGGGTGTCTCTTGGCTCTCTTCCCCGCAGCTACTAGTCCTGCCTCTGATTAACCCTTTGGAGCCTGGCAGAAATGGATTGCCAAGATGGCATTTCGCTCACCTGGAATTCGCAGGGACTTAAATAACTGAACCCCACACCATCTCTTCTTCCAGATCCACTGGCACTTGGAGGTAGTTTCCTCAGGCACTAGGTTTTCTCAAGGTCAAGTGGAACAACCCCAATCACCCCTGGCCAACTGTCACCCTCTTTCTGTTTCTTTCTATCCACATTCTTCTCCAGCTTCCCTTTCTCCTTTGTCCTCTCACTTAGCCTTGCTCAAAATTGCTGAGTCAAAGATCCTTCTTCCCGCAGCCCCTCTCAGGAAGCAGACAAATAGCGAGATGCCAGCCCTGGATGGGCCATAAATAATGCATAGTGCACAGAAACAGCTGGAGAGGCCCTCTGATTACAGAGAGAAGACCTTTCGGAAACATATTATCCTCTTTATTCTTCTTAATGCCACCAGTTCTTCATTCAGCAGAGACACACACCTACTTGTTCATCACTGTGAAGCCCCTGCAAAGGGCCATTGTTTCTCCTGCTGTCTGAACCCAGCTCCACCACCAGGAAGGTCTGTCTGACATCCTCTCCTCCTACCGCCTGATCTACCATTTCCTGGGTCCCTGGAAACCTGCCATAACAGTAGCCAGGCTAATTTCCTTACAAGGCTTATGTTTCATTATTTTAAACTCTTGTTATAGACTTGATGTCTTGATACTTGCTGAACTCTGGAAGGGACAAAGAACTCTAACTCAGTCCCCCAATCTATTTAAATATAGTGCCTAGAGAGTTGCATATTCAGGACCAGGGGCTTGGTGAATACTGAATGCACGAACACAGACCTGTAAAATGGATTATTATTATTTCCATGTTTCAAATTATGACTCAAGTAAGTTAATTGATTAGTTCTAGGTCACTGAGCTAAGAAATTATAAACGTAAGATTGAAATCCAGTATCTATGACTTCGTGTTCATATTTATTTTTCTCTCTGCTGATTAGGATTCAGAATTTGGTAACTAACATAGAGGAGTATATCAGTCAGGGTAACAGCAGAAAACAGAATCCTACTTGCTTCACATGAAAACATGGTGATGAAGTGATGGTTACAGAGTGTGTAAAGAAATCCAGTATGAATGTTGAGGCACCCAGGATTCAGGATCTAGGGAAGCTATGACCATCTCCAAACCTAAAGTGAAAAGGGGAAGAGATGATGGAATTGGAGCCAAGAGCTGGGCCATGAAAAGGGGTCTGCCTGCCAGGGTCTGTGACTTGAAGGCTTAGCTTGTCAGGACAGTTGCTGTGAAGGGAACAGGGGAAAGACCCCTTTCTTTGTGAGGCATTAGCCAAACACAGAAGGAACCATCCAGCAAGGGAGAAAGTGACAGTGTGGGTGGGATCAGGTTCCTTGACATGGAGCAGAGCAGAGAATGGTCTGTTGATGTTGAACGTGGAGAGTCCCCAGCATCTGGGGCCCACGTAGGAGCCTTCATCATAGAGCTGACATGTGGAGAGTCCCTGCTTTCCTCTCAGGCTCCTCCCAGAGGGGAATATTCCATGAAACTGATCACAGTTCACCTCTAAGGTCTATTCCCTTTAAGTGTTGCTGTGTAAGAGACTACCCAGAAACTTGGTGACTTAAAACAAAAATAATTTATCACGCCTTGTATGTCTGTGGGTTGGCCAGGAAGTTCTGTTTGACTTGGTGTCAGCCTGACTCACTCAGGGAGCTGCATTCAGCTGGAGCTTCACTGGGTCTGAAAAATGCAAGATGGCTCCACTTGCATACCTTGGGTCCTCATTATCCTGAGCTCTCCCCACCAGTGGCTGCTGTTCAGGGCTCTTGGGCAAGCACTTTGGCCACCTTGCCTCCCAGGGCCTCCTGTGTCCCCAGAACCGGCCCATCCACCGGCTGCCTACTGTTTTCCCTCCCCACCCCCTTCCATAGCCATGGCCTTGGACCTTCTCCCTGTTCTGAGCCTTGGGGCCTCAGAAGTGGTGGCATTCACTCTCTGTTAGGCACCCCCTAAGGTCTCTGATCACTCATCACTGTCTCAGCTCCTTCCAGGGATGTGGTGAAGCAATGGGAGTCTACAGAGAAGTACACCTGGGCAGTACCTGAGAAGCAGGAAGGATACTGGTTGGGGGCCTCTGCTGGGTGGGGCAGGGAGGCTACCCTGCCCATGGTCTCCCTCATACCTTCTCTCTCTCTCTCTCTCTCTCTCTCACCATTCAATATCCTAGCCTGAACTTTCTTATGTAGCAATTGCCTCCCAGAAGGGCAAAGCAGAAGCTGTCAGGCCTCATAGTCCTCAGTCAGGAACCGGCACAACATCACTTCTGCCTCATTCTATTGGTCAAAGTTGTCAACTCACCCATATTTAAGAGGGGGGCATATACACTCAGAATGGGAAGAGAAGCATACACCTACAAGGTGGGAAAAATTGTTGGCACCTCTTTTCAGATAATCCAGCACAACTGGCTTTCTCACTATAGCAATTTACCTCCCTCTTAAGTGGTAAAATATATCCACCTCCTCCCAAAACACCCCAAATTTTAATCCCATCATGGCATCAAGTTCAAGTCCAGTACCTCATGATCTGTGGGGATGTGCATGAAGCACCTTTCATTTCACACTTGTTGAGCTTAAGAACTGTGAACTGAAAAATATATATTACATTTCCCCATATTCAACACACAGCTGTAATATAACGGAAATACAGGAACGGGATAATTGCAGTAAACACTACCACACAAAAACGACCAGAATGGGAAGTACATAGCTATTACTGGTCCATAGCAATTCTAAAATCTAAAGAGGCATTTGCTGCCCATTCGCCCTTACTGGAGGCAAAGACTTTCTTTGCTTAGGGCCAAATTCTGTCTTTGTGAGGGTTTTCTAATTCACTGCTCTTGGTTCCACCATCTGGACTCTTGGTTTTGCCCTCTAATTCATTCTTTTTTTTTTTTCTCTCATAAGAAATAGCCCACTTGCAGCTGAAAAACTTTCTCAGCCTGGTTTTTCCTACAGGGAGTTGGGATCTCTATGCCTCTTGTCACGTTGAGCTTTCTTCTTCTTCTTTCCAACCTGGCAGTTCTCTCATCAGAACAGAGCTCTTTAAAACATTGAGTGCTGCCTATCCATCCTATTGGGGTTTACTCCCTGCTCTGTGCCCCAGCATAATTCTTTCTGAGATGGACATCTTCCCACTTTGGACAACACTCACGATTCCTAAGAGCCCTCGTGTCGCAGAGAGTCCAGGGAACGATGCCGTAAATCTTCCGGAGGTCTTCACAGGGGGTCCTCGAGACACAACCTTGACCTGATCTTTTGTCTAAGGCACCTACTTTGAGAATTCTTTGCCACCTGGAGAAACTATTTTGGGGCCCCTGTGTTTCCTCTAAATTTTGCTTGAAAACTGATCACTTCTTTCTTGGCTCCCTTCTCCTTTGCATACACTACCAAAATAAGCCAGTTGGCATCTTCAGCTTTTTGCCTGGAAATCTCCTTGGCCAAGTTTGCAATGTACTCACTTATTGCACTGCTTTGTCAGTCTCTACTAACATCCTCCCCTTTCAGCTTTGCCTGACACGTCAATCCAGACCCCATGCCACATGTCTGGCTGCAATTGAGCTGTCTGTGCTATTTTAGTTAGCTATTACTGAGCAGAAAACCTTTCCAAAACATAATGGCTTTGCCTTAAAACAACAACTGCTTACTTGCTCATGATTTTGCAATTAGTGCAGGGCTCAGCAGGGATGACTCAACGGTGCTGCATGCGGTGATGTGGGGTCATTACTGTGGCTGCATTCAGCTGGGGGCTCCTTTGAAAGTGGACATCTAAGGAGGTCTCAACCCCTTATGTTTTAAGACTCTCTGTCATACAGCAATAGATAGCAGAAACAGGGTCTAAATCCTTTCAAAGCCCTGGAAGAAGCACTAAGGAAATAGTCATCTGATCAAATGTATTTTGTAAACTATAAAAAAATGAGACTGAAATTAATCAGGACTTCTGTTATTGTTATTCTGACATAATGTCCATCGTTTCCCCTGTATCAAGTGGCATTTGAATGGTCACAGCATTTTGGGGATCCAGCTAAGAGTTGGAGTTGGGGATACATTAAATTTAGCTTAGTCAGATGTACTTTATGTTCTTTACAGTCACTTTCATGCACATTAAATTTCTGCTAGCTGTTATGATGTAGATATGGCTTCCAGAAATGTCCCTACTGTCTACCAGGAGATACCCAGTGTTACCCAGAGGTAACACTGTGATATGGGTGTGTCCTCTGGAGCCTGGCATTGGAAATACTTGGGGGTGGTGGTGAAGGAAAACAGGTTTGAATGGTAAAGAGTTGAGGCTGGTCTATGGAAAATTCTTCCAATATCAAATTCTTCCAATAACCCAGATTTTGTTCTGAACAACAATTTGATAGATATTTTTTCAGATTTGGCTGAAATCCTAAGAATCTACATGACATTTTTAATCATGATTAGGGAAGCTGAAAGAAACTGTCCTGAACTATCAATTGAAAAAAATCAACCATGCTACAAGAGATATTGATTTAGCTTTCTGTTCTTTCAATAGAAAATGTTATAAAGTCATGTAGCAAAGTGATAAAAACTATATAGCTAAGGATATAGGGAAAATATTACTGAAATATATTGGGGAGATATTTAATACCAATGCTATTTTTCTAGAGTTTCTGATGTTGTGGTTAGTTTTCAGCTTTTAAAAACATATAACTTATGATTTCTCATTTTAATAAATACATTCAGACCTATTTTTATATTTTAAGTTCATGTTCTTTTTCTTAAAGAGAACCTCAAAACTGTATAAGAGTCAGGCCCCACTGAATCTGGGCCACGTCTGTACTTAGACCAGAGATTTTCCCCTCAAAGGCAATGGTAGGATATTAACTAATAAAATCCTGGCCTAGGTGCTGTCTCTCAGCATGGAGGCAACACGCTCAGTGTAAAATGACTTATCTGGGTTGTATTTCTGGGGAGATAGAGAATCAGAGCAAGATAAGATGAGATGAGATGAGGGATGAAAAAAAGCAAAGAAGAAAGTTGCCTGACCTGGTTGGTGGCTGCCGAGACAGAGATGGAAACAGTGCCTTGTGCCATGGGACATGCTCAAGCCCATCCAGATCTGGGAGCACAGTCTAGCCAGCGTGGCTCAATGGTTGAGCATGGACCTATGAACCAGGAGATCACTCTTCGAATCCCGGTCAGGGTACATGCCTGGGTTGTAGGCTTGATCCCCAGTGTGGGGTGTGCAGGAGGCAGCCATCCAATCAATGGTTCTCTCTCATCATTGATGTTTCTATTTCTCTCTCCCTCTCTCTTCCTCTCTGAAATCAATAAAAATATACTAAAAATAAAAAAAGGTCTGGGAGCACAGGGCGAATAATAATACTGCTGATAATAACCCCAATAATAGCTTGGGTCACTTATTTGATTCTTGTTTCAGACATTGTTTTGAGCACTTTGTATGTATTAACTTATTTGATCCTCCTAACCACCCTGTAAGTCACTTGCCACTGTTCTCACCATTTTGTAACCAGTGAAACCTGCCAGCGAGGGGCAGGGACCTGCTCTGGGGCATGCCCCCGCTGTGTGTGGTGGAGCCGGGCTGCTTCCCCAACCATTCACAACACTGCCTCGCAGTGTAGAGCAACAGGCACTTCATCAAGCAATTTCCCAGGGAGCATCTCGCTAGCAATCCTAATAGCCCTGAAAAGGTGGCAGGACAATTGCAGCCGCTCTCGTTTTATGGGTGATTAATTGAAATCTACAGTTGCAAAGTGACTTATTCATGATCGCCCAGCTAGCAAGTGGGGGTATTGGAACTGAAAGCCAGCCCTTGTATGCTTTTCATTATGTCACACTGTGGATTAATACATTTCGGCCAGAGTACTTTCCAGTGTCCAAAACAGCTTTATGCTAGATAATAACGCTATCATGTCTACAGCTTTATAAAAGGGTATTATTATTATCCTAATGTTTCGGAAGAGGCGTATCTAAGTCAGAGGGACTAGGTACAGCCTGCACTCGTATCCGGGCTCTCTGTCCAGATTCACAAGCAGGCTTCCCTCCTTCGCAGGGGCCAGTTTCCAATCTTCTCGCTGAATCCCGATGACAACCTGGCCCTTCGGATGTGAGGGAAACAGAAGACAGAACCGATACCCCGGAACTCGGAAGTGCACAGTGGGCTCAGGGAACTCTAAGTGGATTGATGTGGCTGGAGCATAGGGTAGATGGATATCGAGTTGAAAAAAACTGGGACCGCAAGACAAGGGCTTGGAGTACCATGATGTGAACATTAGTTTGCTGGGAATGAGCACAGAGAATGCACAGAGGTCTGTACTGGACAGTGAGGAAATAAACTGGAGAAATAAACATGTGTTCTTTAGTTGCGAAGTGCCATGTACACTGAGTAACAAATGTATGGGAGGAAAGGAGAAAAGGACAAAGCGAGACCTTAAACACATTTCTAAAAGGATAAATAAATGACTTGGCACAAAATTATTATTGTGTCCCCTGAGTCTCAGGATCACATAAAAGGGCATTATAATAACTGTGATATTTACAATGGCCCAGGGAGTCCTGGGGAAAGAGCCCTGTTCACTAATTGTTTTCTGTTTAAAGTTGACCTAGAAGGTGGCCCAGATCGTAGCTTGGTGGGTGGCCTTTTATTTACAAGTGGGAGGATTCTCATCCCCAGCAGTTCATTCGACTAGTTTCCCTCGGCTCCTCCCTGGTGACACTGCTGCTGCTGGCAGCTCCTACTGACCACTTGGCCCCCACACACCGCCTCTGGTCCGCAGCCCCTCTGCAGGTCAGCTGCCAGTGCTCCCATTTCACAGATGAGTCAGTGAGGCCCAGAAACATTGAGAGACTTTCCAAGTGGTAAGTCAGAGTTAAGCTCGGGTTTAAGAGAATATAACCCATGTTTTTCCTACACTGCCCCTCCCCATTCCTTTGTGCAGAAACCTGTGTTAGGATTCTATTTTCTACTCCGTCAAGGCTGGGCAACTAACAAATCTGTGGCATTTACCATTGAGCCTATCCTATGTATCCATCCTAACTTTTTTCTCTGTAGCATCCTATTTCAACATTATTTTCTTAGAAACTTATAATCATTTGTCTTCAACTACCTTTTCTTCTTGCATTCTTACGTGTCTGTCATTCAATAGACTGTATTTGTACTAAGCACTATACTCACCATGTACACACTCTCCCCTTCTAGAATGTGCTTCTCCCAGCTCTGCAGGCCAAAATCCTGCATGTCATTTAAGGTTATGCTCTCATGTGTCGGGCGCGTAGGAAACCTTCAATGATTGCTATCAGTATTGTTACTATTTTCAGCATTATCCTTTGTCATCCAATCAATATTCAAGTGCCTTCAATGAGTCTGAGCACCATGATGTGTTAGAAATACAATCATACCTAAGACACAGAATTAGCCTCAAGGACCCATGGGGAGCTGTGGGGGAAGGGCACGCGTTGAAGGCAAGTGTGGTGATAGAATAGATACACACAGGATGACAGAGCGGCTGATGTGCGGTGGGACAGTGGATCCCTTTTGGTGTTGTCATGGGAAGCTTTCCCCAGGAGGAACTGGCGGCACCTAATGAACATGCTACAGTCAGCCAAGCAAATACAGCTTCATGTGAGACAACAGGTTGTCCAGGTTGCCGGGGACTGAGGGGTTTCTGAGCTTGGGAGTGTTGAGTGCTAAACCTGGGACAGTCCCAGGCACACAGGACTGCCCCTCACTCTACTGCCTGTGCAAAGACTCAGGTAGCAGAGCCTGGTATTTTTGAATGAATGAAGGAAGGAAGGAAGGAAGGAATGAAGGAAGAAAGAATAAGTAAATCGTGCATAAATACATGGGAGGGATCACCACTACAAATTGACGGCTCTGTGAATAATTGCAAACCCAGATCTGGCCTGAGTGCTTTCAGCTGCCTCCTGCGGGGTCCTTTTCACAGCGAATGCTCATTTTGGAGTGTGTGTGGATGGCAGGACTTTAATAATGAAGAAGATGAAGCTGTCACCGGAGGCGGGGGAAGGCAGCTCTGGGAAATCTCTTCCTCGCTCCCTCCCAAGCCTGTGTGTTTCATTAAAATATGTACGACAACATTTCTCCTCATATTATTGTATTACACAATCCTTAATTGCATAATTCAACGTTTTCAAGAGTATTTGGAGGAAATTTGGATGGCTCATTGATTGGTATTTAAAGGAAGCCTTGAATTAAATTTAAAAAACATGAAGGGAAATTAGTAGTAAAAGAGTCTGATTGAGAGCTGACATGGACCAACTCTGAGCTCAGCCCTGGTGCCCAATGCAGGGGTTTCTTTGGGTTCCTGGCCCTGCATACATGGCCCCTTATTCCCAACCTGGTCACCAGGGACACAGTCAGGACAGCTTGCCACCAGGAGCCGGTGGTGGGTGCTTGGTCATTCCAGGCCCCCTCCCTCTTGTTTGTGTTGGTGGTGGTGTTGCATGTCTTCCCTGCCCTGTTGTTTGTGTTGGTGGTGGTGTTGCATGTCTTCCCTGCCCTGTTGTTTGTGGTTGTTTATGTGTCTTCCCTGCCCTGTTGTTTGTGGTTGTTTATGTGTCTTCCCTGCCCTGTTGTTTGTGTTGGTGGTGGTGTTGCATGTCTTCCCTGCCCTGTTGTTTGTGTTGGTGGTGGTTTGTGTGTCTTCCCTGCCCTGTTGTTTCTGTTGGTGGTTTATGTGTCTTTCCTGCCCTGTTGTTTGTGTTGGTGGTGGTGTTGCATGTCTTCTCTGCCCTGTTGTTTGTGTTGGTGGTGGTGTTGCATGTCTTCTCTGCCCTGTTGTTTGTGTTGGTGGTGGTGTTGCATGTCTTCTCTGCCCTGTTGTTTGTGTTGGTGGTGGTGTTGCATGTCTTCTCTGCCCTGTTGTTTACGTTGGTGGTTTATGTGTCTTGTCTGCCCTGTTGTTTGTGTTGGTGGTGGTGTTGCATGTCTTCTCTGCCCTGTTGTTTGTGTTGGTGGTTTTGCATGTCTTCCCTGCTCTGTTGTTGTGGTGGTTTATGTGTCTTCCCTGCCCTGTTGTTTGTGGTGGTGGTTTATGTGTCTTCTCTGCCCTGTTGTTTGTGTTGTTGTGGTGGTGTTGCATGTCTTCCCTGCCCTGTTGTTGTGGTGGTTTATGTGTCTTCCCTGCCCTGTTGTTTGTGGTGGTGGTTTATGTGTCTTCGCTGCCCTGTTGTTTGTGTTGTTGTGGTGGTTTTGCATGTCTTCTCTGCCCTGTTGTTTGTGTTGGTGGTTTTGTGTGTCTTGCCTGCTCTGTTGAAGTGCCCTGGCTCTCACATTGATTGCAATCATGCTGATTGGGAGGAGGTGCATGCAGCCTAGGCCTGCTGCTTCCCTGCCTGGGCTGAGGTACTTGGGCTCCTGACTCCAGCCCTCAGCCCTGCAAATTCTCCTCCCAGAATGCTTCCCTTGAAAGTCTTCCCACCCAGCATCAGTTCCCCCCTGCCCTTCTCCCGGGTGCGGAGATCATGTGTAGCAGCCTGGGCACACAGCCAGGAGGAACTGGCATGGAAATGAGGCTGGGCAGAGCGGCCCCAAGAGCCCCTGGCAAACGGCCCCAAAGCAGTGTTCCTGCCTCAGGAACAGCCCTCCTCTGGGCTCAGCAAGGGTTCAAGTCCACTTCACATTCTTACTCCAACTGCCTGCGCATCCACTGAATGCCCCAGCAGCCCATGTGCAAAACGATACCTTCCCCTTTACTTGGGGGATAGTTTTGCTCACCAGAGAGAATGCTGAGGGTGGAGAGGTGTTATTTTACCAAAATGGATGCTGAGAATTTGGGAAGTGACTGGGAGAAATCTGAATGGTCTTCCAACTCTGGTGAGAGGTAAATGTGAGATGTTTGGCTGAATTTACAAATGAGCTCCTTAGGTCTCAAGGCGAGTTGACTTTGTGGTGGCAAGTGAGTGGTCTTTGACCCAACATTCAGAATGAAACCAATCCCCGCGTTCCCCTGTCTCAATGCTGGGATTGTCCAAGCACCATCTGCATCATCAAGCTAAGGAGCATCCTGTGGTCCTTTTCTTTACTGAGATTTGGGGTTTGTGACTCAAAAGCCTTGGCAGTGGCTTTAACCCTCTCACCTCAAAGAACGATGTTTTTAAGGTCCTGCTGATAGCCAGCGGGGTTGAGCCTCTGTCTGAAGAAGGGGGAGGGCTCTTGGCGACTGTGCTGTGCCCCCATCATGCCCACCAACTGCCCGTGGCTCTCTGGACAGTTGTGTTCAGCTTGCAAAGGGCCTGCCCCAAAGAGCAGGCCATATCCCTGCCTGCAGACAAAGCAGGGGAGGGAATCCTGGGCCAGCATGGCCAAGGGCAAGGGACACTGGGGCCTGAGCCGCAGACTTACCCCAGGGCCTGCGTACTCCTGGGGCTGATGCTGAGTGGTGAAGACGCTGAGCCCTCGTCACTGGGTGAACATCTTGACCCAGCATCCTCATCAGCATATTTGGAGCATTTAGCTCGTTCCAGTTCAGTAATCTATTCAATGAAACTGGTATTCCTGACAGGAATCCCAAAGTGCCTTGTGGCTGCAGGCACGCTGGCTGCCCTGACAGCATGGCCACCTCCTCCTCCTCCTGTCAGAGAAAACCAGGTGACGTTGACATCATTAGCACAGATAACGGGAACACTGACAGCAGCTCGACACGGGCACGGGGGTCTCTGTGAGGGCTACGCAGACGCCACAGACCCACAGAGCCTTGGCCGCCTCACTGGACCAGCCTCACTCCCCACGCCTCTCCCTCCTGCTCCCTCCTCCACAGAGAGGGCATTTGCTGTTCTGGATTCTCCCTAGGTGGTGACTGACCCCTCAGGGACTGGCTTTGCTGCACAGCAAAGAAGAGAACCCTGCCTCTGGGTGGTGCTCTGCTAGGGACCGGAGCTTCCTCTTGCATCTCCTCCCGCTCCAGCTCCAGGCAAGGGGCCCCGTCTCCCACTTTCACCTGGTGCTCACCACAGGTTCCTGCTGCAGGAGGGCCCCCCAACACCCCCGCAGCTCATGGCCTGCTTGGTGCTGAGGATGGTGCAAACCCTTTAAACCTGCCGGTGACAGAGGCCCCTTGACCAGGTGGTAGGAGTGGGGGCTGTGCACAGACAGACAGACCTAAGGTCAAGTCCTGACCTGGCTGTCTCCTGGGACCATGACTTCCACCAGAGCTGGGCTGCGGTGGCCACATTCCCTCAAACAGGGACAGTGGCAGTACCGCCCTGTGGCGCTTGGGAAGATGGGTTTGCATGTAGCTAACATTTACTAACAGATGCTAAAATAATATGAGCTCCTTTGTATTATGATTTCATTGATTCTGTTGTTATTTTTATGATGAGGATGATGATAAGGTTGTTCTCAGTCCTGCAGATGCCTCTGACCTCTGACCTCTGCCCTGGGGCGGGGCCTTTTCCCTGCTTTTCTCTGGAAAGAACCACAGCACGCCATTTCCCTTCCCTTTGAGTCTGCTTTTTCCCTGTGTTCTCCTTGCATTACCAATGCTAATTCTCCAGCCGCCTGCCAGTCAGGTCCCTGCATATACATGAACAGCGCCTTCACAGTCTGGCGCGCTGGGCTGAGAGGCAGCTCCGCGGAGAGGGCGGATGGGAAGCCAGGGCCCAGCTGCCAGGGGGTCACCACTGCTCCCTCCTCTCTGATCTCTTTTCGTTCCATGCCCTCTTCTGGAGGCACCTGCTGGCAAGCAGGAGGATGGCGGCCCCTGTTACAGGCACCTCTCACTGGCATTGTCTCCCCTGTGTCAGTTCCAGGCAGGAGACCTGTATGCCCTACAGTAGCAGGAGGCTGGTCTTGGCACTGGCGTCCTGGGGGCACTGTCTCTTGGCCGAGTGGTCTCCTGGGCATTCCATCCTGGCACTTGGAGACCACTCTGGTGTTCAGTGAAGCTAAGCAGGAAAGCAACGTGATTGTAACAGCCCAGGAAGCACTGGCATGTCTTTATAATCCCAGGGGACCATGTCAGGGGGCATTGAAGCTCTGATGCTGAGGAGAAGCCATTACCAGGGTCTCCCCAGTCCAGGTTCAAGGTGATGGTGAGTGGAGATGATGCAAAATGGCTAGATTCAGACTCTGTGTAGAGGACCGTTGTGCCAGCGTTGGCTGTGGACATGAGTTAGGGCCGAGGGAGAGAAAAAGCAGAATCAATGATCACCAGGGCCTTGGCCTGTGTGACTGCTCAGATGGTGCCATAATTTATGAAAATGGGAGGACAGAAGACGAACAGGTGCATGCGGGCGCCCACCTGTGTGTAAAGTGGGACATAGGAAATCAAGAGTTCTTTTGTGAACGTGGCACATTTAAGAGACCCGCTAGACCTCCAGTGGCGATGACACGCATAGGAGATCTGTGAGTTTGGAGTTCAAGGGAGGGTTGGAGGCTGGAGACGCCGGCATTTCCATGCCCTGAAAGCCCTGGCCTGGGTGAGGACACACAGAGGGAGCAGGGGACAGGGATGGCCGGAGGAGTGTGTATGGCTACTCCACGTCTCACGCTGGTCCTGCCAGTCCTTCGTGCCCCCTTTTCCTGCTTGTTTTTCTCAGTGGCACTCACCCCCTCTACTCAGTTTAGGGGTGTGTGTGTGTGTGTGTGTTCAGGGGCATGTAAGTCTACAAAGTGGGCGGGCGCTTGCCCCTCTTTCGTCTATTTAGAGCTGTGTCCCTGCACCCATGCCAGGGCCCGGCACCTCGTAGGTGCTTCACAAACATTCATTGAATGAATCTGTTGTGTGAGATGAGGGCTGAGAACCAGCCGCTGGCTTGGACGGGACCGCAGTCATTGGTATTCATGACAAGATGTTTCCACGGCTTAACTGAGTTCTGTTCAAGGGAAATGAGAGACAGGAGCACAGAGGGAGGAGACAGAACTTGGGGAGGCCTTGAGGTGGTTTCCGTTTTCACTGGAGACAGGAGAGAGATCTAGCCAGCCCGGCGTGCACTGACCGGGTTATCCAGGACTGCAGGAGGGTGGAGGCGGCTGGCGTGAAGACAGACACAACTGAAGGCAGGAGCAGAGACCCGAGTGGGGAGAGCAGGGCTTGCGCACAGACGGGGTGTTCTGAGGTGGCAGCAGGGACACTCACCCACGGGAAGCAGGAGGAAAGGCAGAGGGATACCGTGGGGTAGATTTGGGGAGGAAAGAGTGTCACACTTTTCTTCTGCCTGTTCCCAGCTCCTGGAGATAGAAGTGAGGTCTTTACCCGGGAGAAGAGAAGGAGGAGGTGTAGAGGCCTAAGGAGGAAGAGGGGGCTGTACATGGTCGCCTCTGGAGGAAAGGAACACAAATGTACTGGGACATGTGCTGGAACCGCGGCCAATTTCAGGCGCATTTCATACCTGAGGTCCTACGTTTTACCTTCGGCCAGGTGGCAAGGCCATGCACTCTCCTCTAAGCCTTGGCTGTCCTGTTAGCGGTGAAGTTAAGCGGAGTGGGGATCACCCCCGGGGCCCTCAGCAAGCCCTGCACCGACCACAAGGGGCCGTGGGTGCCTTCAGAGCAGGCAGGTCTGAGTGGGAAGGCCTGGGCCAGGACCTGCAGGGGACACTGGATTCCAGCGAAGATGGTCCTGGCTCACTTCGACCCACCCAGGCTCCCGGGGACCCTGCACAGCAGGTCCATCTGCCGGGCAGCTCCCGCCAGGCCCCTGCTTCTGATTCCTACTGAGATGCCGGCTTGTCCCTTACACCAGGCCTGCCTTGTGCCCAGTCCACCAGTTGCCCTGGGCCTGCCCATCCTTTCTGTCCTGCACAGCCTCACCCGCCTTGGCAGCCCATGCCCATCTCTGACCTCGGAATGTTTGCCACTGGGTTCAGGTTCCCAGGGGCAAACACTGATGCCTCTCTTCTCCTGACTGGGGGGATACCCTCTGATCAGGTGGAACTGCAGAACCCAGCTCAGCCCTGATTAACCCCTCGGGGCTTGGCAGGAGTGGCTTTCTCGGATTAAGTTTCTTGGCAGAGAACTGGGAGGGATTTGAAATAACAGCACCACCACACTGCCCATTCCCAGCTCCAGAGGCAATTTGGAGTCCATTTCCCATGGCACTGAGGTTCTCCACTCACAGATGGCATTGTCAAAATCACGTGGGCCGCTTCCCTGTCTGTCTCTACCTCTACCTAGATTTACAGCTTTTCCAAACTCTCCCTGGTCTGTGTGCTCCCGGCCATCTGGGCGTCTATGTATGACCTGTGGGTTCCCCTGCCGTTGTGTGTCCTGCCAGGCTGCCCACTCGTCTCTCCCTCTGCCTGCACACACGCCTGCACACACCACATCCTGATGGCAGCCTACTCCTTCTTTTGGCTCACGTCTCAGAATCCACATGTACACATGGAGATCAACCCACCTCATCCTCAGCAACATCCTCCAGCTGACGACAGGCAGCGGGTGGTAACAGGAAGGCGGGTGCCACTCTATGTCCCCAGTGGGTGGAATGACATCTACTCTTAGGGTCATTCCATCTACCTCCCACTTGACCTTGGGGAAGTCACTCATCACTCTGGGCCTCAGTCTCCACATCTAAGAAATAGGGATACGGTGGACTGTCACTCAGAAGTAGCTCCAGGCTCTAACAATGAGATGTCACTGTACATCTAGGTCAGTTTACAGGTCTTTATAAATAACCTTGAGCCCAGCTGGTGTGGCTCAGTGGTTGAGCATCAACTCATGAACCAGGAGGTCACAGTTTGATTCCCAGTCAGGGCTCATGCCCCAGTTTCAGGCTCCATCTCCAGTGTGGGGCATGCAGGAGACAGCCGATCAATGATTCTCTCTCATCAGTGATGCTTCTATCCCTCTACCTTCCTCTCTCTGAAATCAATTAAAAAATGTTCTTGAATCTATGATGTATGGTCCAAATCTCAAACATGAAACATTAACAGCTACCATTTGCTGAAGAATTATTCTCACCATGTTAAGGACTTGACATGCTTTATAGTATTTAATTTTTACAAAACCCAAATGACCTTGATCATCAAAGTGTGATCCCTGATACCTGGGAACCTTTTTAAATGCAGAATTTCAGGCTACATCTCCAAACCTTTTTAATCAGAATTGGCATTTTAACAAGATCTCCGGGATGCTGAAAATGACATAATGTCATTATCGATCCTTATTTTACTGAGAACTGAACTGGGTGAATAATTTGTCTGAGGTTGCACAGGTAACACATGGCAAGCCTGGGTTCTGAAACTGGCTTCTCTGACTTCAATGCTCACCACTACAGGCTCTGTATTGTGAGGATGTCACACACACACACACACACACACACACACACACACACACCCTGCACATGGGGAGCAGAGGACAGCCATCCAAGGCATCAGTGCTCATGATCTGAAATGCTCAGACCAGACACCAAACAAGCTGGGAGCCATCCGTCCCCTCCCTGGAAGGGGGTGTAGCAGCAGGGATGCTGAGCTGGGGATGAGGAGATTTCACCTTTACCAGCTGTGTGATCTCGGGCATGGATGGTCATCTCTCTGAGCCGCTGGCTCTTCATTGATAAAGGGAGATGATCGGGCCAGATGTTAAAACAATTTAGCTCTGTTGTTATTCTTTTGTCTTGCAGGTGATTCTGTTTTGACAATCCATATGCTTGAGAAGTTTGTCAGTGTTTCTCTTTGATGTCAATTACGGCTTGGCAGTGGAGTTTGCTTGGGGTGGCCAGGAAAAGGAAGTGAGGGGTTGTTACAGAATGTATGAGTTCTCAAGCACAGGCAAATCAGATGGCCTGTGTCAGTCGCTGCCTGTGATTATTCTGAGCCTGTTTGTGGGATGAGAGGCCCCTCCATACATCACTCCTAGAACCTTCTCAAGGGGTTTATGGAGCAAGGACAGCTGGTGCCTGCGGCTTTATGTCAGTTGGTGTGATCCTCAAACGGGGAAGGGCCTATAACACTCCAAAGGCTGAAGCCCGAATATATTTAATTCCTTCTGAAGGGTCGGGGTTATTTCTCCAGCGGGAGTACTAATGGGATTCTAATACCCTGGCAAATGGGATTTTTTACAACTGCCATTCTGCAGTGACTGAGATGGCGTGTCACTGGGACAGCCCCATAAATCCTGCCATGGGCTCTGAGAAGGAGAAAGGAGGGGACCACAGGGCGGGAGGGCTCACCCAGGGTGCCACGTGGTGGTCCACTGAGGGGGTGGCTCCAGACTAGTTCTCAGGATGAATGGCTCACTCCACTAGGAATAGAGAGAAGCCATGGGAATGTGGCAATGTCCACAGCCCCGAGGCCTAAGAGAAACCAGGCGAATTTGATGGAGGCAGTGGACCTGAGTGAAATAGACTTTACTCTTTGCCTCTTTCTTTTTCCATTTGGTTTTCTAAGGCCTCTGTTTCTGAGGGCTTGTGAGCAGCAGGCTTAAGGATACGCGTGAAAAGTAGGTACCTGTCCTTTTAAGGCCAGCAGAAAGGAACCTGCAGGAAGGCTCATGCTGCATTGTATTCACCGGGAACATGCAGTCGGGCCCGTGCTGGTGTTGGGATTAAAACAGATGCTTCTGAGCAAAATCGTTGCTAGAAAATGATAGCTATTTTGAGGGATAGATGGTTAATGTTCAGGGGAGTTAGTTAACCTTAAGCACGAGTTCCCTGGGGATCTGTCCCTGTGGCTCTCCCCGTCCCTCCTTCCAATGTCGCACTCCCGTCCTCCCTGCCTGGCCCGCCAGCTAGGGAGGCTCGCACCCTGACCCTGGCTCCGCGTCCCTCAGCTCCAGCCTGGAGAAGCAGAGCCCATTAAGGTGGCATTTTCTCCATCAAAGTGAAACCGCTCCTGGCCTGCTCCATGCTCCTGTCAGTGCTATTCTCTGGGTGCAGACGGGGAATGGATGGTCGGGTCTTTGCACCGGCTCTCCTTCTCTGTTCTGCCATCAAAGTGTGGGGATTGGAGCCTGAAAACGCTTGGTTCAAATCTGGCTCTAACTCTCACTAGTTGTAAATTGCGGTCAATGTCCTAACTTCTAAATGTCTAATAGCATCAGCCTCAATTTTCAATTTGAATAGCAATCCCTCTGTGTGGACGGAAGTCGGCGTGTTGTATCCTAAGCCAGGTTCTATCCCCAGCTTACTGTGTAGTTTGGGGAAGTTACTTAACCTCTTGGACACTCCAGTGCTTTAGGTTGAAGCAGTGTGAAGACCATAGTCTCTGAGGCTGTGGGTAGGATCCGAGATGATGGACATGAGCACTTTATAAATTGTGTGGCCCTGTGCTCCAGGCCATGAGAACATCTGAGCAATGCTTTTTTTTTTTTTTTAAATATATTTTATTAATTTTTTACAGAGAGGAAGGGAGAGGGATAGAGAGCCAGAAACATCGATGAGAGAGAAACATCGATCAGCTGCCTCCTGCACACCCCCCACTGGGGATGTGCCCGCAACCAAGGTACATGCCCTTGACCAGAATCAAACCCAGGACCCTTCAGTCCGCAGGCCGACGCTCTATCCACTGAGCCAAACCGGTTTCGGCCTGAGCGATGCTTTTAGGAGCTCATCGTTACACGTTCCCCTGAGACCCACAGTATATGGACATGCCTCTGAGCCGGGAAGCCAGGTGGCTGGTGGACACAGCCTCCTGGGATCAGCAGCAGGAACCTGTGTCCACCAGCAAAGTTCAGACGGAGCCAAGTCACCCCCGCAGGGCCCAAGCCAGGTGGGTGAGTCCAGCAGATGTGGCTAGAACAGCAAAGTGGGGGTAGGGGGAGAGGGAGAAAGCACAGTGGCCCCAGCCCTACTTGAATCAAAGTGAAATGGAGGCCATCTGGCAGCCAGCGACCCTGGGTCTTGGCCTGCTCCTGGCCAGGAGTCCCACGTTAGTCATGCCATTATCCTGCAAACTCTCAAACACCCCTCAGCCACCCCGGTTAAGGATGGTTGAAATAGAGCTATGTCAGTTTTTCCCAACCTTATTCTACAATCCAAGGCCTCATGTAAGCTTGACATTGGGGTTGCGCTTAAAAAAAAAAAAATCATCCATAAAACAAAACAAAACAAAAAATAAGCAAAAACTCTGAGGTTATACATATTTCATGACTGTGTCCAATCTCTGTTTAGGACTGATTTTTCCCCATCCCCGATTGCAGGAAGCCAGAAGGATGGGATTGTTGTCTTGGGCAATCACAGGCTGAGGCACCTGGCAGCTCAGCCCTCCCCCTCCTCTTTCTACTTGTCAGTAGGCAACAGCCCGCTCCATTCTGTCCCCAGCGCCCTCCGCTCTTAGGCACAAACAGAGGCATTTCCCAAGTCCCATGATAACTGGGAGCACTTTGCAAAGCCAGTCTCTGTATCAGAGGGTGACCTTTCAGAGCATGAATGCACGAGGCCCAGCCCTGTGGTCCAGGCAGAGCTAAGCCAGAGCTCTCTGCTGTCCAAACAGATCCCACTGACACATGAAGGGGCTAGAGCGTGAACCACAGCTCAGGTACAGAGAACACAGTTCCACACTGCAAACCCCACTGGCAAAGGCCAGGCCTGATCAGCAAATCTCTCCTTAACGGGGAGCCCAGTGGCCAAGAGCCCTGGGGACACAAGTGAGTCCAACTCCTGGCTGCTCCTTTCCTTCGACTGCCACTTGGTGCGCACACACTGAAGCATGGACTAAATCGATGACAGAAATAATTTGTTCTGTGTTTGTTCATTTGTCTCCTTGTTCACTTTCTAAGTGTATTTAAAGTCTCCATCTGTGTTGTTGCTGCTGGGCACCAATCTCAAGGTCTCAGCGGCTCCTTCCTGCTATACTAGGTCTGTTTTGCCCTGGCTTGGTCCAGGCAGCCCAGGCAGAGGCTCCTAAAAAATGGAGCCCTGTGCCCGGCCAGCATGGCTCAGTGATTGAGGGTTGACCTATGAACCAGGAGGTCACAGTTCAATTCCCGGTCAGGGCACATGCCCTGGTGGGCTTGATTCCTAGTGTGGGGCGTGCAGGTGGCAGCCCATCGATGATTCTTTCTCATCATTGATGTTTCGAACTCTCTCTCCCTCTCCCTTTCTCTCTGAAATAAAAAATATATATATTAAGAAAATACTCAGTGGAGCCCTGTGGAGACAGCCCAGGCTCCACTCCCACCTGGCTGGAGAGCTGCCAGCCGACACCTGCAGCTGTGCCCCTCGCAGACTCGGGCTGAAGAGCCAGTGCACAACGGCCAGGGTGGCTCCTGCCTGCGAGGCTGCTCCTCCTGCCTGTGAGGCTGCTCCCCCTGCCCGTGGTGCTGCTCCTCCTTGAGCTCAGAGGGATGCTCTCATGCCCCTCACTCCCTGGACATCACTGACTGTGCAGAGTTAACACAGAGGCAGGGTCCTGTCCACTGCTGAGGGTGTGCACCCAGTGGCACCTCCTTTCTAGAAAGAACCAACCTGACCTGTCAGGGCTGCCACCAGAAAGCCTCCCTTCACCAGTGTGTTGGAGGGACACTGTGCTGAGCTCACAGAGAAGGAGCTATGGCTTCCGCACCCAACCTCTGAGGCTTCCATAGCAGATGACAGAGACGGCAACGGGCCATGGAGAAGGCCGAACCAGCAGGCTGGAAGTACTGAGAAAACGTTTGTGTACAAGGCAGGGGCTGGCTCCTCCGGGAGCCCGTGACGGGAGGGGAGCAGGTGCAGGTTGTGGGAGAGGGGATGAAGGAATGGGAGCTTCCTTCCTTAAGTCGTCCTTCCACCGTGATGTGGTGAGGACAGAACGAAAGAAGCAATATCAAAGTGCTTTGAACTTTTTTTTAGGCTCAAAGGAGCTTTAAGGATCTAAGGTATTATGATTATCTCTTAACCATGTGATAGTATTGACTACCTGGGGAGGATGGTGGGGTGTCTCTGGCTGCCTGGGCAGAGTCCTTGGAAGTATTTATAGGTCTTATCATGTGCAGGTCCTTGGCAGAGGGAGATGCAGAGGGAGATTTATAAAGGTGGTAGGGGGCCAGAGGTTACGTTTTAGCTTAATTATGTCTTGGGAAGTGGCTTTCTGCCAAGTCACAGCCCCTGGGGAGAGACTCTAATGTGCCCTTCACTGAGGCACCGTCACCTCCTAATAGACACCATCACTTTGTGGCATTTTCTCACGGCTCCTGCTCAGACACTGATGCTCCCACGCCCTGGCGTCGGGCTTCACCAGGAAAAGTTATTACTGACGATGGTAATAATAATAATAGTCACCGACTCCTTCAGGAATGTTCCAGGTGAGAAAGCATAAGAAAATTGTCCCTAACATAAACACTTTGATTTCGTTGCCTACGTTGGGATTGTTGCTGCAGCTGATAGAGTGGAAAAGCCACAGATTTCAGAGTTGGAGAAAATGGGGCGTGAATCTCTGCCCTGATACCTACTAGTCTCAGAGTCCTTGGCAAGTCCCTCGACTTGGCTACGTCTTGGGGTTCTTATCTTTAAATGTAGAGAATGTTAATATCTCCCTCATAATGTTACTGTAATTCGAATGGGATGGGCCACATGAGGCGCTCGCTCACTGCCCAGCACATAATGACTCCCAAGTAATATCTGCGATTATTAACATGAGCATTATTGGCACGCTCTGCGAAGCCTCGGAGCCACCGCTTGATGGTCTGAAAGTGCAGGTACAAGAGGCCTAATGAATCACAATCTCTATACTACTAGGTGTACCAGTTAATAATGCGGATTTTTTTTCAATAGATGGAGTTACACATGTGTTGATACATATGCGATTTGATATGTATGCTATTTTGTCGTATTGCTCCTTCAGATGACCACTTGTTCCGACCGAGGGCACACGCACTTTTTGAGCAGCACTTCAAAACGTACGAAGAAGTGGAAAATTGGGTCTCTGAATGGTTTGCCTCAAAACAAGAAAAGTTCTATTTGGACGGTATTACCTGAAAGACATTACTTTGAATAAAGCACTTTTGATGTTTCTCTTGTAATTATCATGGGTTTTTTGGATTACAAAATCCGAATTTTTAACAGGTTAATAGTTAATCCGCACTATTAACTGGTTAATAGTTAATCCGCATATTTAATTGGTTAATAATTAAGCTGCATTATTAACCATAATAATGCGAATTTTGTAATCAAAGAAAATACGATAATTTCAAGAGAAACATCAAAAGTGCTTTATTCAAAGTAATGTCCATCACTAGCTACACATTTCCCCCATCTTTCAGGTAATTTGTGGATACCGTCCCAATAGAACTTTTCTTATTTTGAGGCAGACCATTCAGAGACCCAATTTTCCACTTCTTCGTACATTTTGAAGTGCTGCTCAGAAAGTGTGTGTGCCCTTGGTCATCTGAAAGAGTGATACAACAAAATAGCATACATATCAAACCGCATATATATCAACATATGTGTAACTCCATCTATTGAAAAATTCCACATTATTAACCGGTACAACTAGTAAATCTCCTTTTTATAATGATCTCCTTTTATACCAAAACTCAGAATCCCTGGCCTAACTCGTGGTTTTGGTGAGGATTAATTTAAATGATGCATGTCACGAACCCAACACAGTGCCCAGCTCATGGCGGCGTCTCAATACCTGTTCTTACTGGAACTGGGAGAGCCTGTGGCATCAGAGAGCATTGCAAAGAACAGGCTCTTTCCCATAAGTGGCACTTCCACCTCTCTGCTCAAGATCTTGGTGCTGTGTCTCCTTTTCTGCCATCAACAGGAGCCCGTAATGTGGGGGATAATTAAAGGCAAAAGGACAGAGCTGGATGGAGTCACCTGCCCAGAGAGCAGGTAACCGATGAGGTAGGAGTTCTCCCGAGTTCAAGGTGAGAATTGGGAAGATCATTTTCTGCTGGAGTCAGGCACATTATTTTAGGAATGTGCGATTCTGGCCTTGGAGGCCAAGGCTGGTTCAAAACAATAATTCACCATTAATGAACTTGCAGAGTTATGGCCCTGGGATCAGAGCTCCCCTCTCGTTCATGTGGGCAGTTTGGCTGCATCAGGTGTTCAGGCATAGAAATGAGACACGTTTCAGAGAGATTGCACACATAAAACTTCTTGTGAACGCCAGCTAATTTACAGGCATCTTTGTTTAATTATACGAGATACTACCTGGTAGGGCTGAGCAAATGAGTCTATTCTCCACCCAGATTCTAGGTGGAGAAATAGTCACAAAGAGAAGGTTTTGTGACTGGCCGGGGTGGCTCAGTGGTTGAGTTTTGACCTATGAACCAGGAGGTCACGGTTTGATTCTCCTTCAAGGCTCATGCTTGGGTGGTGGGCTTGATCCCCAGTGTTGGGGGTGCAGGAGGCAACCAATCAATGACTCTCTCTCATCATTGATGTTTCTATCTCTTCTCTCTCTCCCTTCCCCGCTGAAATCAATAAAATATTTTTTTAAAAGAGGAGACTTTCTAACTTTTGCAATGAGTTTATTCATCACATTGATAAATGTGCGTGTTTGTGTGTTGTTTTGTTAAAGAAGTACAGGAATAGAGAAGGCACTGCTTGATTGAGGTTTCCTTTAATTAATGTTTCCCTTGTAGAGCGTGCCTTTAATTTCTCAGAGTACTTTTCCATACATTATCTCACCTGACTCACACAAGGGTCCTGTGTAGCAGGAAGCAGGTAGGATTTATTTCCTGTAATAGATGGAGAAACTGAGGCATCAGCCCTTCAGGCAGTGCGTCCATTGCTGGAGCTGGAACCTCCGGGTCAGACTCTCCACCTGCACCCTTTCCACAGGTGACCCCATCCCTCTTGGGAAGTAACACCTGGCCTATGAGGAAATGTGTATTATATTAACTTGACATTGGGGGATGGAGCACTTGGAGATGGCACAGAAGAATTTCTTGTGTGACAGCTTGGGGAGAAGGTTGCCGCTTGCGGTCTCTCTCTCCTCTGTAATGTAAAAAATAATCTTTTTGCCTCCTCCTGGGTTCCTTTTAAGTGGTTTCCACAGACATAGATACAGAGCCGCTGTAGATTGCATTTCAGGGTTGGTTGCTGGAGCAGGAAGGTGGCCATGCAGACCAGGTGGCTGTCAATCTTGATTTGGAGGCGTAGGGGGTGGGAGAAGGGTCACCATTGGGATAGCTGTGTCCTGGCTCAAGGAGTGCACAGGCTGATGGGAAGTCTTTGCTAGTTTGGGCACAGCCTCAAATCTTTTAGGCAATGATCAGAAACTCTGACTTCTCCTTGCCCGTGCTGTGGCCCAGGACTGAGCTGCTGATTGGTCTCAATTTACAGCGATCCCAATCATGCCCTGCAAACGGATGCCTGATTGCGTGTGCTCCTGAGACACTTGTGAGAGATTCTCAATAATGAGATTCTCTGGCTGCCTGAGTCACCTGCCAAACAAAGACTCCAGGTCACTGTGATGGAGACCCTTCCCTTTTAGTGTCAGCCCTGCCCTTTCTCTGCCGTGCAGTATGAATACCAGCATCGTGCACCCGGACAGCTCAGTCCCAAGCACTATTATTAACAGGCAGAAATGCTACAAATGCTGGCAGGTGGTGGCGGGAAGATCTGACTGAGCCTGCCGCATTCTGCTTGCTTACATGTTAAATCCTATGTCTTACATACGCCCTTTCTATATCCTTCTTAATTGGTTGCCCAAGCATCAATCATTTTGTTTAGCTGCCTAGAGCGGGATCCAGTCTCTTTGGCATAGCTCTTCTTTGTTTCTGTTCAGACTCAGGCAGAATGGCCTTGTAATCCTTGGCGTGGTCCCAGAAGAGACTTTATAAGACCCATGTACCTGTATTCACCTGCCTTGAGGCCTTAGTCTATTAGCCCATTTTCCAGCCAGAGTCTCCATTCGTTTAACTTCTCTCCCTTTGCTTTCCCATTCTCCGCCCCTCCCTCCAGCCCCAGCCCCCGCTGCCATCCGAGGTTGTGTGCCCATCTGTACCACTCGGTATTCTGGATGCCCGCTCAGCCGTTGGAATTAGCGCTAGCACAAACATCCTCATTTACATGGAATGCACAGAAGGTGACATTCTGCCTGTAACAATAGGTTATAATTATCATGTCTCTCATTTGTATTCCATTTGCCAGCTTCGTGAATTGTTTTCACACGCCTTACCCCATTTGATTCTGCTTACAATGCCGGAAGGTAGGCAATTACTTATTCATTCCTTCCCTGGCCAAATATTTATTGCGGTGATTAAGACAGGCACAGCTCTGCCCTGGTGCCGCTTATATTCTAGACCAGCTCGTTACTACTTTCCCCTCTTTACAGCTGGCCTGGGGTCCAGACAAGTGAAAAGACTCACGTCACTCCCAACAAGTGCACGAGTGAGAACTGGAACCCAGATCTAAGCACATTTCCCCAGGACTTCCTCGCTTCAGCGGGCTGAGTCTCTGAGGATGCAGGGAGTCCACATCACACAGGGGCTGTGTTTCAGAAGTGGAGTACTTGGAATTCAGGAAGCATCCCCCCATAGAAATGGTTATAAATGGTGCCTATGTTACAAGGCCGTTCAACAAAAGCCCAGTTAACTCATTTAACCCATAATATAGCTGAAGCATGCTATTAATAGGACAATTTCTTCCACTGCTACCCCATTGGGGAGGTATTTCATTGGGCTCATTCAACATGTATGCTATGTGAATAAAATCAACTTCGGGCCTTTAAGACTTCCTTAGTTGCTCATTGTAGGCAGGGCACCAATCCACTGTAACAGATCCCCTTTCTTCCTTTTTTAAAAAATTTTCCTCAGATTTTCTGCTTTCTCTCTATATATATTTTTTTAATGTTTTGCAAGGAGCTAATGTGGGTAAGCACCCAGCTTAGTTTGTGTGAATTGCATGCTATTAAGTGAGTAAGTGATTGTCTGGCTTAAGGACAACTATATGGCTGTTTCCATAGATACCTGATCATAACGACTAATTAGACTAACATTTTATCCAAAGCCTATTTCAAGGGCATTTCAGTTGCAACATACCCCAAATGTCCTATATTGCAGGTATATCTATTTTTTATTTCTCTTTAGTAGCATCAGTAAGTAACCTCTGATGCCTTTAATGAATAGCAATTAGGAGTTTTGCCATTTGATGTGTGGAACATCAGGCCTCACCTACATCCAACAGTAATCCGATGAGCTCCTTCCAGGGTCGCTTTACAGGGAAAAGCCCTGAGTCCAAATAAAGAACCAAGGTTTTTAATTTAATTACCTCTCCTTTCCTTCCCCTGCCCCCATCTTCCATTTGAGGCATCACTGGGACCTGAGCAGAACCTGCTTGGAGGGGGAGGTGTGGAGTTACTTATGACCAACACAACTCTTCTTTGCCTCGGGGCTTCATGGGAAGCAGCGACTTTTGTTTAGTTTCTGCATTAGTGCCTAGGAGGTGGCAAATAGTCTTGAACCTCTATCCTCATCTGCTGTTGTATCATAGAATTACCAGATAATGAAACATCAAATTTCTGAGGGATGCTATAATTCCTCTAGAGCCAGTAAAGTAGGAGCTATAATAATGATAATAGTAAAGAAACACTAGTAATAATAATAATATTTATTGAGCATCCAGTGTGTGGAGACACTGCTGTGCGTGGGTACCTTATAAAGACTGGTTTGAGTCCTCCTGAAAATCAGATATTATCCACAGTTTCAAGATAAACAAATTAAGCTTAACAAGTTTAGGTGATTTGCCTTAGACCTTAAAGCTTATACATAGGAGAGATAAAATTTGAAAGCAAAAGTCTGTTGACTCCACAACACCAAGAAGTTCAAAGGACTCTGGGAAAATCCAAAGTCTATTATCTTTAATACCTGCCCACCACCCTTAGGTGGTATCCAAGATAGCAGTTTGATTTATAAATGCCCTTAGATCTCGAATCTTTCATAGAAACTCAGAGAGCAAGAGGTGCTTTTTAAAAATTCTTCCAGCCCTGGCTGGTATTTCTCAGTGGTTACAGAATCAGCCCCAGCACTGAAGGGTATCAGATTCAATTCCCCATCAAGGTTACAGATCTGGTGCCTATGGGAGGCAACCAACTCATGTGCTTCTCTCACATCCATCTCTCTCTCTCTCTCTCTCTCTCTCTCTCTCTCTCTCTCTCTCTCTCTCTCTCTCCCCCTTTCTTTTTTTATCTTTCTCCCTTCTCCCTTCCTCCCCCCCTTCACTCTCTCTATAAATCAATGGGAAAAATATCCTTAGGTGACGATTAATAAAAAAAAAATTCTTCCCAATACAATTGATCTCTGATGATTGACTACGATTCTGTCCTTTGCGTTTTGTGACAGCTGCCAGTCATTATTGGCATGCATGGATCCTTACCTTGATGACTTAATGAGTTAAAAGCTTTGCATGCATACTACCCTTATGGGGAAAAATTCTCTGAGAACTTCCATTCAGCAAGGCTCCATCCAAGGACATACTAAACAGAATCAGCATATGTGAGTGAAATATCCCAACTTCTCCAAATGTGACTAAGACGTCCATGTCCATGTCTCACTGCCACCTGCTTCCCCTTTGTAATCTCTGAAGACCTTCATGCCCAGCGGTTTCATAAATCCATCTTGCTCTCATGAAGATCAGCTCTGGGTTCCTGGATTAAAGAATTATGACCAGTAATCAAGCTCATGGGTGTATGTTGATTAATGTCTGAGGTCACCCAAGATCCTCTCTCTCTCTCCAAGGTCAGCATCTGTAGCCTGACTTTTGAGCAAGTTTTAGTTTTCTTGGGACCATTGATAACTGCAATTAATGGCAGGAGAGATGACCGAGGACAGTGGTCGGCAAACTCATTAGTCAACAGAGTCAAATATCAACAGTACAACAATTGAAATTTCTTTTGAGAGCCGAAAACCGACTTCTGCGCATGGGCCCTGAAGTTTCAGTCACACTGTACGTGCGCCCCACACGTGTTATTTTGTGGAAGAGCCACACTCAAGGGGCCAAAGAGCTGCATGTGGCTCGCAAGCTGCAGTTTGCCGACCACTGTCTTAGGCGATCAAATGCATTGCTAACATTTGCAGAGCTGCAGGGAAAAGCACCCTTATTTATAGGCATGCTGTTTCACCTTTAGCTGATGTGAGTGTAGACATAAAACAAAATGATCTGCTGAAATCTTCACTGACATGCATCTGATAACAGCTACTGTGCAATCCACAGTTACATTGATGAGCTACTCGGGAGTGTTTCTGTAAAACAGAGTCTTCTCGCTGGGAAAAGCTTTCTCCAGGGAAACAGACTTATTTGAGTGAAATCAAAACAAGATTAAAGAGTGATTAAAGTGCTGCTAATACAACCCATGTAGAAAGGTTGGGGGACCTGGGATTATTTAACCTGGGACAAGATAGCTGTACAGACATTCCAGGCAAACTTCGTGTCCAAAACATTCCCCAAACAGTGTTTTCCTCTGTCTCCACAGAGTGCAGAGCCCGGGGAATGATCTAAAGCTGTATTCTTAGGGATTTAGGTCAGTCAGTGGCTCTGCATGTTAAAAATAACTTAGCGACCATTTAAAACATACTGATGCCAGGGTCTAACCTGGGATTAATGAATCTCCAGAGGTGAGACCCAAGCATTAGCATTTTTAAGAGCTCTGCTGGTGGTTCTAATATGGAGCCAGAGATGGGAACTACTGATTTGACTAAAGGGGTGGATTTCCTGAATACATGTGTCCCGAAAACTGGTCAGGAAAGCATCTGTAGAGGTCTTTAAGATTTAGGTGAGTCCTACTTGCGCTGGATTGGTTGTGGCTATGCCAGTTGACTTAATAGCTCCATGTCTGACTGGGCCATTTTTTTTTTTTTCTGCTACTGAGTGGCCTAAGAGCCTCAAGTCACAGAGAGTATCTCAGCATAAGTTCTCAATTAATACTTGTTGAATGAATGAATGGATAGATGGATGAATGCTAAAAGACCTCAAAGGAGGGAAGCTGGTAATGAATTTTAGGAATGGCTTCTTAAAGTAAGTGATGCTTATACTAAGAAAATGCCACTAAGACATTGTGATTCAAAAATATCTGCTAGGCCCTCGATTTTCATATCAAAGAGTTGGTAGAGATAGAAGTCAAAATGCAAAGGTTAACAAGGAAGGGGGTAGATTAGAAGTGGGGGTAGTATATGTTGACCACTCATTTAAAAAAAAGTGTAGAAGTAAAATGAAGAAGAGAGAGTAGGTCTACCTGGAAAATCCCCTGTGTAAGATTGGATATGGAGAGGAAGGATTGTGGGGAGGAGGTGGTAAGATGCTGGGCAGGGTAGCCTTGCTGAAGGAAGAGGCTCCTAGGAGAGAGGATGGGGACACAGGTAGAAGACTCAGAGTAGTGCAGGTGTCCACTGGTCCAGTTAGCTAATGCTGGGAAATAATCTACCTGAACCTTGCTGATCTGTGGACCAGCAATTTGGACAGAACTTGGCTGGGTAACTCTTCTGCTACATGAGGTATCAACTAGGGTAGTTGCTGATATCTGGCTGGTATTGGTCTAAAGCAGGGGTGGGCAAACTTTTTGACTCGAGGGTCACAATGGGTTCTTAAACTGTACTGGAGGGCCGGAACAAAAGCATGGATGGAGTGTTTGTGTGAACTAATATTAATTCAAAGTAAGTAAAGGAGCGGAGGGGAGAGCAAGAGAACCCTCTGCTCTTTCGGCTCTGCGGGCCGGATAGAACAGCCGAACGGGCCGGATCCGGCCCGCGGGCCGTAGTTTGCCCACGGCTGGTCTAAAGGGTCCAAGAAGGCTTGGCTCACATGCCCTGCTGCATGGGGAGGTCATACTCACCTTGGCTCCTTTTCTTCTTCACACAGACTCTGGACTTTTCTACGTGGTCTCTCCAGGACGTCTGCTGGACTTTTATTTGATAGCACAGAGCTTTGAGGGACCCAGACAAAGCTGCCAATCCTCTCAGGCTGGCCGGCACTGGTATACTGTCACTTCTCTGTGCTCTGTTGGTCTAGCAAGGCACTGAGGCTGGTCCAGATTCAGGGAGGGGGCCGAATCCCCTTCTCCATGGCCGCACTCTCAAGTGCCTTGTGGCCATCTTCAATCTGCCATAGTTACTCTCTAGATGGAACCTATGAACAAAGAAAGATCAATTTTGAAGTAGCAAATAGTGAAGGTTCAGTAGCACATACATTGAATTGCCTATACATGTCAGTAAAATGGGGATTGAGGCAAAAGGACCTAGATGGGCTCTGGTATAAGGCTGACCTGGCTTCTGACCCAAGCCGTTACTAACCAATTCATGTTGGACCCTTTCCTTCTCCATACAGTATGGTTAATAGTAAGGCCTACCTGAGCCTGAAACTGGGTTCTTCAGGAAGCAGAATCTGAGACAAAGATTAGCAAAAAGTTGTCGGTTGGGGAGTGCCCTTAATGTCGACATCTGTGGAAAGGTGGAGACTGAAGCATGATCGAGCGGAGCAACAACTCTAGGTGTGAGGCAGACCATTCATCACCTGTTGGACCTCACAGGGAGCAGTTTCAGATCATTCTAGCAGGCTGAGATGGCCAGGTTGCTACTGCATCTTTGGATGTGGCCACCTGGGGAAGGAACATGGCCCTTGAGCGAGAGGGCTCTCTCTCTCCAGCTGGTGGGCTTGCTAAAGGGGCTGATAGCTAAGGGCATCTGCTGGTGGCACACCTAGCAGCTGGGCAGAAATGCCTCATTGGAGGGTGCTGCGGGGTGTGAGTGATCCTTACAGACACCAGCACAGCTCTTGTACACCGTGAGCGCTGTTTAAATGCCAGCTTTTGTTTGCCAGGCGTGGTTGTGATGAAGGGCTTCTGGGCTCGAAGTAAAACGCAGTTTGCTGACCGATGATGTGAAGACCAGAAGACAGCTAGTGCGCATGTGTGAGCGCTGCATCAGCATTCAACAGAGTCTGGGTGGGCAAGGAGTCAACGGTAGCCAGTAAAAGCCCAGCTAATAGACTGGGAAAATTTGGGAAATTGCTAATACTTTCCCAGGCCAGTGTCAATAGGTAGCACTCTTCTTCTCTGTGTGAATGAATGAAAAAGCCATGATCTTTTCCATGATCACTCGGCATTGCTAGGGCATGAGGTAATGGAAAGGTAATGGGCTCTGAGTTCAGATCCCAGCTCTACTTTCACCAATTGTGTGCACCTTGGCAAGTTTATTGATCTCTCTGATCATCTGTTTCCTGGTTTTAAAATAGAGATCACATGGCAAACTTACAACAGCGCTTAGCGGTAATCTTATATAATAAAAGCCTAACATGCTAAGTGTCTGACCGTTTGACTGTTTGACCAGTTGCTATGACATGCACTGACCACCAGGGGGCAGATGCTCCGACCGGTAGGTTAGCTTGCTGCTGGGGTCCAGCCAATTGGGACTGGGCGAGATGGGCTGGACACGCCCTGGAGCCTTCCTGTGGTCCCTCCCTGGTCCTGACCCTGCACCATTGGGGTCCTTGTCTTGGCCTGTGCCCTCTCGCAATCCAGGATCCCTTGGGGAATGTCCGCAGGCCAGGCTGAGGGACCCTACCGGTGCATGAATCTGTGCACCGGGCCTCTAGTGTATATATAAATTGCTTGGAATAGAGGTATGGGATCAACAAGTGGAACTTTTTAGGGTAGATGCGGTCACTGTGAACTGCTTCTTTCTCCATGCAGAAAGTCCATCTAGGATGAATCCCAGAGCATTAGATGCCACTTAAAACGTGGGTGAAGCATCCTGTGTCAAGTGCCCTTGCAAGCGTGTGCGCTTGCTCCCATGTCACAGGTACTATGGAGGATGGGGGACAACAAATTGCTGCCTTTCACAGACAAGGCAACTGAGGCTCTGAGATGCCAAGGGCCCTGGAGTGCATTAAGTGGCATTGAACCCATGATTTTGACTCCAAGTCCTTTTTTTCCCCTGCGTCACAATGGCCCTAATTGGAGGCCCAGATGCAGTGTGTCTCTGCATTCCAGGTCCGACAGGGGTCCTGGGTCCGAGCAGTGCCCAAAGGATATGTTTAGGGTTTCAGATGAGGAATCAGCACAGGCTGGAGTGTGCGCCTCCACCATCAGCTTGGACTGTCAGCTTTCTTCGTAATGATTAAAAGAAGGTAAAGGCGGCGGAAAAGAACTAAAGAAATCATCTCTGTACATTTTAATCTGGGTCCTTTTTGAGCGGTGTGATAAGGCAGATGTGGAAATGTCAGCCTCTCCTTATCTCTAATTGACTCAGGTAGAGGCAGCTCTAATCCTTGTGTGCACAGGAGCCTGGAAGACAGAGATGAGGCCAATTGATTTCTCCTTTTTAATTAACAGATGCGCTGCTTAAAAACAATAGTCTATTGGGGGCACTTTGGGAGCAGGAGGGGACGTGAGAGGGGTGCCTCCATGGCAGCCACATTTAGAGCAATACTGACAAGTGTCAGCATTTGATTGGAATCAGGCCTGAGCAGGGCTAAGTGATGTCCCATCACGGGCGTGGTCCCAGAAGCTGCTGGCAGGGTGACAAAGGAGCTTGCGTTTTCCTCCATGCTCCAGTGGGCAGACCCTGGGATTTGCCAGGCATTGTGTGTGGCGTAGGTGGTGGACCGCAAGGTGTCCATTTATGCAAATTGTCCCTCAGAAGGCCCCCTACGTTGGTGCTTGTCCAGGGCAGGTCATGAAGTTAATGGTTTCCATCCTAGCTGTTCCCAAGCAATGGGAACTCACCTGGTCTATGTGAGAAGTCTCATTCATACGACTGAATAGAATCCGGGGTAGCTTTGCCCACATCTTGGCTGATGTGCCCACGTGTCTTCCCCACCCTGACTTTCGGCACCTAACTCACTGCCTGTTCTCATCCCTGTGCCTGGTATAAGTGGTTGGCTTTTGTCCTCATTCTGGAAAGTCTCCATATTCTGAACTCCAGACTCCTTGGCTGCTGCCTTTATTTTCTACAAAATCACGTCTATTCTCCCTCCCTGGGAGCTGACCCTCCTGTTCTGCACTCTCCTCCCTCCCTTCATCCCTAGTCTTACACCAGGTTTGTCAAAACTGTGGTCCCAGTGTACCTTCCCTATTCAATGAGCAGCATCTCTTCTTGGATATTTTCATCATCATCCCCATTCTATTCCGAGGATTAGTTTCCTGGCACTGTTAGCCATCTGAGTAAAATCTAGGATTTGCCTTGTCTCCTGGACATTGACCTTTGAACTCTGCTCTGCCCCAGTGGGTGGTGGGAAGGAGGAAGAAGCCTCGTTGTTGAATGAGCTTCCCAAGGCCCAACCCAGAAATAGAGCCGTTTCTATTATTTCTTTCATCCTCGGCTATTTTCAAGATCCCAGCACTCCAGAGTACTTTAGGGCCCAACAGCCATGGGTCATGATACTTACCACATTATTGGAGCGTGCCATGGAGGATAATGGGCTTTTAATTAGTGCTCTTAATTTATTAACAGATGGGAGGTAGGGGGATGGACTTGATGGCTTCTGGATGTTTCCTTTCCAGGATTGAAAGGTCTAACTGTTCTATAGGTTTTGAAAGCAATAACTAAAAGGGCCATTCACAATATTCTGTTCATTAAAACTGATTTCTCTCTTTACACTTGTTCTTATTTTATTTATTTTCCTTTTACTCTTTATTTCTTCAGGAGGACACATTAACCTGGGTTACGTATTTATTCTCCATTAGAATTCATATAAGCTCCTTAAGGATGGGGGCCATGCTTTATCCTTTGGGGTAGCTCCGTGGTGATAAAAAAAGCCATCATTAATGAAGTACTTACCTTGTGTCAGAGATCATGCCCCACCCTTTACATGCTTATTTCAGTTTATGCCGACATCTGTTCTGGAGGGAGGACTGTTATTATCCACACTAGGGGCCCAGCGCACAAATTCGTGCACCTTGAAAGGAACTGTGGGCCGTGAGGCTGCAGTGGGCACAGGGGCGGGTCTAAGCCCATCCTCCACACCCCTGCCCAGCCCCTCCTGCCACGGCCCCTCCCACTCCCACCCCCTATTTGCCAGCAGCCCTGCTCCTCCCAAAGGCTGACAGTGCCAGCCCCACTCACACTCACTTATGGCGTGGAGCATTGAGGCCGGCACTAGCAGCGAGTGCGAGCAGTGCCAGTGCTTTCAGTGGGTGTGAGTGGTGGCTGCTGCCCCAATCACTCCTCAGGAGCAGGGGGAAGTGGAGAAGCCCTCAGAGGCGATCGGGGCCACAGCCACCACTCGCACCTGCTGATGGTGCTGCACAATCGGGACCAGTGCCGGGCACTGGCAGTGGGTGTGAGTGGTGCCTCCAGCGTTGGCAGCAGGTGTGAGTGGGGCTGTCACCGGCAGTGGGTGTAAGAGGTGGCTGCTGGCCCCAATCGTACTCAGGAGCAGGGGAGGTGGAAAAGCCCTGAGGGGCTATCGGGGCCAGCAGCAGGTGTGAGGGGGGGGGGGGCAGCGTTGGCAGCAGGTGCAAGCACCCAGCGGGACCGTGATGCATGCAGGAAGCAAAGAATTTTCAGTAGCCACCAGAGGCTAGCCCCAATGACAGTGACCAGCATCCCGCCTTGGTCTGGCACCCCTTCTCAACTGCTCCACCATCCCACCATGGCTGATGCCTTCTGCTCTCTGCCACCTGCTGCCAACGCCAGCCATGTTCTGCGTGCGCCCCCTGGTGGTCAGTGCACATCATAGCAACCGGTTGTTCAGTTGTTCTGCCGTTCGGTCTATTTACATATTAAGGTTTTATACACATAGATTTTAGCATTCAGGGAGAGGATTGTAAATGTTAAGAAACCTGTGCAGGTTCCCCCAGCTAGTTAAGTGTCAGAGATGCTTACTCCATATGCAAGGCAGGCTTTTTGCATCTATCCTGGTGCCTGACACATATAGATTCCCATTTGGTATTAGCTGAACGACTGGTGAGTTAGGACTGGGATACTGTTTCCATTTCTGCTGCTAACTTGGATGTTCTCTAAATAACTGAGTTTACTCGCTTTATCCACTACCTTCTACAGGTCCCAGTATATAGCAAGTGTTCAGTTCACATTTAAAAAATGAATGCTAACTGAATGGATGACCGATGGTTGAGCCAGAAGTCTTTTCTAGGTTGAACCATCTATACTGCAGCTCACTTTGTCATCTGTCTCTTTCTTCTCTGATCTCTCATACCAACTCTGTGTTAGACCTTTGATTATATTCTGTCCTTTGTTGGTTCTAATTGTTCACTGTGGCCCTGGCCAGTGTGGCTCAGTTGGTTGGAACATCATCCCATACATCAGAAGGTGGCGGGTTTGCTTCCCAGGTTTCTGGTTCCTTCCCCAGTCGGGACTCATGTGGAGGCAGCTGATTGACGTTTCTCTCTAACATGGATGTTTCTCACATCAATGTTTCTCTCTCTCTCTTTCTCTCTCAAAATTCAATAAAAATAAATAATGTTTCAGTATCTATGTTTGGTACTTCCCAATAAATTCTATTATATATTTCCCTCGTATTCCCCAGGGTGCCTAGCCCAGTGCACAGAATAGAACCAGTGCTCGGTAAATGCAAATCAAAATGGAATTGAGTACTGCTTCGGCCCACTTCGGGTCAGAAGAATACTGGAACGCTGTAACCCCTGGGCTGTTGTTTCATTCCACAGAGAAGCTGCCCAGAGGTTTCTGCTAGCAGATGTTTCTGACCGGTCAGGGAGCAACGTCCAGAGCCAGGGGTCCTCAAACTACGGCCCGCGGGCCACATGCGGCCCGCCAAGGACATTTATCCGGCCCACCGGGTGCCGCTGCCTGTTCTGCTTAGCAGCCGACTCGTCCCGGGCCCACTGTGTGCATAGGAATTTGTTCATAGTTTGTTTGTTTTTTTTAAACTATAGTCCGGCCCTCCAACAGTCTGCAGGACAGTGAACGGGCCCCCTGTTTAAAAAGTTTGAGGACCCCTGGTCCAGACAACTGGCGTGGGAACAATTTGACATACTGCCACGCTGTACTTAGGGTCTGTCTATGAGCAGGAGTCTCCAGAGGGAGAGGGTGTTATGCAGGTTTTAGGAAATCTCAAATACAATGGCCTGAGAGAGAGACCCCAAGGTAATTGCTAAAATTCCTCTAATTGAGTGAATAGTGCCCTAAGGTGGTTGTACCTGTGCCAACACACACACACACACACACACACACACACACACACACACACAGCCCTACTTTAACTCTTTCTGACCCATAATAGCATGGGAACATGCAGACAGGCTTTCAGACCCCAAGGGAAGCAAGAAGAGCCATAGCAGTCGGTGTGGAGAGAAGCAGGGAAATCATGGCTCCTGGACACCTGGGCCCCAGGATGCAGTGAGCGCTGCCTGGAAACTGAGGCTGACTGGAGCCCGCTGGCTTCATGGGCATTTACCCAAGAGCATGGATTGTCTAGGAAGTAATGAAAAGTCACGAAGAAGATGGGAAGTCTGGGCCCCGAGTGACTTCTCACCTACCCTTATTTCTCCTCCGTGCACTGAATCAGTTTGGCATTCTTTTTGCAAAATAGGCATAATCATCCTGTGTTAGAATGCCATGAATAATTTACCCGGGGAGGAATGAATGCTTCCATCCTACTCAGCCCACCTCCTCAACCACCCTGCCCTCGCCTGCACTCCCGAATCTCCCTCTCCCCACACACCTATGTGGAGTTCATTTGAGGTCCCTGCAGATGCCTTTGGGAAAGGAGCAGGCAAGGTATTGGTCCCCATGCATCCACCTCAAGCCAGCGAACCCACCTGAAAAGGCGGATTAACTTGGGGCTGCCCTGGAACCTTGAACCCCTTTGTACCTCAGACAGCAAGTTGCCTGGCAGTGATGCTTCTTTAGGGCAGGGCCATGTTCCGCTGGCCTGGGTCTTCTGGTGCCCAGCACAGTGTCTGGTGCACAGTAGGCATTCCATAAATGTTTGCCTAATGCACACATGCGAGAGATTCTAGATGGGTTTGAGATTTACCTAGTTTACAGAGATCAGTGTTTTATGTCTTCTTTAAATCTATTTTTTCCTTTCAAGAAGGCGGGGTGTATGAGAATTCAAAAGCAAAAAGAAAAGAAAGAAATACATTAACAAAGGAAGTCATCCAGTAAAGTTTGGTGCTTAAAAAAACTTACCAGTTATTTAATTGGAGGACTTGAAATCTCACAAAAGAAAAAGGAGGGTGGGAAAATGGGAAGGAAAGGAACAGCGCTTTCTCCACTGTCAGGGGGACTGGGACACGAACAAAAGCCCTGTGATTCACACAGAATAGGAGCTTGAAGGGCTGCAACCACCTGCCAAGGCGCAGAGGTCCTGCCAACCTCGGCTCATGTGGGCATTGCCCTTTGATGCCTCCAGGGAAAGGGATTTGAGCAGGCAAATGGTGGAGCAGCTGTGGAGGCCATTTGGAGAGAAGACGTAGCCTTATCCGCATCCTTACCCTAACTCTCTCCCTTCTAACTGCTGAAGGAGCAAAAGAAAGAATTATTATACTACATAAACCAAGATTGTGTTGCCCATGGAATCATTTATGCCGAAAAAATATGGAGGTAGTTAAGGAATAACTCTGAACTGGGGCCGGGGGAGAAGGGAGAAAGGTAGCAGGAGGTAGGGCTGATGAGAGAGCAGTTACAATGGGAGGCCCCTGCCTCAGATGATGCAGCAAGCCTCCAGCAATGACCATGAGCAAGGGGCTTCCATGTATGATCTCCCTGAATCCTCACCATCAGCATTTCACGTGGACCTGCTATTGACCATTGACCTCTACATCCACAAATACACAGACCCAGATTCAATTGGTCATAGATTCAATCGATCGCAGATTCGATAGACCACAGCTTCCTATGAGGAAGCTAGGTTTCAGGCAGGTTCAGGAAGAAGACCCAGAGTCCATGGTCAGACCCCATGTGTCAGATCCACAGCAAAGCTCCTGAAACAGAACATGTGTGGGGGGAGGGAACGCCCTCTTTCATCTTCCTCCACATTGCTGTTCTAGCATTGCAATTCTTACAGCTTCTTTTGAGCAGGCACGACTTCCCATCCCCCACTGCATAGAACAAAACCAAAACAAAAACACTTCTAAGACAACCAGTGTAATTAAATATTTATTGAGCTCCTGCTATGAGTTAGAAATGCTACTATGTGCCGGGGATGCAAACATGAGTAAATCATTGGCCCTGACATAGGAAACTCCCAGTCCACCTAAAGAAATCACTGTAAAACAAGGCGGAGTGACTTAATAAGGCATGTGGACATGCTTTAAGGAAACAAGTAGGGGAGCATTCAGACCCCGGGTGTGAGAGAAAGGAGCTAAGGCTTCTGGGATAGGCTGATAGGATTGAGGGCAGGTGGGAAAGACAGTCCCAACAGCAGGAACAGTATCCACACAAACCCAGAAGCCAAGGACTGGTGCATTCTGGGTATAGGAATGTTTCACAAGGAGAAAATTAAGATCAGAGTCAGCCTTCAAGATCTGTTACCTTAACATAAGTTTTGTTTTGGGGGGTAGGGGGGGAGTTAATGTGTTAAAATGTAGATAACATAAACTTACCAACATAACCATTTTTATGTATAAAATATTGACGTCAAATACGTTCACAGTTTTGTGCAGCCATTCCCATCAATAGAACATTTTCATCCAAAACAGAAGCCCTGCACCACTTAATCAGTAACTCCCCATCCCGCCTTTCCTCCAGCCCCTGGTAATCTAATATTCTACTTAGTGTGTCTATGAATTTGTCAATCCAAAGTATTTCATATATTTGGAATCATACAATATTTGTCTTTTTGTGACTGGTTTATTTCACTTATAATGTTTTCAAGGCTCCTTCCTGTTGTAGCAGGTATCGGAATGTCCTTCCTTTCGTGGCTGGATAGTATTCCACTGTGTGTATATACCACACTGTGTCTCTCCTTTCATCTGCTGGTGGTCAACTGGGTTGTTTCCAACCCTTCGCTATTCTGAGCAGTGCAGCTAGGAACATGGGTGCACAGGTATCAGTCTGAGTCCCTAGGAGAGGAATTGCTGTATTATAAGGTAGTTCTATATTTAAATTTCTGAGAAAATGCTAAACTGTTTACCACAGTGGCTACACCATTTGACGTTCTCATCAGCCATGCACAGAGGTCCCCATATCTCCACACCCTCACCAACATTTGTTATTTTCTACTTGTTTATTTTTTAATTACATGTAATTTTCAATCTAATGAGTATGGAGAGGTATCTGACTGTGGTTTCATTTGCATTTCCCTAATGATTAGTGGTATTGAGCACCTTTTCATGTGCTCATTGACCATTGACCTCTATATCCACAGATGTGTACCCACAGACCCAATGAATCATAGATTCATTTGATCATAGATTCAATTGGCCGCGGGTTGAAAAACAAGTTGTGTTGTTTATTGATGTGTATTATGTAGTTAGGCCTATGATGATTGTGTCTGTACTGAACAAGTACAGACTTTTTTTTGGTTATCATTCCCTCAACAATACAACTGTTTACAGAGCATTCAGCATTAAAAGTAACCTAGAGATGATTCAAAGTACATGTGAACATGTACACAGGTTGTATTCATATCCTACGCCAACACATATTGGTATCTGGGGAGGGGGTGTCTTAGAACACCAAGGGAGGACTGTATCTTCTTCAGAGAAATATCTTTTCATGTTCTCTGCCATTTTCGGATTGGGTTGTTCTTTTTTTTATTTGGTTGGTGCATACGGTTTGAGTATTAGGGCTATGGAATGGGAGCTAAATGTATACAATACAGTTTTAAACTTGTTTGTTTTTATGTTTAGTAAAACACAGCTCTGCCTCACTGGGATACAAGACTGAAAAACTATTTAAAATGTCTTCTTGTTATTGCTGTATATTGTCTTGTATTTCTTGAATAAGCAGCTTCTCCACAGTCCCCCATGGCCAAAAGTAATAAAACTCAGAGCAGATGTGGGAATGCCAAGCTAAATAAAAACGCAGAAAACCACCAGGAAACAATCCGAGAACATAAATCATACATCGTGAAAGCCACTGGATTAGAAACACATGACCCTTGTCTGATTCGCTCTCACCCACATGTTCCAAGGGAACTTCCAGTGTGATTTACATCCCAGCATTTAGGGAAATGGGACAGCGCGGTCCAGCTTGACCTTGACGGACGCCTTTCACGGTGTCTGCTACTCTGGCCCTGGAGAACAATGGAGTAGATGCTTCTAACCATGCATGTGGGGGACCTGGGCCAAGGAGGACCCGTGTCCACCAGCTTAGGGGCTTCTCTCCTGATCCCGAATTGATCCTGGATAGTCAGAGAAATGGAAATCGCTGCTTGCTCTAACAGATTCAGTCCAGTCTGAAATTTTAGAAGTTCTGCCTTCAAGTCCTGGCTCTGCCCATGTTCCTTGAGTGACTTTGGGGCTGCCTGATCCTTACCTTTCCCTTCTGCAAAATGGGAAAAAGAGTCGTCATGGAACAAAGGATTGTAATAGTATTCGTGTGAAACAAAGCATGTTCTGTACTTAGGCAATCAGACAGAAAATACAGTTTGAAAGATGCTGGAGAAGAAAAAAGTGCAGGACGAGGCAAAAAAGGCAATAGCAGCAGAGCCCACCTACATAGAAAGCAAAGGGCAGTTTTGTCCAGTGAAGAGTTGGACATTTTATTTGCTGTGTTCAGTGAAGGCTTTCTCCCCACCCAGGTGCCTCTTCCCCGGGGCCCTGAGCGACCAGGCAGCCCTGCTCCTGAGCACTAATCCCCATGGTGCGGTGGAGGGAGGTTTAGCTGCAGTCATGAATTCCGAGTTAAATCCCCATGTCCCCAGTGCAGGGGAGCAGCTGGTGGTGGGTGCTGATAGCAGGAAAAGAAACAGCGTTTGTTGGGTGTTTCCTGGAATAATAAGTGAACTGCTTATGACATTCCCGCCAGCATCTGAAACCGCTGTCACCAAGCCCACGCCACGGCCTCGGTGGCAGGCAGCATGGGCAGCGGCTCTGTAGTTTGAAATGGGGGTAATTTAGAACGTCTCCTGATGCTCAGAGGGAATTGTCATGAATGATGACGATCAGACCAGAGCCAGCAGCCTAGGGACTCACGCACACTCAGGGGCTTTGGAGTCAAGGTTTTCTAATTAGCCGGTGACCTTGGGCGCGTTGCAAAGCATTTCTGAATCTTGGTTCCCTCCCCTGTGAAACGGGGCCGATCACACCCAAGACCTCCTGTTGGGATTAAATGGGACAGCCCATGAGAAGGTCTCTGGCACATCACAGGTGCTCAAAATCTTAGTTCTCTAGTTCCTACGCCAGCATAAAAGGAAATCACATGCTTATTTATTCGCCAACATTAAAACCTTATTGTGATATTTGGGGGAGAGAACAGCAGGAGGAGGGAGAAGAGAAACTTTCCCAACATTCACCCGGGTACCCTTCTGGGGCACCGGGCCATTCACTGCGGAAAAGCTGCGTGCAGAATGGTTGCACTGGGGCCTCGGTGGGAAGAGGGTGGGCTTGGCTGAGCCAGGCTACCCAGCCTCTGCACAGAGCCACTCAGCCCAGGCCGAGCCATTGATGACCTCTGTGAGCTCAGCCCGCCCCTCCCTGCACCACCTTGTGCATAAATCCCTGCCTTTTCCCTGGAGGAGCCGCTTCAGTGGCCCTGAAGAGACAGGTGTGCTTTCCTCACAGGCAGGTCTGCTCTGCAACCGCCGGTGAATGTTTTTAAAATTCACATCGGGTTTTCCTCTCTGGATCCTCGATGCTGCTCGCAGAGGGAAGGTAGGTGAAGCTCATTTGTTTGTGTGCCCCTGTGGCCAGGGGTGGTCCAGGGGACAGCTGGTGGCTCTGAAGCCTGCCAGACCCCAGGCAGAAGGAGGACTTAATTAATTACCGCACCGATTGTGCCCCTACTGTGAGCCAGGCATTGTGCTGGGCGCAGCGGGGCACAGAAAACAAGGCGCAGTCTTGCCTTCTGGTCTCTTCAATTCGAGCAAAGGGTGGAAGTGCATCCGTGTGTGCAAAGTTAAACAGCAACAGAAGAAATAACAACGCAGTTCAATACTATCGAAGATGTCACACCATACACCGGTCCGTGATTAATTACCAATTGAACGGCACAGACCTTAGTGTATGGGAAGAAATCAGTCAATGTATATTTATTGACTGCCTCCCACGGGCCCACGGCCCTGAAACAAGCAAGATATTTCTCAGGACCCCTGCCCTCACCTCTTCATCTAGTGCTATTTTGATGTTCTTGGCAGCCCGTGAAGTGTTTGGCAAATGGCATGAAGGCCCTTAGAATCCACACCCCACCCCATTCCTGAAGCTCAGGCTGGGAGCCTCAGTCCCCAAAGAGAAAGAGGCAAGGGAGGCGATCACCCAGTAAGAGGTGAGCACCCTGTTCCCGGGCACCTCTCCCTGGAGCAGTCATCACACAGCCTTGAAATTGCTCTTGCATCTGTCTCCCTCATAAGAGCGCAAACCAGCCAAAGGCAGGGCCTTGTCTGACTTGCCTTGTGGCTTCCTCTTTGCTGCTGTTCGCTTTGACGGACACACAGAAGGCACTCCCAAAACACGGTTGAATGAATGTTTATGGAGCGCTGGAGACTTAGTGAATCGCTGCTGCCAAACATCTCTCACTCCACAGCAGATCTCATGGGAGTGGTAATGTTTTACTGGGAAGAAGGACTCTCTCCTTGTCAAAGCCAATGCTGAAATAAAGATGGAGGTTGGTTATCTGGGTGGCAGCGCTCACCTTATTCCTCTTTTTCTTTTTCTTTTTAAATATTTTTTAAAATTGATTTCAGAGAGGAAGGGAGAGTCAGAGAGCAAGAGCGAGAGCAACAACCATGATGAGAGAGAATCATTAATCGGCGGCCTCCTGCACTTCCCTACTGGGGATCGAGCCTGCAACCGAGACATGTGCCCTTGACCGGGAATCGAATCCACAGCCATTCCATGCGTGGGATGACTGGCAACCACTGAGCCAGGGCAAGGTGGGGGATTGTGAGGTCCATCCTGAAGGTACCTGGTGAGGACCAGAGAGCTTGTCTGCCTGCCTGCCTCCCGAGCAGGGAACGTAAGCCACACCTGATGAGCACCTTGGGCCCAGGAAGAGCTACCGCCTCAGGTGGAGCACCGGGAGCGGGTCCAGCAGAGGTGGAAGCAGTTTGTGGAGGGAGCAGGAGCCCGCAGACCCACTAAATACCAGCCTTGCACTCGGCGTCCTCTTGGTAAGAGGCTGCTGAAGATTAGCTTTAAAAGGCCCCTATCGCCCTGACCGGTTTGGCTCAGTGGATAGAGCGTCGGCCTTCAGACTAAAGGGTCCCAGGTTCGATTCCGGTCAAGGGCATGTACCTTGGTTGTGGGCACATCTCCAGTGGGAGGTGTGCAGGAGGCAGCTGATCGATGCTTCTCTCTCATTTATGTTTCTAACTCTCTATCCCTCTCCCTTCGTCTCTGTAAAAGGCCCCTGTCACTGAGGTCCTTCTCGGAAGTTTGCTGGAAACGGGAGTCATGTGGGATCCAGGCTTGTGCTTAAAAGGCAGGCAGTGGAGGTGCAGGGCAACTACTGAGTGTGTCTGCACAATTGTGGGAACTGTACCTGTCCCAGCTGGATAGGGGCAGCCACCAGCAGCCACAACACTCTGCCTAGCCTTGCCCCCCACCCCGCCACCCCTTTTCCTCCACTCTCTCCCTTTCACCTGCATTGTTTCTCTCCCTTTGGATGGTTTTCTGAGCATGGATTCAGTCCACGTGGGGCTCGCTGGTACAGGAACCCAGGCCCTCACTGGGCAGTGGCTGCCCTGTGCCTGTGCCATGCTGGCTGGAGGAGGGCCAGGGGCTGGTGTTGGCAGAACAAAGGATACCTGTCCTGGCCTGTAAACGGTCCAGCCACGCTCAGCCAGGGATTCACGCCAGTGCAGTGCAGGGACAAGCCCATTCATTTTGTGAGGCAGCCTCCGCGCACATTGTCAGCAGGATGGAGAACGCTCACTATTTTCTGCAGCTTTAGGATTTCCATATTTATTGCTTGTTTGCTGCCACCAGGGAGAGGAGAAAAGGTGAAAGAATCAACTGCCTCCATTGGAAAGTTAAAACATGAACACAGGCGCCTCCCTCTTTCTCCCTCCCACGTCCCCCGCCATTCCAGCCACACACAGAGCCCTGGCACATCGCAACTGGAGCAGGTGAGAAGCCTGACAGCCGCTTCATTTTCCACATGAGGAAGCTGTGGGCAGACAGTGAGGCGCTCGCCAACGCCACGCTCCTAGTCAGGGGCAGCCCGAGACTAGCATGTGTGGCTCCAGAACCTGAGGTTCATTTGTTATCACAGTCCTATGCAGGCTCTATGTCCACTGCAGTCAGAACTCCGCTCTGTGTAAGGACCCTACTGTGTGTAAGGACCCCACTGTGTGTAAGGTCCTGAGAGATAGCCTTGCACATTCCCCTGCTTTCCTCTCCCCGAGGCCAGTGCTGCAGGAATTTCTCCCCATCCTTTCAGTTGTTGAGGCATCAGGACCACGACACACACACTGCAGAGACAGGGCCCAGGGAGAGGTGGTCGCCGCCAGAGTTACCGGCCAGCAGAGGTAATGACACAAAATACTTGTGTTGCAATAAGGACCAGCATCCTCTGGGAGCTAATGCTCTTTGGGCCTGGCATGGTTGTTATGGAGCAAGAAGGGGCTCTCCTGCGGCAAGGGAAGGCTCCTGTGGGGAGCAGCACTGGTACCTTCTGGAAGCATTTCCACTGACAGCAAGCGGGAAGGCATTTCTAGCAGAAGGAAGCACATGAAATAGGTGTGCAGGGAGCAGCACGTAGGCAAGTGTGCATGGGCCATGAGTGTATGTGCAGAGGTCATGGAGAGAGGGACTAGAAAGTGGGTTCAGACCCCTCCGGTGTGGCTCAGTTGCTTGAGTGTCGTCCCATGCACGGTGAGGCTGCCTGTTCAATTACCCATCAGGGCACATTCCCCAGTTGTTGGCTCGATCCCCAGTAGCAGGCATGCAGCAGGCAGCAAACGAATGTTTCTCTCTCATGGATGTTTCTCTCTCCCCGTATCCTTTCTCTCTCTAAAAAAAAAGTCGATAAGAACATATTTTTTTAAAAAGAAAGAAAGTGGGTCCAGCCACGGGTAGGATGGATATTTACTGAGGACCTGCCACGTGCTGGGCACTCCTGCAGGCCTGGGACAGAGAGGGTAGGAGGGAGGCACACACACACAGAGATGATGATGTGACAGGGTGTCTGGGAGCCTAACTTGACTGGGGCCATCTGAGGTAAGACTTGAATGACAAGGAGATGCCAGCCATGGGGGAAAATCAGAGTCAGGGAGCCCTCCAGGCAAAGGAGAAGCAAGAGGAAAGCTTTGAAGCAAGTGCTAACTTGGCGCATTTGGAAAGAGAACACTAAAGGTTTGAGTGAAATGAATTTTGGTGGAGTCTACCAAAGGAGAGGAGTCTGGGCCGCTGAGCAGGGGTGAGGTTATATAGAACCTTCTAGTCCATGGCCTGGAGATTGGATTTCATTCGAAGTGCAATGAGAAGGAAGTCTAATCTCCTTGCCTGAATAGTGGGCCCAGGCCTCTGTATCTGTGGGAGCATCTCAGCTGGGTTTGCACAAGACTTTAGCAGTTGAGCCCTGATGGTCCTGTAGGCCCATGAACACCCTCAGTCCCTGGCCATCAGGGGTCAGACACCTTACCTCCCACCCTCTCCTTGCTTTCTACAGTCCTGCCACAATTGTTTGGGCCATGCTGTGGAGCCCCTCAAAAACATCTGGCTGATTTATTAGCAAATAGATGGCCATTAATAACATCTGAGAATGGGGGAACATAAAGCTATGTAAGCATTTTTAAGATACTGACAACCTCTAGGGTTATTCAATTTACATAAAGATGCCTTTCTGTTGAAATTTGGGGATTCATTTGCATGTGAGAAGGATAGTGGGCCAATAGACACGGCTTCCTTGGGAATAGAAAAAGACCATCTCTATCCAGATGTTTCTGTCATCCCCCTCTCTTGCAGATTGATTGGACTCTAACTCTCATTCTTCAAGACTTGAAGTTATAAACTTGGACTATCTCTATATAAGAAAGACTTAAAGGGACAGCCTTCACATGATGATCACAGCTGAGTGAAGGTGTCCCCAGGACTATTTAAAGCTGTGGGAGATACAGGAGCTCCGTGCTCATTACCTCAGGGGTTGTGTTTTCTAGCTTCTCCTTCAGTTAGGTATAACATCTTATTAGGACTTTGCTCCTTTAAGAATCTTTCCCAAGATAATGGAATTCGTGATCTCACAATCATATAAATCACTGCCAGCCCCCTTAAAGTCAATTCATATTTCTGTAGTTCGTTAGTGGCTCGGGAGGAAATTGCATTTATTATAATTGCCTCTAATTGCACCAGATTAGTGATTACAATTATTTATGGCAGCTGATTATTCATTAGGCATCAAATCAATTCCCATGCTTCCTCATTATTCCAAACAGTAACTCTGATGAGGAGAGGTCTAAAGGAGGCCTCGTCCACCCTCTTCCCTGCATGGCAGGCAACCTCCCAGTGCTGTCTCTAAACAAGCACCTGAAAACAATTTGGGAATTAAAGTGAAAGAGTGGAATTTCTCTCCTTCCCTGTCCAGTGCCTAATGCCAGGCCCAGCACTGAATTAGGAAATTGCAGTCAGTTAAACATCACCAAAGGTTATTTGGAGGCCCCAGAATGCTCCAGAATCAATCACTCTCCCATGGTGTCGTTCTTGGTTATATAATAAAAACTTCAGAGTTCCACATCTGGACTCTTCTGGAACATATGCTACCTAGAGTGTGGAAAGAGAATAGGCTTGAGAGCCATGAAGACCAGACTGATGTAAACCAGAAGACACTTACCTTGTTTGAGCTGTACAAGCATCTGTAGGCTATACGTAAACTAGTGTGAGGTCTCTGCTTCTCGGGTTCACTGTTGGACCACCTCACCTAGAACAGTGTCAGCAGAGAGTAAGTGCCCAATAAACATCTCAGGAGCAAACCCATGAGAACCGCAATACCTACCTGAAAGCGCTGTGGTGCAGGCTGAATTAAATAACATATTTAAAGATCTTGTCTTGCACCAGGTCAATATGTGTCACATCCTGCCCACTATTACTTCCTCCATCCTTTAACATCTAAATTCTCTCTAAAAGTTGTGTTCCTTGTCTCTACACATTGCTCAATACTCACTGTAAATAGGTCATTCACGTATTTTCTTCTCGGGGAAGACCAGTGTGTTTGTAATGAAAGAGCAATTTCCAGAAGACCTTTGCATGGTGGTTGGGTTTTGTTCCTTGACTCATTGACCGGTTCCTACAGCATGCCAGGCACTGGGTCCAGGGGGATGGAGAGATAAATAAAACATAGGCATTGATCTTGAACATATCACAAGCAGACAGGAAACACTGTCTGTGCTGCTTCCATGCTTCCTCTGCATTCAAGGAATGTACAAGGAGAATGGAGAAGTCCAGCTCAGCTTGGAGGGTCAGGAAGGCCTCACAGAGGTGGCATTTGAGATGGGTCTTCAAACTGCATGGAGTTCTTCAAACGCCTAATGGAGTCACTAAATTTCCAAGAGCAAGTAGCACCTGATAGGTCAGAGAGACAAACATGAGCACGTCTTCAGAGCTCACTGTGGGGTTCCAGGAGTTGATACATGACCAAGTGCCAATGATAGGCACTTCCCCGGATGCCCCCATGAGCAAAACCTCCATGACTAAGGGGCCTTTCCTCTTAGTGGCTGAGCTTACACAAATGTAGGGTTACTCGGGGATTTTTCCTGTGTACTTTTTGGGACCATATGATGTCTTTGATGATACAGAATCCTACTGCATGCTTTCCTCAAATTTCCAGGCCACCTAGATCTTCCTTCGTATTTCAGCGTCTTTACTCATCAGCTCTCCTCCTTTTCACAATCTCCCTACTTCCAGACATGATTCAGTTCAAAGAGCAGAAGTGTCAGGAGCGGAGTCATTGAGACATGCCTGTGCAGACATAGCATCCCCTGAACCCCAGAGGAAAAGGAGGAGGTGGGGGTGAGGAGGCACACAACTGGCCCCTTGTCCACATGGATCTGGCACTGCATCCCTGGTTGCTCAAACTTGAGCCATGTAATGGGTCTGACCTGTACCCATATCTCTAGGGAAATAAATACTGATTTCCCCAAACAATTCAAAGTACGGAGCCTGGAGGACATATCACTGGTGCTCTTTCTCTTTCAGGCCTTACCTACCAGTTGCTAATCATTTTTCCTCTTCCGGGGCAGCTGAGGGGAATATGCCCCTTCTCTGGACAGAATGAATTTAGCTTCTTCCCGAGTCTCTGTGCACTCTACTACTGAGCCTGTTAGATCACCATTTTGTCTTGATACCTCCCTTTCCTACGTGCCAGGTCGCTGACCCATGCAGGGGAAACTGATGCGTTTCTGCAGCTGATATGTTCCTCTACCACCCATCTTCCAAATGTCCCATGTGTTGGTCATGTCCTCGCTGAAGGCTGATCACTCAGAGGGAGTAAATACTTCTACTCAGAGCAGCACTTCCAGAGAAACAAGAGATTATCAGTATCCCGTGATGGACCAAAACCCCAAACAATACTTCCTCTTTCTTGGCAACTGCACCCCCAACTACTTTTTCGAGACCCCCTCTGGAGGGCAGTCTCTCCTGAAGGGAAATAAGACACTTGCCCACTGACTCATAAAGGAAGTCGTGTTCCATGATCTTCTGCTGGCCCATTAAAGCTGCTGAGGGAAGAGGGAGGGAAGTTCTGTCTGGGATCAGGAACACAGCGGTTGGCCTGGGCTGCCTAGAGCCTGCAGGCTGCTCTGACCTGAGATAAAGGAAGTCCCTGCTCCTCTCCCCTCTGCTCCTGCAGAGCTCCCCCTAACTAAACTTCCAGGAAAATGCAGGTCCATCCCTCCCACCCCCAGCCCTGCCCAGCCCTCCATCAGCCAGTGCCTGTGTCTGCCTCGTCCCAGTGACAGCTGGTAAATGAGTCCCAGTCTAGCCGCTTGTGCAGGATGGTTGTGCAGTAAGAGCCTTCATCCTTATGGCAGGCACATCAATGCCAAGTTTGCTCATTCTAATTAATAACAGTCAGTAAACACCAAAGAGAGCTAATGATGATTACAGGCCGCAGCTCCTGCATGTTGGCAAACACGCCAGGCAGGTGGCCTCTCCTCCTTCCCTGGAAGGAGGCCGGGTCAATTTCTCACAGAGATGCTGGCTTCCGCAAAGCCCCACCCCCCAAGTTTAGTAAATCTGGGTTCCTTCTCACCCCAGTTTCTGCCGAACAAGAAGAAAACAAGATCCGTGCTGCCCAGTGACATGGGAAGGACCTGGCTTCAAGAACAGAGGGCTGGGAAGGAGGCCTTGGGTTCTGTGAGGTTCCGAGACAGCTCTTTCTGGTACTTAGAATTAAACTATTTATTTCTGGTTTTTTTCCCTTATTTAAAAAATATTTTCCAACTTTCAAAGTAATACAATTTGCTTTGAGAAAGTAAGATATGACAGAAGTATGTGAAGAAGAAAGGGAGAGCCTCCCTTAGCCCTACACATAGGAGGACTTGAGACACTGGCGGGTCGGTTACATTGCTCTGGTCCTCCACATCCTCTTCTCTCACCAGTCCCCACTCTGGTTTGGTCCTCTCGTATTCCTGGTGTGCACACAGTTTCCTTCAACCACCAAACAGTCCCTGTTATGAACCTTCAGTCCTTACTCTGCAAGCCTTTCCCCCATGCTGCATTCCTAGCCTCTTTCTCCTGATTCAGGGGATTCTCCTATGACTGCATTTCTAGGTCCCAGAAGGTAGCATGAGGAGCTGCTCTGGCCATGATGCCTTGGGAGATCTCCTCTTGGAATGTGTTCTGTTTTGAGTTCCAGGGATGAGGTGATGAAACGCAATTATATAAACAGGATCCCATTCAGGTCTACATCTAAATTTGGGGAATGCTTCCCTTCTTGGAATAGCCCCTGATTCCATGCCCCTGGAAATGCAGGCAGTTGTGAAGACATTGCTGGTGGGACCTCCTTGGGGGCCATCAACTGCATGCCGTGAGCTCCCCAAGCCATCCCAGAACCAAACTGGAAAACTGGATGTCTGGTCACAAGCAACTGTATGACAGTGGGCAGAGGGCTCTGAGGAAGAGAGTGGGCCACTGCGGGGTCAAAATCTCATCCACACTTGAATCTTTTGCTGCAGGACCTAAAGGTCCTCTCCATCTATCTTTCTTGGTGGTGTTGTTAACCTTCTTCTTCTTCTTCTTCTTCTTCTTCTTCTTCTTCTTCTTCTTCTTCTTCTTCTTCTTCTTCAAGATATTAGTTCCTTTGGCTACAGGAAGAGTGTTCCTTCTATCACTGCAATTCAGGCAGTATGTTCTTCTTAGATGGACTGGTCTGTCTGTCCCAAGCAGAACTGATTCTCTCAGAGTTTAAGAACGAAAAGCAGCCCTGGGCTCATGTAGCTCACTTGGTTGAGCATCATCCCGTGCACTGAGAGGTTGCTGATTCGATTCCAAGCCAGGGCACATGCCTTGGTTTGGGGTTCGATCCAAACCAGTAGAGAGCATGCAGGAGGCAGCTGATCAATGTTTCTTGCTCACTGATGTTTCTATGTATCTCTCCCTTCTTCCTTCCTTTCTCTTTAAAATCAATAAAAAACATATTTTTTAAAACATGTAAAAGAAAAAAGAATGAAGAGCATATAAAGAACTATGAAAAGTGGTCATGTAGGATTTCTAATGAGGCTAAGTAAATAATAGGAGGCAAGTAGAATGGCTTATCTTGTTTTTTTATTATATATATATATTTCAGAGAGGAAGGGAGAGGGAGAGAGAAACATTAACTATGAGAGAGCATCATCGATCGGCTGCCTCCTACACACCCCACCTGGGGATCGAGCCCACAACCCAGGCATGTGCCCTGACTGGTAATCAAACCTCCACCTCCTGAGTCATAGATTGACTCTCAGCCACTGAATCATACCAGGTGGGCTCTTATTGTCTTTTTAAATGTATGACACCATATACTTCTGTTTCCTTTCTCTTTTTTCCTTTGCTATATCTCCCTCTCTGTGGTTATTAGTCTTTCTTCCATTTTCTCCACACTACCACTTTTTTTTCTCTCTCATCTTTCTCATTCTCTTTCCTGTCCTTTTGATTACAATAAGGACTCAGAGGGCATTTCTAAATTTGGTTTGATACCTTTACCACATTCATTTTTCTATCCATTCATTCACTCCACCAACGATCACGGAGCTCTTACTCGGCATCAGTGTCTTTGCTAGTTTTCAGAAGAGGGAGATGAATAGACAATTTCTGCTCTCCAGCAACACTGAATCAGCAAGGGGAGAAAGACAGGAAATCAAAGAAACCATTGAATTACATGCAGGATATGGTGGGACTTTAAAGAAGGTGATGCACATGTCTATTGGGGTCATATCAGGGAAGACTTCATAGAGACAGTGACATTTGGGTTGACTATGTAACTGTGTTGAAGGTGTCACCAAGTAGAGGGTGAGAGGCAGGAGGCTGGTGAGAGGATGGATTTGTAGGTAGAAGGAGCTGCTTGAGCAAAGGCCTGGAAGCCAGAAGCAGCCCGAATATTGGAACATCTGAAAGTAATCTAACCTGACGGGGGCGAGTGGCCATGAGAAACGAGCCAGGGAATGGCTGCTGAATGGGATTGTTTCCTGGGAGGAACTGGCAAGCTGCTGGAAAATACAAGCAGTATTCTGTGTGGGTCAGTAACTGAGGGAGTGAGGGGGAGGGGCATTTACATTCTACCTAATCCCTTGCTGTCCTGTGTGAGTTTGCATACCTCGAGCAGGTATTACTTTCATGGAAAAGTAACCCTTGCCAAAACCAGTTTGGCTCAGTGGATAGAGCGTCGGCCTGCGGACTGGAGGGTCCCGGGTTCGATTCCGGTCAAAGGCATGTACCTTGGTTGCGGGCACATCCCCAGTGGGAGGAGTGCAGGAGGCAGCTGATCGATGTTTCTCTCTCATCGATGTTTCTAGCTCTCTATCCCTCTCCCTTCCTCTCTGTAAAAAATCAATAAAATATATTTTAAAAAAAGTAACCCTGATCTTTTATAGCATCATGTGGCACGTTAAGGCATTGGGTCTCTTCCCATTTGAAATCAGGGAGACAGAAGGGTGTTAAGCAGGACAATGGTCTCGTTTGAGTTCCATGACTAACGCTCTGTGTCCTGTTCATTCACTTTAGAATAGGTGAGTATATGCTCTTTCGACACTTCTTTAACAAAGTAAACCAAGTTGTTTTTTACCGTTAAGTAATCCTTGCTTGATTTTGTTTTTCTGTAGGTCAGTGATTCTGGGTAGAAACAATTAGCCATTTCATTCTACCCTTGGTTATGCCCCATGTCCCCGTCACTCCATTTCTAGATGCCAACCTTTCCTTTTGCTTTCCATACACCAGGGATTTCTGCTAAGGCTGAAAAATTTGCCTATCAGCCCCTGGCCAGTGTGAACCAGGTCATGTCATCCAGCCTCCCAGGCCCTCTCTGCACTGGCCCATGCCCAAGCCGCCCAGCTCCTCTCATCCCGAGCTTTTCCATCTGGCTTCACCACGCTCCAAAGCAGCAAGACAGACCTGGCAGCCTCTGCAGCTGCCTCGGTCCCTGGGGGCATGTAAATGGAGCAGCCATATAAACCAGGAGTGACAAGCACCGTGCTGATCTGTGCGCAGAGCTGCCCAGTGACCCAGGAACAAGGAGGAATCAGCTGGTCTTGGGGCTTGTGAGGAAAGGGCAGGGTCCCGGCGATAAACTCTTCCCTTTCTTTTCTCTCATTCTCACACTATTTCTTTCTCCTCTGGAGCCATCTCCCAGGTCTCAAGACCCTCTGCATGCCCCCCTCCTACCCCACGCCACATCCCTTGCTCTTTTCTTGTCCCTGAAACCCTAGTCCTGTCTCTTGACTTTGTGCCATGCTACTGCCTTCCCACAATGCCCTGCCCTCTGTGCTTCTGCTCTGCGAGGCCCTGCTCCATCCCTCCTCCTCCAAGACTACCCTTGGACCTTAGTTCTAGTTTATCTCCTTGTCTTCTCACCTCCCACAGATCTCAGCACACGATCTCACACCTAATTCACATCTCTACTGGATAGCTTGCTCTTGGTTTCTGTGTGTCCTCTATTTCCCTTTGGAAAATCCCTGAGAGTGGGAGTCAGGATTGATGGCATTAGTATCTCTCAAACTCACAGCAGAGTGCTAGGCAATAGGTGGCTGCGAGGCTTCAGAATGAGATCATAACTCATTTTCAAGATTCTAGCAAAAAGAGCAGGAACTTTAGAAAGAGACGGAGTGGCTCAAACTCAGCCTCAACCATAGTAATTAAGGGACCTTGGTCAAAACCCAGAATTTAAAGGAGCTTCTCTTTCATAACTATAAAGTAGGGACACTGACACTTCTCTGGGAATCTTCCTGACTGTTAAGTTAGATATGTTAAGAAGTTACTCTGGCTTGGGTTTTCCTAGGTAGTTAATATACCTTAATTCCCTTCCATCTTAAATCTCTGCAATCCTTTTTTTTTTTTCTCTCTCTCTCTCTTTTGGCCACCAGCGTGCCTTACCTTCACCATCACCCTCCCCTTCTGCATGTTTCTAAGTCAGTCCCTCCCAGGAAACAAACAGCCCCCAGGCAGTGCACCCAGGTGACGCCTCAAGGTGAGAGGGAAGGCAGAAACAACTGGTAAAATATACAGTGTAGGTATCTGTCTTTCTAGAAGGGAGGGGTGAAGTTTGATCATTTTCTTTTATACCCACGGTATTTGTTCTCCCCAGAGACTCGCTGTTGTATAAATGTAAAGCTATAATAATTATGATAACATTCAGATTAAATGTGATCCTGACAAGGCTTCAGGAGATACAAAAATGTGCTGATTCCCACTGGAATGGGTAGAGCAAGTCGGCTTCCCCATCTTGATTTCTTCATTCTGATCCTGCGGGACTGCCTGGGGGTTGGGGGAGCAGAAGAGAGGCTGACTCCTTGGTGCTTTATTTATTTATATGATGATCTATATCAAATGCACTCATTGCCTCTAGGCCTCTTAGTATATCTAATTCCAGCAGTTAGCATGTACAGCAAATGAAAAGGAACAAGCCAACAGCAAACTTCCACTATGGGCCAATAATTTAAAGTCAGTTACCAGATAACTGAGAATTTGGAGCACTGATACAAAAGGATAAAGGGCTTTATAGCCAGTGATCTGGTTGCCTTAAAAATTGGGAGTCTTCAAAGGCAGAATTCATGGCTTACTCATCTTTGTTTCCTATCTGGTACTCATGAATACACGATGGTTAAACGTGTGAATGAATAAATGAATGAATGAATGATCAGAGACAGAAAGGAGATGTTCCACAGAAATAAATAAACAAAAATAAAATCAATGGTCACAGAAGCTTGAGAACATGGTCCCTACCATTACCTCCCTCTCGGCAGTCCTTAATATGCAGAAAGTCTCCAGAATGTCTTGCAGCTGAGGAACTGATTTAACTTTGTCAAAATCAATAAGTTTCAAAGACATGAAACCATGGACCAACCCCCCCCACACACCATTTTTTATTTCTGTCAGTTGCTCACATTCTTGCAGATGTTCACGAATCTTCTACCTATGAGATTGCTCTGTTGGCAAAATGCTTATCCCCACGGACTCTTTTCTGCTTGTTTTGCCCTTGAGGGAACCCACAGATGTCCTGGTTGGGGCATTGTCCATATGATGAGAGAAGCTATGGCTACAATAGCAAACCCTGAGTTCTTACACAAGGAAAAGAAATCAGGGAGCTACAGCCAGCCAGCTGATAAGCACAGCAAACAATTAATTTTTGGAGGTTGAACTTCCATCTCCCTTATCAAGACTACCACACACACAACATAGCAGGAAAGAGGGCCAGGTCCTCCTTGGCCATCCAGAGCCCCTACACAACAGTCTGGGGGACTGGAGCTTTCTGTTGGTTAGAATTGCTACAAATACCTTCCAAGTAAGTGTCCTACAATTCACATGTTTTAATCAGAGTCTAAATTTTTTAGACAATCCGGTAGACTCCAGTGAGCAATAGCTTTAAAGAGGCTTTTTAGAAAAAAAGGAACAAAAAGGCCAATTTAACATCATGAGGTATCAGCCAGAGGAAACTTAAGACCATAGTAAGATGCTAGGACACACTCACCAGAATGAGGAAAGAAGGGAGGGAGGAATGGACAAGGAGATAGGGAGGAAGAGGAATGGCGAGGGAAATGGAGAGAAGGAGAGAGAGGGAGAGAATGGAAATGCCAGTACCAAGTGTTGGTATAACAGCAAAGCCATGCCTGTCTCATACACAGCTAGTAGGGGTGGAAATTGGGGCAGTCACTTTGGGAAATCACTTTTCTTTATTTACCAAAGTATAAGGTATTCATACCATATGACCCAGAAATTGCACTTCTAGTTATGAGAAATATGTGCCCATGTGCATCAGGGGAGTGTGCAAAAATGTTCCTGAAATGTTGTTTAAAAGAGCCTGGAGATGGAAACAATGAAAATGTCTATCACAGTAGAATGAAGACATACATTGTAGGGCAATCACTTGATGGAATGTCAAACAGCATTGACAACAAGTCAATTCTGAGTATACATAACAAGGATGACTTGCGCAATTCACGCTGAGCAACAGTAGCCAGACAGAGAGGAGCACATACTCCATGACATTTCAAAACAGACAAAATTAAACTCTTCTGTTTCAATTTGCATACTCAGTTGCTAAAACTAACAAAACAGAGCAAAGCAAAACAACCAAAAAATCCCAAGAAAGTAGTTATGATAGAATTTAGGATGGCGTTACCCTTAGTGAGGAGGGGCACATGAGTTATGGTTGCAGGCAATGTTTTTCTCCTGTCTGACTGGTGCTCCATTTGCAATAATGAACCAAGTTATACACTATGTTTTATGCACTTTTTATGTATTTTTAGATCCTATATATATTTTAAAATCTAAATGTGAACATAGACCAATTACACTTTCTTGAGTGCTAGATGAACACTTACAATGGCCTTGCAGACACTTTCCCTGATGTCCAATAGATGCCCTAAACGCTAAGGATTATACTTAAGCTCATCACGTCTGGCCTCCCAGTCAGTTCCTTCTTCTGTGTTTTCTAATTTTATAAATGGCAGCACCATCCCATTCAAGAAACCTGGGAGTCATCCTATCTCTTCTTTCCATATAGAGTCTGTCCAGTGAGTTCCTAAACCCAATTTGTTTCCACCTCCTACACATTTAAAGAAATCATCTCTATCTTTCAGGCCCACTTCCATGATTCTAGTTAAAACCGCACAATCCCTAATCTATATGACAGTAACACTTCCCATTGTTTTTGTTTCTATTCTCCCCTTATTATAATTTCATTTGCCTCACTAGTCCCAAAGGAATCTTCTTCAAATGAAAATCTTATTAGGTTTCATCAGAATTTTAAGGTTTTTGCTATTTCTCTATCACCTGTAAAATCAAGTTTTAACCTCTCCATATGGCATACACAATTATCTAAAAGCTGGCACCTACATATATTTTCATTTTGTTTCCAATGAACTTGAGGATCAGCTACTTCCAGTCTTCTTAACCCATGTACCTATACTTCCCGTGCTGCCAGTGGCTTTATTCTCATTCTTTGTTTTGTTGATCCCACTCATTTAACGATTGTTCGAGGCCCAAGTCAAATGGCACCTCCTCTATGGATGCCTCTCTTCCTGCCTTTACATCTTATAAAAGTTGATTTTCTTCTCCTTTTTACTGCTTCAATAGCTTGGACTTCATTTTATTTGTTACTTAACATGCTCTTTGGCCATTATATGTTAACATATCTGTGTCTCTTTCAGGTCATGTGATCCTCTAAATGACTTTGTCATATTTACATCTATGGTTCTACAATGTTTGGCACAAAGTATGATATGACTAAAAGTTACTGACTAAAGTCTTAAACAATAAATGACTTACACAATGACCCTGTGATAGATTGACCTAGAAGGAATGCTGTGAAGATAAGTCCATCCAATATTTAGTGGCATGTCAGTTGTTGTTCAAACATCACTTATGACTTTTGGCAGGAAAAATCAAGATCCTCAGCAAACTAACAATTTATAAGCAAGTATTGCTGCACATACTCTTTCTTTATATACAAAGTTTACCTAGATCACTGCAAACACTCACATGGACACACACATCTACAAAGGAATAGCTAGCTCATGAGTACAAAGGAAGACATGATGCTACTTCTTAAACACTTCCTTCTACTAATTTCTTCTGGTTTTCCCACTACTTGGGACTGCTAGCTTAGAAAATTCGCAAGTGAGAAGCAAAAGAACCTCCAGGATTCAGTTATATATTAACACCATGTTGCTATTATATCAAGAGAAATTGGATATCAATAAGATTTTGAAATCACAGGGCCTTCCCTTCCCCGCTCCTTATTTCTTGGAGAAACCCAACCTCTGCTTGATGTGCTTTGCGTTGCCTTCTAAAGGGCCCTGCCTCTAGCTCTCTTTCTGGTTGGGGGACGGAGACTGTTGATGGCATGATATTTGCCCTAACTGTTCTTTCTAATTAAGCCACTTAAGGTGTCTCTGGGTGAATAGCTTAGCAAGACATAAGAATCTGAGTCTTTCAAAAAAGTCATACATACAAGTAGTGAATCCTTTGACAAATTAGTCTAACTCTGTGCCCTTAGCAACTTCCTTTGTAAAAAAGGTTACAGGGACTTTTGAGAATTAAGGGGAAAACATGCACCTATCTCTGTCCAACATATATCTATCTACAAGTTTTTTTAGGTATAGTGATTATATATGTACGTCTTTTTTACTTAATTCTCCAAAATCCCTATAACATTTTTTACTGAGGAGGATGCTAATGGCACAGAGTTAGACTAATTTGTTGAAGGATTCACAATATGTTTACATACATAATGATATGTATATGTGTGATAGATAGATAGATAGATAGATAGATAGATAGATAGATAGATAGACATAGGTAGACATCTTAAAAGATTGCTGTTAATGTTAGTTATTATTGTTACTTATAAGGACACTATTCTGGGGCAGAACACTAGTGATGGGAAAATTTATTCACTGTCTTAGTGTGTGCATGCTTGTGTGTATGTGGCTGCAAAAAGGAGAATTTCAGGTGATTTGTAACTCTTAAAATTGTCATTAGAGTTAGGGGCAGCTCATTCTAGTGTTTTGGAGCAAAGATTGATTGATTGATTGATTGACTGATATTGATTTTCTGGGGTTTCCCAGCAAAGGAAGCAGGACATGGCTGATCCCTCATGGTGTGCTTTGTGCCTCAGTGTGTGTGTGTGGGAATAAGTCCAGATGGAGGAGCAGAGTGAGGATGAGCTGGGATGTGTGGAGCATCTGGAGAGGCTTCAGAAGGTGGCATAATCAGGCTCAAGGTACTACGGCCCTCACCACTCTTCTGGAAGCAAATGTTTCAATGAATCTTATCTCTCTAGCTAAGCCACTTATCTTGGGGAGAAAGAAGCTGTGCTTAAAATAGAGTACCTGATGCCAATGCATGTCTTTGTGGCTGGGGCACACTTTACAGCCAATGAGATGTTCTGTGAATTGGATAACTTGGCTCTGATGAATGAAAAAGGAGAGCAAGATTCAGAGAGCTCTGTCCATGACCTCTATCTTACCTAGTGCCTTCTGACCCTATGGAAACCATGCCACCTTGCTGTGCTTAAGCTCCTCCTGTGAAGGTACAGCGAAGACAAGAGTCCTTCTTCACAGACGCGAAAGAGATTTGGTTCTTTCCATCATCATAACTGAATTATAGTGTCAACCTCTCCCAACCTTTTAACGCCCATTAAGCCTACTTCCTTCGGGAAGCCTGGGCTCCATGACCTAAAACCAACAGTATATTTACCTTACTTCTGCCTGGAAGACACAGTTTTAAATTAACTTGATCATGTTCTCTGCTTTGGATTGAATCTAGAGGACTCTGTTGTTGATCCAATTGTGCCTGATCACTTAGATGTATGTTGGACCTTGAGTATGAGGCTGGGAAGGGTGAGGTAGGGGTGACAGGGTGGTGAAAGTTGGGATTGGGGGGCTATGAATAGTGGTCTATCAAGCCCGAATCTGTGAGCAAATATCAAATGTCACTTAAGATTAGCATAACAAAATTGCTAAATCCCAGTGCCCAACACACAGCTCACTTTTCAGCATGACACTTGGCATTAAGGGCCCTCCCACTGCTTCCACCCAGAGATTATGCCTCAAGGCCACTGAAAATAAAATATATTACCTATCAATAGAGCTCTCCTGCTCTCCAATGACATTCTCTGTTTAGATTAGAAATGCAAAAACTAGAATTCCCACAGAACTCACTGAGCCTTTATATACTGAGAGTTCAGCCTCTGAGTCCAGCTACTTAGAAAAAGACACTGTTCTATGTCTGGGGTGGGCCTGGACTGGACCCACATTTATTTTGGTTGGTCCTTCTACTTGCTGCCTTGGGAGCAGCACCTGGGCCCCATGGCCCTCCGTGGGGCTAGCCTCTCGAGCCTTTGACTCTTTACATCATCACCTGTACACGTGGCAGACCCATTCTGGTGGGTTTAAGACACAGGAGCTGAAAATATTTACAACTGTCCTACATGCATATTCAGATTGTCAGGGAGTCAAAGTAGTACATGAATATTCAGATTGTCAGGGAGTCAAAGGATAGAGAAGTCTGTTCCCACATCCTCAGTATTTAATTTAAAAATGCTACTGGTTGTATTAGACCAAAAGCCACAGCTACCTCTTTTCCCTCCTAGAACTACAAGTCAGTTTTGTTCTCAAATTGTCAGGAATTCACCTTGTGCATAGGCCCATCTCATTATCCAAACTATTCTAAGAAAATCCCTTGAGATTTTTAGACTATCAACTGACAATGGGGTTGGCAATACTAACATCCAAGCCAGGGGTCCTCAAACTTTTTAAATAGGGGGCCAGTTCACTGTCCCTCAGACCGTTGGAGGGCCGGACTATAGTTAAAAAAAAAGCTATGAACAAATTCCTATGCGCACTGCGGGCCCGTGACGAGTCGGCTGCTAAGCAGGACAGGCAGCGGCACCCAGTGGACAGGATAAATGTCCTCGGTGGGCTGCATGTGGCCCGTGGGCCGTAGTTTGAGGACCCCTGATCCAAGCTGTTCCTTCATTGGCCTACAGAGTGTGGCATTGAAAACAGCTAAGTGCCGTCAGGACCACTGGACACAGTGGTCAATCTTTAGAGACAGTGGTCAGTCTGACAAGAATGAATGCATTGCCCCTCCTTGGGTTTCTAGTGAAGCATCCATCTTATATAAAAGCTGCTGTTTGAAATTTTAACCCTGCTATTTGGCTTCTGTAAATGCTTGCTTGCTTAAATAATAAGGAAATAAGACTACTCCCATTTCAGAGAGGCCATTAAATCTTCCCCAGATGAAGCTATCAGTGCTAGCACCAGGCCAAGCCTTTGGTTGAAGTCTCAAGGCCCCAGCACATAGGGGCTCTTTAAAAACTTGCAAAGGGGACCGGAAAACCCCATATTTGGGAGACAAAGAGGGTAAAAAGGTATAAATACAGACTTCACCCAGAATTTGAGAGACATTTTCCTTTGGGCCCACGCGTAATAATAATAATAATAATAATAATAATAATAATAATGATAATAAATGTAACTCCATCTCTCTAAGCATTGCTTGGTTCTTCTCCGGTTTTCTGTAACATTAAGAGTGCCTGGGCAAACCCTGACTTAAGTGTCTCAGAGAGAGAATTCAGGTTTCTGATGTGCCATCCCAATCATGTTCAGGAAATGAAAAATAAATAAAGATGAAAGAAAACAAAAGGAGATAAGCAAATGCAGCAAAATCGCTCTCCTTGTTCAACTTGAGAGATGGCTGTATGGGGTTTATTTTATCATTTTTCTTTGAGTGTTTGAACATGAATTAATAAAAATAAATGCAAAATATAAATTGAAGATACAATGATGAAATACATATGAGGATCCGTAAAAAATAGCAAGACTAAAGAAGGCTCTTGTTTGTTCGTTTCATTTCATGTAACCACCATTTCTTCTGCCCTACTTGTATTTCTCTTGCTAAGTCAACTTCCGTTTTCATACACATACAGCCATGTACCCAAAGGCCTGATCCAAAACCTTTCTTTGTATTCTCCTTTATGAAACATGCGGCCGTTAAAGTGTTCCTTATCTTACACCAAAAAAAGCTTATTAATTAACTATTCCTGGTATTTCACTGTGGTGTCTCTTGACAGCTCTCTGGTCAAATGATAAACTGGCCTCCTCTTTCCAGTTAAGGATACTGCTCGGCTTCCCCTATCCTTTTTTCTTAGCCTCTTCTTAATAACATCTACGGGAAGATATGAGATCTGTTTGCTTCAGGGTCTCAAATTCATTAGCTATAGTTCTGATCCTTAAGAAGTTGATGTTTAAAGGCAGAGGTAAAATGTGTAAAATAATGTCTTCATTTCAAAGGCCATTATAATGGAGTTCTGTATGAGTCATGATATAGGCTAAGATGCTTCAACAAGGCAACTCACAGTACAGTGGCTTAATCCAGGCATAAATGGCATCTCTCTTTTAAGTAGGTGTGCGGTCTAGGACTGATAGAATGATCCTGATAGCCACAGCTTTTAACTCTGGTTCCAAAGTGGCTGCTTCAGCACTTACCATCTCATCTGTAACCCAAACAGCAGTGGGGCGGCGGGGAGGAGGAGTAAGGGAACAAGGGAATTGTACACCGTGCTCCCAAAGGCATAACCTGAAAGCAGTACCCATCATGTCTGCTCTCATCCCATTGGTCAGAACAGTGTCCTGTGCAGACCAGACTGCAAAAATGGAGTCAAAACAGAAAGAGAGGATATGGGTGAAAACTGGAACTTTCAGCCACAGCTAGCTAGCGGACTCAAACTCAGTGTTTCAACTCAGTGTATGGTGCTATTTAAAACACGAAACACCAAATTAAATAGTGATTTGCCCCCAAAATGAATGCGCACAATTGCTACGTCACAGATCTTTAAGAGATCCTGCAGGTAACGTCTCAGGCAAATCCAGTGATTCAGCTGATCTTGGCAAATCATAGAGCGACTTGGCTATTTCCTCATGCTTGGTCTTAACTTTCATGGGAGGCTGGCAGTTCTCCAGTTCTCTGCATGGAGAGCCCCAGGTTTGCTTACTGAAACGTTACCAAGATAGCTGCAACTAACATATATCTCCATAGTCACGGGTGCAGAAATTTTGATTAAAAAATCCATTATACAGGGTAAGGGCCAGAATATATGTTCCAACTTGCTATAAATTCTCTGGTAATCATATACTATTTTCTTTTTTAAATCAATACTGTGGAGTCAGGCTGTGTTATAACTTCCAAAGAAGAGGACCTTACGTGGGATTTATTTTCCATTAAGTTTGTGTCTGGTGCCCTATATTCCAGAAGAAGTTATCAGCTCCCTACATTCTTTGTTCGTTCCGCTGGCTCCTCCCTTCCCCCTTTCCTCAAGTCACATCTTTTGAATATGAAAAAGCTACTTTCAACGCTAAATTTATTCTTCCTGAAAAGCCTTTGAGGCCCTCTTCATAATCACAACCATTTCTTATTTAATAAACAGTCGCTGTCTCATTAAATGTAAATTAGTTCTTTATCCTTAGCCGTGTTTGTTGAATCTATTACTTACTGTGTTTACCTGTTTTGTTTCCTATGGCAGGAAAGCATTCTGTAAACTACTCATACATATAAAGTTGAGATGAAGGCACTTTCTCTGCGCTTAAGCATCTGCTTTAGCCACTTAGAACAGCCCTCTCTCTGTTATACTGATGGTCCCAGGATTCCTGGCAACAGGCAATAGGACCCTGGGGCTTTGTCTCTCAGGATGTCAATGTGTGCCTTCCAGGTATAGCTCCGGAGGAGGCAGGGGACTTGCTACAGGTGGGGAATGTGAGATCTTTGAGAGGAACAAACACAGTCAGTCCTTTGCTGAGTAGAAAATGAGTCCTTTACAGTCGCGGCACCATTTGGCACTTTGAGTCTCTCGTTCCTTGCATGTCCAAGTTTGCTGGCTCGCAGGGCACGGGGTAGGCCGTCTGTTCCAGCAGGCTTTCCCTGATTAGATCAGATGCTTGGCAAACAGACTCTCAGATAATGGATAGCTGAATATTTTTGTAATTTCCAAGCTTGTGCCTAACAGCTTAGCAGTTGGCCTTATGTTTAAAGAAAATGGATAATAATCATGACTAATGTGGCAATTTCCATTCAAAAATTTCGAATGGTGCTTAATTAAATCTCCCAGTAACATTTGGAAGTGAAGGTTCAGCCTGCCCATGTTATCCATGAATTAAAGAGAGTCCTAGGAGAGTGGGAGGGACCTTCAGGAGCTCACTGTGCGAGACCAAATCAAACACAGAGGTGGTGGCCGCACATGTAGTGGAAGACCCTAGAGAATCTTCCAGAACTCAGCCCTCTCAGTGGACTGGTCCATGGCAGCCTGGTCATGAAAGTGTCTAAAACTGTCAGAGGCTCCTTGGTATCCATCACTGAGCCGCCTGAGGGTTTGGTGAGGGCTCCAGACAGCTCTTCTCCTGACCATGTCTTATAAAGAGAAGACTCGCTGCTGCGCAGGCCGAGCGATGGCTGCTGGCTGACCAGATGGGCTCATGCAGAGCCTGCCCTGGATGGCAAAGAATTCCTCATCATAATAGTCCCCAAATGGATGCTCCTTTGCATTTCCAAGTCCTTCGGTATAACAGCGTTCCTTAACTCTTCTTGGTAAATTTTAATGTCAAGAACCCCGCGAATAATAAAATCTGAAAATCTTGGTATCTAGAGAGGAAGTCTTCTAGATGGAACCCCTTATTGTAGAAGTGAGAAGCTGAGCACCCCAATCTCTCACCCACCCAAAAGCTGACCTAAGTTTATTTCAGTTCGTTCTATCCCAGAAGGGCCTGGGGTCCAGGTCTCCTGCCTTGTAGTACTTTTTCCATCAGCATCGCAAATGACTTTTTCACTGTTAAAATTTGAATCTATTTTTATGCCTTCATTTCCCATTGGAGGACAGGCGAGAGGTGGGGTGATAGAACAATTTGTCAGTATCCTGCTTGTTTTCATTCGTCCAGTCACACCAGGGCCATTGCTACATGGCCCCTCACTTCCCCTCACCTAATTCCTTTGGCCTTCCATTATAACCTCTCTTCTTCACCTCCTTTTGTCTCATTTTCTCAACGTGTAAAATCAGGCAAATCGGATTTACCCCTTACCCTCTAGGGATGCTTGAAGATGGATAACATGTCAGGAAAAAGACTGGATTTATTAGAATTTCACAATACCCTCTTTTAGGAGAGAATAGTCCGCTGAGAAAACGAATTGGAAATAACTTTTTCTTACATTATTTTTAAAGTCCCCTCTCCCTCCCTCTTGTTATTATTATTTTTAAAATTCGTTTGGTCTGGTTCTACTGCAATGTTAAGTCTTTTATGAAGGTCCCGACTGTTCCCAAGGAAGCAGGCCAGGCACTGAAGCAGGACAGAGAGAAGGATGATGCTATGAGCCCAGCCCGGGAGCTCAGCTGTCATGCTGACTTATGATGGATGAGGGGAAAGTCTATTTCTCATCCGCAGTGGGGGGAGGTGAAGTGTAAAGAGAGATACACCCACAGTCTCTGGCCGATTCATCTTGCAGCAGATAAACTCTCAGAAGCTGCAGAGTTTGGAGGGGAGGAGAGAAAGAATTGAAGAATCAAATTCATTATGTGAAGTGTAATCTCACAAGGAAATATCAAAATATGTCAGCAGCATCCAAGATGCGGGGCGGGGGGGGGGGGCGGTGAGTGAAGAGGGTGGGAAATCTGCTGATGATATTTGTCAGCTGCTAAACCAGGCGTGCTGGCAGGGAGGCAGTGGGCCCACTGCTCTTGGTGCAAACAGCCTTCCCACCAAATTCTGAAAGAGGCCGGGCAGAGCCGAGGGCATTAGATGGTGAATGAAATCAGGAGATTTCCGTGGGCACACAGGAGGCCTCTCTCAAGGCCCTCCTTCCCCCGCCTCAAATTCACCTTCACCGTCGTTTATTGTCTGCATTGAGGTTAGGTATCAATAATCCCGTGAATGGGGTTACAAGGAGCTTTCTCTCCGGGTTTTAGCAGCGCTCTCCCTGGGCACAGGCAGCCTGAATCCTGCAAATGAAAACAGATAGTTTGGGGAGCCTTTCCCTGTCACTGGGACCTGCTTGGTGGCCTGGAATTCCCTCCGTTCTGCATATGCATGAGGCACCAGGCAGCTCCTGCTCACACACCTCAGCAGCCCTGGCCCCTCCCGCACCGCGCCGGGAGGGAGGAGATGCAGACAACCCCTCCGACTCTGGGCATATGGGGCAGGTTTTGCAATTTCCATCTCAGTCCCGCTTCTCATTCCCAGAGTGACCTTGGGCAAATCACTTTCACCTCCCTGAGCCTCAGTTTCCACATCTGGAACGCTGAGATAATAGCCCCCTGCCTCCTGGGGAGGAAATTGCAAGACTTAATTAATTAATGTTTGGCAAAGCCTCGGAGACCTTTGCCCCAAAGAATCCGTGGGATTGCAAGTTATTATTAGTACAGCACATGGGAGCCTTCATGCCAATTTTGCTGTTGAAGCCAATGATTATTTCTTTTCGGAAGAAAATAGTATTAATTTTGACTCCCAGTAAATGTATCAGGTAGTGGGGTTGGGAGGAAATTAGCATTTGTCAAGGACAAGGCTGTCTAAATGAAGTCCCAGCTGGCCTCTGAGGGGGAAGTTGCAGGAATGTATTTGCCTCTTTCCCTGGGCATCCCCTCTTCACACCCCTTCTCTGGTCCCCGTGCTTCCCTCAGGGTGGCAGTGGGAGCCTGGGTAGAGGCGCTTCGGACCCCCCTGCGCTGTGCGGTCCTCGCCCCAGCACTGTGTCCCACCCACTGCCCTTCGCAGCAGCCGGTCCTCCAGTTCCTGACACTTCCTTTGGCTCTGCTCAGAAGCCAAGTGCCAAGTATTTTTAAGAAACATGACTTCATACAATCACCTTGGATTGATTTCAAATAATGGGGCACCCTCGCCCTTAAAAGCATCAAACTCATTTACTGGGTCAAATGAACCTCCTCCTCCAAGACAACGGCCCGTGTTTCCACAGGAATAAAAATCATGCAAGGCCTGGGCAGTCATTTTCTCCCCTTTTTCTCTCTGTCCCAGAGGCGTAACGGATGCCCCAGCTCTCCCAAGCTCAGCATCGCATCGCCCCCTCCAGCAAACCTCCAGGATTCCGCTGTTTCTCAAAAAACTTGCAGGTGCTCACGTGGCTACATTGCTAAGGGACAGATGCAACCCACTCCCGGGACCTTATGACCTCGGGCCACCCCCAGAAGGTCAAATTAGTCTGTGTTTCCCCAGGGACAGTGCAATTGCTCCTTAGTTTCAGAGCCCAGGCAGCCACTGTGTGGGAGGCTCGGTAGTTTATGCCCTTGTTTCGGCATGAGCTTTTGGAAATCAAAGTTCATTCCATTTTGCTGAGAAAGAAACTGAGGAGCAAAAAAGTAACTTTTCAGTTGCCCTTTCTTTCATCCTGGGCAGGTAGGTTACTGTCATTCCTACCCGCCTGCCCTTTATTACTATGCCACACCCCTCGACTCACATCCATTTTCCTCTGTCTTCCCGCATTCCTCTCCTTGAGAATATTCTCACCACACACACACTCACACACATACACACAGTCACATCATACTCAAATACACACACACACACACACACTCACACACATACACACAGTCACATCATACTCAAATACACAAACCGATACACACTCACACACATACACACAGTCACATCATACTCAAATACACACATACACACACACACACACTCACACACATACACACAGTCACATCATACTCAAATACACAAACAGATACACACTCACACACATACACACGGTCACATCATACTCAAATACACAAACCGATACACACTCACACACATACACACAGTCACATCATACTCAAATACACACACACACACACTCACACACATACACACAGTCACATCATACTCAAATACACAAACCGATACACACTCACACACATACACACAGTCACATCATACTCAAATACACAAACCGATACACACTCACATACACACAGTCACATCATACTCAAATACACAAACAGATACACACATACACACAGTCACATCTTACTCAAATACACAAACAGATACACACTCACACACATACACACGGTCACATCATACTCAAATACACAGTTACACACACACACATATACACAGTCACATCATACTCAAATACACAAATACACATACACTCACACCACACACATACACACAGTCACATCATACTCAAATACACAAACAGATACACACTCACACACATACACACGGTCACATCATACTCAAATACACAAACAGACACACACACACACACACACACCTGTCTTCTGTAATGGAAGTCTTTAACTTCCTTCAGGACACTTCATGTGGGTATTACTCAGGCCACAGCGATCTGTTCTCATCTGTTCTTTGTTGGATTCCCAGTACCTGCCACTAGTGCCATCAAGGTGTGTTACACTCTGGGAGGTACCAACCCTGCCGCTTCCCAGGTCTCACGTGTCTATGAGATGGCAGGCGGGTAGGAATGACAGTAATCCACGTGCTAGCAGAGGTCTGCTTACTGCACACTGGCTGGTGTGGTTGTTTCCAGCATGTGCTTTCTGGACAAGAGCAGCTCCACTACCTCCCCCTGCTGCTGTCCCACCTCGTTCAGCGGCGTCTTGCCTCCAAGTCTATCTCGAGCCTTGATGAAGCACCTTTGTTTCCAGAATAAAGGCATGTTGCTGCCTTTATTCCTGCTTGTTCCACGTTCTCTCTGGAAAAATGCAACCCATGCTCTGGGCCCAGGCAGAGCTCCTCCTCCGTGAAGTTTCAGGTCTAATCCCTGTGTCTCCATCCTTTACAGCTGGAGTGGTCACTTCTACCTGCATGCCCTTCCAAACCTCGTGGGGAACTCGATCGTGACCAGGCTCAGAGGTGGGCTGGACATTGATGTTTTCAGGGCACCTCCCCCTTCTAGCCTGGGAGCATCTTGAGAACAGTGCCGGACCCTTCATTGATGTTCAATAGATTTGTTTTTAAAAATATATTTTTATTGACTTCAGAGAGGAAGGGAGAGGGAGAGGGAGAGAGAAACATCAATGATGAGAGAGAATCATCAAGGCTGCCTCCTGCACGCCCCACACTGGGGATCAAGCCCACAACCAGGGCATGTGCCCTCACCTTGAATAGAACCATGACCTCCTGGTTCATTGGTTGATGCTCAACCACTGAGCCACACCTGCCAGGCTTCAATAGATGTTTCATGAATGAATATGTGAGCAAATGAGCGCCTTTAGGTTCCACATTTGTAGAGCAAAAACGAATCATATATTTGTTTTATTTTGCATATGTGCTAGAAAAATACCTGAGAAGTCTATCTAGGGCCTGCATCCCTGTGGGCGGTCTGCACGCTACTTCTGATAAACGTGGTCTGATGCTGAAATCATTCAATGCCCCTGTTCCAGACAAATGGTGCACACGTTTTAGTGATTGCTCTATTCGTCAGTATTCTCAGGGGCATCTTGATCCTGTGACCAGTAGTAGGGTTCCAACTAAGTAGGGTTCCTTGATCATCACACTAAGAAAGTCCTTTGTTCTACCTTCCATCCTCTCATTCTATGAGCCCCCAGCTCGAACACACTCTATTTTAGACGAAAATGAGTGATCTGTGTCTACACACCAAGACTGAAGTGGTTAGGAATGCGACTGTGATGTCGATATCAGATGATATTATTAGAAACCTGTTTAATGGGTTCCCAGCATGTGCTTTTAATGTATCTCCCTTCAACAAAACCGCTCCACACCATGTCTCATTCCGTGCAGTCAATGCCATCGTGATAAGACCCATCACAGCTCTTACGGCGCGGGGAGAAATTAAACATTTAGGGACTCCTGCAGCACCACGCTGATTGGGCTCAAATGATGCTGCTAAACTGACAGATGCATTTGTCTGCTCTCGCAAGCGAGTCAGGCTTCCTTGTGGAATGTTACAGATTCCTTAACAGCAAGCAGATAAAAACAAATCAGGAACTCCTTTATTTCACCTTTATGCTGCTTTTTTTTTTTTTTCTCTGGGAGGGATCCTTGGGGTGCCTGCCTGTGGTGTGTGTGCATGCGTGCACGTGTGCACATGTGTGCACGTGCTGCATGCCAGGGGGCTGCCGCAGGAGAGCCAAATTGCCTCTCAACTCATCATTCACACAGCATGAGTCTGGAACTCTCCAAGGCTGACCCTTTCTTCCTGGCCATTCTGCTAATTGAGCCAAGTGTGCCAACTCCTGAAATGCAAGGACAATCTTTTCAGCGGGGAGAGCACCTTGCACCTCTCAGCCAAAAGCAGCCAACTTTAAACCACTTAATAAAACTCTTAAAAAGATGATATTGTTGGGCAAAGTGCTAAGGGTTCCTGCTTTCGCTTGGGTTGTATTTTCATTAAGCTGGAAGCTCTGTGTGTGTGTGTGTGTGTGTGTGTGTGTGTGTGTTTTAAAGGGAGAGAGATGGGGAGGGAGAAGAGAAAAGGGATAAAGGCGGCCTTTTGTAGCCTGCAACCTCTTGTTTGCAGATTATTTGTCAAAGACGCTCAGTAGAATAGCAATTGCTTGTGATTAGAAGTCTGCCCAGGTACCACCCTGAATGGAGGCAGCTTTAGAAGTGAGATCAGTCCCTCGGCAAAGCCATACATTTTAGATTTGGAAAAATGGCTCAGGTGAAATTTGCCTTCACAGTGGGCAGGGCTCAGCAGGGGCTTGGGCAGACGGGCTGAGCCAGGGCGCTGGGCCAGGCATGGAAGGCAGGTTCTGTGCCTTGCTCCATCTGTCTCTGTAAAAAGTAGGCTGTGCCCTCATTCCCAGAGAGGCATTTTGGGGGGCCAGGGGAAGGACAGGCTGGGGTGGGGGGTTAGGAACACCTTGGAGTCTGGTCAGAGACACTTGAAAAAACCCTGGATCCAAAAGCCTCAACAACTGTCATTGGACTTGCCGCTGTTTGCTGCCTGTTCTCTAAGTCCTTCCATGTCATGAGTGATCACATTTACCCAAACACTTTCTAATGTTCTTTTTTAGAAATTATGATCATTCTAAATGGAAATGTGATGTTCAGTTGTGTAAATGCTGATGTTTCTGTCCCAAATGCCTTCACAAAGCGGCATCCTGGAGTCACCCCGTTTGTCCACAGTAAGAAGCTGGTGGCTGGGGAGACGGCATGCCCTCTAGGTCCTAGGGACCCAAATTCTTACCAAATGACCGTGGGGTCAGAGGTGCTTTCGGAGCTCACAGTCTATGCTCAGAGACCACCAGCTGGGTGGTCACACTCAAACATTAGCCATCCCTGCTCCCCACCTCCCTGAATGTGGGCTCACACAGCATGCACTCTGCTGCTGGGTCTGGTGCCCTTCGCTCCACACAGGTCTCAAGTCTGTCCTCGCCGGGGCATGTGTAAGGCGTCATTCCTATTTATCCAATGCTCTCTTGTCCCCACTGCCTTTCACTGGAATTTCTTCTTATTAATACATATAATCCAGGTTTTCTCTCTCTCTCTCTCTCACTTTTCTTGGTTCTGGAAACACGGGCTTTCCTGGCTCAGGCCTTGGGTTCACCCTTCTTAGTCTTGCACACGGTTCTCCTTAGAAGCAGCCGCATGTCTAGCTAGCCGTGGCTCCTGACCCAGCACAGGGCTCCGGAGCACACCTCCCCATCTTGGCTCCTTTTGTTGATTCTTGCCTTATTCCCAGATATCCCTGAGTCTGTTTAACTCCTCCCTTTCCCCTGATCTTTGCTTTGGAGCAGTGGTTCGCAACCTTTCTAATGCCGCGACCCTTTAATACAGTTCCTCATGTTGTGGTGACCCCCAACCATAAAATTATTTTTGTTGCTACTTCATAACTGTAATTTTGCTACTGTTAGGAATCGTAATGTAAATATCTGTGTTTTCCGATGGTCTTAGGCTCTACAGCAGCGGTTCTCAACCTGTAGCAACGAAAATAATTTTATGGTTGGGGGTCACCACAATATGAGGAACTGTATTAAAGGGTCGCGGCATTAGAAAGGTTGAGAACCACTGCTCTGGAGTCTCCCAACTCTGGGCTCATCGTCCCCAAGCGCCCTTTCCCAGAGCCAAGGATGCTTCTGACACATGCAGCAACTGGACATGTTAGACCCCCCACAAAGCTACACAAAGTCACCACTCCCATGCCAGCCCTTCCATCCAGTCTGGGTGTTCCCCCTCCCCAACCCTGCCTTTCCCCCTTACCTTCTTTACCCGGCTGTGCTTTTGGATCCCCGGTGTGACAGATTTCAGCTGCCACCGATGTCCATGCTCCTCTGTCCCTTTGGATGCCTGTGCGCTCAATGAAAGACTTCTCAGAGAGGGCCGCCTGAATGGAAATGCACGGGAGACACACAAAGCCGGCCGCTCAGACTTCCCCAGGAGCCTGGGAGTTTAAAAAGGCCCTGTCGCCCTGGAAATGAGGCTATTAAGGTGTGACACGGTTCTCACTTTCGGCAGAGACTTTTTAAAGAGCTGCGGAGCCCAATCAAGAGATGTAACTCCAGTGTTTCAAGATACCCAACTCTTCTGCTGATGAAGGGGAAGGCGCACAGATGCAGGTGGAATGAGAAGCAGGCTCCTGGAGCGCAGAAAGCCACCTGGCTGAGAGCTCACAGCTCTGTCTGCCTGCTTGTCACCTCTGGACAGTCTTCGGAGTCAATGTGGGGGCGGGGGGTGGAGAGGGAGCAGAGCTGAGTGGGGGAACATCGCCCCACCTTTGAACCCTCTCTTCCTCCCAGCAGCACGAGAATCCTAAGCAGAAGCGAGAGGGCAGCAGTCAGCCCATGATCTGCTGGGAGAGGGTCCGAGAAGTTGGTAAATTTCAGCCTTCTGGCAGGAGTCCAGGTGCTGTTGTTTTTTCATCCGTCCTCGAAATAAAATCTGACCCACGAGAGAGTAACTTTGGAACCAGGAAAACCAGGGTTTTCACCCTGGCTCTGCTCATTTATCAGGGTATCCCTGAGTCTCAGTTTGCTCATTTGCAAAATTCCTGCCTTTCAGAACTGCAGAAAGGAACGGATGAAATGTTTTATATAAAGTGCTCATGGTAGGAAGCCCATATAAATTAGCCTGTGTGGTGTTTTCAAATGGCAAGGAAACGAAGGCAGGAACTCCCCCCAGCAGGTTTAGGCTCACTTCAGCCGAAAATAAATTCCTCCAATTGTTGGATTGAAGCAGAATTGCTGCTGTTTTTCAAAGTCTCACCTGTAGAGTCATACAAAATACCTCTCCCAGTCAGGCCCACCTCTACCAAGACCCCTTCTTCCAAAGCAGTCCCCTCTGCTAAGACTGTAGGGGAGAAGCAGGAAGGAAAATACAGAGAGATTATTTCAGCCAATAGAAATTATGCACACCTGGCTGGTGTGGCTCAGTGGTTGAGCCTCAACCTATGAACCAAGAGGCCACGGTTCGATTCCCGGTCAGGGCACATGCCTGAGTTGTGGGCTCGATCCCCAGTGTGGGGTGGGCAGGAGGCAGGCTATCAGTGTTTCTCATCATTGATGTTTCTATCTCTCTCTCCCTCTCCTTTCCTCTCTGAAATCAATTGAAAAATGTATTAAAAAAAAAAAAAGAAAGAAAGTACACTCTGTCCTACCAGCATTCTCTGGCCTCTGAATCCCCCTTGAATCCAGAAAATACCCACTAATGGGTCTTTGCAGAAAGGCTGGAGACTAGTTTCTTAAATAATCAGAACCTGATGACCCGATGGTCAGCCACCTCGGGGTTTGGTAGTGAGAATGAGCTTGCCCCTTCCTGTGGGTTTTTTTCTAGAAGGTTAGACGCATTTTCCACCTGGAACATTCGAATCCCAGAGGCTGCAGAGGAGACCACAGCAGATCATGCTTCTGTGTGATGGGGGTCTGTGTGTTCTCTTCCTTCTCTTTCTTCAGTGCATTTTCCTTTATCGCCTCTCCTGGTTCCAGCACAGGGGTGTTGGAATGAAATCCAGCCCTAGCCAGTTTGGCTCAGTGGATGGATTTTTGGCCTGTGGACCGAAGAGTCCCGGGTTTGATTTTGGTCAAGGGCACATGCTTGTGTTGCAGGCTGGTCCTGTTACAGAAAACCGGAGAAGAACCAAGCAATACTTAGAGAGATGGAGTTACATTTATTACGCGCGGGTCGAGAGGAAAACGTCTCTCAAATTCTGGGCCCCAACATGGAGGAACTTTCCCTATTTATATATTTTTACCTTCTTTGTCTCCCAAATACGGGATGTTTCCAGCCCTCTTTGCAAGTTCTTAAAGAGCCCCTATGTGCTGGGGCCTTGAGACCTCAACCAAAGGCCTGGCCTGGTGCCAGCACTGATAACCCCATCTGGGGAAGGTTTAATGGCCTCTCCGAAGTGGGAGTAGTCTTATTTTCCTTATTATTTAAGCAAGCAAGCAATTACAGAAGCCAAATAGCAGGGTTAAAATTTCAAACAGCAGTTTTTATATTAGATGGATGCTTCAGTCCAACGTGCAGGAGCCAGCCAATTAATGATTCCCTCTTATCATTGATGTTTCTATCTCTCTCTTCTTCTCTGAAATCAATAAAAATTTATTTTTTTAAAAAAAGAACAGAATTCATATTGGAGGGTGCGGGAAGCTAAAGGTCCAGTGTGTGCTTCTGGGTTATTGGGGGGAGGGGGTTTCCTATAAAGTGCTTGGAGAGACAGGTCTGGCTCAGCCATTTTTTAAAAAATATATTTTATTGATTTTTTTTACAGAGAGGAAGAGAGAGCCAGAAACATCAATGAGAGAGAAACATCAATTAGCTGCCTCCTGCCCACCCCCCACTGGGGATGTGCCCGCAACCAAGGTACATGCCCTTGACCGGAATTGAACCTGGGACCCTTGAGTCCACGGCGCTCTATCCACTGAGCCAAACCAGTTAGGGCTGGCTCAGCCTTTTGAAATGCAAATAACGTTGAGATGCGGACTTGACTCTGTCTAGCAGCAGGTGAACCATTCAGTGGTGACTGCAATTTGGAAAATGACATCACTGCCTTCCCCGCTCTGTTTAGTGAACCAGGAGCCAAAAGCAATCCGAAGTGTCCGTACCCCGTAACTTCAAACCCCTGGTGTGCACCACTCCCCTGAATTCTTTCAACATCCTAGGAAAAAAAATGGTTTGTTCTGATCCTCTCTATTTTCTATAAACCGAGACCTGGGTAGTGTGGATGTATTGTGTCTGAGATTGTGCAGTGAGTGGGGGAGCCTTCGAGTCTGTGCCTGCAGTATACCCACCAGACCACACCGAAGACCCTAAGAAACACACATGTCTGTGTGTGTGAGTAGGCGTGCACATTGTGTGTGCACCTATGTGCGTATGTACATCCACTTAGTGATGGGAAATCGGTGCCAGTCCCAGAGTCCCCTGGAAGAGAAGAGGAGAGGAGAATGTCAGAGAGGGAGGAAGGGAGACTTAAGCTTTGTAAAGAAAGCCATATTATCCCACATGGAAAGTTCCTATTCCTCCCCCCAAATCTGCATCCAGTCTCGGCGACTGAGCTTGGGTCTCTCAGTAGAGAGGAAGGAAGGCTCTCTCCCCTCCCTAGTACTTCCGCTGCACGAGCCTGTGAGCTATTTGAACAGCAGCAGGCCTCTCGGGTCACCTGCCTGTCTCCAAAGAGATGCTGCCTGGCCAGCAGCCTGAGTCCTGGCAGGCTCGGGGGAGACCTGCGACAGCATGTGTTTCAGTCTGTGCTGGATGCAACAGTACCCTAGTCAGGAGGGTTTCCCCAAATGGTTCCTTGTCAAAGCAGTCCCTTTGGATGGTTCTTGAAATAAAACAGGGAAGAGGGCTCTACAGTTCGCCAGTTTATGAAACAGTTGGACGCTCTGAAAGATGCACAATGGACTTTGGCATACAAAGCCTCTGAGAAGGTCTGCAAAAACAAGGAACCCGTTGTTGAATTATGGTAAGACTAACAGGCTTTTATAGGGAGACTGTTTAAACAACTTCAGTAACCGGAATCTCACTAGTACATTAAATCTTTCCCCCACCCCTCAATGTTCTTCCAGTGAATGTCTTTGGGGGTAAGGACATTTTTTATTTTCTAGTTGAGGTGTTTCTACCTTATTATTTATATCACAGTTCATACCATATAGAGATCCGCTCTTTCTAATAGGGCCTACAGGAAAATGGAAATAATGTAAAGTGTATGTTCTGAGTAACATATGTAATGACATAACCTTGTTCCACTGTCAGGTCACTATGACTTTATGACTTCTAGAGTTTAGACCAGCCGTGGGCAAACTACGGCCCGCGGGCCGAATCCAGCCCGTTTGGCTGTTCTATCCGGCTCACGGAGCCAAAAGAGCGGAGGGTTCTCTTGCTCTCCCCTCTGCTCCTTTACTTTGAATTTATATTAGTTCACACAAACACTCCATCCATGCTTTTGTTCCGGCCCTCCGGTCCAGTTTAAGAACCCATTGTGGCCCTTGAGTCAAAAAGTTTGCCCACCCCTGGTTTAGACCATTGAATTGGAACCTACCTTTCTGTGACTCACAGCCTGTGCCTCCTACTTTTGCCCCATTTCCTCCTATGATTTAGCCGCGTATCTTCAAGAACAGAGTTTAATGGTGTCCAAAAGCAATCGTCGGGGTGGGGGCAGGGCTGGTAATAGTAACAATGCTGTGTGACCTTCTCCAGTTCCCAAACAGTGCAAGGGGCAGGGCATCTGGCCATGCCTTGGATCGCAGTCTTCTCTTACTAGCTGATGTCTCCGGTCCCTTTAGGCTCTTGTTCTCTCCTGGCTGGCTGGGTATTCTGTGGATTCCAGTCGAATTTTCTCCAGTGGCAAATAGACTCTAAAAGGAGGAGAAGTGCAATGCATCCTCCATTACCAGGGATAAAATTTCATTTCGCTCCTTGTCTGATGCTATTCGTGACTCTTATCTTCCTCCATGCTCAATAGGCAATAGAAATCTATATGTCGGCAGAAAGCCAGCCTCAGACACCGTATCTAGAAGGGCTGGGAGGAGGGCGCCGTGGGCTGTGTGCTGCCTTCCTTCCACGCTGTTCCTTCCAGTTAGAAAGGAAGGGGCCCACCCCAGGCCATAAATAACCGTGCCCCCCCGAGGCCATAAATAACCGTGCCCTCTGCAATGCCCCCGCTTCAGAGCCTGGTTCTGTCCACATGGGCTGCAGAGTCTACAGGCTGGCATCCCTTTCAACTATTATCCAGCGCAGTTGGAGAAAGATGAAAGAGAACAGCAGGATGTCAATAGTTGAGGGGGTCTCCTTTCCAAAGAAGCAGGATTAGTCCAGAGCTAAACGTGCCAAAGGGAGAGCCTGCCTTAGCACCCTCTCCCCTTCACTACCGTGCCCTGCCCCACGCTTCCCAGGGCTGTGGTTCATACCTGCCTCTGCCCATCACTTGAGCTTTTGCCTGAGTCTTTGGCCTTGAGATCATCAAAGATTACCTGTCTTTCTACTCCTCTCCTTCAATGTTCTACCCTCAACTAAACACTGAAGAGGCTCTGCTTCATGCCAAGCCTTCACCAACAGAGGAAGCCTGCTTTCATTTACATAAAAGGCAATGCCTCCCTCCAAAGCAAAAGATAATCTCTAACAGCACACTCACCTGGGAGAGCTCCTGGGGACAGACACAGCTTCTAAGACACCTGCAAGAGTGGCCAATGGCACCTGCCTAGGTGAAGGTTGATGATAAGATGAGTTCTGGTGGGAATAAATAGCCTGATTGCAAACTGCAGAGCCCCTCCAGTCAGGTTATGTGGATTAGTTTTAGCTCTGCCGGTTTCTCTCTGCGTGACCCTAGGGGAAGCTCTGCATCTTCACCCACAAAACGGGGCGTAATGATACCCGCAGCGGTATGGCTACTATGAGAGCATATGAGATCTTTGTAATTGCTTAGCACAGTACCTAGCTCTTTGTAAACACTCAAAAGTAGTAGGCCCCATAAACTGCTAGTAATACAAGGTCACGGGGTATAAAGGCACATTTCAAGGACTTTGGGTGATTCAAACCTTCATTTGAATTTGGCTCTTTTGATTATAGGCTGTATGATTGTTAGCATTTATTTCACCTCTTTTTAGCAACAGCGTCCTCTTTGGTAAACAGGAATAAATCGTATCCTCCTCGTTAAGATTGCTGTAGAGGTTGAGGAAATCATGTGTTTCAAAGTGCATTGCGACTAAGAGGCATTCAGTCCATGTTTGGGGGTGGGCACATCCTCGGAGCAGATTGCTGGGAACAAATGGCGAGGATTCTTTGGGGCATTTCTAAGTGTGCGTGTCAATCATGGCCTTGCTGGGTTGCTCTGCCCTGAGGTGATCGATCAACCCCTATAGCACTTCTGTGAGACACAGAGCAAATGTGGGTAATGGTGCCCCATTTCATTAACAAGGCCAGTGACCCAAGCACTGGTCAATACAGCGCGATCGGGTACCACTCTGGACAGACCCGTTGCTTTCTTCCTTTAAAGCGCAGTCTTCACACTGCAGTTTGCATCTCACTTTTTCAAGAAGGACATAAAGTGGAACATGATTATAATATGAAGGGGCTGGTGTGCCTGCTGGGATCCTCTCGGCTCCTGCAGTGGCCTGGCCGCCCCTGCAGGGAAATATAGGACTTCACAGGAGACGGTTCAGAAAGCGATGCACTGTAAGTGGGGTTTTCTTTTAGTCTCTTTCAACGCACACTGTGGACTGATTTCCTCCTGTTTCCGATTTATTAATATCATTTATTAAGGTCATGTCAGGCAAACCTCAGATCTTAGAATGTTGTTGGTGTTTTCCAGGGAAACGTCGTAGGCATGGTGAATTGGAAATTCAAGTGCGGGGAGGCATCTTACAAGGCCTCTTATAATAGGTTTATCGGAATGATGAAGAAATTCACTCCGAATGCTACTAAAATTAGGTATATTAGGAAGTGGATGAATAACCATAGCCAACAGGAGCTGAAAAACCAATTGATCAATGTCGAGCAGTGGGCTGCCAGGAGACACGGGACATAAACGTTTCCATCAGCAACTTGGATGAAGACGTAGAGATGACACTTATCCGATTTGTGGATGACATGAAATTGGGAGGGAAACCAAATTTATCAGGTGATTGAATCCAGAAAGACCTTGTCAGGCTGGAGGAATGGGCCAAATCTACGGTGATGAAATTTAACAGGGGAAATGCAATATCTCATAATTAAGTTCAAAAACTAAATTATTCACATATGGGTTTATGTCCTATCTCCTGTGAGATTCATGCACAGTCTAGCTAACTGCAGGGGGTAAGGGCTCTCCCTGAAGGTCCTTCAGGTGGACCTGGGCCCTGGAGGATGCGCCTGGGAGAAAGGCCCACGTGGCAGGAATAATGGAGTTCTGAAGAATACTAATGGGTTGAAGAAGCGTTCCGTGTCAGCAGGGTGGAAAGGAAAAGGGAAAACATACTGGTTTTACTGATTGTCAATTTCCTGCAAGTTACAAAAGCGAGGTACCTTCCCCCTTTTATGTTACACTAGAGGCCCAGCGCACAAAAATTCGTGCATTCAGGGGGGGTGGGATTCCTCAGCCCAGCCTGTGCCCTCTCGCAGCCCGGGACCCCTCGGGGAATGTCCACCTGCCAGCTTAGGCCCTCTCCCCAGGGAATCAGGCCTAAGCCGCAGTCGGACATCCTTATCACTGCCGAGAAGACGGGAGAGGCTCCCACCCCCGCGGCTGCACTCACAGCTGTCAGCTTGGCATGTGGCTGAGCGGAGCTCCCCCTGTGAGAGTGCACTGACCACCAGGGGGCAACTTCTGCATTGAGCATCTGCCCCCTGGTGGTCAGTGCACGTCATAGCTACTGGTTGTTCCATGTCGTTCCGCCAGTAGGGGCAATTTACATATTAACCTTTTATTATATAGATAAAATGAAAATATTCTCATGTGCTTCATTGCTGTGAACCAGTCAGATAGTACCCGACACCACCACTGCACCACACTTCCAAAAGTTGGAATTGGCCAGGAGGGCAAAGCAATGAGTGCATGTTTTGTGGACCAAGAACATCAACGCTCCCACTGTGCCATGGAAAAGACCAGAGCCAGGTCCACACACCGCCATGAGACCCCCTCTCATATTTGCAAGGGCTGTCTCATGAAGGAAGAGTTGACATCCCGGCCCTAGCTGATTTGGCTCAGTGGATAGAGCATCAGCCTGCGGACTGAAGGGTCCCGGGTTCGATTCCAGTCAAGGACATGTACTTTGGTTGCAGGCTCCTCCCCGGCCCAGGCATTGGTCTGGGTGCATGCAGGAAGCAACCAATCGATGTGTCTCTCATATCGATGTTTCTCTCTGTCTTTCCCTCTCTCTTCTACACTCTCTAAAAATCAATGGGAAAATATCCTTGGGTGAGGACTTAAAAAAAAAAAGAGTTGACATCCTGGCTCAGTATGCTGCTAAGGACCAGAGGATGGGAGCTCCAGGAAATTAACTTTAATTCTGAAACTCAAAGTCAATGAAATGCCAAAGACTGAAGCCTCCACTTGGCAAAGGTCAGACTTGCCGTGGGCCCGGCACAGATAGAGGGCATTTTAGCGCTGCTTGAAGACTTGGGCTACCTGGGGTCTTTAAAATCTTTCCCCACGCTGAGCCTTTACATTTTAATGACAACTCCTACAAAGCAGTTAAGTAAGTCCCAGGATTTTGGCTGCAGTTCGAGCGCATCCAGGCCATCTTTGGAATGGCCGTGCTGGACTGCATCAGCCCTTGCGGTCATCAGCTGGTCACTCCTGAGCAAGCTGTAGTTCTGTGCCGAGCCAGGAGGTGGAGCCGCTCTATGACATACCTGGAGGGCCCCCCTGGGAGGCTGGTGGGATGAAGTTGAACCCCGGAGCTCTCTGCGTGGATTGGCAGCCATAAAGGAATGTGAGAGCTAATCGGTTGCCATCTGTCTTCATTTTGCTAAACCCCTCTATTGGATGCCACAAACAGCTCACTTCCTATATTTATAAACATCCCCAATCAGTCATTTCTCTGCCCGCCGTCACATATTTGTGGCATTAACGCCGGCTGCTTTATCACAGATTGGACTTCATTTCAGGCATAACTCTCCCATACTGTGGTTCTGAGATCTTTATGGCCGCATTATGGTATATGGCTGAGCTGTGATTACACATCAGCACTGTTCAGCCACAGGCAGTGATCTGGCCCACACCCACCCACCTGCCACCCCTGCCCTCTGTGGGCAGCTATAGACACAGACAAAAAATTGAGGTGAGGGGAGAGAGAGAGAGAGAGAGAGAGAGAGAGGGAGAGGAGGGCCGGGCCACTTCCACAGGGCTCAGGGCCCACCAGGGCTACCCCACAGGCCTTGGCACTCACAGGACTCTCCTCTTTTGGCAAAGCGACCTGACAGATGGAGAGAGTTGATGGAAGGAAAAGAGCGGTGAGAGGCAGAAGTCTGTCATTCAACTGCCCTTTCTCAGGAGCCCCTGATGGGGCCACCCATTTTGTCTTATGTCTGCAATCAGGAGTGGAAGTTAGCCTTTCTTCTCGCGCTCTGGATCTCCCTCGTCACATTCATGAGATTGGTTCCTTTACAGAAACAGACAGACAGAAAAACCTTCTTGCCTCAGTGCATGTGGGTTCTTGTAGTCCCTAAATGGACTCAGGGAGCCCCAGTCACAGAGGAAGTGGCAACACCTCCCTCTGCTGGACGTCAGGATGGCCTTTAAGAGGTGAGAAATAGGAGTTATATTGGTCCATAGATAAACAAAAAACGTTGGGGGGAGGGGTAAGATTTGAGAGAATGATGGGGCTCTGGGATATTGCTAGAAGGGACAGGGGTCCTCAAACTACGGCCCGCGGGCCAGATGCGGCCTGCCGAGGACATTTATCTGGCCCGCCGGGTGCCACTGCCTGTCCTGCTTAGCAGCCAACGCGTCCCGGGCCCACAGTATGCATAGGAATTTGTTCATAGTTTTTTTTTTGTTTTTTTTTTAAAGCTATAGTCCGGCCCTCCAATGGTCTGAGGGACAGTGAACTGGCCCCCTGTTTAAAAAGTTTGAGGACCCCTGGACTGTAGAATATTGGGTATGCCACATGCATAGTCAAAGAAAATGGGTTTCATTCTGGAGAACCCCAAGGTTCAGGCAGTACTTTCTTCTTACTCACAGCACCAGGAGAAGGGCTCTCCTCCTTTTGCTGGGTGGAGCCTGCTCTTCCTCCCCAGTGTCTCCAGTTTCAGAGGCTCTTCCAAATACCACAGGTGTCCCTGACTGCCTCCTCCAGCCCCACAGGTACCCTAACTGCCTCCCCCAGCCCCACAGGTGTCCCTGACTGCCTCTTCCAGCCCCACAGGTGTTCCTGACTGCCTCCTCCAGCCCCACAGATACCCTGACTGCCTCCTCCAGCCCCACAGGTACCCTAACTGCCTCCTCCAGCCCCACAGGTATCCTGACTGCCTCCTCCAGCCCCACAGGTGTCCCTGACTGCCTCCTCCAGCCCCACAGGTACCCTGACTGCCTCCTCCAGCCCCACAGGTGTCCCTGACTGCCTCCTCCAGCCCCACAGGTACCCTGACTGCCTCCTCCAGCCCCACAGATACCCTAACTGCCTCCTCCAGCCCCACAGGTGTTCCTGACTGCCTCCTCCAGCCCCACAGGTACCCTAACTGCCTCCTCCAGCCCCACAGGTACCCTAACTGCCTCCTCCAGCCCCACAGGTACCCCAACTGCCTCCTCCAGCCCCACAGGTACCCTAACTGCCTCCTGCAGCCCCACAGGTATCCTAACTGCATGCAGCTGCTCGGGCTCCATCACCTCTGGCAGCCCATCATCTCTGCTGTGTCTGTGCACCTCTCACTTCCTCCTATCCCCAAATGTCGATACAGTTATTTTCCTTGTTCCCCAAAGAGGCATGACCACATGGTGGTAGCAGAGGGAGTTCCGGCAGGGAATGGAGAAATCGAATTAGATATCAGACTTCATCCTTCTGACATCCATCACTCAGGGCCGTTCACTGGTTACCTTAGCCAGCCTAACCCCAACCCCCAGGTGTTACTCTGCCCACAAAGAACTCAGTCCATTTCCATCTTGACAGCCCCCAAATCCCCTTCCAGTCTGGGCTCTGGTACTAAGTCTCCAAATCAAAAAGCACTGAAGTATTCCTCATTCCCCAACGCCCACCCTCCACATTCTGCAAAAGAAAAGCTTTACTGGGGATGAAATCTGCCCCCAGAATGCAAAGCGCTCGGCCGTCTGTTGTAAAGGAACATTAAGAGGAGCCTTGCGGGGAGATCTGCACTAAATCTTTGCGACTGGCACGGGCCATCGTCTGAGATTCTGAGAGGAGCATACGAGTCCAGCTCTGGGCTGTCAGTCGTGGCCCGGCTGTGAGTAAACAAACCCCCTGGTCCTTTTTTAGAACGGCAGCAGTAGCTGCACTTACAACTGACGTGACGTACCACTCACGTTAACTTAGCAGCTCATTTCTGCCTTGGAGTTGCCATCTGCAGTGTAGATGTCAGCTTCACGGCTTCCTTGTTGGGTTTGTTTGCTACCCTAGAGGGGCCTCCGTTTTCTAATCCAAGAAAGGGAATCATCTCTACCTCAGAGTTGGTGGGAGGGACAACCAGTCAGTGCCTTCCAAGCCCCTAGGACCACAGTGATTGGTACAGAGTTAACACTCAACAATTACACTGGTATTTTCCATGATAATCACTGTCACATTTGGCCCTGGCCACCACTTTTCTATTGGGCAAAAGCCTCAACAATTAAAAAGCAGGCCCTTGCTCGGCCAGCATGGCTCAGTGGTTGAGTGTCCACCTATGAACCAGGAGGTCACTTTTCCACTCCTGGTCAGGGCACATGCCCGGCGGCAGGCTCGATCCGCAGTTCGGGAAGTGCAGGAGGCAGCCAATCAATGATTCTTTGTCATCATTGATGTTTCTCTCTCTCCCTCTCCCTTCCTCTCTGAAATCAATATATATATATTTTTTAACAGCCCTTTCCCAGATGTCCCCAGTTTAGGGGTAAGGCCACTGTGGCAGATCTGGGCCCTGTGAGCCCACTGTCTCCAGCTCTCTGTCTGCAAATTTCTTACTCTCCTGTCCGTGGATCGTGGACCAGGTTCACTTTTAACAGAGGCTCTAAGGAAGTCTAATGGGAGGGGTTCCTTTAGGGCTGTGGTTGGCAAACTGCGGCTCGCGAGCCACATGTGGCTCTTTGGCCCCTTGAGTGTGGCTCTTCCACAAAATACCACGGCCTGGGCGAGTCTATTTTGAAGAAGTGGCGTTAGAAGAAGTTTAAGTTTAAAAAATTTGGCTCTCAAAAGAAATTTCAATCGTTGTACTGTTGATATTTGGCTCTGTTGACTAATGAGTTTGCCGACCACTGCTTTAGGGCAATGGCTTCGAATGCTACTCAGCTGATACAGCTGTTCTCTCATCACTGGGTACCTGTCTCTCATGCTCTCTGATCAGCCCCAGAGCGTGGCTCCCTGTTTCCACAGCCCTGGGGAGGCTGACGGAGACCTCTCCATCCCCAGGTCCCACAGAGCAGACCGATTCCACTCCTGGATCTGAGTACCACTCTGCTGGCCCTGGGAGCAGAAAGATGGTGCCTCTGCATCTTGAATTAACTCATTTCAGAGAAATCTGAAGCCTCATAACAGTATCTCTTCCACCCAACCACCCCTAACACACTATATATAATGAGCCAAATCGGCTAGCAGTGGTTGGCAAACTGCGGCTCGCAAGCGACATGCGGCTCGCGAGCTGCGGTTTGCAGTTCGGTTGACTAATGAGTTTGCTGACCACTGACATAGACTCTCGATTCCAATAATTACAGGCTGCTGTTGTTCCTTGTGATTAAGCCCCTATCCCAGTGGTCGGCAAACTCATTAGTCAACAGAGCGGCAAACCGCGGCTCCGCATATGGCTCGCGAGCCGCAGTTTGCCGACCACTGGGCTAGGGCTATATATACTTTACATTATCCAATTATTTAGCCCTTGGGGCAAATACTAGTAGATATTATAATTAAATCTGTCTTAGATATCCTCTTCATAAAATATTAAGAGAACATGTCTGTGCTAACAATGTTTTAGCATGAAATAATAAACAAACTGCAGTAATTGGATATTTTTCTTCTGAAGGTCATATGCCTCCACAAAAATCACCCTGGCAAATGTGCGATTTGGAAGAGCAATTACACCTTACGCTCAGACGCTATGCTTTCGCATGTCCAAAGAACATTCTTAAAATATTAATTATTTATCCACCAAATATGTGAGGAAGTTGGATTAATATCTGCTTAACAGAGATGGAAACTCAAAGAGAGAAAAACGGTGAATCCCTCCTCGCCCAGCAGTTCTGAGGCAGGAAGTTTTTGCTGACTCCTCATGAATGGACTGGAAATAAGTCACAAGCGGGGCTAAGAGAACAAGGATTATTTATCCTAAAATTTTTTAAGTATGTTTTTTATTGATTTTTAGAGAGAGAGGAAAGGAGAGAAAGAGAGACAGAAACATTGATGAGAGAGAAACATCCACATGGATCTGCTGCCTCCTGCCCGCCCTCTATTGGGGACTGAGCCCACAATCTGGACATGTGCCCTGACCGGGAATTGAACCCATGACCTCCTGGTGCATAGGTTGATGCTAAACCACTGAGCAACAGCTGCCACACATTTATCCTAAAGTTCTTAAGAATTAATTCTAGTCGTTGATTTCCATGAATCCCATAGATCAGTGGTCGGCAAACACATTAGTCAACAGAGCGGCAAACCGTGGCTCACGAGCCGCATGTGGCTTGCGAGCAGCAGTTTGCCGACCACTGCCATAGATGAACCCCTGATAAATGCTTTCATCTTTCTCCTTAAATCAGAGTCATTTGTCCCAAGAGTCTCCAGCTAGAGGTCATAATGAGGGTCTCCCCCACCATCTCTGCAGACCTGCCTTGCTCCAGGCTATACTGTGTGTCCCCTGCTCCCTGCTCCAGGCTTTCCTTAAGGACTTGTGATGTACCTTCCGCATACAGCCATGGGCAAAGATTCCCAATCATTGCAGAATGGCAAGTGAGCCGATCAGCACCCAGCTTTTATGGCTGGCTATGAACCCAGCCAGCAGTCTCTAACAAGTCGTTTCTTTATATCCCGGGATCACCAAACAATTGATGAAGAGCAATGAGAAGTGCCTGGGAACTCTCGTCCTGGGTGGAGGCAGGGATGGAGGCCACGAGAGGGGAGTTAAGTTAGCCTCCCCCGAAAGTGGGAGTGATGATTCTGAGTGGGGCTAATCTGGCCCCAGTGGGAGCTGTGTCTGAGAATAAAACTCTATCCCATTTGTAGGCAACCCAGAAATGATGCTTCATCTGATATTCTGAAAGGATTCAATTGGGAGGAAGTAACAAGGCTGTGTGTCTATTTTTCATTTGAAAAAGGACATAAACACCCAAATTTATTACTACCCCCAGGGGGCCTGGTGACATGCCTAAAAGATCTGTAATTTTGCAAGATTATAGTTTGGATCACCTCAGACTGCGTCCCTTTCGCATTGGCTCTTTCCTGACCCAGAGACTGCTGTCCCTAGGTTCCTTGAGAGGTCAAGGGTAACCCTGGGGTTAAAGGTGACCTTTGATGTATGGTAGCAAGGAGGCTGCTTCTCAGGTTCCCCCTCGCAGTGCACTATGGGGCCTGGTGATACGAGGACCAGACTGGCAAAGAGCAGGGAATGATGGTGTAGGAAGGACTGTCTCGGGCCTTTGAGGAAGTGCAGCTGTGCAGGGCCGAGGGGCGGGGGGCGGGGGGTGGGGGACGGCTGCAGTGACGTCCTGCTTTGTTCTCACAACCAAGGCACAAATTAAGGGAAGATTAGAGGCTTGCTTCGGGAGATTGGACCAAGGGAAGGAGGGAGGAGGACGGGAAGCGGAGCTTTTGGGGACAGCAATTTGGGAGCAGCTGAGAGAAATCTGTGGTTGATTCTCTCTCTCTCTCTTTCTGGTGGATTCGTTAGTGACTTTCTTTTTGGGTTCCGGATCCGGAGGGTTCCCTCCCCCCTTCCTTTCCCTTTTTGCTTCATGCACATGTAAATGTGATTGAGAATTCTCTCCTCAGATCTGCTGCCTCACAGCCTTCCTGCCAGCTGGCCTGGCTGGGGAACCCACGTCTGGGGCTGACTGCGGCTGACAAGTCCTCCCGCTTTAAGGGCTTCGGAGACATTGCCAGACCCTTGTCTGGGCTCAGCGCCTGCAGGGAAGGAGAGCAGAGGGGACCAGGGGGCCTGGACTCCTGGCTGCCCAGGGCAGGTGCGCAGGCCACGCTCTGCACACAGCAGCACAGCAGCCACCGCACAGCCTTTCTCCTGTCACCAGTGCAGCATCAGTGCAGAAACCTGAGGCCCAAAGTCCGGATCCGGCTTGTAGGCCATGGACGCCACACCTCTTCCTGTCTCTCACTTCCATTGGCGAAGTCCATGGCCATAGAGCAGTGGCCTTCTTTCCTGCCCCAGTGGTCAGTCACTTCTGTCCATTCTGTTTTCCGAGCTTGGATGGTCCCCCAGCGGTGCTGGCACTGGGGGCTGAGCTGGCGCCAGTGGGGGCAGAGCTACCTGAAGTGACCAGAAGCTGGGATGATCAAGAGCTGAGTGCTCATCAGACCTGAAGACCACAAACAGCTTGATGCCCCAGTGGCAGGACCAAGTGTCATTGGGTTGGAAGACCTAGGGTGAGCTGCAAACCAGGGGAAAGAGTGGGAGCCTGGGAGGGTCTGCACAGGGGCACAGAGTGTGCAAGGCCCACCCCCAGGCCAGGCTCCCGGAGAACAAGGACTGTGTCTCTGGTGTGTGCGCAGAACCCTGAGTCAGGTGTCCCTACTCTGTACCAGGACGTTTGGATGGCCTTTCAATATCCCAAGATCGGGTCCCTGGCAGCAATGACGGGCGTTGCAAGAATGCTTTTCCTTCATTGAAAGCTTTCTGTGGGCCAGACCCTGAGCTTTACAACATTCTCAGAATTGACCCACGTGGAATCCTGCTGAAGCAAAGGCCATTCATTCCCCCACTCCATAGACGAGGAAAGAGCATTCTGTCCAAGGTACATTGCAGCGCATGGCAGACCCAGGTGTACCTCCGTGCCTGCGCCCAAATCCAAGGCTCTCACCCTGGTTTTTATGAACTCCACTCACCTCCAAGGATATGAGAAAGCAAGCTGAGGACCCAGCGGCATCTGTATAGAGTTCAGTCACCCCGGAGGGTGTGAGGTTGGGAGAGCAGAGCTGTGCTCCGTTTTTATGAGTATCAGGAGCTCCCAGGAAAAGGCTGAAATAACAAGAGGAGACAAGAGCAGTGAGCAGGCCACATAAATCCAGAGATGCTTGGGTGTGGTTTCGGTCCACTCATTCTGGAAGTCGGCAGCATGGATCCAGCCAGAACTTCAACTTTTTAGGGAAATTGCTCGCCAGCTCAGCATTTAAGTCTCAAGCGCCTCATGCCGCCCCTCCCCCCCCCCCCCCCCCCCCCAGCTCCCAGCTCTCATCTTCTGGACACCATTCACTCATGTCAGAGCCAAAGGCTTGCAGAGTTCTGGAAGGTCCCTGGAGAGGGTATTCCCCCACCCCTCCATGAACGGTCAGATCTGTAACAGATGACTTCTCACGGAGACACACTCTGCTCAGAGGCCCTGCTGACAGGCCCTGGAGCTGAGCCTGCAAGGCGGCGAGCATGCTCTGCCACCTACCAGGCACAGGACCAGCCTGCTAAGTTCAGTCCCATCTGCCAGACCTGCATGGGGATGCATGGAGGCCCTGCCCAGTGGTGCTGTCTGCTGATGAGCTGGGCCAGGAGATCTCAGTGTGAAGGAGGCAAAGGTGGGGGTTGGTTCCCAAAAAGGCCACTGATAGAGAATATCACCTCCCTGCTGCCTTGTCTTATACCAGGTGCCCTCAGTCACCTGGGGGAACCACGGAAATGTGGATGGAGGGGCCCTGTTCATCTCAGCCAGGGGCCAAACACCCCGAGGACATGTGTGACTGGCAGGTGGGGCACAGCCTGGAACAGAGGGGACATCTTATTTGCGGCTGAAATACGCTCTCATGTGTCCAACCTACCTTCCTCCTGCTGCAAATGAAGCCGGTTTTCCATCTGGTCTCATTGAAGATGTGTCCCTGAGCCAGGCTCTGAGAAGCACCTGCTGGGGCACCACACTTTCCCTGCTACACACCACAGTCGCTCTTCTTTCTCTCTGCTCGACAAGTAGCAATCTGGGCTCGGTTGGATCATGATGCTCCTCTCAGGAAGAGCTGGTATGGGCCAGTTTGATGAAGAGAAGACTATTTTTTAGTGAGCATCCACAATGAACTCATCAGATTTTCTCTTATTTAATACTAGAGGGCCGGTGCACAGATTCATGCACTGGTGGAGTACCTCAGCCTGGCCTGCGGAATGCCATAGGTGTCCCAGATTGAGAAAGGGTGCAGGCCAGGCTGAGGGACCCCACCAGTGCACGTTCGAGGCCTGGGAGGGACTGCGGGGAGAGTTCCGGGGTGTGTCCGGCCCGTCTTGCCCAGTCCCGATAGGCCGGACCCCAGCAGCAAGCTAACCTACTGGTCAGAGCATCTGCCCCCTGGTAGTCAGTGCACATCATAGCAACTGGTCGAATAGTAGGACACTTAGCAAATCAGGCTTTTATATATATATATATATATATATATATATATATATATATATATATATATATATATAATATATGGATTGACAAACCCAGTGGACTTCCTGGGCTCCCACAAAATATGTGATAGAGCTTGCGGAGTGCTGGTTTCAGACCTACACTGGAGTCTTCACACTGCCAGTACTAGCTGAGAAACTTTGGAAATGTTCCTTCACTTTCCTGAGGCTCAGTTCTCTCCTCTGTAAAATGGGGTTACAAGATCCACCTGCTCAAAGGCAGTTACTGTATCCTTTTAATCTAGGATTCAGAATACTAACCAGGGCCCTGAAGTCATAGATGCGCAATAATTACTCCTTTAGCAGCACGTCAGTGCTTGAGTGGTTGTGGTATACAGATCATTAAGTAACACCTCTAAAATGCCTTAGAAAACTTGGTGCACAGCCCTGGCCCATGTGGCTCAGTTGGTTGACTGTCCTCAGATACACCGAGAGTTCTCTGGTTGGATTCCTGGTCAGGGTACGTGCCCAGGTTGCAGGCTAGATTCCCAGTAGGGGGTGGGCAAGAGGAGGCAGCCAATCCACCCATCCAAGTTTCTCTCTCATCAATGTTTCTCTCTCCCTTGCCCTGCAGTGGTGGTGAGAGTCATGCAACCGGGTGCTGAAATTTTCTCTCTCTATTCACCCCACAACACACACGCTCACATGCATATATACATGTGTGCATATGCTCACTCACACACACATACATACACACATACTCCCTTCTTTGCACCACGTTGACCTGCCAGTGCTCTCTGCTGCTGTTTCTCCACCTCCTCCTGCTCTCTTGCTTTTCCTTGTCCCCTTGCCAGCCCTGATTGCCCAGTTTCCCATGCCACAGCCCTGTGGTCCTCTCTCCCTGTCCCCATCTGCCACCCTCCTGGCTCAAAGCAGATGTGCAGCCAGGGGAGAAAAACCCTGCCAGCTTCTCAGATGGCCGCCATCCCTGTCAATCTCTGGCCATGCCTGGCAGCTGGGATTGCAATTCTCCTTGTTTACAATGCATTGTAATTGCAGACACAGGCTACGCTGTCACTTGTAATTCTATCTTGTCCTGTTCTTTCCACATGCTCCCTTGCCTAAGTGTCAAGCAGTTGCCCTTGAGAAAGGTACTTTTGGCAGAAAATGTGCTCCAACATCCAGCAAAAATCAAACTAGTAGTTATTTCTCTTTCTCTCCCTCTCCACTCAAGCGATGAAATAGGCCAGGAACAGAACTGCCCCTCCAGCAGCCCTTCCCACCCCACACCTCCTTTTTCAGATTCTCTCAAGTCCCCCAGCCACTGGGCAGCTGTGCTTTAGCAAGTCTGGAGATGAGAGGGGACAGTTGAGAAAGCCATTTCTTTGCTGCCTTCTCAGCAGGAGGAGGGACTAGGATCTCCTGCAGACAGGCGGCACACACTGAGGGCAGGGGAGTGAGCCACACCAGAGTGCGTGGGCTTCAAGTGACATATCAGAGATCAGTGTATCTAAACAGGGCCCAGGAGAGACCCACCCACCCATGGCAGGCACTGTCCTAAGAAGTTTGCACATGTTATTCTGCTGACTCTCCATTTTAGCTCTGTTATAATCCCTGCTTCATAGATGAGAACATCAAGTGCCCAGTCACAGGTCGCTCAGCTAGTAGTACAAGGAGAAAGCTGGGATTTAAAACTCATTCTATCTAGTTCCAAAACTCCTGTGTTTTGTTGAATTTCTTTTGTTCATTTTGCAGGTTTATCTGTGTTCCTGGACACATTCAATCCTGCACTTACAATTGTGTTTTATGATTATCCGTTGGTCAGTCTGCTGTTAGACTGCATGGGCCTCAGGGGCAGGACTGGGCCTTATCTCATTTGTTCCTTTCAGCACCTGGCACACCCACGGGGTTGATATTTCTTTGCTTAGGTCGCTGTCTGGCAATGGCTAAATTCTCTGCTTCAGCCTCAGGTGCTCTTGTTTCTGATGAACATGGAGAATTTTTTGTCTCTAGATGCATAAGGTTTGTTATTTTAGACAAAATTAGAAGGCAGGACAATTCAGAGTATATACCTCATGACCATTAGGTTTAAGAAAATAATCCCCCCACCAGTAGACTCATTTGGTTTAATTTGGCACTTGGGAGGGCTTTCGCGAAGTTCTGATATGTTCTGTAGGTTTTTGAAATGTACATAAACTTGTTCTTCTCTAAGTACTAACAGTCTTTGTGTTGGGGTAGTGAATAAATGGGTGTTTTTTGGCTCACCTAAGTCATGTAATGCTCTCACTTTATGTCTACAACAAAAATAAAGTTTACTAATTTAAGAAAGATCAGTAGTAATCCTCCTTCCAAGAAAAAATGTTGCAGCATCTTGAAAGGAGGTGGAAGGATGAATATAAGCTCCGCCTTGTTGATCAGCCTTAAGACCTAGAGAAGTCGATAGGAGGAGACAGAGGATCGTGACACATTGTGTCACAGCAATCCTTTCTCCCTTCCTCCTCTGCCTGATGCTCTGCTGTTACTCAGTCACTCACAAGCTGTGTGTCTTTGCACTATATTCTCAACCTCTCTATGCGTGCAGTCCCATCTTTGTAAAAATTTCTAATGATGCCTCTGACTTATAGGATTTTGTGGGGCTAAATCAACCATGAAATGTCTGCAGAATGCCCACCAAGAACAGTGTCCAGCACACGATGAGCCTTCTGTTAAAGGGGCTCTTCTACCATTGCTGCTGTGACACCGGGAGTAAGAACAGTGACTTGACGGAGGTTGGGTGGAAGCAGCTAAGTCACAGCATGAAGCTGGATGCTGTTCAGCCTCTCCGTGGGGCAGCAGGGGCTCACACAGCCACCACCCAGGTGCAGTCCACCAGCGGATCACCTGCTGGTGTGTGTCCCCTCCCTCCACATCTCGATGTGTTCAACCAGCTGAAGGCAACGAGCAAGCTTTGATGAGGTCCAATTAGGAATACAGATTCTACATTCAAGAGGGCTGAGCAGTTCCTCCAGGGAGAAGAAAAGACCCTGAAATTAGTCTAAGTGCCCTGCTCATAGAGCCTCACAAGCTAAATAGTGGAGAGAGAGATACCATTTAGCAGGACTGACCCTGGGGTGTTTGCCTCTCACCAGCTGGGACACTAGTATTATTCTGCCAATAACATCTCCATCTCAAGTGAATGTGCCCCCCTCCCTCTAAAACACACATGAATCCGTGATAATTAGAGAGCTGCTGGCTGTGGAGAGGCTTGGCTGGGATCAAAGAACCGAGGCCTGCATTCCCATGGCACCCCTTCCAGAGCCCCTAGGACAGGTTGTGCACACATGGATGTTTTGGGGTGACGAAGAAGGCACATCAAACCTCTCCGCTTCCTATTTGAAATTAGGAGGGACTCTGTCTGGAACGAGGAGGTGAGGAAGACAAGAGTAGCTCAGGAGAACCTCAGAGTGAAACTCGCCACCTTAGAGCAGATTCAGAGCCAGAGCCAGACGCCCAGTGGTTTGTATGCTGCTCAGCAAGCAGAGAAAGCGGCTGGGGTCCTGTCCGTCTGGGAGAATGAAAATCAGTGGCACACAGTGCCCTGGAGACTGCGCCTAGGCGGATGGACGTGTCTCTTTCGGAGGCTGGGTCCTTTGGCCTCATCACCTGAGTTCTGGGACTGGGCCTCCTCTTGGTGAGGAGAGGGCAATGCCCACCTGGTGGCTGTACCTACTCAGGATGTTGAACAGTAGGACTCATGGTAAACTCAGAGTGCTCTTGACCTGACTCCTTGTTTCCCTGGATGAGAGCAAGCCTTAGTCTAGATGCCCCCAAGTATACGCAGGTCAACGTAGTGCTTATCTCCCTCTTTCAGTCAAATTCAAGATTATTATATAAGGGAGTGGTCCAGGGCTCACCAAACGTTTTTTTTTTTTTTTGTGTGTGTGTGTTGTTTTTTTGTGTGTGTGTGTGTGTGTTTTCTTTTTGTGTTTTTTTTTTTTAAGAACAGTTAGTGAATATTCCAGGCTTTGAGGTCCATAGGTTTCTACTGCAAATACTCTACTATACCATGGATGGCAGTGGCTGTGGTGAAATAAAACTTTATTTACAAAAGAGGCAATGAGCAGAATTTTGCCTGAGGGCATTGTGTGCTGACCCCCTGACCTACTTTATCCGTGTTTCATCCTCTGCTTGCTTCCCCATGCCCTCCCCTTCTATCCCCTCCTTCCCTTGAGCCCTGCTAGCCAGGACTCAGCGGGGGCTTTGGTAAACCCATGGGGACAGTAGAGATGTCTGAGGACACCATCCAGGCACAACCCCTCTCCCCTAAGCTCTCACAGGTCTTCTACCTGCATCCCTGGGGAGCAGCCCTGTACTTTATCAGACTTTCTTCTCTTGGGACCTCCCTGGTCAGAGCTAATCCCAGGAGGCCTCCATTCCGGAATGGACAGTTCAGGAGGAGAAAACTTAGTCTGATTGCTATAAACAGGGACTATCTTAGACTACTTACCTTTCCCTCTTCTCCAAGCAGTCCACATCACCTCTCTGAGCCAGCACACCTGTGGCGGTCAGGGTTGAACCGCACGGAGGAAGCCACTCAGCGTGCATCTCTCATAGATACAAAGTTATTCACAACCCAGGATGTGGCTGTGTGTGTTTGGACCCCTCTCGTAAGCAGCCTTCTCTGGGGGATTGGGGTGAGGGTTGTGGGGAGACACCTTGCTGTTTAATAAATAATAGAAGAGATTCATAAAGTGTCGGGCAAGCACATTCCTCATGCAGAAATGTTACGGAATAACACAGGATGAATAATAGAAAAGGTTATTGAAAAATTCATAATTTCCAAAGTGCCAGTGAAGGGCAGCTCCTGAGCAGTCTATTTGCCTGTAGAAAAGTGATTAAAATGTATATTATTGTCCTGTCTATAGGAAAATGTATTATTAAGTGGATACTAGCGTGACATTTGAAAAATCCATTTCATTCCATTTAGCAGCAAAAGGGGTTTTGGCTGCTGCTTTGTATAGCGGTTTCACAAGCATTTTAATAAGTCATTTAACAAACAAAAAGGATTTTAATTAGGGCCCCCTGCCTCCCAGCCATACTACCGCTTTGCATGTACGGTTCTTTTTGCCAAAGAAATGTACAGCAAATAATAGGGAATGTAAATATCCTGCTTACATTTATTATGTCAGTTGCCAAGCAAGCAGCCCGACCATTGACCTGTACCTATAGGATCAAAGAAGAGAGGGCGGGAAATGGATTTGCTGGTCCAGACACAACAAGAAACCAAGCCTCAGTGCGAAAGGCTGTGGTCCCTGCCCAGTCTAAAGTGTGACTACTGTTATAAGCAGACCTGCATAGTAGCTCTCCTGTGAAACCAGGCCTCACTTCTGAGGTGTACTAACTAAGAAATGCTTCTATTTTCTGCATAATGACTGGGGTTAGGACCAGGGCTCATCTGATTTGTTCATGTGCCTTCTGGATAGGGCATAACTCCTCAGCTTAAAGAGCCTTGTGCCTGCTACAATGTAGAGGTAGGTCCTGAATAGATTCAGACTTGGGCTTGGGATGGGGCACCTCTCTGATCTTCCCTCCGTGTTCACTTTCTCCTATAAGTTGGGAAAGGGTCAGGGGGCCAGATGGGATCTGAGAAGGCTGGGTCACATCCTCCCAACCCCAAGTTCAGGCTTAGCTTGGGCAGCCAGAGAAGCTGGGTGGTCTCTAGCGAGTGAACAGGTGGAGGGTGGTGGCCAAGAAGTCATCCTGTAGCAGATGAAGGCGTTAAGGCAGAAAGAACCTGGTCTTACAGATAAAACAGCCATAGTCCCTCCTCTTACCAACACGCTGTAAAATTGCCAGAATCACCTACCTCCGGGGCCTCAGTTTAATGATGAAAAATAGAGCAATTTGCATCAGATCATGATTTTCAATGATTTTATTAAACCCCCCTTTTTTTTAAAATTAGAAAATTAAGCCATTTTTTTTTTTTCATAAAAATCTCACTTGGGAGTGGATAAAGTATCTTCTCTAGTAAAAGAATGGTGAGAGGATCCAATTGCCCCCTGCCTCCAACCAACTTTCCTCTCCTGTGTCAAGGCAACCCTAGGAAGTCCAGAGCTCTGACTCCACAGGGATTCCCAGTTTTTGAAAACCAAAGCATGCCCTAACTGGTTTGGCTCAGTGGATAGAGCATTGGCCTACCGACTGAAGGGTCCCAGGTTCGATTCCGGTCAAGGGCATGTACCTTGGTTGTGGGCACATCCCCAGTAGGGGGTGTGCAGGAGGCAGCTGATCAATGTTTCTCTCTCATCGATGTTTCTAACTCTCTATCCCTCTCCCTTCCTCTCTGTAAAAAATCAATAAAATATATTAAAAAAAAGAAAAAAGAAAGAAAACCAAAGCATGTGGCAATCTGCAAGTCTCCCAGCTATAACTTTCTGGTGTTTAACTGTGGCCTATGTAAGACTAATAGAAATGACAGAAGTGGCTTCTTCTAGTCTCAGTTTTACCTCTATTTATTTAAGTCATCATATACTTAACCATTTCCTCAACAAACATTCACTGAGAATTGCACATGCGCTGCATGTAGAACACTGAGCTACGTGCTGCTTGAATACAGAACATGTGTAAAACATGGGCCTTTCTCAAAAGGAGCAACAGGAACCTAAATACGTTGCTATCATTCAAACCACAGGAAATAAGAGTGATATTGGCAGCACAAATAACTATTTTACTTGTAAAACCTAAAAATTAAATTTTAAAAGAAATTAACTAACTAGCTCTATAATTTGTTTGTTTGATTTTTATGCCACTTCATTTATTCACATACCTCTTCTCTCTGTCCACTGTATGGAGGGCTGCTTGCTATTCTTCCAGGCTGCACTGGGATGGCTACCCCAGCTGTAAATATTGAAACACTTCCATGGGTGTTGAAGAGACTTTGCTAGGTCCCCTGAGTGTCCATTCCTTAATTTCTCTTCTCATTTCCTTCTTGGTGTCATTTGAATCATTTTACTTTTAATGTTCATTTTATCTGATTTTTTTTCCCCAACAGTGTTGTGTTATCATATATAAGAAGCCATTTCCTACCGTAAGCTTGCAAAGTTTTACCTCTATGTTTAGCTATTCTGTTTAGGTCCATGATGAATTTTGAGTTAATTTTGACATATAATAGGAGATAGTTCAAATTGATTATTTTGCATGTGTCTATCTAGTTGACCAGCATCATTTAATAAAAGGACTGTTCTTTTCCCCATTGAATATTTTTGGCAAAGAAATCAGTGGACCATAACTGTGAGGGTTTTATTTCTAGACTTTTTATCCTATTCCATTGACAGTACCACTTTGTTTTGATTGCCATAGCCTTGGAGTGAGTTTTGAAATCAGGCCATGTGGATACCCCAACTTTGTGCTTTTTTTTTTTTGGCTTTTTTTTCAAAATTGTTGTGGCTATTCTGGGTGTCTTACATTTTCATTATAATTTTAGGAGTAGCTTGTTAATTTGTACAAATTTTTAAAAGGCAACTGGGCTTTTCATAGAAATTATGTTGAATCTGTTCATAAATTTGGGAGCTTGACATTTTAAGAATATTCATTCTTTCAATCCATTAGCATGAAATGACTTTCCATTTACTTAGGTTTTTAAAATTTCTTTCAGCAATGTTTTGTAGTTTTCAGAGTACAAGTTTTGCACATTTTTAAATGAATTTTGAACATTTTTCTCTTCGATGTTATTGTAAATGAGATTGCCTTTTTCATTTTACTTTGGTGTATTTAACTTGTGCCCTGCAACTTTGCTGAACTCATTTCTTAGTTCTAATCATTTCTTTGTGGTTTCCTTAGGATTTTCTCTGTATGATATCATGTCATCTGCAAATAGAGATAGTTTTAATTCTCCCTTTTCAATCTGGATGACTTGTATTTATTTTTCTTGCCTAATTGCTCTGGCTAGAACCTCCAGCACAATGCTGAATGCAAGTGGCAAGAGTGGACAACCTTGCCTTGCTCTTGATCTCTGGGGGAAAGCTTTCAGTCTTTCCCCAGTAGGTACGATGTTAACTATGGGTGTTTTGTAGATGCCCTTTATCAGTATGAGGACCCTCTCTTCAGTTTCCAGTTGTTGTCTTTTATGTTTATATCATGTAAACGTGTCTTCAGTTTAAGGCAGCTAAGTCCTCACTCCTTTGGGAGCCCCAATCTCATCTTCCTGGCTGACCTCATCTAAATCAACTTTCCCAAGCCCTGCTTTAAATCATTCCTCTTTTATATTACTTGCTAAAAATTATAAGTCTTTTTTCATCTTCTTTGTTTTTTTCCCCCCTTTCTCTACCCACACCACGTAACTGAAACTCTCCCCAGGAAGGCAGGCACCAAGTTTATCCTGTTCACTGCTGTCATTTCTGCTTTTGCCACAGTCCCTGGCAGATAGCAGTTAGTTGATCAAGCGATAGATATTTCTTGAATGATTGAATAGATTAATGAATGAATCAGTGGGTGTCTTCTATAGACAGCTACCAGTGGTCACTCATTAGATAGAAGTGGAAGGGACTGATGGCCAGCGATTGAACTTTGGAGATAACAGTAATGAGCATGGGGAATAGTGGGGGCGGGGAAAGCCTGTGGGAACTGATACCAGAAAGATCTCTGTCAAGGTGGGTCACCCTTCTACGCCACCCCCAAACCAGCATATATCGTGTTCAGTAGCTTGTGTGGTTAAAAGGGTGTTTTGTTTATTTCTAAGGAAACAAAGAGTAATAATAGCTATTTAAGTCTTCCCAGTGGGCTAGCATCCTAAGTGCTGGGCCAGCCTGATTTGGGGGGTGGGGGGAGTTCCTACTCAGCCTGCTGTGTATCACAAAGGAAAGGTGGGGTCCTGGGAGATGGCATGGAGGCTGGCTAAATAAACCTCCAAGTGTAATGTTATCATCAGTTTAATCTCATTCCTTTTACCACCCCGGAGTTCAATCTGTCCATTTCCCAGCCTCCTCCTTCTGAGCCCCCATCATGATCATCTAAATTAAAATCTGTTATCGGTTTCTGGGTAATCCCCTTTGATGCCCTGAGTACTGCAGGATCTGTCTTGCTCAAACCCAGCATGCAAGGGCTGATAGCTTTTGAGCAGCCAAAATAGCTTTGTGTATCTCACACCAATGTCTGCATCGCTCATAAACAGCCAGGAGCCGGCGGAAAAGACACATTCGTGGCTGGAAGTTTTATGAAACTCTGAGTGGCACTGCCTTTGACGGCTGCTCAGGAGGCTCCTTGCCATTCTATCTTCATTTCCTCTCAGAACCGGAGAGTGGGGTCCCATGTTTCTTGGCTGTTGTGTTGAGATGGTCCCCCCTGCTGCTTGTTTTGTTGGTTTTCACAGCAGCTCCAATAGCACTCTACTAGGTTATAATGGTAACTTCCAGGGCCAAATTATGCATTTGAAATTTTCTCCTGGACCAGTCAACCCAATCATGGCATGACCCATGATTTCAGTTTTGTTGTCTTCTCACTTCTTCCTTTCCTTGCTAATGATTTTCTCTCCTACAGGTGAGAGGTGACCAGTATGTACAGTAGAAAGAGTATATATTTGTGATTATCAGACTTCAGTTTAAATCCTCCCTCCAGCCCAAAGGGTCTCAGGTTCGATTCCCAATCAAGGACTCATACCTGGGTGGCAGGCTCAATACCTGGACCCCTGGGCAGGGTGCATTCAAGAAGCAATCAATGTGTCTCTCGCATCAATATTTCTCTCTCTCTCTCTTTCTCTCTCTCTCTCTCTCTCTCTCTCTCTCTCTCTCTCTCTCTCTACACACACACACACACACACACACACACACACACACTCCCTTCCTCTACTCTCTCTAACTCTAAAAATCAATGAAAAAAATAATGTCCTTGGGTAAGGATTAAAATAAAATCCTTCCTCTAAAAATCACTAGCTGTACAATGCTGAATAAGGTATTTGAGCACTCTAAAACTCAGTTTCATTGTCTGTAAAATACAGACTCTAATACTCATGTAACATTATTTAAAAATACATAATTGATGACTGCTGTTTTTATTCATTTGCTGTCCCTTTCCCAAGCTATGCTCTAAACTGTGTTGTAAACTCCATGAAGGCAGGGAATGACTCTGTTTTATTTCTTGTATCGGCAAAACCTAGTCCATATGATTTGGTCAGTACACAGTTTTGAATGAGTAAAAGGTGAGCTGATAGAAGAGTGCTCAAGGCTCAGCATGATATAGTAGGTGTTTGTAAAAATAGCTCTTCCTTTCCCTGGTTCAGATGTTTCTCAGATTCTGCCTTCTCCACATGACAAAGTCACACCATCTCTCCTAAGTGATGGGCTCTGACAGTCTCTCCTTCCTGACCTGGGATCTGTGCCCTGATCAGATCTGATGAATGCTCTGCCCTGGTTTCCAGGCCTCATTTCCTGAAGCGTCTGCAGGAATTCCATGTACACCATTCTCTTTTCCCCTTTTCAACCTGTCATTATCCTCCCTGCCCTCTTTCTTTTTGTCTTTCTCTCTTTTCCTTCCTCCTTTCCTCTCTCCTACTTCCCTTCTATCTCTCTCTCTCCTCATGCTTTGTATGTAAAGCCTTCTCTGAAACCACCTCATGAATATGCTTCATTTATTTGACAAGAAAACATTTTCAGAGACATTGGGACTTAATGGCACCCCACCAAGTTGGTGGTGAAGTCATGATTAGATATCAAACTTTAAATCCTCAACTTTGTGGCTCTCGTATATTTATGCACCTACAGTAGCTGGGAATATTAGTTAATAATTTGAAACATTTAAAAAAAACCCACATGGCTACTCTTATGATAAAAGGTCTATGTACATGCCCAATAGTGAATGCCAATAAAAGTAGAGATGCTGAGTCAGAGTGTGGACAGGAAACACACACTGACATTCCCGCTGGACTTTAGGAGCGTGGGGTCTGAAGGCTGCTCGCCTGTAAGCGCTGGATTTGGTGAGGAGGGACTTCTGGGGTTACATTCTCTGACCCACGCTGGTACTACCTTTCTGACTTTGGTTTAATCTCAGCCACGGTTTGGGCTTGGGTTGTTGGGCATGGCGGGTTATTTCTCTTTTATGCCTGCCATAACAGCAAAGTGTTGAGCTATGGTCAAAGATGTATTACCAAAGTCATTGAAGTACAGACAAGGCCAAGTCTGAGAAGACACACTGCGGGACAGCACCTTGCCCACACTTGGCAATGGAAGCCATGCCCTGAGCCTTCTCCATCTATTTCAGTCGCCTCCATACCTGCTGGCATGCTGTGTGGTCCCCTGACTATGACTCAGCTTTGGTTTCCATCCACAGGTTTGGCTTAATCCAGACAAGAAGGGAGTCCTTGGTGGGAACCAGGCACTGAAAGCAGACTGTGGTTTGCATCTGAGCTGCAATTATTTCCTGTTTTGTTTTGTGTGTGTGTGTGTGTGTGTGTGTGTGTGTGTGTGTGTTTGGTATAAATAACAATGCCAGTCCCTGAATCTGATACGTAATAGATCTTTATCTGCTGGACAAGTAAATAAGTACTCCCCTTTATTCATTCATCACCGAGAGCCACGACTTGCTTCTCCAGCTCCTGTCTTCAACCCTTTGACCCAGTCCCGAGTTCATTTCCTATAAATGCTAGTTAGCATGTGGGCCTACAGTCAATGTTCTCTCTCAGGGGAAGACACCAAGGTTAGGCTTTCCTCTTCCAGTGGATGGCAGATTTTGGGGTGCCTGTCTCCCTCTTGCCTCCATATCTCCATCTAGCACAGGAGGCAGGAGTCTCTGCCCTTGGCGACAGGAGAAATGCATGCCTCTGTTCACTCACTGCGCAGCCCTGGCATTGTCATCCCAGCAGCATCTTGTGGAAAACAAAAATGTGCAAGCACAGATTCCTCCAGCTTCCCATGGTGGGTAGCCCCAAATAGGACTCTTGCCGATAGCACCAAAGACAATTGTCAAACTGTCAAACAATAAGGGTAAACTGAGAGCGAGATTAAACCTCGTTCCAGCAAACGAACAACACTGGAGGTTGGTGAGGGCAGAATGACTGGCTCATCTCCGAGGGCAGGGTGCTGCCATACCCCCTGCTGGTGCAGAATCTAATGTGTTGGGTTTAAACCATGGCAGGAAACACAAGCTCTTCCTACCCAAGGAGCTGTTGAGCCAGAAAAGAGAAAATGAGAACCATTAAAAAACAAACAAACACACACACACAAAAAAAAACACCTTGTTCCTAGAGCTGTTATTGGGCTGTTTGCCCCACAGAACTCTTAGTAAATATTAAATTATTCTTGTCCGTAGAACAGTGTGCTCAACCCAGTGTGGAGAAGACCCACGGTCTTGTCTATGTGAAGACTGTTGTTTAAGGAGGTCTGCACCCGGAGCAAGGAGAGTTTGATTTTGCTACTAGAGTTTAATTCTATTGCACGGGGCAAAGGAACAGCGTGGAGGGTAACTAGAAATGGAGTTTCAGAGAGGCAGAGTCAGGAGGAGCGAGGGCCCTCAGAGAAGTGTGGTGGTGGATGGATGGGTATACAGGGGGTGGGCGGGCAAGGCCATCCCAGGAATGAAGAACAGCCTGGGGAGTCCTACAGTGAGAGTTCTGGGGTCAGGGAGAAGTAAAAAGGAAGCAGAAACATGTTTTTGGAATAAACTTCAGGGGTCTAATATGCCAGGCCAAGGAGTTGAGACTTTACCTTGACTCTAGTGGAGAAATGCTGGAGGAGTTTTTGAGCAGAAGAAGGAAATGATGAAAGTGAAATTTAAGGAAAATTGATCAGGTCAAAGCATGCAGAATTCATTGGCTTAGACTCACAGTGGTTCTCAACCTTTCTAATGCTGCAACCTTTTAATACAGTTCCTCATGTTGTGGTGACCCCCAACCATAAAATTATTTTTGTTGCTACTTCATAACCGTAATTTTGCTACTGTTAATGAATCATAAATATCTGTGTTTTCTGATGGTCTTAGTGACCCACAGGTTGAGAACCGCTAGCAGGGTCGCCTAAGACTATCGGAAAACACAGATATTTACATTACGATTCATAACAGTAGCAAAATTACAGTTATGAAGTAGCAACGAAAATAATTTTATGGTTGGGGGTCACCACAACATGAGGAACTGTATTAAAGGGTCGCAGCATTAGAAAGTTTGAGAACCACTGGCTTAGAGGCACTAGAGGTGGCTGGATGACTTGGGATACTGATGCAAATAATGTGTTGAGAGGTTATAGAGACCTGGAACTAGATGGTTATAAGAATGGGAAAGAGGAACAGGGAAGAGAAACATGTCAGAAATCGTCAGTGTGTGTATACACAGGACAAATGGGATCTTGGTAAGCCAGAGAGATGCTGATGTTCTTAGCCTTAACACCTTTTTAGGTGGAAACATGGACAGAAAAGTGTTGGTCAGGAGGGGAGCCCACTTGAAGAGGAAGGTGACTTTGGCTCTACTGAAATATGTTCAGTATGAGGTAATATATATCCTAGCACCGGTAGCTGGAGAAACTCATTTAGAGTTGAACTCATGACACCTTGGATCTGTGCAGAATCAAGTCCTGGTTCCAGATGTATAAGAGCATTTTATAATGTACTAGTAGACCTGCACACGAATCTGTGTGCCAGTAGCTCGCCAGTAGCTCCCTGCCACCCTCCAATAGCTCTTCACCCACTGCCCCACTCTCCTGTAGTTCCCCCAGCTCCCCCTATAGCTTGCTGCCCTGCCCCCTCCTGTAGCTCTCCACAGCCTGCTTGTAGCTCGCTGCCCCATCCTCCTGCTGATCCATGATCCGGTCGTTACCCGGTCGGTCATTACACTTCATGGCGTAATGACCATTTGCATATTACATCTTTATTATATAGGATGCTACACTCTGCGTATGTACGTGCATTTGGAAATTACGAGATAAATTGTCTGGCTTTTTGCCTCCCTGGCTCCTCTGTGGAGAATCATATTGCTCTGGGGCTGAGAGAACAACAGATCAAGAGGTAATCCAAGTATATAAAGAAAGAGGAAAAGAGCAAGAAGGAAGATAAAGGTCTTTAATTCAAATGAAGCTGAGAACCTAAACACACACACTAGGCCTTCTGCTCCTGGCAAGGAACTGGAGAGGGAGGCAGAACAGAAGTAAAGGAAAAATAGAGGTGTTAGGAGGGAAGACAGTGATGGAGCTGACATGGAATTGGATGATGGAACAGAAGTCGCTGGAACCAATGAAACACATTAAAATATATCAACTAAGGTGGGAAAAACTAGACTTTCCCCAAGTGGAGCTAGGATTGTCTGCTTGCATGCCTGTGTTCATGAACACTTGTTTCAACAAATAGTTCAAAAGTAGATTCCAAAGATTAATTGCTGGTTATGGTAGCCAGCCTTCGAGATGACCCCAATGATTCTCACATCCTGGTATACAAACCCTCCTGGTATACAAGTCCCTTTCCACAATGGATCAGAGCTGGCCCTGTCTGACTCACAGCAACTGGAGGAAGGGGTGGTATGTGATTTCAGAGGCTTGGTCATAAAGCCATTACCATTTTTGCATTGATCTCTTGTATCACTCGCTTGGAGGGAAGTCAGCCTGCATGCCCGAAGCACAGGCAATGTGTCCCCCGTCGACAAGTAGCAACGACTTGGCAGCCATGTGAGGGAGATGTCTTGGAAGCAAATCCTCCAGCTCCAGCCAAACCTGTAGATAACTCCAGCCCCAGCCTGCATCAACTTTGACCTTATAAATGACCTTGAGCCAGAACTGCCCAGCCAAGTTGCTCCTGAATTCCTGACCCACAGAAACTGTGAGAGATAATAAAGTGTTATTGTAGGTTAAGCCACTAATAGTTGGGCTGATTTGTTATGCAGCAATACCTAACTAATACACTGGAGTCAAACAAAATGTACTGGGACTCTTTAGAGTGCTTGTCTCGATTTTTAATGTGAAAAAATACCTTGGCTGCTGCGATGCATCACCAAGCTATTGAAATTTATGAAGAAAATGTTTTCAGCCCAAAGTCTATCCAAAAGTGTGTAAAGTTTCATGGCTGGGAGCAGAGCTCAGGGAAAGGAATGGATGCATATTCGATGTCAAACATGTGCTTATTTGAATTAAATTCCCCTGAAATTGCAGACAGTTACAGATGAAGCACTTTACATTGTCACCTCACGTGTTTATCAACTGCTGAACTACTGACAACAGTGTACTACGTGGCACGCCTCTGTGGTTAAATTTAACGTGGTGGAACACAAGTGTACCCAGCCACGCCGCGGGAAGGTGTGCAGCAGAGCGCCACTAATAGGAACAGCAGCTTCCCTGGCTCAGGCCCCACGCACAGAGCAACAGGATGCTCAGCCCTAGCCCTCCATGCTCATCGGCAGCCTGGACCTGGGCCTCTTCCTGGGCCTCTGCTGCAGGAGTCCGTTTCCATGACACTCACGATTCAGCTTCACCTCAGGTAAAGCAGGTGGAATTATTCAAACCTGATGCCACCAGGCCCTTGTGAGGACACGTAGCCTCAGCTGCCCTCCAGTGAGCCCCCCTGGTCTGTCCCTCCCCATGCGGTCTTCATTCAAGCTTCCAGTCCTCAATTCTCACTTCCCTTTTGGGGATTCTTGCTTTTTCATCTGGCCCAGTTCTTACGTGAAAGAGTCTGGTTGGGGGCTTTTACATGGGGGTGAGTCCTCAGCCCGCATGCCTGGCACTGCCCTTGCCCTTGAAGTTCAGAAGTCACTCCTATAAGCAGACCCCCAATGACCTCACTTACCTCCTACTGACCACGGGCGCAGGCGAGTTCTTACGTTGCCCAAGCCTGGCCCTTACACTGAGGTCTCTGAAATAGCGTTGTCATTATTCCAGAGTCCCCGAGGGCCCCACGAAGAGCGTGGTTCTTCCCTCGGAGGCACCATGAGCATCTCGTGGACCCTTCCTGAGGCTGCCCCTCCGGGGTATGCTGTCCCCTCCTTTCTAGCATGGATCCCCAAATGTCAGTCTGAGGAGGGAATCCATAACCTCATGGGTACTTCTTTCAAATTTAGTACAGATTTAAAACTTGCCACCATTCAAGTTCAGTAGTCTAATCTTCACTGAATAAGAAAGCTGCTTCCTGGGCACTGGGGAGGAGCCTGGCATTGTGACTAAAAAGATCACATGTGAGGTCACATTGCATCCTCACCACACCACCAGTATATTTTTATTAGTTCACAGAGGAACCAAGACTCAGAATAGTTAAGTTTCTAGCCCGAAGCCACAAACACTGAGACCTGAGGTCCTTTATTTCAGGGGCCTCCCAGCTCTAAGGTAGCAGGGCAGTCGCATTACTCCATGCGGGAGGAAACCAGGGAGAGTCACATACCAGCCTCGGTTTGGTAGCTGAGGAGTCAGAGGCACTCCGACACTTAGGTTCTTGCTCTCCTACACTTGGCGGCCTCCCTGCATGAAACCCCATCTCTGGCGTGCAGACATGTGTCATGAATCCTCACCCTGCTTTGCCAAAAATCTCAAATGTTGGTGTCATCAGGGGGCTTAGAGTTGCAAGGTGCCTCCCATAACCAGCTGTCACCAGCCTGAAGCTAGAAGAATGCGCTTTGAGGAATGGCCTTCTCGTTGGAACTTCCTGCTTGCAATGCAGAGAACACGCACTGGGGATGCTGTGGTGCAGGGGGAAGAGTTGCTCCTGGAATGATCTGACCAGAAAGAGCAGTTTCTGCAAACGCCCCGAGGCCTGAGAGCTCGCAGGGCCCTGGATCTGTTCCCGGGTACCCGCTCCCCCTTCTGCTCTATTATTAGCTATTACAGGTCTACATGGGAAAATAAACACTTTTCCCAAATCGGCCAGTTCTTTGGCTTTTGATCTCTTATTTTTCCCAAGGGAGACAAAATTGCTGACGTTCTCACCAGTGGTGAGGAGCCGCATGGAGGCCTCGTTGGCCGTGCTGCAGAGCCGGGTGGACTGCTGCCTGCACCTGCCCAGGAAAGAGAGGGACCCAGAGCAAGGCCCTGAGCCCTCACCCAGGGACCTGTGTGCAAAGTCCTCCCCTGAGGCTGTGGCTGGTCTGAAGCTCCTCCACGCGATCTGGCCCAGTTTTCTGGGGCTAGCTCAGGGTGACTCTTTCACTGACACCGTCACTGTTTTGTCAGTTCTTGTTTAAAGGTCCCCTGGGTTATAAAACTGTCATCCTCTGCCCCAGGTTTCAGAACACGAAAAGCTGTCGCAGCTGCATCTTGTCACCAAGACTCAGGAATTGGACAAGATGCTTGCATTTGAAATGGGCTTCGTGGAAAGGGAGATGCCGGAGAGACCTCCATCACGTGACCAGGATGCTGCGCCCTCTCCCAGGCCTCCTCTCCACACCTGGCCCCTGGCCCTGCCCCTCCTCTGCCTGCCTCCCCGCCCCTAACCTCTGTGACGTGTTGCCAGGCGGCACTTGTTCATCTCAAAGTGGCTGCAATCAGATAGCCTTTTATCAAGCAATAAACCGGCTTCCCTGAGACAGCACACACGATGGGCACACACCTGGATTGAGAATTTGGACTCTGAGCGACCTGGGTTCAAATCCTGGCTCTTCCAAATCTACTCACTTTGAATTCTGGATCAAATTATAAGCCTCTCCCAGCCTCAGTTTCCGCCTCCAAATATGTGGATGATGGCAGCATCTACTTCCCAGGGTGGAAGTTTAAAGCTTAGACCCAGGCTGGCTCATGGGAAGGGCTTCATAAACAGCAGCCCCTGTAGCTCACAGCTTCTGAAGCATGGATTGTTGTTTTGTGCCCTTTTATAAACCCTCTAGAACCGAGCGGGGTGCTGAGAGTGTCCATGCGGGAGCTCACTGAACAAGGGTCTAATCCAGGGGTCCTCAAACTTTTTAAACAGGGGGCCAGTTCACTGTCCCTCAGACCGTTGGAGGGCCAGACTATAGTTTAAAAAAAAACAACTATGAACAAATTCTTATGCGCACTGCGGGCCCGGGTCAAGTCGGCTGCTAAGCAGGACAGGCAGCAGCACCCGGCGGGCCGGATAAATGTCCTCAGTGGGCCGCATGTGGCCCGCGGGCCGTAGTTTGAGGACCCCTGGAAGAGGACACTTAGAGTTGGGGCAAGTGCACTGGTGGGACCTCTGCTGGCTGAGGCAACAACCTAGGGGATGCCCTGCGTCTGCCACACCTGCCCTGCGTCTGCCACACCTGCCCTGCCAGGACCAAGGCGGAGGGTGTCTGCCGTCGGCCAGGAGGGGAACGAGCGTGTGACACTTGGGTGACAGTAATGCACAAGTGGGCTTTTCTTCATGCTTTGGCTTGGCCTTCAAGAGAATCCTTATCAGAAGGAGCCCAGCGCTCTCTGCTGCTCTCCACTGCGCCCTTGGCTCCCTGCACTCGCAGAGCCAGTTTCTTCAGGGGTAGCAAATCATGGCCAGCTATGCTTGGGAGCGAAGGGCAAAGGGCACAGGGCATCAGCAGGCTGGTGAGACACAGGACACCGAGCGTGGCCTGCTCTCACCCTCCCCTCCTCTCCTCTGCACGTTCCTGATCCCCCTCCTCCCATTTGAGCAACACAGCATCTGGCCACACTGCTCCATGCAGATCCCTATCACCAAGGAATAGGATTTGGGAGACGAAGGACAGAAGAAAAAGAAATATTTCTCAGAACTGCAAAATAGGAAATGACGGAGGACACAGGGCAGGAGAGAGCCAGGCCATCCCCAAACAGAGGAAGCAATTTGACAGTGAGATGAAAATTGCCAATTCTCCCTGACACCGCAGGCTCTGCCAATTCTCCCTGACACCCTGCCTCTGCTCACAGGCTCAAGGAGGCCTGTCACGGGCTCAGGGAAACGTCTGCAAGCACTGGCAATCATGTAGTAATGGCCTGAGATGCTGCGCCAGGGGGATCGCTCCTGCTTTTACCCCAAGATGATGAGACGTGGAAACAGTCCTCTTCCCCAGCCCAGCCCTCAGGAAAACCAGAGGGACACAGGAAAAATCCTCAGATTAAGACGAGATATTAAAAATTCACAGATGGTGAGTGCGAGTGAATGTGTGTGTGAGGGTGTGTGTGTGAGTGTGTGTGTGAATGTGTATATGAGTGTGTGTATGTGTGAGTGTGTATGTGGATGCGTGTGTGAGTGAATGTGTGTGAGAGTATGTGTATGTGAGAGTGAGTATGTATGTGTGTGAGCGGGTGTATGTGAGTGAGTATGTGAGTATGTGTGAGCGTGTATGTGAGTAGGTGTGAGTGTGTGTGTGAGTGTGCATGAGTGTGAGTGTGTGGTTTGTGGCTCTCCTACAGCTGATTTAATGAATGTGCCTCCCTTCTTGAGGCCCTCCTCCCTCTCCAGCATATCTCTACTTTATGGCAAATGGATTTTGATTCTGAAGCAAATTGACCTTGAAATAAGCTCCAGGATCTGAGTCCTTACACCCCAGGTGCCGGTTTGGAAGGCAGACTGCTCATTCAGCAGATACCAGCTCCATCATGTGAATCTGGAGGGGGTGCCGCTTCCTGTCAGTCCAGCGGGCAAAGTCAGAGTTGTGGTGGCTGCTGCCGCAGGCTAGGCTGGGAATATCTCTGGAGGTGGCAGACGTTAGAGTTGCCTTGGTTCTCCGGTGTGTGTGTGTGTGTGTGTGTGTAATCAAGGCCACCCTTTTGTATTTAGGAATTGTGCAGTGAGGGGTAGGGGACTGAAAGAATCTAGGGTTACACAGCTACAAACACTTGGATCACAAATCCATCATGTCTCAGGGAAACTGACTATGCTTTCCGTTAATAAAAAGTGTCTGCTACATGTGTATACGTGGAAGCTAGAATTTATATCATGCTTATCTTTAGGATGGTCATCTTAGTCTCTGTTTTGCTGAGCTCCTGGCCCTTCTGTGGCCTAGCATGTCTTTTGCATCAGTAGGATATTGACATTGCTCTCCTGAGATTGCAATTTACAGACTTGGATGTGACAGGGCCAGAGACAGCAACTATTTCTTGAGCACCTGCCATGTGCCTGGTGATGGAGCAGCTGTTTTTCAGGCAGAAGCCTGAGCAGAACATGGTTGCATGGACCCAAGTGCTGGTGCTCAGCATGACGGTCACACCTGCAGGGCCAGGGCCAGCTGAAAGGTGATTTTTGTCGCGTTATGCATCTGAGTGCTGCATTGCTCATGAACTGAACTGGCACTATAGAGGCTCATGTCACAGAACCAAAATGTTCTCTACCCATGTTCAGCTTCCCCAGCACAAGCTACTATGGAAGCTAAGCCCTTTGACCAGCGTTTTTGTTGTAGTTGAGGCTGAAGCAATGAAACAGATCTCTGTAAAGACAGCCAGATGCCTTTTTGAGATTACAGGGGTGTATCTAGACCAGAAGGCACATAGGCAGTGAGGGGATGGGGCATGGGGGGGGGTGGGGACACAAAGCCATCCAATGTGCCACCTGACTCTGGGACAGAGAGTGATGGAGCCGTCACAGAAGTCAGCTCAGCCCCTGTGGGCCAGAGCTGGCCCGCTCTGAGGTGGCCTGGGACCAAACTTTTGGGATGAGAGCTGGGCAGAGAAACAGGTAATCAGTTAGTGCCAAAACAGTAATCCCAGGAAGGCTTGCGGCTGCTCATTTCCATGCTTCTCATTTCTCTTCCAGTAAGGGAGACCTTTGAGAGAGATTTTTTTACGAGTAGCAGTTAGAAATAATTCTGGTTACAGTAGAAACTCAGCAGGCCCAGGACCTCAAAAGCCCCCCCCCCCCCCCAACCAGGGGTTCCTTCCTGCAGCCCCTACCCCTGAGCAGGTCTGTGCCCACAACCATTCCAGTACAAAGGTCTTTCATTGTGAAATATTTCTCAGGAAGGCTACTTCATATACCCTATAATGTACTAGTACCAAAACAAAGCTTAGCAGAGAAAGAACCAAATTTTCTCTGGACTACGGCCAAGTGCAATCCAATATAGATACAGATGTTCAAAAACAGTCAATTAGTCTGTGAATGTGCCAGTACACCTCTTCTCTGTGCCCTCTGGTGACACGCTTTCCCAACTCAATCTGCTTGACTTTGTATGGGGATCCTATTGGACTCTGAGTCATTCTGGTGGGGACAACATTTTCAGTTCAAAAAGAACAGTAGGCAGAAGTCTTTGCTCCTGATAACACAGCAATGTGGATCCTGCTTTAACCTTCCCAGTTTTCAAATGAGACAGGGAAACTGGAATTTCATTGTTAGCTGTTAGCATTTCATAGTTGACTCGCATTTATGAAGTTCAGGGGAAAAATGAGAATTAAAAAAAAAAAGTATTCTGGAAACAGAAGGCTTAGAATCCCTCCCATGTATGGATACAAAGGAACTTCTTCTAATGAGTTACAAGGAATGTGCTATACATGGTAGCCCATATGTATTAGCCTCCAATTATTTATGCTACCAAAGCAAGATGGCATTCCTAGGAGGTAATAGTGAAGAAGTAGGAGAAATAACTATCTGGAATGTTTTCAGAGTGTATGAGGAGTGATTAGATAGGACAAAAATCCTGTGGATAAAAATATGCTGAGAATGGAAGAATTATTGTTGGGTGCAGAGGTATGCCAAAAAAAAAAAAAAAAAGAAAAGGAAAATGTTGAGTCTGCCCTTGGAGAGTGTAGGTGGAGCCTCTGAGATGCAGGAGTGCTCTGTATTAAATGAGTTCCAAAGAGATTGCACAGGTTCTCATACCTCTGATGACAAGGAATGTTTGGCAGTGCTTGGTAACACCCCGATAAAAAAAATGGAGGTGCTTAAAAGGAAACCTGACATGGTTATTGAAGAAGCTTTTTTTTTTCTTTTTTTAAGTAAATTTTATTATTTCCATCACCAGCTTTCTATTTTCTTCTACCATTAAAATAATATGGAGAGGTAGCCAAGACAGACCAATGCCACCACTGCTCCCCATCTGGTTTTATATGAAAACACTGGACACAGACAGAGGGTTCTGCGGGATGCACACCTCTAGTAACATCGAAGGCTGGGACAAGGAACTACGTGGGAGGACAGATGATGCTTGCATCCTTTATAGCACCTGAAGGTCAGGAATAAAATGCAGAAAGGAGAACATTGAACAGTGGTTATTCATTTAGTACTACAGCACAGGATTTTGTCTCAGAAGCCATACTTTGCCAGACTAAAAAGGTGGGCAGTTGGCAATAGACAGAATGCACCATGAGAAGATAGTTAAGAGGATCATAGAGAAAATTTTGTGGGAAAAGAAGGAAAATTCCCAGATGAAATTGTAACATTAGGACTTATGAAGGACCACAGGTATGTTATAGAAAAAAAAATGCGGCAGATAGGTGTTCAGGAAAATAACAGGGAAGAATACAGAAGTAGTATTTCTACTTCAAATATCTGTATACTAAAGCACAGAATATGGGTAGTCAATAAAAACAATAAGAGATTTTACCCAAGGAGGTAAATTCTGACTCTAAGTTTAGCTCCATCTGGACTAGTTGAAATAAAGTTTTCTTTACATATATTTTCTCTGGTTTCTTAGCCCCTTGCATTGCATCAGGGATCTCCTACCTACTACTAACGCCCATTCAATGCTATCATCTTCTTTAAAAATCCCTGACTAATATTCCTGTGTCTACTCTTTTACCCATCCCTCCCTGTTACGTACCACTTACCAAGCAGAACTGTCCTTTAAAAACATAAATAAGATCATGCCACTCCCTGCTCATAATCTCCCAATGGTTTCTCATCTCACATTGATTATAATTCAAATGCCCCAGCCTAAATCACAGGCTTGTATTATCTAACCACTGGCCATTCCACATCCTTCTATCCTGTCACCCCGGATTGTTCACTTAACCCCAGCTACAGGGGCTACTTACTGTATGCATCAGGTATGCACCTACCTCAAGGCCTTTCAGTTCCCTCTGCCTGAAATGCTGTTGTCCCACATAGTCACATAGTTGCTCAAGTCTATGCTCATATGCTACCTCCTAACATAATATGTCCTCTACCACTGTCCTACTGCATCCTTCTTCATAACACATTGCAGACTTACTTTAGGTCCGTATTTATTTGTTTATTATACATTATCTATCTCCTAGACCAAGATGTAATTTATGTGATAGCAGCAATTTGTCTGTTGTCACCAGAATAGGCCAGGGTCTGGAATGGGTCTGCCTTGGGCCAATTGATAGTGTGTAGATTCTGATCTCGTGCAAGAAAGATTTCACAAAACAAGTCCAGGTGATTTTGAGAGTATGTTTATTAAAGCTGGCAATGGTGAAACAAAGAAAGGGCTTAGGGTAGAAGATGCAACAGGAGAGAGCCTAGATCAGCCTTGGGCAAACTACAGCCCACGGGCCGGATCCGGCTGTTCTATCCGGTTCTCTTGCTCTCCCCTCTGCTCCTTTACTTTGAATTTATATTAGTTCACACAAACACTCCATCCATGCTTTTGTTCCAGCCCTCCGGTCCAGTTTAAGAACCCATTGTGGCCCTCGAGTCAAAAAGTTTGCCCATCCCTGGCCTAGATGGTACTCTACTTTGGTTCCCTAAATGGTATAGGAGAGAAGTGAGCCACAGTGGGGCTGCTGTTAGCTTACTGAAAAAAATCAGAGAAAGGGGGCCTTGGACACACGTTCAGGGGGGTCTGGAACAAGCTGCTGTTGCCCGTTGCTCCCCTGGTTGAAAGTCTCCTGGAGACCTTCAGAGTTTAGGAGAGAAAAGTACAGATGCACACCTGAGAGGGAAGAAAGGCCTAGGCGTGCTCCACAGAGAGCTCTGCTGGGTCTTTGCCTTGAGGGTTATCTATTTTCTAGAGGGGGGAATTTTAGAGGAGGTCTTAGGAGAGGCTCTCAATAGAATATTCATCAGTTTTATGCTGATGCACCAAATGAGATTTATTCCCCTGACTTCCTCCGTCCTGTTCTTGGGTGTGGTTGGCACAAATGGCACTAATTGGATTTCTGCTATATGTCTCCCTGAGTAGGGTGATTTAAGCTTTTTTACCCTCTGGTTGGAGAGAAGCATAAACCATTTACTCTTAAGTGTCCTTGGTTAGGGAAGATAGGATTTTGTGATTTATTAGGTGGTTGTAAGTTGCTTGGCCTTTTACCTATCTGTCTCAGTTTCCCTATTCCTTTTGTCCTGGCTTACTAACCTGTCTCACTTTCATATCCCCAATGCCTAACCAAGTACTTAGGATATAGTAATTATTCAATAACTATTTGTGAAACAAATGAACCAATGATGAATCACAACTAGAAATGATGTTAACCAATGACACCAGTCAGTAACAGTTATTGAATGCCATCAAATAGAACCTTATGATGCAAGAAACCAAAAGACCTAAATGATGTAACCTATGAAAGTGCAAAAGGAATTCAGATCTAATTAAACATACTTTGTAGTTTGGTTAATGAAAACCAAAAATGTCTCATTTATGAATGTTCACATAGCTAGTTCGTGGTGTTCCAGACAATAACTTAGGTCTCTATATTGACTGGCCAGAGGATTCAGCAATCTATTTGTCCTTTAAAGTGATATGACTCTAATTGGGAAGACCAGATGCATTTTGACAACAACTTAAGGACACCTATGGTGAACAGTGATCAGGAGATGAAGAAGGGAGAGGAGATGTGCTATGAGACATGACAGAGCAGGCTCTGTGGGCACACATCTAAAGGACAGTCATGGGCAAATGCAAGGGAAGGTGTGCTATCTGTCCCCACAGCACACCACAGAGCAAGAGTCACCCCGTCGAAAAGGGAGCTACAGACAGGAACTGAAAGGACTCTTTCCGTGGGGAACTGGGTGAGACATGCAGATCATATTTGGGAACCTAAATAGCAAAGAACACTACAGAATCCGGGAGCAGTCTCTCATTGAATGAGTAGGAACAGCATGTTAGCAAGGAAAGCTGAATTCTCAGGATGGCATCTGTGGCTGTGGGCAGGGTAGGCGCCAAGTTCAAGCCATCTGATGGTCGTAGACACTAGCAAAAGGCCCTGGGTAAGGACAGGCGGGGGCCCTCCATAGGGATCCAAATCAATCCATGGGGAAGATGTGGCCAGGGAGAAAGTCTCAGCAGACTTTATCTATTAAATATAAGGTGCCACATGCTGATGAGCCCTGGAGAAAGATGACTAGACATAAAATAGGTGCATGCGTGTTTCATTTATCGCAGAGTTTGCAGAATCTCGCTTCAACAGGCGTAAATATGGAGACTCAGATCTCCAAGGTGTGTCCAGCTGTCACCCACTGCGTTGCCCAGGGACAGCCATTCATTTGTATGCCTCACGAAGCCTCGTCTTCAAAAGCAGTTTAGAAAGAATGAACAAATAATTTATGTCCTGCTTGAAAAGTTAATTCATTTATATTAATATTGTGTTTATTGTCTCTTAAGTTGACCTGATTATTAAATTAACCATTATTTGGTAGCCAAATTTTTGCTGCACAAACAGAATATGAATTGATTGTGCCTATTCTGCGACATCACCGTTAAGAAAGCACTGAAGATGAAAGGAGGGAAAATGGCATAAAGCAGCTTCAGTTTTGCCTCTGGGCCCCTACTGTCCTTTTTATCCAACAGCAGACAGGATGGAAATATAGGGAGGGTTCTGACCGCCCGCCCTCCCGCCCCCCCTGCCCCGCCAACATGTCCATACCCCAGGAACTCACCAGTGGTCATCTGTCTTGGGCCCTTTAGTTACTAAGAGAAGAAATCAAATTGGCTCTGTGGGACTGTCAATGAATTGGTATTCATCTAGTATAATCTTGTTTTTGTGTTTGTCAATCGGACATTGGTTGTCTTCGATGCAGGTGGTCTTATTGGTATATTGGCCTTCAAACTGGAGTTCTCCGGTGCTGGGTAGCAGTCCAATGGGTGAATAAACAACCATTATGGGAATTAATTTATCAAAGATTCATACAAAAGGAAAAGTTTGAATACATATAGAGCACATGCTTGTTAAGCAGTAGTGAGAAAGATATCTAATTGGATGAAGGCATTTATGCTTCTTCAAATAGTTCTTTGTAGCAATTGGTAATTATTGCTGTACTTATAATTAGTAATACTAAAAAAATGGATGTTCATTATTAATCATTATAAATGAGAATGTTTCATTGTTTTAATAAGGAATTCCAATCTGTCACAAAACTGAGCGGGGAAGGGGTGGGGGGAGCGCGGGGAGGGAGTGTATGAAAAACATACCAGTCATTGAATCACTTAGCTGTTCATTCCAGTGGTGGCTGCTAACCTCAGCAGCAGGCTAAGTATTCCTCAAGAAGAAATGGCCAGTCTCTCCCTGGCCCATGTGACTCAGTTGGTTAGGCCTTACCCCATGCACTGAAAGGTCACCAGTGTGATTCCTAGTCAGGGCACATGCCCAGGTTGCACACTGATTTCTGGTCTGGGGGGTGAGGGAAGCAACTAATCTGTTTCTCTCTCACATCAATATTTCTCTCTCTCTCTCTCTCTCTCTCTCTCCCTCTCTTTCCCTCTCCCTTTTTCTCTCTCTAAAAGCAGTTAATACATATTTTTATAAAATGATCAGTCTTTAAAATACTGGTTTTGCAATTTCCTATATGTTGAGTTACAGCAAACCTTGCAAGTCATAAGGTGTCAGGCAGTGGGACAAGGCAGGGAGAATTGGGAGATGCCTTTTACTCACTTAAATGAATTCACAAGTCAGAAAAGAAGGGAGGGCCCAGACAATCTGCACTTACTCTCCCCCTGTGACCTATGAATAGCCTTCTTACAAGGTCAACTTCTTGTTGGAAGCAGTTTCTATCTTCTTAGCTTGCTGGGAAAGCATAAACAAACAAACAAACAACAAACACATCAGAAAAGGAGCCCAGCTCTCCTTCCTCCTTGCTCCCTCTACTTGCCTCCACCCAGGGAGACCCTGAGGAATTACAGCTGCTGGGGCAAGAGCTCTGAGGACTTGTGCCTCTCTCCCTCCCTTGCCCCCAGTGTAGGATGCAAGGCTTGGCCTGGTTGACAAGCGCTCTCTCCAGCAGGAGGGTTGAGAGGCTCAGGGCCTGGGGTTGGAGATTAATTAATGCTAAAAGACACAGTTTGATGTGGCAATGCAATTTCTATTATTATAATCTCTAATTATCCCGTGCCAGGGGCGCCCTGCCTCTCCCAGGTGTTTCTTCCTGGTTGGGAGTTGCTATTTGTGCATGAAATGAAGCACGCTGCACTTTTGGAGGGGGGGAGGGTACGAGTGGGAGTGGGAAGGGACCCTGCACTGCCCTGCCTCTGGGCAAGGGCGTGTCTGCAGGACCCCTCTGCGGGAAGTGTAACATTTGAGGAAAGTGAACGTGGCATTATTTTATAACGAAGCTTAACTGGGGAAGATGAGGGAAAGGTGTCGAAGGAGCGGAACTGAGTCGGCATCCTTATCTCTTGGCCATTGATAGCCAGGCAGAGCGCTTTGCTGGATCATGCCACCTCTAAGACTAGTGAAGAAAAAGTTCCCTTGTGGAAGACACATTGTCTAACCTTTCTAGGGACCATCAAGAGTTCTCCTCTTGCCAAAACTGGTTTGGCTCAGTGGATAGAGCGTCGGCCTGCGGACTGAAGGGTACCGGGTTCGATTCCGGTCAAGGGCATATACCTTGGTTGCGGGCACATCCCCAGTGGGAGGTGTGCAGGAGGCAGCTGATCGATGTTTCTCTCTCATCGATGTTTCTAACTCTCTATCCCTCTCCCTTCCTCTCTGTAAAAAAATCAATAAAATATATTTAAAAAAAAAAAAGAGTTCTCCTCTTAGGAATTTCCCAGTGGGGAAGAAGTGCAAGTCCTAATGAATGAGTGCTTGGGCAAAGGCAATATAGCCTGAACCCCAAATACCTATGGTAATCACTTCGTTTGCAAAAGAAATGTGGACCATTCAAGGCTGTGAAGCTTCAAGTTCACTTCAGGATCACTTGGAAAGTTTGAAGAACTCTCCCGGCCAGGTGAGGAAATTGACAAAATGTACCTTCTGGAAAAACACATAAGGAGGAGAAGGAAAAGGTCTCACACTCTACACACTCTGAGATCAGCAAGACGTTAGAAGAAAACCAAAAAACCTATTCACGGACTCTCCTCAGGTGACCCTTCCACCCCGCTCCCTAAGCCACAGTTCAGGGAGCTGTGCCATCCTTGGCCATATAGAAGGAAGGACTGTTTAGAGTTTAGCCACACTGCTCTGAGGATGTGGGTGAGCCACTTAGCACCTCAAAATCTGTTTTTTAATTTGCAAAATGTGGGAGAAAATAGTTATTAATCATTTACAAAGACTATTTTCTTGTGATAATATACTTCCCACATTGCTCCACATGCAATAAACACTTAATAAACACAGTTGTTACCAAGAATATTTTAAATATTCCCAGATTTTGTACCCAAACACACAGGCTACCAGAGTTGAAGACGGGGGAAGAGACTTTCTCACTGGAGACATGACATTGAAAGTAGGCTGATGTAGCATGGAAGGTTTACAAAAGACCAGAAAGGGGCCCTGATAAATTGCTAAACCCTTGGGGTAGAGGCAGGTGTCCATCCGGGGTGATGAACAGTGTACCCCAGAGGAGATGGACACAGGTCAGGGCCTGCAGTTGGTTGCCTCTTTGGGGGGACATCTGGAGCATGGTGGGGGGACAGGGCTCAGGTTGATAGGAGCAGCAATAAGAGGAGCACCTCAGCCTGTTGCTTAGCTCTCTGCTAGGTTCATGGATCTGCATAGAGAGACCTTGGACAGCGCCCTTGTGAAGCTTGTAACTGGGAGCTTGGGGAATTTTTATTTTTATTAAAATATATTTTATTGATTTTTTTACAGAAAGGAAGGGAGAGGGATAGAGAGTTAGAAACATCGATGAGAGAGAAACATCCATCATCTGCGTCCTGCACGCCTCCTACTGGGGATGTGCCCGCAACTAAGGTACATGCCCTTGACCGGAATCGAACCTGGGACCCTTCAGTCCTCAGGCTGATGCTCTATCCACTGAGCCAAACCGGTTAGGGCGAGCTTGGGGAATTTTTTTAAAAAATTATCCCTTTAAATGAAGATGGCAGATGTCTTTCCAGAGACTTAATAACAGATTCAGTGAAGAGTAAAGCTGTGTGGTTGCAAATACATTAAAGGTTTCTTCTTCTTTTTTTTTAATCTTTAGAGCCAGTGCAGAATGCCTCAGTCATTTAATACAAGGCTTCCTTAGTCTGACCATCTCTAGCCATGCCAGAATGGAGCCCGGTTTCAGCCTAAACCTAAGGAAGTTCTATTACTCCTCACCCTCCACCGTCCCAGCTGCACGGCTGCCCAGCCTCTGAAATGGTCTTATATTTGGGAAAGTTTTACATCCTCACCTGAGGGACAGAGTTCTGAGCACAGGCAGCTCTGTGGGGAGGAAATCTGCCAACACGGGTATCCATACACTGAACAATTGACTGGCTGGGGACAGTGGGACACTACTGTCTCCTGCTCACTCTGATCTGCTTAAATTTGCTTCTACTGATGGAAACCCCAGGAAGAAAGCAGCCCGCTTACAAGAAACACCCTGGAGAAGGCAGGGGATACAAGCACACAATTTCACAATGGGTGTATTTATCAGAATATCATCTGTTTTCTATTAGATTCACGATCTGTGTGCAAGAATATAGAACCCAAAGTTGTATTTGCGATAGGAGATGTGTCCGTTAGCACCAAGTGTAGTTGTAAGTAATGGAGGCCTGAAAAGTATGGCTTAAATAATATAGAAATCTGGCTGAAACCGGTTTGGCTCAGTGGATAGAGCGTCGGCCTGTGGACTGAAAGGTCCCGGGTTCGATTCCGGTCAAGGGCATGTACCTTGGTTGCGGGCACATCCTCAGTGGGGGGTGTGCAGGAGGCAGCTGATCGATGTTTCTCTCTCATCGATGTTTCTGGCTCTCTGCCTCTCTCCCTTCCTCTCTGTGAAATATCAATAAAATATATTTAAAAAAATAATATAGAAATCCGTTTCCTGATATAAAATTCCAAAGATAGGCAGTGCAGGGCTGGCTGGGTGATTTCAGCCACCCAGACTGGCATTCTTAGGGTGCGGCTTGGCCTCACTGTCTGGGCCGGAGCTCCAGAAATCACACCATTCACCTTCCCAGCAGCACAAAGGGAAGAGGAAAGTCAAAGGGCACGGACCAATCACGTCCCAGGACCATTCATGGGAACTTCCTCACAACCCTGCTGCTGGCAAGGACTTCATCACATGGCTACATCGAACAGCAAAGGCGATTGGGCCACATGTTCCACTGAAAATTGATAATTCTATGAAGGTGAGGGTGGCTACTTGGATAGAAATTTAGCAATATCCGCCTTAGATCAGGAGACACTTATTACATTTAATAGCAAAAAGCCTGCTGTTCCCCGGAGGAGATGCTTCTCAAATATTTTTTTTATCTCTTCCAAGTCCCAGCTCAGTCCCTTATGATTAATCTGAGCTTCAAAGATTCAGGTAAGCCCTTTTAAATTGAACCCAGGGACCATTATGGAAATGTTCAGCTTTGCTAGACTCTTCTAAGTTCTCAGTGCTACCCTTTTCCATACTCTGCTTGAGTTGAATAAAAATCTGTGTGTGGCAAGAGTTGACCAGTCCTGATGGTCAGCTCCTCAAATTGCTCTCTTTCCTCGGCATCCATCCTCCATGCCTGGACCACACAGCCCAGGAACCAGAATGAGATCCACTGTCTGAGAGCAGGTCAAGAGTCAAGGACTCGGCGTATCTGATCCAATCAAGACCCAGCGGGTTCTTTGAAAACTCCAGTTTCTCTTTGTTGTATCTCTCCCGGGTGAGATCCTGATCATCGTCTTCTGCACTGGGATCTCTTACAGGTTAATTAGTTTGCTGTACTGCGGGCTGCGCCTCTTATTGAATATCCATCTCTCTTTATCTCTGGTATATTACATGAAATTTTAACTAGAGTTTGTTAGGGATTTATAATCCCCTTTCCTCTGAAAACCTAATACTTAATGATATCTTTGAGATTTTAGTCTTCAGAGCAAGGGAACAATTTTGGATAAAACTATGCTTTCAGAATCCAAATTTTACCCCAATTTTTATGGTCTTATAAGTTCCACAATGGCCAGCTTGCTTTTCAATATCCTCTAGTAAACTCGATTCTATTGGCCAAAGTAAAATCAAATAACTGAGGAAGTACTGCGTAGTAGTTAGGAAATCAGGGATGCATTTGGAAATATGTGAATTTCAGTAGGGTTCCAGTCCCTACTAACAATTTGATTACCTGTTTTTTAGCTTTGTCACCTATTAAATGACAATAATGAAACTTAGTGTGGGGTATTGGGGAAAGTTTATGAGACAGTGTATAGAAAGCACTTAGCTTACTAAGTATTCAATAGTGTGTGTGTGTGTGTGTGTGTGTGTGTGTGTGTGTGTAGGTGTCTGTGTAGTAATAAATGAATTTACTGCCTAAAGTATCGAGACAGAGGAAAACCATCCAAATAAAATAAAGTACCCAAAGTGATAAAATTTTCAGTCAACCTAACTTCTCCATTGCAACCTAACCGTTCCCTGCCCATGGTATTGTGACATATTTTCAAAGCCAAGATGAATTTTTAAGTCACTATATATATTACTTTCTAAAAGTTCCTTATGAAGTTAATAAAATATATTAACACCATTAAGAGATTGGAGTACATTTTTAAACTATGCGTTTTCACTCTAGACAGTAGCAATTGATTCACACCTAAAACAATGTGGAAATAAGCACTCTAATACTTCCTCCCACGTCCCTATTCATTATGACATTATTTTCATTGCCATTCACTTTTGTTACTACAGTTTTCAGTACTGCTTGGTCCTATTTATAAAGTTAAATGCATTAAAGTTCCACAACCGAGGCATCTTTTTTTTTTCATATATTTCTTTATTGATTTCAGAGAGGAAGGGAGAAGGAGAGAGAGATAGAAACATCAATGATGAGAGAGAATCATTGATTGGCTGCCTCCTGCATGTCCCCCACTGGGGATCGAGCCCGCAACCCAGGCATGTGCCCCTGGCCGGAATCGAACCTGGGATCCTTCAGTCCACAGGCCGACGCTCTATCCACTGAGCCAAGCCGGCCAGGGCAACCGAGGCATCTTTTACTTCCCCTTCCTCCACTGGATTGGCTCATGCATTCTTACGTGTCTGGGGATGTTTGCCAATTGCCTCTAAGGCAAACCAACTGCCAGAATATTTTGGAGTCATATATTTTTTTTTTCCTTAGATTTTGGTAAGCACTGCTCTCATATCATCTAGCATTGGTTGTTACCTTGGAGGACATGAAAATTAGCTGGTATTTATTTATTTCATATTCCTGGTGGCTTTGTCCCCAGCGCACCCTTCCTTTATCCCCAGTGTTCAATATGTGACCAGGATGTGTTCCAGCGCTCATCATTCTGAGCCATTTGTAAGGAACGTGGTGTGCTCCCTGACCTGGATTCAGTTATTCTTTCATTTTGGGGCTCTCCTCCTGGATTAAATGCTTGCATACTTCTTCGGTGCAGTTTCAGGCTTTTTGGTCCAAGAATACCACCTTTTCTTATGTTGGATTCCCTCCGTAGTTACTATACTTCTTTAATTGCTTTGTCTTTTCCCCTCAGCATTGACTAAGAATATCTTGGGTCTTTCCTTTATGCCAGTAACTGAATTTCCATGTCTCCTTTTTTATTACTGATTTTCAATTTACTAGTCATGAAATAATCCTCAGTTTAGGCCTTAGGTCCATAGGTCTCACTTTTTTCATTCCATGCTATTGTTTTTCAATCTTTTCTCTCAGTCTTAATTTAGTGTACATTCATTGTACAGGACAAAGCACTCACGTGGAATATTGCTGTGCATTTTAAATTGGATTTCCTTCTGGAGAGGGTTCTTCACTTGAAGCTCGCAAGCCAACTTCCTTTCTCTATTTCCAACCTGGTCTTTTGCTTCTTGCTGTAATGTGTTTGCAGAGCTGCCATTGCACTTCCTTGCATCTTGATCATTCTTGGGCATCTCTGTTTACACCATCTACTTGTTCTGATTTTCTCTTCTCATGAAGCCAGAATCTGCTCTGAGAGCCAGAGGCCTGGCATTCTGCTTCATGTCCTGAGGACCCTGCAAGGGGGAGAGGTCAATAGAATGTTTGAAGTATTTCTTCATAATTGGGCTCATTTTATTCTCTCACATTTTCTTTGACGTACATTCCCAAGGGGGGCATTCTACACATTGGAGAACAATGGAAACTTGAGTAACACGGGTTTGAATGTGCAGGCCTACTTATACCCAGATTTGTTTTCAATAAATACGCACAGCGTTGTAAAAGTATTTTCTCTGATGATTTTCATAATGACAGTTTCTTTTATCTAGCTTACTTTATTGTAAGAATACAGTATGTAATATATATATATATATATATATATATATATATATATATCATACAAAAGATGTGTTCATCAACTGTTTATGTTATTGGTAGGCTTCTGGTCAGTAGATTATTATTAATTAACTTTTGGGGGAGTCAAAAGTTATATGTGCATTTTTGACCACCTGGGGTCGGTGCCCTAAACCTGCATGGGTCAATGTCACCTGGACTTCTTGTGGAAACACTGAAGGCGTCACCTGAGTTGCAAAAACCAACCCTCTATGAGAGGCTTTTCACTCGTTTTATCCTCTTTACCCGTTTTATCAATCTCTCCTGGCCCATGGACTTTGAATGGCACTTGATGTCTGATGCATTGTATTGAAATCGAGGCCCAATAAAAGTGGTTGTTATGGCTTGATTCATTTTTGAAACTCGCTTTCCCATAAATTTATTAAACCCTTGAAATGGAGTTTTATCTTCTCAACTTTTAAAGAAAGAATTTAAGTTTGCTGTATATCCTTCTGTTTCACTAAGATGCATGGATTCTCTCTCTCTCTTGAGAGAGAGAGAGAGAGAGAGAGAGAGAGAGAGAGAGAGAGAGAGAAGAAGCCATGCAATTTAGAAGAGCAAACAGCTGGACAGAAAACCTGTCTGGTCTTCTTAATGAATCAGAACTCCTACTATGGAGAGCAATTTCAGAATCGTGTAGGGAGGGGCTCGTCCCTCACGGTATGTTATGTTCAGCCATTGCACATTAGGGGAGAAGGAGAACAGGAAACAGCCCCAAAGCCCTGAATAGCCAAAGCAGCTCAAGTCTATCTCTTCAAAGCCATGTTGAACCAGAACCCCCATGTGAGCTGTTTCGAGAAGCGGATCTGTTTGCAAATGAGCTTGGAGTACATTGGGTGAACCCCATGGTTGGTAAATTCTATTTCACTCCACCAGTGAGCTGCAAAAGCATTGGATAATGTGTTCTGAGTTGTGGATCTGTTTGATTGCATTGTTGCAAAGTGGGAATTGTTTTTGCAACATAGATTCTTAATCACTGAGGCATCTATGATTCAATGCCTCCAAAATTGGCTGAAATTGAAAGTTAACTATACTGCAGACGGCTTATTCTGGTGTATAATTGAAAATAAATTCTAATAACTCTTCTCAAAAGAGCTGCTCAGAGGAAATTTCAAGCACACATGTGCCTCCCCCCCCCACACCCACAAAATACTTGCTCAAACAGACTTTTCCTTTGCATATGCACTAATGAAAACATGCTAAGATCGTCTTCCTGTGATTTGAACATTTGTAAACTTGTTCCACAAAGTCTCCTCGAGCCTTCATGTCGGGGAGGTCTCATGCTTTCTCTTGGAAGTCACTTTAGGATCATTTTACACAAGAACAACCCAGCAGGAAAAGCAAAACAAACCAGATAAAAACCGTGAGTTTTTAAAATCAGTCCCAAGATGGAATTCTGGCTCCAAATTTGGGACATGGGCAATTATCCCCCCCGCCCCCAGCTTTAGTTGCTATCTCTGCAAAATGAATTTATTAATGTAATTTATTTTTTTCTGATTTGCATAGTTATTGTAATAATACATGAGAAATAATGCATGCATGTGAATAGTATTTTGTACATATTTGTTACTCAACTCATTGTAGAAATTATATGTGGATATGTGCACACATACATAAAGTCTGTATATTCCACAAATTGATGCTCTTCTCTCGCTCTTTCTCTCTCTCCCACCCTTCCTCTCTCTCTCAAACCAATGAAATAAAATAAGACTTACAAAACCTTTCTTCAAAAATGGGCTTAAAAAGGTGGCTAATAAGTAAGACAGATAAAGAAGGCATTAGTCTGAAATTTCTCTGGCTAAAATGGGGTGAGGCTTGTCTCAAGTCCTACCTTTTATGACACCCATCTCTACCCCCTTTTGAATGGTTTGAAGGCCATAACATATGTCTGGTTTGCATTCTAGGAAGGTAGGTCCTAGGTCCAAGGTTTGCCTCTAAATAGCTGAGGGATATTGAACAATCTCTTCAGTCATAGTTTTAATACCTCCTGGCCTGACATTTGAAAATATTTTCACAAGTTACAATTTAGAAACTAGTAATCCTAGTAATTACTAACAGTGATAACTTAGACCCGTGGTCGGCAAACTGCGGCTCACGAGCCACATGCGGCTCTTTGGCCCCTTGAGTGTGGCTCTTCCACAAAATACCACGGCCTGGGCGAGTCTATTTTGAAGAAGTGGCGTTAGAAGAAGTTTAAGTTTAAAAAAATTTGGCTCTCAAAAGAAATTTCAATCGTTGTACTGTTGATATTTGGCTCTGTTGACTAATGAGTTTGCCGACCACTGGCTTAGACTCATGCAGGGCACCCTTACAGGCACCCTTCTAAGAATGTTGGCATGAATTGACTTCCATCTTCACAGCCACCTTAAAAGGCTGTAAGATTTTATCATGCTCATTTGATAAAAGAGGTACTGAGGCCCAGAGAGGTCAAGTCACTTGCCAAAGGTCACACAACTGATTCTGGCAAAGCTGGGATTTAAAGCCAGGCCATCTGAGCCCACACTGGCACTACTATCTCTTACTGCCTCTCTAACCGATAGGAGAAGGTGGCAGCCACAGCAGTATAGGCGGAAGTATTCTAGAACGTTAAGATACTTGTTAGCATAGAGATCATTGCAGTCACAGCGTTTGAATTGAAAAGTAATACTAACACTTTTTTTTCTCCCCTTTACTGGTTCGGGGATTTCCTAAGAAGTAACTGACCAGGCTTTCTTCTCTTTGCTCATAGCATTTATTCCTCCCCCTCCACGCAAACACCAGCATTGCCGTTTATCAAGTGGATTTTGCTAAAGTGGCAATGCCGCTTTAAATAAAGCCTTAGAAGTTTAAAAACACAACTTGTGCTCCCTTTCCCCTCACGGCCCAGACACCCACGCACGCAGGTAGGTCACGCACGCAGTCCTGGCAGCATCGGGAATTGCAAGACTCAGCTACTTCACTGCTCAATGAGATGGAAGCGCTCTTTCCAAAGCACAGGTGTTGCCCTGTCCCACAGGCACAGCCCTCTCTCGGGCTTTCCCGGGAGAGGTGGCAGCCTTTTAGGAGGCAGGAGCCACATTCCCCTTCTGGGCCCCTTGAGCCAGAGGGAGACGGGATTGTCCAGCCGTCCATCCTGGGAGAGGACAGAGCAGAGCAACCCCAAGAAACTCCAACTGTGAGCATATCTTTTTGTTTCTTTCTTCTGAGATTTCCTGCTGAGCCTCTAACCTCCTTACAGCTGGGAAGGATATAGTCTTAACAGGGCGTTCTTAAGCTTGAAACAGTAGAAAGCCAAAGTGAAAGACAGCATTTCCTCACGCGGGAAAGATAAACATATGTGGCTTCCTGTTGTGACAAAAAGACAGACGAAAAGGAAAAATGGGTTCCAGAAAGGTTTGGAGTCCCAGGGGTGGGGAACCTTTTTTTCTGCTGAGGGCCACTAGGATATTTATAACATCATTCAGGGGCCATACAAAATTATCCACTTAAAAATTAGCCTGCTCTATTTGGTCAAACATTTAATTAACTCACCCCTATCTGTTGCCTTGGCTGGGCCAAACCAAATGATTTTTTATAAAATATTTTTTATTGATTTTTTACAGAGAAGAAGGGAGAGGGATAGAGAGTTAGAAACATTGAGAGAGAAACATCAATCAGCTGCCTCCTGCACGCCCCCTACTGGGGATGTGCCCACAACCAAGGTACATGCCCTTGACTGGCATCGAACCTGGAACCCTTTAGTTCGCAGGCTGATGCTCTATAGGCTGATGCTCTATCCACTGAGCCAAACCAGTTAGGGCAGACTAAATGATTTTGAGGGTCTTATCTGGCCCGGGGGGCCAAACGTTCCCCACCCCTGGTTTAGACCCATGGATGTCAAAACAGATCATGGACAGAATGTGCAGATTTGGGGCATTTTGTCCTCTGAAGGCACCGACTAGGAAGACAGTTGCCTTTCCTGGCAGAGGCTCCCCTGCAGGCTCTCAGAAGCCATCCTTGGGTGCCTCCTGAACCATAAGATTGACCTAATTTGCTGTTCCCTGTCTTGTTAATGAGGCTAAGTACATCCCACCTCTTCGGAAAGGACCTTGCCGTGCGAATCCAGAGCCCAGGCTGCGGGGCATCCAGCTCCACAGGTGACTTCAATTAAGTGCTGTGCCTTCTGACCCTGGGCCAGCCTCTAGCAGTCAGCCGTGGGCAAACTACGGCCCGCGGGCCGGATCCGGCTGTTCTATCCGGTTCTCTTGCTCTCCCCTCCACTCCTTTACTTTGAATTTATATTAGTTCACACAAACACTCCATCCATGCTTTTTTTCCGGCTCTCCGGTCCAGTTTAAGAACCCATGGTGGCCCTCGAGTCAAAAAGTTTGCCCACCCCTGCTCTAGCTCCACACGGAAACCACCTGTGCAGGCTCCTACACCAGGGAGCTGCCCTTGTCCCTCCCCCACCAACACCACGAAACCAGAACCGACAGGAGGGGCCAAACATCAGTGTTGGGAGTGATTTTGAAGCTCGGTCGAGGTTCAGAATGACCGCATGGACACGTGGGTTCTCCTCATAGGTGACCAGAGGCTGCTAGCTTCTGTCTTCTGTTAACCTGCCAGGTTGTGGTGGTAAACTGGTTACACGCATTTTCCAGGCTGTAAGACCAGTTCTGCATGCTTGCTGTCAGCACAAATACAAAGGGAATTATGGAAATGGCGTTGCTCAGAGACCTGAAATTGGCCTACACAATACACATATTCTTAGGCGCTGTCCCCCTGTGCTTGTTGCCACGTGAGGAAAATGAATGGATGGGTGTCCACAAGGTCACTGCTTGTTACCTTCTCCGGTCAGAATTGTATGCAGTACCCAGGTCAACAGGATGGCGATGGTGGTGAGCATAATGAATGAGGATGTTTTCCCCAAACACTAGGCTGAGGAGGCCTGTGAAATGAGCATGACTTTCATTAGAACATCAGGACTTTATCTAGCCTAGTGGTCCGCAAACTGCGGCTCTCGAGCCACATGCGGCTCTTTGGCCCCTTGAGTGTGGCTCTTCCACAAAATACCACGGCCTGGGCGAGTCTATTTTGAAGAAGTGGTGTTAGAAGAAGTTTAAGTTTAAAAAATTTGGCTCTCCAAAGAAATTTCAGTCGTTGTACTGTTGATATTTGGCTCTGTTGACTAATGAGTTTGCCGACCACTGATCTAGCCCACCACTGTGGCCTCGGATATGTTCCTAACTTTACTGAGGATTAGGTTTTTATTATTATTTGTAAAAACAAGGGAGTTGGACTGGATCGGTGGTTTTCAAAATTGTTTTACAGTGGAAGCCTGGTAGAATAAACCCGATTAAATAGGGGTTTCTCGGGCTGCAGCCAGGGCTGGTGGGAGCAGGACGGCACCGCTGTGAGGGTTCCCTGAGGCCACCAGGAACCCTCCAGGTTTGGTGAACTCAGAAGGAGCGAGAGGAGCTGAATCTCATCAGTAGAGGCTGGCCCGAGTGCCCGGGGCTGTCAGCCGGCCTGCCTTCTCCCATGGAGCTCCGGTTGCCAAGCCCTCCTTTTGCAGGGAGAGGAGCGGGGCTGAGAGCGGGTGGTGGTCACGGGCAGTGCACCAGCGTGGAAATGACTGCGGTAGAAAATCCCCGAGTTTTCTTAAAGCTCGAATATTCTGGATTTTAAGACCTCTGATCCTTAAATGTCTCTTAAATGAAGTGGAGAAGAACGAGCTACCCACCAACATTTTTACAAGAGGGCCATTTCCTGGCACACAGTGCAGCCGCTTGAGAACAGTTGATCGTGTTGAATGGACAGGGATGAGCATGTAGAATGGGTCCTGGAGACCCGGGAGGACTGGGAAGAGAGCTCAGGGGTCCTCAGCACATTAAAAAGTCAAAGTGCTTTGGAGTTGAGGAGTATTCCATTCTAGAAACTGGGGAGAGACACGGAAGTTGCTTGCGAAAAGAAAAACAGTTTGGGGAAGTGGGCAACTGACTTTGAACCGGATGAAACAATATAAAAACTCCAATAAACTCAGGTATCACTTGGAATTAATGGAGGACAAATTGGAGCTGCTGTTAACTTAAACACCCATCTGCTCACATCCCTGGAGCCCATAAATTTGTGGGGCTAATTAGCGGTTGCTATCCTGAGAGCAGCAGGGGGCTAACCACATTCCCTGGGGTTTTGTTACACACACAGCCCATTCTCCCTGCCTCTTCCCCCACCTGAGCTGGGAAGATGAGTTGGAAAATGGAGAAGGCTCTTCCTGAAGTATTCCAAAGGGTTGGCAAGAGACAGTGGTGGCTGTCCATAGTCTCACCTGGACCTTCCAGAAAGTTCGTGTTGAGAAATCTCCAAGTCATTTTACATTTTCTGTGCTATTACAACAAAGATTGCTTTTTCTCCTCTATCCAATTATCGTCCCGCCCCTCCCTAAGCCCCCCTCTGCCGCCTGACTTGACTTCTCTAAAAGCAATTCTGTCTTTACCCGAATGTGAAGGCTTAATCCAGGCTCTCCAGCATAATCACTGCTTAATTAAGTCAGGCTGTGTCTCGTGTTCCAGGATGGTTTCCAGAGGGCTCAATTTTACTTCTGCTCAAAATTAATATTTTACACATTCCCCTTAAAAGAAACAAGAAAAAAAAAAAACCTGAAAAAGAACTCCAGAGGAGAGGCATGAGAGAACCATCCAGGGAAAAAGAGAGATCCCATTTCCACTCCCATTACAGAAACACGCAAGCCTCGGTCCTTCCTTTCAGCAAGTGTACTCAGTCTGTGTCATTCGCTTTAGCAAAACAAAGCATGGCTCAAGGTGATTAAGTGGCGCAGCCGCTCCTGGCCAATTAAGGGATGATCCGGTCAACAGGGAACACCTGCTGTTTTGACCCCTTTTCATGCCCCTGAGCTATCCTGGCCCTACCTGTCCTGGCCCAGGGCTGGGGACCCCTGCTGACTGTTCCTGACATAGTGTACCTGGGTGCACCTGTGAGCAGGTACATCAGAGCTCTGTGCTCTTGTGATGGTGAAAGACCCACGAGACAAATGACATTATACCTCTTTCCTCAAGAGCTAGCCAATGACTGCTCTGTGTTCCGGCTCTGGCATTCCCAGGGGCTCTGCACGAAGCTTGTACAGACTTTTACCCTGAGGTGGCTGGGAGCCGACTATTGCACAGGCAGGTGCAGGACTGCTGGCTCTACCCAACAACCTTGTCTGTTATCCATTCAGTCATTCAAAAAATATGTGCTGACTTCCTTCCATATACCAGACTAAGTCCAGTTGCTGGAGCAGCAACAATGAAATGCAGACCTGAGTGTGGCCATCCTCCAGTCTGCAGATCTGTGGGTCACAGGGCATGGGTCAGCTTGAGTTCACTGTACACTTGGGGTGCATGAGGAGGAGCTGGAAAAGGGGGAGTGGAGAACCCTCTAACAAAGATGGGAGGTGGATTCTGAAGGTATAGCCTGCCTACCATGGTCTGACTTGGATTTCTGCAGGAAGGTCAAAATCACAGGCACACAGATGGTCTATACTTTTTCTATCACCATTAATTATAAGACGACCTCTGCAGAATGTCCCAGGGGATAGAGGTGAGGGGTGGGATCTCTCTAGACTAGAGGCTGAGGAGCAGGAGAGGCTGAGGAGGGGAGACATGATGCCATGGCTCCTTACGTGTAAGAGGTCAGATGAGACCCTCCTGTGAAAGCCCTTCCTTTTACCCCCAGACTTCCCTCCTCCCTGCCTCCCAGCTTAGATCGGGGCTGTCGTAGTGGGAGAAGAGGGGTGGAGGGCAATGGAAGATGCTCAGAGCCACCAGTTAGACTGAGTATCTCATCATTTATCTAACCACATGGAATATGTGAATTGATGAGAAGATACCTGATAACCTGGATGTCACCTGATATTCTATTTCCGGTACAATGTGGCAGGATGTTGAAGATCTCTATCCTAGGGCCTCAGGTGACTGAGGCTGCACCAGCACTCTTCCTTCTCCCTTCCTCTGCATCACTGATGAGCCAGGTGGCCCCCTCCATCCTGGTCTCATGGCCAGCATACAGCACCAGCAGAAGAGGGTGTCTACTTCTTAGCCCGCTGTTGCTGGGGGACTGCCCAGTTTTGTTAGTTGCACAGAAGTGTATTGTACCAAATCCTATATAAGATGGTTATGCAGTACCAGCAGGGACTGAGATATCCTTTCGTAGGTATATATACCTTTCAGGAAAATACTTGTTATAAAGGGCTTAGTTTATAGGCTTTCTCAATTTCTCTCCTAAATTTTTTATCAACATGATTGATTTGTCTTAAGAAGCCTGAAAGATATATTTCCCTTTAGCCAACTTGAGTAAGAAGGAAAAAAATATATATATTTTTTTTCCTGGAAAGGAATTTAGAATGGCAATTAGTCCATGTATGTTCAGGTGCTTTATAATGGTAGCTGGGACTTCATCATTTATCTCCTTGAGGGCATTGCTACCAAATGTTTCTACATTGAAACATTGCCAACATTTGCTTTGCAGCCTTTACTGGGTTCAGATTTGGGTGTATCTATACTCCTGGTCCATATAAAAAGGTACCATGGATTGAGCCCTCTCTATACTCCAGGCCCTGTGTTAAGTGCTTTATTTACAGGGGATAAACCACATTAATCACACAAGATAGATACTATCATTAGCCATTTAATAGGTAGGAAAATTGAGGCACTGGGAAATTCAGTGACCACCCCAGGTGATAAGAATATGGTGGAGTCTAGTTTCAATGACAAGGCATGTGCTTGACAACCTTATCCTGCTTCTTAGTAGCGACCCCCTCTGGAGAGGCACCTCCTCCTCCTCTCAAATGTGATTATTATTCTCAGTCTTTCTACAAAGCTTGGAAGTTCTGCTAGTCAGAGCCCAGTGGCTAGAGAAAGGGCAAAGGCAGCAGGCTTTCTGGGGAAGGAGTGGAAGTGCATTAATTACATTTCAACAACACCTTTCACTTTCAGATCTACTTGCTAAGTAGGGAAAGGAATTCTGTAAGTTAAATCAGTGTGAAGTCCTCTCTACCCTCAAGGTGTGTCTTGCTCTTGTTATAGTCATCCCGTTTTGAAATCCATCTCTTCCGTGAAGCCTTCCTCCAATTATTTATTTTGTCATTCTTCTGGTTCTTATGCATTTAGGTCTACATATCTAGATTTGTAGATGCACTTGGAGATATATATATATGTATACACACACACACACACACACACAATGCAGGATTATACTGTAACTTTTGCTATATGTATCCACATTTCTTGCATCCTCCATTGGACTGGAAAGCTCACCTTGGGAAGGGTTAATGTTCTCTCCTCCATACGATTCTTCCTATAGGACCTTATGTAGGCCTGTTAACAGTGAGTTATGTGAAGCACAGCATGAATGAACAGCTCATGTTGGGAACTGGATCATGATCTCAATGCCATTCTATAACATCAAAAATGTCCGCGATGCTTGGTCTTTGCAAAGAGAAATACAAAGGCTTCTAGCTATTAAGAGTATGAAAGCCCAAGACCAATCATTGCTATAACATGTTCGACCAGAAGGACATGTGCAATAGGCTGCTAGCGTGTACTTGCGCAGTCAGCACAGAGAAATAGACCAGAGGGCAAGTCTACTTCATGGATTGGCTTCAAGGGAAAATACACAACCAATCACCTAGGATGGGGGTCAGCAAACTGTGGCCTGTGGGTCAAACCTGACCTGTGACCTGTTCTTAAAGTCTCATAGAAACACAGCCACCCTTGTTTCTGTAGAAACAGTCAGTGGCTGTGTCAGAGGCAACAGCAGGGCCGGATAGTGGGGCAGAGACTGGAGACCCAAAGCCAAAGTGTTTACCGCATAGCCCTTTTCTCTGCTTCTACGTTTAATGCATACAGCTTTCTTTAAACTCCACATGGAAAAATATCTGAAATCAAATTCTCTCCCCATGCCTTAGCCCACTTCCTCCCCCTTCTACAAATAGCAATTTTAAAAGATTTCCAGAACTTGCATTTAGGCAAGTCAATTATTTTTCAGAATATTCAGTGCTCTGATCTATTTAGATACAGATTTGAGATGAGGTTCCAGATTTTTTTTTTATTGTACTTTACCTCTTCCCAGTGCATTTTAGCAAAAATGGTACTAAAATCCTTTGTGCTTTGTCTCACACTTGGACTCTCTTTGCCAAATCCTGCAATTCAGCCAGGAATTTCTGGGGGTAGGTGTGAAAAACAACAGACAGCTCTTGACACCTCCAACCAGAAATGTGTAGAGGGAAATTGAGAAGAAATGAACTTTAAAAGGGGTTTCGATCTCAGGCAGTTCCAATACAATGCATTTCTTGCTTTTCAGTATTTACTTTTCTATTATAGAAGAAAACAAAGGTGTGCTCATGGTGTGGGGCCATGTTCACATTATAACTTGGTCACTAAGGAGTACATAATGTAATGCCCTAAGTCGAGAACTAGATGGACCCAGGAAACATGGAAGGAGGATGGAACCCATATGCTGCCTTGCAGGGCCCCCTGGCCTTCAGCTAAACATAAAAACTTAGCCTTCAGATCAGGCAGTTCTGCCTGATGACTCTGGGCTAAGTCATCCTAAACCTCGCACATTTATCTGTAGGATTATACCCCCCACCAACCTTTCTTAACTAAAGGTCAAGCGGATCTTGGGAATTGCTCTAGAAATAGCAAGGCAAGTCCTTGAGACGCCGAAGCATTTGGTCCAGGGAAAATAGGAGCCCTGAGCAAAGAAAGAAATGCATAGCTTACTTCAAACTTGAGCGCCTCACCATGAAGGATATCCTTAAGTGCATGGATGGACCTCAGTAGGTTGTTGGCGTGAGCTAGGATGGCACAGAACATCCCTGACTGTGAGAATGGCATCATAGGGACAACACCCACATTGTCTGTTGTGCTGCAATGTAGGATGTTATAGGAAAGAGACCTTTCAAGGGAGCCCTTAGCTCTCCATACAAGGAAGGAAAAGACATGAAAAACAGCTTCAGGGTGTGGACTAGCCTATGTATTTTTTGTACATGAGCTCATCAGATTCTTGCCAAATTTCTGAGTACTGTAAAGCATGCTCATTTGATAAATGAGAAAATTAAGTCTTACCGGAGTTAAACAATTTGTCCAAAGTTATATAGTTTGTAAACGATAAACCTGGATACAAATTCGTATCTGGTTTTTTGCTTCACACTGCTGGGTCAAAATGTTATTATCCCAAGCTCTTGGGGACTAAAGCTGGGAGGAGAAGTAGACTTTTGTGTAGCTTATAGGTAAGTTATTTTTGTGTGTTTTTAAACCCACTATAAATGATGAGTTTAACCTCCATTAGGCACACACTGTGTCTGTCCTAAGCTAAGCACAGCATAGGAATTTGCTTCTTTTGCTAATATATACTCAACAACCCCATCTCTTAGTAATACTGAAATATCTTAATGATAATACCAGAAAAAGAAAGGAGGTGAAAGTGTGGGTGGTGGCATGTAAACCATCACCCGCCTGTCCTCTCATTATACTTTATCCTGTGGCATAGGAATATGGAACCTGAGATATGTTGAACATTTCTCATGGAAGCCTTCTTAAGGAACATTCATGAACTACTTTTGGGGCGCATCTAGAAAGAGGAAATAGGCGGATAGAAGTCGCCCTGGGTCATGTAAATACAAATACAAAGCAAAGGGACCTGGCAAATATTGACTCATGAGCCAGAAACAAAAGTGGCCTTATGTTGTCCCCTGAGGTGTGCACAGGGCTGGTCATTTCATCGTGTCATGTGCCAGGTACATGGAGACAGGTGTGGTGCTGACAGCCACGTGTATTCAGATAGGCACTGCCACTCTCTCTAGAACACGCAGCGGGAGATGGAAACATTTCTTTCCCTGGATCCTAAGTAATAGTGACAGTAATTAAAGCACTGTGCATGGCAACATTAATCTTCCGTAGGGAATTTACTTAAATCAATTAAAGGTAAATATCCTTGCTTTGATAGCCATATCTAGGTCTATGGTAGAAGGGGCTCATGAAACTTCCAGAAACAGAATGCAGTGTCTGTTTGTGTATGTGGGAGAGGGAGAATGGGAATGAGCATTGACTGTGATAGTAAGTGGTTGGAGCATTCCCAAGCCCCTTTTAATACCTGGAGAGAGCACCATAATTCATAATCCTGAAATGCATAGGCCGATAACTGCCTTAATCACTAGAGAAACATGGCTGATCTGTACTGAAATAAGCCATAAAACTTATTACAAGATAACAAGATTCTATCTAGTCTCCAAGGTCACGTTAGAACTTCATGAGGTCAAGGAGTTAATCACCTGCTCAGTAGAAGCACCATAGATAAAAAACTGTGTGTGTGTGTGTGTGTGTGTGTGTGTGTGTGTGTGTGTGTTAAACCTCCCTGGATTCTAGTACAATAGACATAGCCAGGTAGCTGAAAGGAAAGTGGGTGACACCCTATGAATAACCAACTACTTTGTGCTTTTTTTTTAACTTTGGAGTGAAAACTTCTGGGGTTTCAGTCATTGTTAAATGGAATTGCTTTGCAAAGTTAGTGTTTTCCAGACTGATCCTGCTCCCATGTGGTTCAGGTGAGCTGTCAGCAGGCGAGCAGTGTGGCAGACATGGCTATAGAGTGAACAAGACTATGTCTTCCCCGCTGGCCTGATGAAGTGAGCCATGGACAGTGACACAGGGATGGGTCTTAGGCATCCCTCATCTTCTATGTCCATCATCTGAGGGATCAAGGCCCAGGGGTAAGGGCTGTCCAAAGTCCCCCAGGCCCTTCATGGTGAAGCAGGACTAAGGGGTCATCCAGGGAGCTATTTTACCAAGAGATCAGGTTCTCCGAGAGGGAAAGGAAGAGGCTGAGGGCACCCAATGTCCTTCCCTGGAGGTGAAACCACTAACGATGCTAGGGACACGCCCTCTTATGTGTGGGGTTACACCCTCACATCCTCACACATGCTCAGAGTCATTTAGTTAAGTTGGTTAAGTCTGGCCCAGGAACTCTAGTGCTTCTGTGCTTTGTCCTCATTTGATGAGATGGCCCACACTCATCTGCTCTCCAGGCCCTACACCCTACATTTGCTGTCACGCTTCACCACAGTTTCCAAGAAGCTAGACCTCAATCTGCATCTTAGACTAAATCTCGATGTCCTGTGTCTCTCAATAAATACTGAAGAACAGCAAAAATAACAAACTGCCAAGAGGATGCTACTAAAGAAAAAGTGAAATTACGTCCTGGTGCGTAGAAAGTTCTCAATAAACATCATCATCGTCATCATCATCATCAATTTAAGAAAAGGTATGTTGAGGGATATAAGGAAAAGAGTGATTGACTCGTTTTTAATCATCACTATGACTTTATTAAAGGGCATGGGCTTAAATCACAGCCAAAAAAAAACTAATTTTTAAAAAATAAAATCACTAGGAAATTCTTTTATTTAATTTCAAGGAAATATCTAAAAATCCCTCTGCTTTCTTCTTGGGATGATAAATGTGTTCTTGTTTGGAGACAGGAGCAACTTCAGTGCCAACACCAAATGTTTTCAGGCAGTTAGATACTATCAATCATCAATTAATTGCACGTACATTTAAATCTACTGATCAGAAAGTCTCGTTTTTTGTTTGTTTGTTTTTTGGTACATGTGGTTTATAAAACTGTAGCAGAAAAAAAGTAAAGAATTGTATCACTTAATTAGTGAAACAGAACATGATCCTCTGGGCCCTGCCTTCTGCAAATGCCAATTCCTCTCCAAAGCATCTAACTTTAAGTTTGCTTTGTGAAAACAATTATTAAACTCACCAATATGCACTTATTGAGGATTTACTGTGATAGATCTGTGTAGGTGGTTATTGCAGAATTAATCCCCAGTAAATACATTTTTTTTATAATCAGTTGATTTTCATTTAACACCCACTAGTCACCATATACACTCCCATCATGCATATCTAGTAAAAAAACAAACAAAACAAAACAAAACCAAATTGAATAAATTCCAACCAGTTTTTAAAACCATTTATGGAGAATTAACTCCTTGTTGCTATCAGCACCCAAATCAATTGGACACATTCAGTGGTAAATTTTAAGTGGGATTCCCCGGTAGGTGCCACGGAGTAACTCTTACTCGCAGACCTTGGTAGGATTCTTGGATAGACATTTAGCTTGGGGCTCAGATGCTTCCAATTTGCTTCCTAGGCTGCTGCTGGATGACAGAAGCATCAAAACCAAAATGGACCCACTAGGAAGAGGGTACTTAGGGCAGCTCACTGACCATGCAGTCCTGACAGGCTCTGTGAGAGGCTGAGTTTAGGTTCCAATAGCCAGAGGTGATGGCCAGCAGAGTTGCCCCTGCCCAGGAAGTGACAGTCTCCCATCAGGGTCCTTAGAACATGGAGGGCACAGGAATTGGGGTCTGCCACTGAATTCTAGACCTAGGGGTTAAAAACTTGTGACCTTGGGGGAATGATGACCTCCCTAACATCAGTTTCCTCTTCTGTAAAATCGTATATAATAAAGAGGTAATATGCAAATGGTCGTTATGCAGGAGGGCGGGGCAGAGAGCTATGAGGGGCGGTGGGCCATAGGGCCAGCTGAGGCAAGCGGCAGCGAGCTACTTGCACACAGATTCGTGGGCAGGGCTACTAGTGGGAACGTAAAAGAATATTGACCTCGCGGGACTTCATATCAAATGTGATAGTAGTGTACAAGAAAGGACAATTTACATTGCACAGCCCATACATATAGATACTATCATTGCGATGTGTTTCCAGTGAGAACAGGTATTGAGATAATACGCAGTGGCTTCTGATGAGGCGTCCTTGGCAACCAAATGCATTGATTGGGAAGGTAGTTATCCAGATACCACTCCGATTTCCATTGGCCATAAACCAAAACGATCAAGACGGTGCTCCAGTCTCAGTTCTTGCAGGGGGCGCACACCCAAACCCACACGGCTGATGGCTCACTTTCTAAGTGCTCAGCCCACTCCTGCTATTGACCTTTTTGGAAGCGTGCTCCTTAGTAGTGTTGTCACATGTCTTGGCACTTGGGACAAGACAGCAGTTGCCTCACCGTTAAGTCTGGAAAGAACCAGAGCAGTTCCTGGCTTGGGAAGGGTGTCATCCCTCACCTCCTTAGGGACTCCGTGAAGTCAGAATTCTGGAGCTAGAAGCCCTGGGGTATGGCCCAGCCCAGCATGCCTGCCCCTGGCTGCTCGGGGGCCTGACGGGAATAGGAGGAACTATCCCCACTCATTAATGAACAAGCAACCACACAATGTGCTTGTTCCTCCCTGCAGTGGGGCGGGGACTCAGCAAGTCCAGGGGCTGCACAGCCTGGGAGGCAGGAGGTAGCGCTGGGACATGTGGCGGCTGGTGGCCGTGCCTCCTCCTTCAGAGCAGAATGCCACTTGAAATGCAACCTGTGCAATTGCCTTCATCTTTTACTGCTATGCCAGACTGTGTACCAGAGCAAACTTATTGCCAGTCTCTTAAAACTCCCCATAAAACTCATAGATCACGGGCTACAGCCTTATTGCGGCCGCCAGCCTGCTCACGCAGTGCCACTGTGCCTGTCTGGGGGACGCGGGCCTCGGTTTCCGGTTCCCAGGGTCGTACGCTGTATGGACCCCTGAGCTACTCCAGAAAGAGGAGGAAAAGAAAGGGACGTCCATGGTCTCTCTTTTCTAAATCCCTCCCTTTTATAGATTTTGTTCTCAAGGTGTTCCTTTTTGTCATCCTTTGTTCTTCCAGTCTCCCTTCACCCTGCCTCTCTCAGCCTCAAGAAACAGATGTGGGGCTTTAGAAAGACAACTCCATGGTTCTCTCAGTTCCCCACGGAGGCCTGGCGCAGCCCGCGGGCCCTGGGAGAGGGAGCAGGAGAGGCTGAGGCCTGTCTGGCAGCAGCCGTGGGAGAGTCTCTGGTGAATTTCAAAAGCTGCCTCAGCTTTGGATGTGACCAACAGTCACAGTGGGGCCTCTGTGTTTTGCTTTATGAACAAGCACAGGGGGAGGGAGAATATGCAGCCCTAGGCTCCTTTCCTCCCCTGCTGCCGTGTGGCTGAATGCAGGGCAGGGCGAGACTGTCGACCTCTGTGCCATGGGCCTGTGCCCGCCCAGAACAGCACAATCCACAATCTGGGAGAAGGTGGAAAGCAAGCAGTGCAGCCGGCACCCAGCCCTGCTGCTGCTGCCTCCAGCCCTCATCTGTGCAAAACGGGAGGTGCTTAGCACAAGGTAAAGGTGCATCCTGCCCTCCGCTCCTGCCGGGATGTCCGGGGCACAGAGGATGGGGAACCCGCATGTGGGGAGTCCTCACACAGCTTCCGGTATGAGAACACAGATGGAGACAACACCCAAGCACCCCCTCTTAGGGTCTGCCCCCTCAGCCTCTTCCTGAGGAATGGATTGTGGGAAGATCAAGATGCCTGGATGATAAAATACTGCTGAAAGGGGGGCTGTACATGACAAAATCTGTGCAAACAAAAGCCCTGTCTCAGGTTATCACAGCCTCTCCTTATCGAAGCGGTGGAGTGGGTACCCACAGAAGGTGCTTGTTAAATAATCGTTGATTAAGCATATGCCTCACTCTCTGGCAGAAAACAATGGGTGGGTCTCTTGGCTCCGCTGCCCATGGAATGGGTGGGCCGTTCCTTGATTGACCCAACAGACACAGAACACGTGTCTCCTTGTGCTGACAGCTGTACTGGGTGATGGTGCTGGTGGACATCGGCTCTTCCATGGCATCACTGTGGCCCAGCAGCTCAGTTGGTTAAAGTGCTGTCCCAATACCCCAAGGTTTCAGGGCACATACAAGGAATATATAAATAAGTGGAGCAACAAAACTCTCTCTCTCTCTTCCTCTCTCTCTCTCTCTCTGTCCCTCTCTCCCTCTTCCCTCTCTCTCTAAAAATCAATAAACAAAATTTTAAAAAAAGAACAGTTTCTAGAGCCTTCAATGAAAAGTCACCTCGTGGGGAACTGGCCTTCCTGGGAGTAGGCACTGCCAGCATGGACCCCATCCTGAGGCCCCGCCTGTGGGGACAGAGGCCGCAGGCACCTCACAACTTCAGAGCCCATGTCTGAGGCCCCCATGGTCTCCATGGTCTCTGCCCTTCCCTCGTTCCTCCCTGACTTTTACTGAATGAAGACAGGGAGCCGGTGGTGAGGGGTCAGGGCTTAGGAGGAGGGATAGTGCCTGGAGACAAAACAAAAGAAAATGATGACATGCTGAGGGGAGGCTGGGCCCTGAGGATGGGCATCATGCGAAGGTCCGAGTTTCATTAACTATCGGAAGGTGGGATGGAAACACAGTGGTCACTCGTTGTGGTTTCAGAGTCAAAGGCCGGCCTTGATTTCAAAGTATTCGTATGGAATGTAACGCATGGCTCTCCCTTCTGTCTCTCTTTTTATAGGTAAGTGACATTTCATTCTGCTCATCCTCAAGGCAGAGTTGGATGTTTTTAAACTGGAAAAAGGAACGGGGAAGGTGGGAAGAGGTGGCAGTCGAGGGGCAGCACAGGTAGGTGCCCACTGACTTCACCGTCCTTTGCCCAGAGTCCGTGGTGGACGCCTTTGCCCTGGACTGGAGGTCCGGTTGGGTCTCTGTTTTGGCTTTGGGATGCGGATGCTTTGCTCGTGGAAAGAGGCTGGTTCTGCAGAACGGACGGCTGGCGCCGTTGACAGGGGTCTGTCCCTGGTGACATTCCCGGTCTGATAGGAGTTTGCGTTTTGCCCCCTGATGCCATGTATCAGGTACTTCGCTGTGACTGGTGGTCGAAAAAGTAGGGACAACATGTTTGCATCTGGGGAGGCGGAATTCAAACATCCTGAGGATGGAAATCGGCAGTGTGCACGGGGAGCCTTCTTGTCATGTCGGGGCTGCCATGGTATGGAAATTTCTGGGCGGAGTGGAGATTTTGGGGGAAACGGATCTCCTGGGATATTAAGAATCACTCACTTAATTTTAGCATCTGTCTAATTACTGTGGTGTGTCTTCCGATTCCTGCCTGGTCACTTTCTCCTGCGCATGAAGGAGCAGGGCCAGAGCTGAGGGCTCATTTGTCCCTGCCTCTTCACAGTCGTTCAGGAAAGGCATGTTGAAGTTCAAGACCAGCTTGGGCTTTCTACCACTCTTAAATTCAATTGCTCTCCCCTAAGATGAAAGAGGAAGTGCTTTTATTTTTTCTGTAACTTGCGAACAATCCACTGAAGTAATTGACTGATGGCTCTGCTCAAATGTATTTGCTGTTTTCTTTGAGAGAAATAAATGTCAAACACTGGATTTAACAGTCTATAAATCTAGACGAGGGACATAAAACTCGATTCAATAAAAATATTTAAAATGTGCCCAATTAAGGGAGATAAGCAGCACAGATCCGGGCGGCGTTGGTAGGAAGGGCAGGGAGATAGACTGGACTCCCCTCTGTGCCCATGGGGAGGGTACCACCTCACCCACACAGACCAGGCAACTCTGGAGATACCAGAAATTCTAGAAAGAGGCAAACAGATCAGAATTTGTCATTAAAGGTGTTTAATTTTGTTTCTAAAATTTGGACACATTGATGTTCTTTAAATTCTTTTTTTTTTCTCAATTTCAATAAAGATGGGGATCCTTGGGGGCGGGGGGACGGGCAGAAGTTCAAAGTGCAACTTCCTTCTCTGAAAAGGAAGTTTCCTTATATGTGGGAAATCACAAAACACCTCTCTCATGGTGTCATATCCCAATCCTGCGGTCTCTTATTATATTACTGGTGACTCAGTCCATATCTGTGGCTGTCGACAGGCCTTGGCAGGGGGGGGGCCTTTTAGTGTTGCCCTGCATAATGGGGACATTGAGCTGCCGTCTGTCTGGGTCCCAGTCCAGGAGAACGCCCCGCACACCCCGACCTGCTTAGAAAATAAGAAAATGTGCAACCAAGAAGCAGTCCTAGACTCCTGCCCCATCTGGCAATAAATGGGGGGGGGGGGTTCCTCGCCGTGGGGCTCTGTGGTCCCCCCCTCTCAATGGGAGTTCTGTTGGCTGCCTTTGGATCAATGTCTTGAGTCATTGGTTATGCTAGAGAATACATTGGTTTTTGGAATTTGTCAGCAGAATAGCGGCTGTGACGATTTCTTCCTTGCCTTGATGGTCTGCCATTTATGCAGATGGGAGAATTGGATGGGTGGGGCGGGGCAGCCAGGCTTCGCCATTGGGTACCACAGCTTGCCTTGTCTGCTCAGAGCAGGCAGCATTGGGAGGCTCCTGCTATTATAATGGATGAAGTCGTGCCTTAAAATTTCCTGTTAATCAGGCGGTAATGACTATATGTTAATTTTATAAGAAAAATGTCCACAGAGTATATAAGGACATGAGATATATTTGAATAGTTTTAATATGCTATGGTTCTCAGAAATATGAGAACAAGATTCTATTCACAACTTCCTATAAACAACGCCTTCCCCAGGATCACCGACCCCATGGGCCAGGAGGGTAAATGGGTTATGCTTGCACACACACACACACACACACCACACACACACACACACATACACACGTTGCCAAGCACTCACTCCCATGTATTCGCACACATAAGTGCCTATTTTTTAAAAATATATTTTATTGATTTTTTTCAGCGAGAAAGGGAGAGAGATAGAGAGTTAGAAATATCGATGAGAGAGAAACATCAATCAGTTGCCTCCTGCACACCCCCTACTGGGGATGTGCCCACAACCAAGGTACATGCCCTTGACCGGAACTGAACCTGGGACCCTTGAGTCTATAGGCCGATGCTCTATCCACTGAGCCAAACCGGTTAGGGCCTAAGTGCCTATTTTTAAATGCAAACACACAAGCTGTGATTTTAGCCTTTCAACGGTGACAAAAAGCAAAGACCTTTTTCAGAACCCAGCCGGCCCTCTCCCTGTTGCTTCTGAGACATATTTGTGTTCTGTTTCGTTCCCCACCGAGTGTCCAATGCCGTGCCCAGATGCTGTGTTTAACTCCACCCGGTTCTTCATTGGCTTTGGACCCCATCGATCTGGCTGCTTCCTGGCCTGTGCCCTGGGTGGGACAGTTACTCATGTGGCTCCAGCATCGATCTGCCTCCCTCTGTTTTGCTCTCCCCTTCGGGTCCTCTGGCCTTCCTTGACCCTCTGTCTTTTCTCACCCCTCTGGCCGGAAGGAGGCCAGGCTGTCTGGTGGAATTTGTGTTCCGTGGGCACTGGGATCTCGCAGCCTTGAGTATGAGGTGGTAGAGACAGAATCGGATGTACAGGAGGCCATACCAAGCCCAGCCTCTGCCACCCTTGCAAAGCATGCTGGGGGAACTGCTGGTGTTCAGCAAGGAGCATTTTGTTATGTCTCTTGAGTCTCTTGAAAGCTAACCTTGACTGAGTTTCAGCCACCCCGTGGGACAGTACACACACATGCACATTCACACATACTTTATTTGTAAAACAATCCTACGATGCTGGTTTCATCATCCTCTTTATACAAACAGGGAGAGAGCAAGGCTTAAAGAGATAATTTGCCCAAGGTCACTTGACCTTGAATACTAGATTTGAGTTTGCAACTCTTTTATTTTGATACCCATGGATTTAACTGCTTGCATGCCACCTGTGTCGCCTGTACTACCCGGAGGAGCAGAGGGGACAGGGAAGGAAAGTGGGTAGCCACACTGGGCTTGCCCTTCTCCAGCTGTGTAGAGCAGCTGAGCTCCCGACTGTAGGTGCCCTCTGGACAGGGTCGGGAGGAGCCAGCACAGGGAGGTGAAAAAGAGCTGGGCACAGACTTACAGCAACTTGGGTTTGAGGTCTGCCTCTGTCATCAATTCACTGTGTGCCCGTAGGTAATTGACTTAATTCTCTGAGCCTCCACATCCCAACAAAGGCATATGAAGTATAACACTATTTCATAAGCTTAGTAGGAGACCAAATCAGAGAATGATGCCTAGGAAAAGATGTTCTCACAAAACGTACTTATTACCATTACCCAAAAGTCTCCCTTTCACCCCGGCTCCCTGAATCTCTAAGTCTAGTTCTGGATTTTTCTGATGAGGTCTAGAATTTTTTGCCAAAAGCAAGGAACAGTTCTTGGCAGCTTTCTGAGTCTTCACTTCCTCTCAATACCAGGCCGAGTAGAGAGCAAAATTAGCCTGTCAATCACTCAGAAACGTGTGGGCCCCAGGAAATCAAACTCCCCCTCGCCCCAGCTGTCTGTCCCCAAGTGCCAGGTACCAAACGCATTCACAGGCCGCAGCTTTTTCTTCCTGTGCCTCCTCTTCCTCTGTGTGACTGTGGTCATTTCAGTAGAGCAAAACACACAGCGAGCCAATTTGAGATGTAGTTCATTATCCCCAAAGGCCACAGGGCACAGAATGTAGTTAGTGGGAAGGTGATTATTGCTCGCTCACATCACTCTTTTGGATTCCAACATCTTCTTCCTCCAGCAATATTGAAAATGCTCCATTTTACCTTGGTTACCACCCTTTAATGGCAGACTGGAGGGACAGAGGATGGACAAAGGAACTAGGTTCACTCAACACGGCCCTGGAGCTGGTGTGGCTGACTTAGGACCTTTTATGCATCTACTAGAGGCTTGGTGCACTAATTCGTACATGGGTGGGGTCCCGTGGCCTGGCCGGTGATCAGAGCCAATTGGTGCTGGCAGGCCCGCCTGGGGAGGGACCATGAGAGGTTGGCCTGCTGCAGGGGGTTGGCAGTGGGAGCATACTGACCACCAGGGGACAGCTCCTGTGTTGAGCATCTTCCCCCTGGTAGTCAGTGCATCATCATAGCGACCGGTCGACCGGTTGTTCAGTTGACTGGTCTTAATGGTCACTTAGGCTTTTATATATATAGATGTGGCCCTGAGGGCAGAACCCGCGTGACTGCTTCCTGCAGACCATGCAGGGATGCACCTTGCAGTTAGGAAAAGAACTCCGCCCTAACCAGTTTGGCTCAGTGGATAGAGTGTCGGCCTGCGGACTGAAGAGTCCCAGGTTCGATTCCAGTCAAAGGCATGTACCCTGGTTGCGGGCACATCCCCAGTAGGATGTGTGCAGGAGGCAGCTGGTTGATGTTCCTCTCTCATCGATGTTTCTGGCTCTCTATCCCTCTCCCTTCCTCTCTGTAAAAAATCAATAAAATATATTTTAAAAAAAAGAACTCTCCAGACTGTTGCTGTGTTTGTCAGTGGCCTTCCTCTTCCCCCCATGTCCCTCAGGGAAATTAAGGAGGATCTCAAGACCAACACCTGGAGAAACCTGCTTTGCCTCACCCATCCTCTCCATACCTCAATTGTGGAGTGAGTTACCTTAATCCTGACATTTGCCCAACAATACAGAAGAAAAGTCTTTTTTATACTGCAGGGTGAAAATACAGGGGGGTTGCATTGACATGAAAAGCCAAGTGCAGATCCCATGGCAAGGGAAGGATCCAGAGCTTTATCCAAACTATGTGGTCGCTGACTTGTATCCCCTCCAGAATGTGTATGTGGAAGCCCCAGCCCCCAGTTGGTTAGAATGTGGAAGCATTTGGAGATGGAGCCTTTAAAGGGTAATTAGAGTAAAACTGGGTTATGTGGGTGGGCCCTCCTCCTCCGGCAATCTGACTGGTGTCCTTATGAGACACAAACAGAAGACCATGTGAGGACACGGGGAACATGGCCAACTACAAGCGGAGAAGAGAGGGTTCAGAATGAAACCTACTCCACAGGCACCTCGATCTTGGACTCAGCCTCCAGAACTCTGAGGACGCGGCTTTGTTCAAACCAATCAGTCCGTGATGCTTTGCCATGGCAGCTCTAACAGACGAATGCAGTCCCAGCATGAGTTAGCTCATCGTGGCTCAGGCTGAGGGCCCCGGAACATGCCAAGGCTCCCGTGGGCCATGAAAAGGAAACCTGCAAGTCAAATCTCTTCTTTGCCAGATTTTGCTTGACCTTTGGCAAGTTACATTGTGATCCCCATTTTCTTATCTGTGCAATGGGTCTGTAGATATCTTCTGGCAATTTTGAGAATTAATTGAGATAAGGAATCAGAAGTTTTGTAAGACTCTTCATGCTTAATATTTTGTTCTTTTATTTCTCTTAGTAGTGATAGAAATAAAAAGTAATTGCAAATAAAATATTATGATTTTTAGTATGTGCCAAGCATCGTGCTAAATATTTACCCAAGAAACTTCCTTTAACCTGGCCTTTACACTCCTGGTAATTGAAGTCAGCAAGTCTGTTGTCAGGACTCTGCCTGGCTTGTTGAATTCATCAACCTGTAGGTTGAGATCTGAGTGAAGGCTCGTGAACTTTCCACCCCGCCTGACTGATGTTCATCAAGTCTCAGCCTTCCTGCCCGGGAGAAGAGCTGTGTTGGGTCATCGCTCATGAGGTCCATTCCCCTTCCCTGGTCCTGCCTTCTCTCTTACCATCTCTAGGTATTCCTCTACTTAAATGAAACTTAGTTATAAATAACCAAAGTCTAAGGGTTCTTCACGTACAGTGATTTACATCAATGAGGATGGAATTATTGACTATGAACATACAATGCACCACAAACACACAAGACATTGAAGTGGGGGTAACTGTTCTGCCAACATCCTGGCCTATGTGGATATGAACCCTTGCCTACAGCATGCCCCTCGCAGAGTGGATTGCAGAATGAAGAAACACATTCAGTGAACTCACTGTTCTGAAAGCCTGAGAGGAGAGAAGCTCTGACTTCAAGCAGAGGCTGACTGAAAGCCAAGAAGCCCTGGATGACATACCCATTTTGCGCTCACCAAGGACATTGTTCTTAGTCTTTGGGTCCACAGACAGAATCAGTCCATCAGTCATGGCCAGACTTCTGGTGACAGACTTACAGAGCGACACACACAGATGGTGGGCACACCGGAACTTCAGTCCATCCATTGAGCATGGAGGAGTGCATGCCTTTCCCAAGGTTACTGCCATCAACATTTCTGGAACTGGAGCTATCGGTCAGTGTCCCGGTGGGTAAAGTTCCAGAGCAGAGGTCCTCCAAGTTTCTCTGCTACAACATATCTGAGAGGCACAACCCCCTTGTTGGTGACCATATCTGGGGCCTCATTGATTCTCCATGAGGGGCTGTGCAGAGGATTTCAGCTGGGGTGCAGGGTTCTGAGGGGTCTCTCTCATCCTCCCATCACCCTGGCCCTCAGGACCAGAGTACTAGTATGGAGTGGGTTTGAGGGTTGGCTTAGTCCATCTTGCCATCCACCTTCTTGTCCCACTTACAATTCCTCCATGAACACCTTCACTTTTCCCTTAGAAGGACCCCAATACTCCACCCAATCTACGAGGCTCCGCAGGTCCTGTCTCTGCTGTTCCATGCTCATCTCATTCCTGCGCTCTCCTCACTTCAGCCGCATGGTCTTTGCACTGGTCTTTGGTTTCTGCCTGAACAAACAGCCCTGCTCTCTCTTTACCTAGGTGTTTGTTATAACTCCATCCAAGAACCTTCTTCGGGAAAACCTTCCTGGTCCCTGGGCTGGGATGAGCCCTCCCCCTCAGTGCCTTTGTTCTGAATCACATCTCAGCATTCATTGGGTCCCCATGCTCTGCCTACCACCTGCACAATGTGAGGCTAACCCTGCTCAGGAGGGTCCCAGGTCCCCTAGCAGTGAACTCCTTCAGAGAGCAGGGGTCCACCTGCAGTGGGACATCAGTGGGCAGTCCTTACAGGAGGGAAACAGCCAGGTGACTCTTGATGATTGGTCCAAGTCCAAACTGCTCACCTGGAACCTCCAGATGTTGAGTGGTTCTCAACCTTGATCCCCTCCTTACAGCCACTGGGTGAGCTTTTAAAACCACCGATGCCTTGCCCCATGCCCAGAGATTTCCTCTCCAACAGCCTGGGTGGGCTTGGGCATCCTCAGGAGTTACCATGTGCAGCCAGGCGAGACCTTCCCTCTTCTCACTGTAGGATCATTGATTAATTTATTTATTTTATTTATTTTTTTATAAATTTTTATATATATTTTATTGATTTTTTACAGAGAGGAAGGCAGAGGGATAGAGAGCCAGAAACATCGATGAGAGAGAAACATCGATCAGCTGCCTCCTGCACACCCCCTACTGGGGATGTGCCCGCAACCAAGGTACATGCCCTTGACCAGAATTGAACCTGGAACCCTTCAGTCCGCAGGCCGACGCTCTATCCACTGAGCCAAACCGGTTTCTGTGGATCGTTGATTAATTTAACTCCAAGTGTCACTTTTTTCCAAGTTCTAACAGTTGCAGCGCACTGTGCGAACCCCTTCCGCTGCCTCAGGTAGCTTGATCCTCATGCTAACAAGAGGTCGCTGCTGTCATTCCTATTTTGTGGAGGAGAAAACTGCAGTCCAGAGAGATTAAGCATCTTGAGTGAGGACACACAGCTCACCCGAGAAGAGGCAGCTTCAAACCCATGTCTATCTAAGGGCAGGGCCTAGGCTCCCAGTTCTCTATTATACCACTCTATGTTCTTATGAGGACTTTGGCGGGGGGGGGGGGGGGGGGGTTACGTATAAACTTCTCACGGCATCTACTGGTCTGTCAGGGATCCCTGGGTATTCCTACCAATTCCCAGGTAGTAATACCAGGTGAGAGTCAAGGTTGAAAAAGCAACAACTTGATTATATGTTGATTATATATTATAAATGCCTAAATCCTGGGCTGTTTCCTTACCCCCTGCTCCTAGCCTCGAGTTGAGAAAGGACAGTGCCTATGGCCACTGCCATGAGGGAGCTGTCCTGGCCTTTTTTCCGGTTGAATGGGAGGGGTGTAGAAGGTATAATAAGGCAGAAGCAAAGGCTTAAGACAACTAAAATTTCCCCCTTCGAATCCCCAATTTTGGACAAATGTGGGGCCCAGAAGTGAGCGAGGGAATTAAATTAATGAACACAATTTCTCCCTGTCATTGAACTCTGACTAATGATCTATTCCTGGGTAATAAGAAGGAGCAGGAAGTGACAAGGCAGTGTAATGAATTAGTGGCCCAGAACCTCGTTAGTCAGAATAATCTTTCCACGAAAGATAAATGATGCAAACATTAATTATAAAGCCGGCGTGGAAATGCATCCCATTATTTGGCTTCCTAAGAAATCTATCCCAGTTATTACAAGGCTTTTCAAACAACAATAAAAATAATAAAGTAAAGGCTCAGTGAGAACTTTCACCCCCTGGGGAGCCTCAGTGGTGGGGGCAATGGGGCCCATTCTCAGTTTCCCAGGCAGCCTGGGCTCTGTCCCAGGAAGGAGGGAGGACTCCCTCCCCAGCCCCCAGTGCTTTGCAGCCCCGCTGTCTTCTCCAGTTGGCCATTCAAAGCCATGGACTCTGGGTCATGAAGACCCAGGTGAGGCAAGGAGTTCAACAGAAACATTCTCCAACTGGAAAAGGAAGGGGAAGGTCACAGTTTTTGCCAGGAACCCTAGCATCCTAAAAAGAGGGTCTGAGATCAAAACCGTGGAGGAAATAGCGGGTAAGGAGTCAGCTCTGGAATCAGCCAAGTTCAAACCCTAGCACTGTGTGTTTAGAAAAGCTGGTGATAGTGGAGGTACCTGGTCAAGAGAGTTGTCTACAATGATTATGTCAGGTTGAGCACAGAAGATAACCTGGAAGCCACTAAAGATTCAGTGGAAGCCAGGAATAGATGATAGATAGATAGATAGATAGATAGATAAATAGATATAAGTATAGATATAGATGAATAGATTATATAGATACAGATATGGGTATAGATACAGATATAGTATAGGTATAGGTATAGACATAGACATAGATATAGGTATGGATATAGATATGGATATAAATATGGACATAGACATGGACATGGAGGTAGATCTAGACATGGGTATAGATATAGATATAATTATGGACATGGATACAGATTTGGATATGAATATGGAAATGGACATAAATATGGACATAGACATGGATATGGATATAGATCTAGACATGGATATAGATATGGACATGGATATATACTGAGTGGCCAGATTGTTATGATCTCTGAATGCATAATAATCTGGCCACTCAGTGTGTGTGTGTATGTGTGTGTGTGTGTGTGTGTGTGTGTGTATGTATATATATATATATATATATATATATATATATATATACATATACATATATATATATATATATATATATATATATATATATATATAAGGCCCAGTGCATGAATTCGTGCATGGGTGGGGTCCGGCCAGCCTGGCCAGGGGGAGATGACATGGGCAGTTGGCCAGCCTGCCTGCTGGTTGAACTCCTGGTCGAGGGGACAATTTGCATATTAGCCTTTTATTATATAGGATATGCACTGTGGCCAGATTATTATGTGTTCAGAGATCATAATAATCTGGCCACTCAGTGTAGATATGGACATGGACATGGATATAGATATGGATATGGATATAGATATGGACATGGATATAGATATAGGATGCACATGTGCACTTAATGTAGTGTGAGGGCTGCAGATCTGGCACGGGCCCTGGGTCACTGAAGGCAGTTCCATTGCACAGATGAGGGCGCTGGGACTCAGGGAGGTACGTCGCCTGCCCATGTCACGCAGGGGCAGCGAGTGCCGAGCCTCCCAGTTGCAGGCTCCCAGATTCTGTCAGGTCAGGCTGTGTGCTGTCCCCTGGAATTTCAGGAGCAGCCCAGAGGGGGCGGCCGGGACAGGGAGGAGGACATCCCTCAGAACAAAAGCAGAGAAGGCTGAATCAGTACAAATGTGGCTGCTGAGGCCATTACTCTGGAGAGTGAATAAACCAGAATTAAAAGCTATAAAAAAGCACTTGGCAGCATCCTGGTAATAAAGTTGCCCGTGACTTCGCGGCTTAGAGCTTATGGTTCCCCAACTCTTAGGATCTGAGCTCTCTGGCGCCCACAAAGGGGCTGGCCCCTCGGCTGAAGGGAGAGGGGTTTGCCATGAAGAGGCTGAAACTCGAGCCTCCTTCCAGGTGGCGCCTGGTGGAAGCAGAAGCTGAGGCTGCCTTTGTTTTTATGGCTTTGGTATCTGACAGCAACTCTTCCTAATGAAAGAAGAAGAAAACAATTAATCGGGAACGGATTTTAATTGCCTCTGACTTCTCATTTGTAGGCTATTAAAATGTGTTCCCTATTAAGCGATCACACTGGGTTGCATCATTCTAAGATAATGGGCCATTCTGCAAAAGCACGCCTCTCCCCCGCATCCACCACCCTGTTCCCTGTGGGCAAACACTGGCCTCTTGGGTTTTAAGCAAATGGCCAAATGGACAGAAAAAGAAAGAAAGAAAAAACCTGCTGCCATTATCTTTTCTTTCTTCTTTTTTTAGTCACTCTGCGGCCTTGGTTTCTTTTGCGCTGGGAGTGCTTGCTCAGCTGGGCCGGGCGCTCCTCCCTCAGCTCATTCATTCGCGGCTCTGCGTCTGGAACTGGCTCCACGCGGGCTGCACGAGGCCCCCGACAGAGCCCAGGCCCGGGCAGGAGCAAGGGGGTTGGAAAGGACACCAGGACCACTTGTCCACTTCCCCTTCCCCACCCCACTCACCTCTGGCTGCTTCAAGGGTCAGTGAGCTGGGTTGTTAAATCTTCACCGAGATGTAATTGACAAAGAAAAATTGTGTATGTCTACGGTGTACAACGTGGGGATTGGATAGCTGAATACATTGTGAAATGATCACCACAATCAAGCGAAGCAAGGGATCCATCCCCTCCAGAGTTAAAGTGTGTGTGAACATGTGTGTGTGCATGCATGTGTGTGAGCATGTGTGAGCCTGTAAACATGTGGGTGGTGAGAAAACAAACTCAACACTCAGCAACTCTGCTTGGCGAGTGTGCAGTCTGGCAGAGTTAGCCAGTCCCGCTGCCGCACAGTAGGTCCTCAGAACTTGTCATCCTGCATGACCGAAACTTTATACTCATACCCACCTCCCTATTGCCCCTCCCCTTCCTCCTCTCTGCTTGCATGACTTCTGCTGGTTGAGATTCCACAGGTGAGATGGTGTGCCATTTGTCTTTCTGTGTCTGCCTTCCTTCACTTAGCATAACGTTCGTGGCACCATTCACAATGGAAAGGAACTAGGTGTCCACAGACAGATATTCGATGGAATGCTGTTCCGCCTTAATGAAGGAAGGCCATGCTGCCATTCAGGAGGACATGGAGGGGTTTGCAGCATCAGACAGGGTTCCTTGCCTCGGCCCAGGGCTGTTGGGGGTGAGGCTTGCTCTTCTGTGCCTGCCCGTCCCACCCCACTCTGCCTTTGGCTCTTCCCGGAGGAGACCTAGGGGTGCTAGGCACCTGAGCATTTGGGGTGCAGCAGGCCATTAGATGCTGCTGAATAAGATCGAGTCACGTGGTGTGGGAATGGAGAACCCCACTTTGGAGATGGTGGCCCCCGCCCCAATTCCCACCTTGAGGAGATGTGTGAGTTATGCGGGTGTAGACCAGCCAGATGCTCAGTGCCAGGGCCCAGGAGGCCCCAGTGACCGCCCGTGCCTCAGCCTCTTCCCCTGCAGCTCCCCATCCTTATCAGACATCTCCCCGCTCTGAGTCTTCACCTGAGCCTGGCTCATGGCCAACATTCTTCCTCTTCACCCTGCACCCTTCTTCTCGCCTGTCCTCCTCCCTGGTCTGTCCTTACACAAGCGGGCCAGGACTTCCTTCCGAGCAGGCTCAGTGCAGGAATGTGTTAGGTGGCTCTGGGCATCTTCCTTTCCAGGTGAGCTCTACCCTCAGCCACGTGAGGGCTGTCAAGAAGAGCCAGGCGTGCCTCCCCAAGGCAAACGCACCCTCTCTGCTCCCTGGGCCTCTATCTGGCTTCTGTCCTCACCCAGCCCCACCCCATCACTGAACAAATGATTTATGGAGAGCCAGCAGCACCCGTCTCCTTCCGTCTAAATTACCTGCGCATTTAAGGCGCTTCATTCCCAGCTCCGGCTTGCCCTGGCCCTACCTCTGAGCTTTGCAGAAAACGCAGTGGAATCAATGCTCACTCTGGGTCCCGTGGGACAGATCCCAGCAGGACCCTTGCCCTCCTCTGGAACCCCATGGATGGGGCATACCTGTGACTCGGCAGAGCTGGCTTGGAGCCCTGTGAGCACTGGCCCGGAGTCAGCGGTGTGAGGAGGTGATGCCTGGTGCAAATCTTCAGGTCACCGGAGGGCAACAAAGTGCCCATAGACCATAGTTGATCAAAGAGATGGCATCAGAAATGGCCAAGGGAACTGTGTCATCTGAGCTCGCTCAGAACGAGGACCTAGGGGTCTGCATATTGCTGGGTGCAGGAGCCGAGGCCCTGTTCAAGGGCAAGCCCAGGGCTAGGGTCTCCAGAACAGGGTGCCTTTGGCCGGCAGCAGTTGGTGCAGAAACAGAGGCACCTGCCGGCCCCCCACTCAGCCTCAGAGCCCAGGCTGACTGGTGGCTGCTGCCCAGCCTGCCCCCCAGGAGGCGGCAGATAGCCAGGGCTGCCATGCAACCTCCTGTGCTCCTCCCAGCTGCCCCAACCCCTCTTTCTCTTTGTAACACATTGGCAATTTGGGGAGCAGACTAGACTTTCGGACACCGTCGGTCTTGCATGATGGGCCTTCTTGAAAGAGGCAGGAGGAACAGACCTGCATGTCGCTGGCACAATTGTCTGCCTCCCATAAAGTGCATCACGCCTGCACCTCCCTGCGCCTTCCCCTTCATGTTTGCAGACAGCCTTTTACAGCAAAAGGCCAGGACAGGGAAACAGGGCTGTGACATCTCCAGTCAAGGGGGAAAAAAGTTGCTTTCACCTGCCCCAATCTCTCTCTCTCTCTCTCTCTCTCTCTCTCTCTCTCTCTCTCTCTCTCTCTCTCTCTCTCTCTCTCGGTCTGTTGGTCTGGGATGTGTGGACCTGCCGCCCAAAGAGGAAGGGGGCGGGGAGAACATCGTCTCAGGGAGATAATGGACTTCAGAAAAGCTATGTCTCAGATGTATGGAGAAAACAAGTGAAAATATGTTATTTTACACCCTTGATACTCCTGACCTCATTCAACATAAACACACACACACAGGCCCTATGGGCCATCAGGTAGCCTGGAAGAGTCCTAGCATGGGGTACTGGCGCCCTCTGGTGGCCGATAGGAAAAGTGCCACATCTCATATCCTGTTTCCAGAGAAGCAGGTTTGTTGCAGCCACGTTAAAATCAGAAAGTGCGGTTCATAGAAGTCTCCCTTCCCTACACAGCACACCTCGTCCCTCTTAGAGCTGGAGAGCATTCTAGAAGAGAAGAGGTAGATATAGTGGGAGTAAAACTCAGCCCGAAGCTTGGTTTGGGTGTTGGGACTTAGCAGCTCCATAGCCTTTGCGGGTCCCAGTTTAATCACCTGCAAAAGGATACCCTGGAAATGGACAGCGCTCTGGCTCCTTCCAGCGGAGATCGCCTGGCAAGCCTCGCAGCCCCGAGGAATGCTGAAACATCAAAGGCCTGGCCAGCCATTGCTTTCTGTCTGGTGGGAAATTCTTTGAATGGAATGTCCCCTTTGCATTTAAACTGTTCCTCTTATTATTATAGTCTTTCTCTACTAGCCCCCATGCATCCGGTGTAATAGACCAGCCCGATTGTTCCCATTCGCTGTTGCAAGAATACTGCCATTGTCATGGCTAAGCCTGACCTCCCTGCCTGATGACTTGTGATGCCGCCTCAGAAGGTGGGGAGAGAGGGGCCTCCCCCTGGGACGCAGCTCACGGGCACCTCAGCTCATGCTCCCTGCGAATGGGAACCTGCAGGGGCCTCTGAACTCAGAGCCTGGGGACCAGAACCTGGGGCACCCAGCTAGTTGGCCTTATATTTTCCTTTTCATCTGAGTCTTCAGTCAGCCCACTGACGACTGGAAAAGAAAGCACCCCAGCCTGTCGGACGTGTCAAAAATATGTACCATTTTCAGCGTTAATCCCTTTTTATGGAACAAAAGTCTGTTTTTTTTTTTCAAGTGTTTCACTCACGGGAGTGGACTTCAACCCTCACCCATGGCCTGCCTCCTGGTCCCCGATGGACTTGGGTGAGGGTCCAACACCCCTCCTTCTCCTCGATGCTCCTGTTCTTGGGGAAGACCCACGGACTCATTTATCTTTTCTGCTTAAGCCCTTGGGATGTTTCTGTTTAGCAAGGCAGCGATTTCAGGGAGAGGCACGGTTTTATTAAGTGTATTAAGCAGCCGAGCAGCTCATCTGTTGGCTGGGTTGTCGGCTGGCTGCCTTGGCTCCATCCCAATGGAGCAGGGTTGTTTTCCCAACACGTTTTTAAATTCTTATTACTGGCTATGATGCGGTGTCACTGATGCCGTTATGATAATTAGCTTGTTTCTCGCGTAGCCGAAAACAGAATAGACCTTTTGCCAAATGCAGTATAATAACTTTTCTGGAATGGCGGTCACATGAATAAATAATTAGGACGCGTTGAGTGCCTACTAAGGGCCATGTAGTTTGGCATTTATTTCTCCTATTTTTTAAATATATATTTTTATTGATTTCAGAGCGGAAGGGAGAGGGGGAGAGGGAAACATCAATGATGAGAGAGAATCATTGATCAGCTGCCTCCTGCACGCCCCGCACTGGGGATCAGGCCTGCAACCTAGGCATGTGCCTCGACCTGGAATCAAACCATGACCTCCTGGTTCATTAGTCGATGCTCAACCACTGAGCCACACCAGCCAGGCTATTTCTCCTATTTTTGCTACAGCCACAGAGGGGAGATAGTATTATATCGTTTTGACAGGTGCGGACACTGAGGCTCGGGGAGGCTGAGGGGCTTATTCAGGTTCTCACACTACTAGATCCTGCAGAGACAAAACTCACACCCATTCTGACTCCGAAGCCCTTGCCTGTCTCACAACAACCCTTCGCACACACTCCTGCCTCTGTTGAAATTCCACGTGGGGCCTCTTGTGTAAAGTGACTCAGAATTTGGTGCAGAGTGAGTATAGTCTGGGCACCCTAAAAGGGAACAGCCCTGCCTGGGAGGAGGGGACCAGCTCAGACCATGGCTGGGCCCCTGGAGGAGCAGGAATCGGGCCCAGGTACGCACTCCGCCAGGGTCTCCTCTTGCTTCAGTATTTGGTGCTGGGCAGGCGGAGCGCACAGAGGCTTTCAGCCCGCTGATGTGACTCTTAGAAACGTACCCAGGCTGGTTGTCCCACCTCTCTGGGAGGACTGACCGCCACGTTTTGAAATGAAACTCTTGGACTTGAACCCTGGGCTTTCTCTTCGGGGGAACTCGTGTTTGGACAGACTATCAGAGGACTCCGAGGTCCGCCTGGGCCCTGAAATGTGTGAGCATACGGAGGAGGAGCTGAAAACACAGGAGACAAGAGCACAGCCGGGTTCTCATATCAAAGTGCTGTTTGGTGGGAAAGGAGTGCGTGTTTCTATCTGAGCAAAACCAAGAGGCCTGAGTGCGGGGAACAAGCTCAACATGGACTAGGAGGAAAGGTCTGAGGTGATCTAAAATGTAAAGGTGTTTAACTTTGGAGATTTTTAGCTCTGGAGATATGTGGGGGGGGGGATTGTGGATGCACTTGTGTGGTGAAATGTGTGTGTGTGTGTGGTTCTGCGTGGGTATGGTTCTGTGTGTGGTTCCCTGTATGTGGTTCTAAGTGTGGATCTCTGTGTGTGGTTCTGTGTGTGGTTCTCTGTGTGTGTGTTTCTCTGTGTGTGGTTTTGTGTGTGTGGTTCCCTGTTTGTGTGTCTGTGGTTCTGTGTGTATATATGGTTCTGAGTATGTGTGGTTCTGTGTGTGTGCTGTTCTGTGTGTGTGTGTTTCTGTGTGTGAGTGTCTGTGTGGTTCTGTGTGTGTGTGTGGTTCTCTGTATGAGTGTGTGCTGTTCTGTGTGTGTGCGGTTCTATATGTTAGTGTGTGTGTGTGGTTCTATGTATGAGTGTGTGTGTGGTTCTGTGTATGTGTGTGTGCGGTTCTATATATGAGTGTGTGTGTCTGTGGTTCTATGTATGAGTATGTATGTGTGTGTGGTTGTGTATGTGGGGTCTGGGTGTGTGTTTCTGGGCATATGTGTTGTTCTGTGTATATGGTTCTGTGTGTGTGTGTGTGTGTGTGTGTGTGTGTGTGAGTGAATGAGTGTGTGTGTGCGCACTTGCAGGGGCCCATCATAGAGGGGAAGGGCAAGTAGAAGACAGAAGATTTGAGCAGATGCCCTTCAGGTCCCGTATTATCGGACTTCTAGAATGAAATTGTAAGATGGCCCTCAGCACCACGCTGCTCTTGGAGACAGTGTTTGCTCAGGGAGTCTGCAGGGTGCATTTTCTTAAGAAAATGTTCGAGCCTCAGGAAAGTAGGCGGAGAGCATCCCAAACAGCCCTGGCCCGCGCCTGCCTGTGTCTTCTGAGAGGCAGCCCTTCTCTGCCATCCCCCCTGCAGTGCGCGTCTCCGCAAACTTCGCAGACACGCGCACTGTTCTCTCGAGCTCCCTGCTTGTGCAAATGCCCCCTGGCCTGCTCGCTCGGCTGCACTGAGCTGTCACAGTCCTGCCATGCCTGCGTCTGCCACTCCTTAGCCTCCTTCTTCCTGGCAGGGACCCTGTGGAGGCCACAACCAGATGGCACTGTGGGTGCTTCTCAAACGTCGCTCGGATCACCCGCAGGCGGGCCGGTCCGCACATCACTCCCACGCAGTAGTACCAGCCGAGAAATGGGCACGGTGGCCACGAGTCCCAGAGCCCTGGCCGCCCCGGGTGCCACTGAGGCTGGGGACAGTGGGCAGGGGCTAGGGGTATGGGGATGCCCAAGGTTGCCACCCGGTTCTGCTGTCTGATTTGCCTCCTGCAACCCCAGCTCAGCCTCAGCGTCCCCATCTCAACAGCGAGGAATTCTCCTGGCAGCAATGTGAATTAAGTGGCATATTGTAGGGAAAAGTGCTTAGTAAACTAGAGCAACGTGCTAGACCGATGCAATATATTATAATTTATTATTAATACGGCAGCGAGGCAGCCCGAAGCCAGAATCGCGTGGTGAGGCTGGAAAGTCTGTGAAGCGCTGTGGATGGAGAGACAGCAGGGGGTGCCGATGTGAGGGCGGCAGCGCAGCCACACGCGGTCCTGCTGGGGGCGTCCCACGCACCCAGGTCCGAAGGCTCTCGAGCTGGGAATGGCCGTGGCTATTGAGGATGTGCGGAGGGTCAAGTGCTTCGTCCAGAGAAGCCCGGATGTTCTTCCTAAGGGAACGCTCCTGTGATTCTCTGCTGAGGCGCAGACTTTCAGAGAGTGTAACACACTCAGGAGCCAGCAGGATCAAGAAGCAAACTCCCAACAGCTCCTGAAGAAGCGCTGCAGCGTGTGTGCACATGTGTGTGTGTGTGTGGGGGGTATGTGCCTGTGTGCACATGATGTGTGTGCTCGTGTGTGCACATGTGTGTGGCTATGTATGTGTATGCATGTGTATGTGTGCGTGCATGTGTGTGTGCACATGTGTGTGCAAGGCTCCTGGGTTCTTTCCACTCTTCCTAATACATCCTTGGTGGCCAGTGACCCGGAGCTTGTCCGCAGCAGGCCCTAAAGTGACAGAGTCTATTGCGTCTGTGAGCTATGGACTCTGTAAGCAGGACCCTGTTTCTTCACGGGCATGCAGATGTATGCTAATGAGCCCTGGTTCTACCTTTCCCCTGCTGGCTTGCTCCGTTTCATTTATTCCCGGACTTTGGGAAGGGGTGTGCGTGTATCTCTCTAAGGAATCCCTGAGCATTTCGGCTTCCAGGGCCCAGGTAACAAGAGTCCTCCCCCGTCCCTGCCCGGGGTGCAGACCAGGGTTGGGGTTGGGGTTGAGGTGGGGGTGGGGGACTCAGATGCTCTGGATTGTGCCAAGACTGAGGCCCTGGGCACCTTCCCCTGAGCACGCCCCAGACATTCACCAGTCGCCCCACGCTGGTTTCAAGGGTCGACAGTCCCTCCAGGTTTATGGAATTGACAGCAGGCATTCAGCTTGGGAATAGCAGGCAATGCAGTTCGCCTATGAACTGCTTGACCTCACAGAGGTGGAGGGCTCAGTCCTCAGGCCCTGTGCCCACATGCAGAACAGCGTGGGGCACGCAGAAGTCTGCGGCCCCAGATTCCTGCTCAACTCCGAGGCCAGGGAGGCAGCTGTGGGCTGTGGGCAAGGCCTCTGAGTCTTGAATGAGCAAGGCGTGGAGAGAGGAAACGGGGTGATAGGAAGTCCTTCCCCTCTCCCCTCCCCACCCCTCCTGGGCCCATGTGTGCTCAGGACAGTCCTGCTGGTGGATTTGGGGATTTTAGACATTTTACCGTCCTGATGTCTCTTCATATTACCTTTCTACAAAGACGCCTCTCCTTTCCCTTCTCTGACAACAGCCCTTTCATTTTCTGTTTCCTTTCCATTTGGGGGCACGGTGTCATGGCTCTGTCCACCCCCATTGCTGACCTTTGGCCTCTGACCCCTAACCCTCCCTATGAAGCTGGCACACTGGGCCTGGTGAGATGTTTACAAAGACAGCTAGACTTGGCCCTGGCCCCAGGATTTTATCACTAAAGACTGGGAGGATCGAACACAAAGTATCAAGTGACCAGGGGCCCAATGGGAGGCCCAGGAGGGAGCCCCTGGGTTGCCATGGTTTCCAAGGAGGCCAGGACTGGGGACTTGCTCAGGGATCCTATGTTCTGAGACACCCGATCCTCCCCCCCCCCCTCACCCCACCCCTAAGGCTGGGCCACTCAGACACCACAGCAAGGCTGGCCCAGAGGCTTGGGTGCGAATGGACTCATTCCTTTACTTCCTTTGATGTTTCCGAAGGTAGAAAATAATTTCTGTCCTCTTCTGGGAATCACTTGGGGGCTGGGGGATGTTCCATCTGTGTGAAATGCTAATTAGAAGCAGTTGCACCCCCCCACCCCCTGCCCCAGGCCTGACCTGCCCAGGCAGAGGGAAGCAAGCAGCAGAGCTAAGGGCCCCTGGGCCCTGAGTGAGGGGACAGTGGAGCCAGAAGCTGTGAGCCACGCTCTCTAAAGCCAGTGCAGAGGACCTGCGGGTTCAAGCTGCAGACTCCCCACTGCCAGCCAGCAGGCTGAGGCGCATGGGGGCTCGCTCTCAATGCGCCTCCCCTTCAGGAATGACCTCCTCCACTGTCAAGTAGGAAACAATCTCTCTAACCCCGTGTCCCAGGGACAGCAACAGCGTAAGTGCGGGAAATGTGGTCCTTAGTGGCCAATAATGGAAACCACTGTTCTGCGGGGAGCCCGGGGTCAGAAGGATCTGCCTCCCCCCAATTGTTTGAATGCCGTGTTTCTGCCCCTGATGTCTGTCTGCCCTTCCACGCCCGTCTGGGGTCTCAGTGAGACACAGGCCTGCTCAGCCACTCGGTGACCCTTAAGGGTCAGGGCTCCATGGAGGGCAAGAGGGTGTCTCCTGCAGGGACCTGAACTTCCAGGGTCCACGGAGCCCTCTGTCCCCAACCACCTCAGCAGGCTGGTCCCTGGAGAGGGGCCTTGTTGACATTCAGCCCCAAAGAGCTCTTGTCTGTCTCCCAGGCCCTCAGTGTCCCTGCAGAGCTGGGCAAACACAACCCACCTATTGTGCATTAGTGCCCCCCAACCCCCAGCAAAGCCAGTGCCGGCACTGCTGAGGGCGGGGCGGGAATAGCCCAGGATGCTTCTCAAGGAGCAAATGGGTGGACCTTAGTGTGACCAGGGACAGAGGACAAAGGGTGGAAGTAGGAAGGGCACCTGCGTTGGGAACAGGAGACTGTGGACTTCCCTCCCTTGGCCTCTGCCGCTGATCCTCTCGCGGTTCCAGCCCCTGCCTGCTCCCCCCGCCCCTCACCTCCACCACCACGTGTCCTCCGCCCTCCTGCGTCCTGTCCTTTGTGCTGGTCCGGGTGCTAAATGTGTTCTAGCGAAGCAATCAAATGAAGGTATTTTTAAAGAAAACTCATTTGCCGAGCAGGCCTCTGGAGCAGTTGATGGAATGGCCCTCCTCTGGATGGAAATAGTGGTGTAATGGCCTCCCCGGGGCTGTTATTACACTAACATTACAGCCGGCTAATAAACCAGAGGGCGCTACATGCGCTGCCCTCACATGTGGCCAGGCGAGCCCGCAGGTGTATGGGGGCTGCTGCGCCTGCAGCTCCGGAGGATGGCCACGCGAGGGCGCTCTGGAGCTGTGGCTTCCCGGTGAGCCTGGCTCCCTGCTCTGAAGGGCTCTTCTCAAGGACCCCCAGTAGGGGGGCGGGGGAGGAGGGGCTGCCGCAGGAAGCAGCTGGCCCTGTGCTCTCTCCTTGCCCCTAGCAGCATGCGCTTAGGATGGTTTGCAAAGCCAGTCTACAGGTAGGGTTGCAAACTGGGTGGGTGAAACTGGGAGGTTAATGACTATTCTTAAAGCTTTCAAATCCCATTAAAATGTGGTTGGATGCATCACTTCTTTAGGGAAAAGGCAGTGAGTTGAGCTCCGAAATCCCAGAGGCAGGATGTCTCTGGCTCCTCCCTTCCACCGGCTTCTCTGGGATGCAGGGGTGTGGTGTGGGTACCCCTTCAGGGCCCGCTGCTCTTAGGGCCTCTTACCGCAGGGCAGCGACTGGATTCCTTACCTCTGCAGCCGCAGGACCAAGCTGGTAGCAAGAGCCTGCGAGGTTCCTGTCTGAGTTGAACTTGGTATTGTTTCTGGGTGGGGGGGTTGGCCCTTCTGCCTAAGATACCAGCTACTCCCCGCGGTGTGACAGCCACATCGTCAGTCCTGCTGTCAGACCCTGCAGTACCATTTGGGACCAGAAAATATGACCATGGGTCTCACAGACCAATGGGCAGATGTCCAATTACCCTCTGAGATGGTCTCCCCACAATCTCCAAAGCTTGAGAACCCCAATACGTCTTAGAAGTGTTTTCTTAGCATTTCTAGACCATTCCTGAGCCCTGCAGGCAACATTTTATTTATTCAGTTCTTGTCTGATGTAATTAGTTTTAATTTTGCATGTCTATACCCTTTAGTGAGAGCAAAGGCTGCATGTGTAACTAAAACCCCCGGCCGCCCCCTGGTGGCCAAGGAAGGAAGGATCGCTAGAGGAGGGCAGTGAGTCAGGCTTTGCTCCTGGGAAAATTTGAATCCTTTCTCCCATGACCTCTGCCATAGCCTGTGGCTCTGGGTAAGGAGGGGAGGGACAGCTTGGGACACAGGTGGCAAGAACACGGGTGGCAGGGGAGTTGTCCTGGCCCTGCCTTAATCCCAGTGTGGCCTGAACTCTAAGAAACCTCCTCCTCCTGACCGGATGGCTGGGGGGAGGCTGGGCCCTCGGGGGAGGAGCAGGTGGAGAGTGAATGTATGTTCCTTGCAATCCCAGCGCAGGACAGTAACTCTTTTCTTTACCTCTCAGGTCCGTACCTCAAAGGTTAACTCAGTTCCAGGTCGAACTCAGGGCATTTCTCTTATGGAATTGTTTCCCCAAATGTTACTTTTCGCTTTGTTTCCCTGAAAGTCTCTCTGGGGGCAGGTGGAGGTGAAGGCCAGAAGGAGGGGCTGGCCGGGCCTGGGACACCCTCCTGGGAGGGGCGGGTCCAGCAAGACCTCTGCAGGGAGGGGACAGGGGCTGACAGGGGGATGAGGTGGGACAAATAGGGAAATTATTATCTTACCAGCACTTTATGCTCTTGCTTTCCTTCATATCACAAAATGTAACACCGAATAGCAGCACTAACAGTAGCTACTAGGGCCTAGGCACTGGGGGCTAATGACTTTATTACATCCCTCACTTAGTGCCTTTCTCACAATTATTCTAAGTGGGTCCCACCCTGACCCCCACTCTGTCCATGAGGAAACTAAGTTGCCAGTTGCGTCTGACCACTAGGCGGGGCTGTTGCATAGGCAGGAGCCGCTAGCATTGCCCAGGCAGGGCACACTGGTGTTTTCTCTGACACAGAAAACACGTGAGGAAACTCAATAGTAGATTAACGTGGTGGGTTGTGGGCTGGACTCACGTTGCCCAAGGGCAGAGTGAGGGGATCAGGCTCCACACTCAGGACTGGAGGCCACGGGTCTCCCCTCACGCGCATCTGCCCGGGAGCCCCTCTGATCAGATGGAGCACACGGAGCTGGCAAGGAGAGGCCCGGGTCCTGGGTTAAAGAGAGCAAACTGCCCGGGCAGGTGTGGCTCAGCTGGTCCGAGTGTCCTCCCCATGCACTGGAAGGCGTCAGGTTTGATTCCCGGTCAGGGCATGTGCAGGAGGCAAGCAATTTATGTTTTTCTCTCACATCAATGTTTCTTTCTTTCTTTCTCTCTCTCTTCCTCCCTCTTTAAAATCAATAAAAATAAGAAGAATCCTGACCTTGGTCATTGTGGCTAAGTTGCTTGAGCATCACCCCATGCATAAAGAGGTCGCAGGTTCGATTCCTGGTTAGGGCACATGCGTGAGTTGTGAGCTCTGTCCCCCATGGCGGGGGGGGGCATGTAGGAGGCAGCGAATGGATGTTCCTCTCTCATCAATGTATCTCCCTCTCTCTCCCTCTCCCTTCTCTTTAAAATCAATGAAAACATTTTTTTTTTAAGAAGAGCTAAAACTTATAACACAGTCGGGCCATCCCTGTATACCCTGGTCCAGATCACACGTTCACACATCCCATCAGAAATACACGAAGCTGCCGGGACCCTGGGCGATTGAGGAGCAGGAGGCCTCCCCCAGAGGAAAGCACAGGGCAGGCTGAGTGTGCACCCTGCACCCAGGGCTGGAGCCCGGGGACCAGACGCTCCAGCAGCACATCCTTCACCAGCGATGCGGCGTCTGAAAGGTGTATCCAATAAACGAACCACCTAATAGAGTGGCAATGACGGTCCCCTCCCACCAATAAAAATCAACCATGAAGAAAGCAAAAAAAATAAATGTTACAGTCAGAATCTCTGCTCTGGGAGTCGATCAACCTGGCCCCAGGAATCGGATGAGAATGAGGTTAAACCTGGGGGAGGAGGTGATGGAGGCAGACCCGGAGTGGCTGGTGATGAGCCTGCCTCCAGGGGTCCTTGAGGCCCACCCCCACAATCCCCTTCTGCCCAACATCTGCTGGGGCTGACTGGCAGACCCTGAGTCACAGATGAGTGGATTACTCTGACACACGTTTGTCTGTGAATAAGAGGGCTAAGGGGCTGCTTGACTATAGGGACCAAACAGCCCCGTTCGCCTGCCTCCTTAGGCTTTTATTGTATCAACAGCTTGAACTAAATTTAACCTATAGATACAATCGGCAGGGTAAGTATCCTTGAGAAAGCACTTGCTTCTACAGGTCAGGTCTAAAGACTAGGCACAGAGATTCCAGTAAAACACCCGGGGGCTCGGACTTGTTTGGAAAAGTCAAGGCAGGGGCTGCCGCCTTTGGCAAGGTCCCCCTGGAGGCCCCTGACCTTTCGGAGAATCCTCCTCCTTCCAGACTTTCCAACCAAGTCCTGAGTTTCCCCACAAACATCTTCTGTCAGGGCTCCACAGGTTTGGACGCTGAGACTCTTACAGGGCAGCTCAGAGCCTCACAGGATGCCAGGAGACAGGCAGGGGAGGAGACAGCCAGGGGAGGAGACAGGCAGGGTAGCCCCAGGCTGTCTTCCGCCACAGGGGGGCTGTGTGCAGGCTCTCCCACGCCTGGCAGGCCCAGGTGCGACCCCTGCACTCCCAACCTGGGGCCAACTGGACACCCTGGCTCAACACACATGTAATTAGGCTGAGTGGCCACTCCTCTCCTTGGGCAAGAGCCAGAAGGGGCTGCCCTGATCCCCCTCCTCCATCCAGGCCAGTCCGACCTTCCTGGGCTATAGACACTGAGAATAAAATCCTAAGCAAAGAGGGGTTCACACAGGCACCTGACTAAGGTTTAGTGACTCCAGGGGAGAAATCAAAGGGACGAATGTCACTGAGCATCCAGGGCTAATTTTAGGTGCTTCAGCCAAAATATAGCACGGCGGGTCATTACATGAACTCAGTCGTAATTCTCGGGTTTTATATCATGGTTAATTAAATTTATGCAAGTATTTACAATAGCAGAGAGACCATCAGCCAAGACCAATCATAAGGACAGTCCTGGGCCCCCTAGGAATGGATGGGGAGGGGCATAGCCTGGGAGAGGGTGGGAGGGGCATGGCCTGGGGAGGGGCTATGAGGGGCGTGGCCTGGGAGGAGCGGGGCCTGGAAGGGCGTGGTATGGAACCTGGCTGACAGGGATGAGGGTGTTTGGAGTGCGTGGGGTCCAGTAGAGGTGGGCAGAGGACTGAGCCACAGTCTCCAGCTGAGGGTCAAGGGCTCAGTTAGGGTGCTGTCTTAGTTCTGAGACGGCCTGTGAGGGACAGGGAAAAAGTCCCCAGCTGCAAAATGTCACCTTCAACCTGCCTGAGCCAGAGCATTTACAAATCTGCCTGTCACCCTGACAGCTGACAGATAGCAGCCCGGGCTGGGACTGAGTTAAATCGGCGCTATAAGTCTTGCAAAAATTTGGGGCTCTTAACGATTTTTATCATCAAGACAGGTTAAAGGATGGGGGGCACGGCTTCCCAACAGGAAGGAGACTGGGAGCTCTGCGCCTGCCTCCACGGGCCCCCCTCCGACAGCGGCGGGATTATCTGTTACCTGAGGGGAGGTGACAGGAGAAAATTACCCGGCCGCAGCCCCATCTGTTGCTGAGCACCGCTCATTTCACCTTCGCTCATTCACTTGGTTTGTCATTTTCCCTTTGTCTCCTTGTCAGCCACCAAACCCTACCTCTCTTTGCCCCGTGCTCCCAGCGGGGTAGGTGGCTGCAGCAACCGAGCCTCCGGGATCTTTGCAATGAACGGCAGTCACTCCGAGTCTCTCTGCCCCCTCCTGTCTTCATTGTCATTCCCTCCGTAATTGATTAGAAACGAGAGAGAGAGAGAGAGAGAGAGAGAGAGAGAGAGAGAGAAGAGGCTGTGATTGCTTGCGCAGCCCGAGTCTGCAGGCAAAGCACATTTCTGTGTTCGGTTCCTCCCCGGGGACCTGCCTCTGTCAGGAAGAGGCGGCAGGGTATTAATAAGGAGCAGCAGACACACGCGTGTTGTCCCTGGGAGCGAGGTTGCAAAAACGGGTCTACAGGCCTGGCTCTCGCGTCATCCTTGCACGCTCGCCACCAGCCTGTCCCCAGCCTCGGTGTTCCCGTCTGCAAGACAGACCCAATGCCTGCGCGCCCCCCACCTCCAGGGGGGTTGTCACGATCAAATGAGACAGGGCGAGGGGAAGCGCGCGGTGCCGATGGGATGAGAAAATTAATTTAAAGCACTGGACGGGCCTCATATGCAGTCCATGTTCCGCAGCTATCATTAAATCAGCGTGCGAATATAAGTCATTGTCATTAGGTGTCACCCCGGCAGGGTCAGCCATTCTCCCGGTTCGCAAGCTAGTTGTGGTTTCTCATTCCGCGTTTATTGAGCAAGTTCTGGGGGCCAGGCACTGTATTCTGCGCTGGGGCGGCTATGGGGAATTTTACATGGCTAGCAAGTGATGTGGCTCCGGGGTCCGGGAGCACCGAGTCCCCGTGGGGAGATGTCAGAGTTGAGAACATGGGGTTAGGTGCGCAGCTGACTTGGAATGAATGGGGTTCTGGCTGCCAGAGAAGGTCCTAATTGAGGAGGTGACACCCGTGCGGGGTTTTGGATGGGCTGAGTTGGGGGCAGGAAAGGGCATTGAGGGCGAAAGTGGAAAGAGTTCCAATATTGCACGCGGGCAGGGTCCTCTCGGAGACCCGCAGGGACCCCTGATGGATAGACCCCCTGGTCAGACACTGGACATTTGAACAAAGGAGATATCACAGAAGGAGCGGATTTATGTCATGACAAGAATCATGAGCTTTCCTGAGGGTGGTGACAAACGTTAAGACTTTCAGTAGGAGGGATCTGGTCAGAGTTGCCTAGAAGATCACTCCCGATCTGACGGGACAGGGCCTGAATGAGGCTCACAACATACCCCCTGGACTCTCAGGGCGCCAGGGAGGTGCTCCCAGAGGCACAGCGTGGGCGGGGCCTGGGAGCCAGAGCGCCAGCAGGCACTGAAAGAGTGTGTAGTTGCCAGCTACGGCCACCAGAGGGCAGTGGCGGAAGGGCTGAGAGACAGGCAGCCTCCTCCAGGCCCAGACACAGGGGAGGTGTGGAGCAGGGAGCTGTCCTCTGGGGGGAAATGCAGACTGTGTTGTCCAGGGCATTTTCACCGTAAAATGTTCCGGCGCATGGTCAGAACAAGGATTTGGATTTAAAAAAAATAAAATCCCTGTAATCCCACTCACTTGTGTGAGAAGCCAGGGGAGCCGTGGTGCCATGGACACACCTGGCCTTCAGGGCTCATGGGATTGGATTGGATTGGATTGTGTGCCCACCACCAGTTCCCCCCGCGATGATGCTGAAGGCTGGACTGGGTCAGCCCAGGAGCCTTCCTGAAAGAAGGATGCCACGTGTCTGCATGCGTGTTCACATGCATTGCCCCGCTGCATCCTTGGGCAGCCCTGGGAGGTCCATGTTCACATGAGCACAGCTGTTTAGAGAAGCGACCGCGATTTGCCAGGAAGTGAGGTGTCAGGTTTGACGATGGAGCCCAGACCCCTACTTTTTCATACCAAGCCTCTCAGTCTTCTTTGTCGCTGAAATAGGATATGTTTCTGCCTCGTAGGCGGCACATCTGTGGTAGGGGAGTGTCTCTGAAAGGCCTCATCAGACCCCTCCTGAGAACCCGGGGAGGGTGTGCGGCAGGTGGGGCTGAACCCCGAAGTGTCTGAGCATCGACTGTCACTGAGCTGCTATCTGGACCTTTCCCCCATAGTCCTGGGGCAACCCCAAGGGTAGGGTTATTATCCCCATTCTCACATTAGGAATTGAGGCCCAGAGAGGTTGAAAGTCTTGAGGCAGCACATCCGTAACCGCCCCCCGCCCCCCAGGTCTGTGCACCTGCCGCTGTGCTGTGCTCTCCTTGCCCTGAGGTAGAGGAGGCTGAGTCCCAGTGCCTTTTCCCTGTCCCCCCTCACTCCCCCTCAGGGGAGGCAGGACTGGTGTTCATGAGGAAGGCTCGCCTTGGGCCCTGGAGAAGTGCATATCTAATTACCACCCAACAAAATCCTCCCCAACACACAGCATCGCTGACACAATGTACCTGTGAGATCCCAGGCCAGGAGAGAGCTGGCCTCCCGCCCTGTGGGGACAGTGGCTACTTCCTCTTGGGACCACAAGAGCTCTTCTTCTTAGAGGGAGCGTGGTTCCTCAGCAGAGCTGGTGCTGGGACTGTGCTGGGTGCTCCCTGTCCAGCGAGGACTGGGAGAAGGATGAGGCAGGCAGCACAGGGCCAGCAGGGAGAGGATCGTGGGGCGCTAGGATGGAGAGTGCCAGGTGAATCCAGGAAATCCGGCTGGTGACGCGGCAGGCACACAGCCTCAGTGGTCCTCTGTGGGAACTGGGGTGAGCTGGGGTCAGGCTGTCCGGGAGATCCTGGCTACACCAGCACAGGTACTTCTAGGCTCTAAGTAAGGGAGCATTCCATGCTGATGATGTGTCATAAAATTGTATACCTGAGACCTATATAATTTTGTTAATCAATGTCACCCCAATACAGTCAATAAAAAGGTGAGAGAGAGAGAGAGAGAGAGAGAGAGAGAGAACATTCCATTTCTCCCACAAACACAATCTTGTGCTTCTGTTTACATAGGAATTCTGGATTCTTGTCAGCATTTGTTGTCTTTTCTTCCCTAAAGAATTAGAGTCATAGCTAAGTGCCCCTCCCCTTGTCACCTCACTTCTCTGGCTCCCATTCTCCTTGTTGATAACTGAGCAGGATAATACTCTCCCTGTCTGATTGCTGTGAGAACGGAAAGCGTTGGCATGCATGACAGTAATTAGCTCAAGGGATGGCACATAGTAAAGCTAAATAAATATTGGTTTTCCTCTCTTCCTTCACCTTTGTTGTCTCAAACACACTTCGCGCGCGCGCGCGCGCGCGCGCGCGCGCGCGCACACACGCACACACACACACACGCACAGCAAACCACGCACCTCACCGATAAATCTGTGCTAAGTCAGAGTTAACTTAGAAAATGAGCAGAGTGCCGAGGCTTTTAGAGGACCGACATTCCTCAGGTTATCCAAAACAATCATCATACATCTCAGGGAATGTCACCTTGCCCCCGGCACTGAAGACAGGAACCTGAGAAGGCATGTTGGGGGAACAGTCTTGGATTGAGCAGAGAGAAGCTTCAGAGACAAGACTCCCCACAGCAGGGAGGGGAGGGGGCCTTTCAGAGAGGACGCTGGGGCACAGTGGATCACTCGCTTGTCATTCTGTCCTCCAATATTTCTCCAGGTTAATTTCAGGAGGAGGATACTCGGGAAATGCAGCGAATGTGATCAAAGCAGAGATCCCATGTATTGCAATTTTGGCATGGGCTTGAGTAGGGGGATAGATCAGTCCGGAGTCATTCATACTGTACCTCTCAGAGTCTCTCAGGCTCTGCTGGAGGCCACTGCTGTCACTGCTTGCATGGTGGCAAGTTTTTATTTTTTTATTTTCTAGTATATTTTTATTAATTTCATAGAGGAAGGGAAAGGGAAAGAGAGAGAGAGAAAAAAACATTAATGGTGAGAGAGAATCATTGATTGGCTACCTCCTGCACACCCCACATTGGGGATGGTGGATCCCGGGCATGTGCCCTGACTGGGAATCGAACCGTGACCTCCTAGTTCATAAGTTGACATTCAACTACTGAGCCACACTGGCCGGGTGTGGTGGTGGCAGTTCTGAGAGGTGTGTTGAGCCTACCACCACGGGTTCCTCAAGAGCCCATCACTGTTGAATGGTTTATATGTTGGCTGATTATTTTCAGTGCTTATGTCCTTTAGTAATTTTAGAGAATTCTTCACCTTCTATGATCTCTTCAAATATTATTTCTCAGCTCCCTCTTTCTGAAGCTCCTATTAGGCATGTGTTGGGTCTTCTCACTCTTAATTGCTATTTTATATGTTTCATTTTTAGTTCTCTGGGTGACTTCCCAAGTTTTATTTCTCACTTGGTAATTCTCTGATAATGCCTAACCATTCATTGAGATTTAAAAATTGCCATAACTTCCTTTACTTATTTCAAAAGGTTTTCTATTTTAAGGTTCCCCATTTTTTTTGCATCTTGCAATATCATGTGTCTGAGACTTGCTTTTTAAAGTATTTTAAGATGAATTATTCCATAGTCTCTATTTAGCTATGTGATGACTTGCAGTTTATAGGGACCTAAGAGAATGTGGTTGTTTGCTCATGTGTTTGGTAATTTCGGATTATGAGCACATCTTTAGCAGGAACTCGTGAGAACCGGAACTCCTGTGTGACCTGGGATGAGAGCACGTTTCTCTGAGAGCAGTTCTGTGTCTGCCTCTGCCAGGAGCCCCAGGAGGGAGTCAGCACTAAAGCAGAAATAAAAAAACCCAACCCACTTGCTGTCCCCATGCTAATTATGGAAATTTGTTTTAATCCAACACTTGGAGGCCTTTGATGGCTCCAACTTTATGTGTAAATGTCATCCAGGTCCCAGTCTCCATCCCCCAGTTCCTGTTAAGAGTTGGCCTCTTACCTCCATCAGAAGTTCCACTCTCCCTCCCGCAGCCCCGGGCAGTGGAAGCACAGCCACTGCTCTTGCTGTTCTATTTTTAAGTTCCCTCTTTGTTGCTGGTCCTTAGAGAAAGCCCTTATTTTCTTGCAATCATCATCATCATTAGCAGCAGCATCACCACAGCTAACATTTATTGAGCCCTTGTACTATGTGCAAGCCCTGCTCTAATTGCTTTCTCTGAAGTAGCTCATTCAACCCGCCTAACAACACCAGGAGGCAGATGCTGTAATTATCCCCATTTTACAGATTATACCATTACAATTTCCTTTAAAGAACAAGCACTCCCCATTGGAAAGAAAAAAAACAAGCCCTAAATATTTAGGTAATAATTTTATAGAAAAGAAAGAAGAATCAATTCATCAAAGCAATGGTTTTCCAAGGTTCACATAGCGAGGTCACATCAGAGTCAGGACCAGCACCCCTGTGTTCTTACTCTCAGCACAGTGCCATGTGTCTGTATTAAGGGTATTTCTTCAATGACGTTCTAGTTACTTCTTACTCTGTGGTCAAGATTTGATGTGCTGAGGAAAACTGAGAGAATGATGATGGCATCCTCTATGTCAGTGGTCGGCAAACTCATTAGTCAACAGAGCCAAATATCAACAGTACAACGATTGAAATTTCTTTTGAGAGCCACATTTTTTAAACTTAAACTTCTTCTAACGCCACTTCTTCAAAATAGACTTGCCCAGGCTGTGGTATTTTGTGGAACAGCCACACTCAAGGGGCCAAAGAGCCGCATGTGGCTCGCGAGCCGCAGTTTGCCGGCCATGGCTCTATGTAAAGTTACTTGGTTGCTTTTTCTGATCTCTACATTTCAGCTGATCTTTCTAACCTGCCTTGTACTGGGAAGATATCAAAAGGGGGTTTGCCAATGGATCACAACATTTTTATGAGAAGTGGATGTTCTATTTTGTCTTCCAAGGGGGGCATCTCCTATAAATGCAGATAAATTTATAAACACAAATGGAACAATCTCTCAGTGAGAAGTGTTAAAGTTCCTGTGGACTGCCTCCCTTGATGTGAGTTGTTTGAAAATTATATCTAATGAAATCCTCTAAACAGCATCTGGATTATACTTTGAAATTACATTGCTAGTTTTACAGAGAATTATGGTTTAAAATGAGCAGAAACAGGGGAACCCAGGCTCCTTCCGCCACCTCTTAGTCTCTCATCATTTGGGAAGATGACTGGCGCGGAACAAAAGATAGGACCAGTCAGAAAGGGAAGGCTGGGGGGCCAGCAATCCTTGGGACCTGAAGGGTCTAACCGGGCAGGAGAGAGTAGGAAGGCGTCTGACACAGCAGCTTCGATCTGAGTCAAAGAAGGCAAAGCAGCAGCCCGAGTGGCTGAGTGGCTTCCTGTCTTGGGAGGAAGCTCTCAGCTCCCTATGTTGTTCTATGTGCCCCACTGATTCAGTAAACTGCAGAGCCTGAGGATACCCTCATCCCTCCCTGGGCAGGGACGGGATGCCAGAAGGACCATGCGGCATCTCCAGTGTTCCCTACTTGTGTGGATATTTGCATTCCTACCTCCATCAATTCCTGTCTCATCAATTGCATCGATTGCTTCCTCTTGACTCAGAACCTCTGCTCCGAACAAACTACCCAAGATCAACGTGCTGCCTTCCAGACTTTGCCAACATGCTTTCCAACTCAGGCATCATTTTTTTTCTTTTTTTTTTTTCTTTGCCACCAAATCACATATTTCACCTCCTACGTGACAGTGGTCTTCTGATCAGCACTCGTTCATTGCCTTTATAAACCTGAATTGACTCATGCCCACCTATGCTATGCATCAAAGCTTCTGGCCTGAAGCATGGAGCTTGGGACCATGGGTGGAAGATTACCTGGGGAAACACACAAGGGAACCTTTGGGGGTGATGAACATGATTCATACCTTGTTTCCGATAGTGGTTATACAAGTGTATACAATTGTCAAAATTCACGGACTGTGTGCCTTTTAATGTTTGTAAATTATACCTCAACGGAGTTGACTGAATCTAACAGAACTCTAATATTGGACAAGGAGGAACACAGAACACTGAGTCCTCACAGAGTCACTGAGTCTAATCTGGAAGCAGAAGTGGGCATGGACTGTACAAAAGATCCTGGAATTAAAAATGCACGTTCCCAAGATTTTTGGTTACATGAGAGTCTTTGAGCACCTGTGGTGGTCAGGCACTATGATAGGTCCTGAGGTGATGAGTAAGTTAACTGATCTGTGTGGTCTAAGAAGGAAGACCAATTCAGTGGATGAGTGCCGTGTGAGAGCAAGAGTAGAGAACTATGGGGGGACCTCAAACCCAGAGAAATAGCACAAACGGCTTTCTGCAGGACGTCCACATTGAGCTCTGAGAGCAGGAGAAGTCCTCCATAGTCACTAGCCAAAGCAGCAGTCAGAAGATATTGAGCATATGTATGTGTGTGGTGTATGTGTGTGGTGTGTGTGTGTGTGTGTGTGTGTGTGTGTGTGTGTGTGTTTTCAGTGTCTTGAACAAGACCATGGCTCTTGAAGACCAGGGCTCTTGATCACTTAGCGACTTGGGTACCACATTTGGGTGTGAAGCTAATTGAGGGGCTTGGAAGTTCTTAGTGTATGATGATGCTGGGCACAGACTCTGGTGAGCATTGTGTTCAGGCACTAAACAGAGAAGTTTGGATAACTGGGGTCCCTGTTTTCCAGGAGTTGGGTTCATTAATATTTTATTGGTTACCATTCAAGGAATTGTCCTTTTTGGTTCAGAGACCCAATTCTTCATTGCAAATGTAAAGAAGTGTTTCCTCTTTGTTAAAACTTCCGGAACTTTCTAAGGACCAGCCTTTATCCAATATGTCAAAGACCATTTGCGTATCTTATGAGATCTTCTTTTCTCCCATTATTTCTGGTATCATCCTTTTAAGTTCAGAGCTCTTCATCTTCTATCTCTAGCCAATTAAGATCGCTCTTCTCAGCTCCATTTGGCCCAGTTGCTTACTGGGTCATACTAATCTTAGCTCCACTATGACCCAGTTGTTTACTGGGCCATAAGAATAGCAAACACTTATGCAGTGTTTGCTCCGTGCCAGGCAATTTGCCTGCATATTAACTCATCTCATTTTCACAGGGACCCTATAATGAAGGTGCTATTATTGGATAGCATCCTCCGGGATGTCTTCCAAGCACCCCAGACTCAGCATGTCCGAAAGTGACGCCACAATCACGCCCCTAAAACCCGCGCCTCATCCTTCTGTTTTCACATTTCATTAAATGACTACATCTTCCCACCTGGTGCTCAACCAAGAAACAGAAATCACCCTTGACCTTTTCCCATCTGTATTTAATCACGGAGGTTTCTCTCCCCTGTCCCAGTTTCTCTTAGGGGAGGCAGCATCCTAGAGCGACGAAAGGGTCTGTCTGTGGTGACAGACTGTGTGGGATTGAATCCTAGTTCTGACACTTAACGGCTGCGGGCCCTTATGAAAGTTCAGCTTTCTGAGCCCCGGTCTCATTGAAAGAATTGAGTTAAAACATGGAATGCACTTAGCACAGCCTTGAGTCTGAGGACTGCATGGGAATATAGTAATGAAATATTTCATCCGTCTCCCTTTCCAGTTAGCGGACATTGTGTTACACGAAAAAGAACAAGACAGCCGGTGACAGACAGACCCGGGAATACATCCCATTTCGTAGCCACTTACTCTGTGTGTGACTTCACCTGTACAATGGAGATAATACCACCCACCCACAGGGCCATTGTGAGAAATACCTGGAATCTCTTGGTTAAAGCCCCTAGCACAATGCCGGCCATAGAACAGACCCCCAATGTGTCTGGTTCCGCCTCTCCACAGTCACTGCTGTTACACAGCATCACCCACGTCTAAGAAGGAAGTAGTCGGATGCCCGAGTGGCACCTGGCACCTTGGAGGGAAAGAGGCAGCAACTCTGCACATGCGCCAGCTTTGCCATGAGCTACAGGATCACCCTCACAGGCAAGGACTGCGCTTCTCTCTGATAGCCCCTTCTTTTTCACTTTTTCTCCTTTTTTTGAAGATCCGAGTGTCCAGTTGGCTTGTAAATCACGACCTATATTTCAACTGTGCACCAATGGTCAGTACTCACATTCCAGAAAGAGTACATCCTCTGGTTCTTCTTTCCACTTGACAGCAAGTGCCCTGCTGAGAGCCCTTTCACTTCGTAATTTCCTGCTGAGTCAGTGGGGCCTGGGAATAAGGGCCTGAATAAGCACAGGGCTGGTGGCCTCACCACTTCGGACTGAGAACCAGGCAAAGGATGGAAGTGGTGGGACAGGCCAGCGACCTCATGGTGGTGGCGGGGGGGGGGGGGGGGGGGGCGCCCAGTGCAAAATGCAGATGTGGGACTCTTGTTCACAAATCGCTAAGCCTTTCAGGATGGCAATAGTAGAGCATGAACCAAATTCATGGCCCTTCTGAGCTTGGGGGTCAGGGTGACTACAGGGGTCACACACCAGGCAGCCCACCCTGGTGGGGAAGACCTGCTGTTTTTCCCACAGGACCCCCTCAGCCTTCCCTGGGATGCTTGGAAATAGCCCCCAAACCCTCCTCTTCAGCCTTGGTGTCTTTCCCCCTCCGCCCCACTCTGATATCAGAGGATTTGATTACCTGAAGGTAATCCCTGCCTCAGCTCTCTGATCTCTCTTTCACCAAGAGTTGGTCCACTTTTCAAATCCCTGATTTATCAGACTCTGCTTCCCCATGACCTTCACTCCTTCCCCATTCAAGAGCAAAGATGCTAAGGATGAGGATGTGGTGAGTTTTGAGAGTGAGCGTTTAGTAATTGCTCACTTAGTTCCACAACCAGGGGCATTGGGCATAATTCTCCTGTTTAATCTCTAAAACCACCTTGGCGATAGTTGCTGTAATCACTCCGTTTTACAGGTGAACGTACAGATTTAAAGAGATAGAGTATCTTGTCCAGGATCATGCAGTGAGCAAGTGGTGGGGCTGGGGGTGGAACCCACGCTCTGGGTTCCAGGGCAGGGAGACTGCTACAGCGCCCGGAGAGATGGGAAATCAGCTCAGACACTGACTAACAACAACCACAGCAAACAAACCAAAGAGGATAAGCCGGCTATCTTTCTGATGAGAAGATTGAATACCATTAACATGTCAGTTTTTCCCAAGTGACTTTATAGTTTTAAGGCAATTCCAAGCACAATTCTGATAGGTAGGTGTGTGTGTGTGTGTGTGTGTGTGTGTGTGTGTGTGTGTATGTGTGTGTGTGTGATAGCTGTCAAGGGAGAATAATCACTTTTGGCCATACCCTCCCCCCACCCCCCACAAAAAAAAAGCAAGAAAGAGACCCAGAGAGAAACCGACTGGAGGGTGGGAGGCTCAGCCCTCATATTTTAAGTCATTTCACCAAACCGCGCACAAACTGTGTGGTTCTGGCATCACAATCAATAGACTGATATATGCAACAGAATGAATTGCCCTTAAACGGTCTTATGAAAGATATGGATTTGGGGCCTGAATATGACAATTTCAGAAATCAGTTAGGAAAGAAAGGGGTATCTAGTAAGTGTTGCAGTTTTTATAATAGTGTAAAATCTATGTAGAGCCAACTCCAAAGTTATAGTTAGATTACAGAGCAGAAATCAAAATATGAAACCATGAAAACTCAAAGTCAATCTACATGGGGATTCCAGATGGAGAAGGGCTGTCTGTGTCCAAAAGCAAGGACAGGAGGAAAGAAAGGCTGATGAATTTGGCAGCATGAAAATTAAGTCCTTCTGCATGTCAAACGTACAATCATCTGGGCAAATAATTTTAACAGGACAACAGACTGTTAATATCTTTAGCACATAACGGACTTCAAAAATCAGTAAGAAAACAAATATTTCAATAGTAACACCAGCAAAGGATCTAAAGAACTAGTTAAAATATGTTAATAATCAAGAAACATAACAAAAACTTCACATCACTTTTCATCAAAGGAATTTAAATTAATGCAAGATTGAAATGTGCCTGGTTTTGCCTCCCAGATTGGCAAAGGTCAGAAAAATGTTAACTCCCTCTCTTAGCAGCGGGTATTCTTAAACACTACTGTTGGAAAAGCAAGCTGAAAAGCAGTTTGGCTGCGTGCAACAAAGGTTTAAAATGCCGACTCCATTTTACCTGGTTTTCCTATTTAAAGGATTAAACCCTAGGGCGGTTAGACTATAACTAATAAAAGTTTTTATAAAAGGCTATGTGTTGCAGCGTTCCACAAAACAAAAAAAAAATGGTGAAAATAACCTAATTGCCCAGCCTCAGTAGAATAGTTACATACAATGACTATGATGCCAATCCCGAAGTCACATGTTCATTCATTCAACAAAACCGGTTCTACTCTAGCTGGTTGGGCTCAGTGGATAGAGCGTCGGCCTATGGACTGAAGGGTCCCAGGTTCGACTCCAGTCAAGGGCACATGCCCCGGTTGCTGGCTCCATCCTTAGTAGGGAGTGTGCAGGAGGCAGCCAATCAATGATTCTCTGGCATCATTGATGTTTCAATCTCTCTCTCCCTCTCCCTTCCTCTCGGAAATCAATAAAAATATATATTTTTTTAAAAAGCAAAAAGGTTCGAACCGCTTGGGAACGCATCAGTGAGCCAAACAACCAAAGTCCTGCCCTTGCGGGGCTTACGTTCTTGTGGAAAGAAGAGAAATAAAAGCATAACATAAAAATTACAGTAAATGTAGGAAGGCGGTAAGTGCTTAGAAGAAAAGAATAGGGGGGCTGGCAATGGGCTCTTACAAAGGATGAGGTGGTGGGGTTGCAGTTTTACGGTGGATGATCACACGTGGCCTCGCTTGGAAGGTGTCATTTGAAAAAATGCATGAAAGTACCAGTGGAGTAAGGTTTGAGGTCATCTGTAGGGAGAGAAAAAGCATTCCATAGAGAGAAAAGGGGCTGCAAAGTCCCTGACATGGGAGCTTGTCTGATGTGTTCCAGGAAAGCAAGCAGGGCCCAGCCCGCATGGCTCAGTGGTTGAGCATCCAGTCAAGGCATAGGCCCGGATTGCAGGCCTGACCCCAGTGTGTGGCATGCCAGGCGGCAGCCAATCAATGATTCTCTCTCATCATTGATGTTTCTGTCTCTCTCTCCATCTCCCTTCCTCTCTGAAATCAATACAAATATATATATACATGTTTTTAAAAAAAGCAAGCAGGGATGTGGGAGATGATAAGGACAGGGAGGTAAGGCAAGAGGAGGGGCAGAGAGGTACCTACCTAGGGATACCAACCTAGGCCACTGTAGAGACTTCCGCTTTCACTCCAGGTGAATGGATATCCATTGGCAACTTCTGAGCAGGGGGCGGGGGGAAGGGGGCATGAAATGACTCATGTTCTGGAAGGATCACTCTGGCTTCTCTGTTGGCCTGAGACTTCAGGGTGAGGAGAATGGAAACAGGAGACTTTCTGGAAGATTTCTTTTCAATAATCCAGGAAGTGGATGAAGGTAGAAGAGACCGCGGTGGTAAGACAGATGTGGTGGTCAGCAAAGGCAAAGGCCCCCAGGGTTTCTTAAATGATTGGCTGGCAGTTATCCGTGAAAGACAGGAGTCAGGCTGACCTACAGCAGCGGTCAGCAAACTCATTAGTCAACAGAGCCAAATACCAACAGGACAACGACTGAAATTTCTTGGGAAAGCCACATTTTTTAAACTTAAACTTCTTCTAACGCCACTTCATCAAAATAGACTCGCCCAGGCCGTGGTGTTTTGTGGAAGAGCCACACTCAAGGGGCCAAAGAGCCGCATGTGACTCGCGAGCCGCAGTTTGCCGACCACCGACCTACAGGATTTCAGCCCTGGCATCTGGAAGGAGAGCATTGTCAATAAGATAAGTGGGAAAAGCTTGGTTAGGGAAGCCCGGCAGCCACTCTTCATTGAACACGTTGACTTTGAGGTGTCTCTTAGCCATTGGAGGAGAGATTCTGAGTAGACAGTTGGTTATGGGGGGTCTGCGGTTTGGGTCAGGAGGCTTTCCTGCAGGATTGACACATCTGGAAGTCGTCAACATACAAATGCTATTGAAGGCCATCAGCCTGGGTGAGATCCCAGGAAGGCGGATGGATACAAAAGGAAGCTGCCGCAGTGCGAGCCACGGCCACCCCGCCTCTGAGAGAGCGGTGACTGTTACAGCTCCATCGTGGAAGATTTTTTCTGCCATGAACATATTTTACTTGTATGATGAAAGCAAGTGAAAATTGGAAATAAATAAATAATAAATTAAGGCCGAAACCGGTTTGGCTCAGTGGATAGAGTGTCGGCCTGTGGACTGAAGGGTCCCAGGTTCGATTCTGGTCAAGGGCATGTACCTTGGTTGCGGGCACATCCCCAGTAGGGGGTGTGCAGGAGGCAGCTGATCGATGTTTCTCTCTCATCGATGTTTCTAACTCTCTATCCCTCTCCCTTCCTCTCTGTAAAAAATCAATAAAATATATTTAAAAATAATAATAATAATAATAATAATAATAATAAATTAAGGAAGGGAGGGAGGGAAGGAAAGAAGGAAAGAAGGGAGGGAGGGAGGGAGGGAGGGAGGAGAGAGAAAAGAAAAACAGCAGCACACAACTCCTCTGCAGAATCCTGGGCAGTGTGTTTGACTGAGGGGAGGGTCCATGGAAGGCAGGGTCGGGGTTCAGCATGCTTGTGATGGTGTATGTGTCCTCAGTATCCCATCTCGTCTACTGGAGCTGCTGCCAACGGCCTCTTTAGAACAGCCTAGGCTAGGAGTTAAATCTGTCTTTGTATGAGAAAATAAGATGTCATGCTACACGTTGGGTGTGTAATTATAAAGAAATGAAAATGTTTAGGGTCATAAAGTAGAAAATCGTTGAGTACATGTTCTAAAAATAAACTGCACGATGCCGTGCACGCAAGGAAAAGAGAGAAAAGATGACAATCCAGCTCCACACAAAAGGGTGTTGTCGCTTTACATGATCAAGTTCTGTTTCTAACCATTTCCTTTATTGTCCTCCGCCTAGCTGCATGGTTCAGCCCGGTCTGTCTCAACTCAGCCTCCACCATTAAGCAAAGTCCAAATGTCAAATGCCTCATTAACACTTCCTGCCACCAGGAGCAATTGTGTCTCAAGTGATTTTTCCTAACTTCTCTAGGTCCAATTCATGCTTTTCTATTTTTTTAGACAACCAATCTCTGAAAAACGTTTCTCTCTCCCTTTCTGCATGTTATCTTTCTCTTTTATCCCCACAAAACGTCTATACTACAGGAGGAGGCCAGACCCACTTCTCTCTGTATTTACAAGCCTTACGCAGGCCTGTACCCCTCACTTGGAATCAATTTAAATCTTAGACATAGATTAAGACATAGATTAAGCAAATGCCACCATTAGGAGTAGCATATATACCCTATATCTTCCCATAGAGTTGTCCTCTGGTCCACTCTAGTCCATGGTCACCCCATGACCTTTATGAGACATTTGACACCACATTTCTCCTGTCCCTCTACAGAGGCAGGATCAGCTGCCACAGCCTCTGCTGTTGCCCATGGCCAACAAACAAGGTGTGGTGGTGTGAGGGTGCAATTTTACTGATTTATACTCATTTACATTTATTAAAACGGGCTCCTTAATTTTTGAAGCGGAAGCATTCCTAGAGTCACACTTAATAAACGTGTTGTTGTTGTTTTTTAAATGATAAGGAGGCAAGCCCTGTTTGTGCATGAAATTAGGCCAAGTACTTCAGGAGGGTTCATAACAACTGAGAAAAGGGTGATTATTAGATGTGTGGTTATTGGGTAGGGAATAGGCCACCCCAAACATGGTGGCTTAGCCAGATGTGTGGTTATTGGGTAGGGAATAGGCCACCCCAAACACGGTGGCTTAGCCAGATGTGTGGTTACTGAGTAGGGAATAGGCCACCCCAAACATGGTGGCTTAGCCAGGGTAGAATTCTGTTTCCTCTCTCACCTGACAGGTCAGAAGTAAGTAGGCTAAGGCCCCATAGTGACTCTGTCATCTCCAGTGTTTGTTCCAATTATCACCAATTCCCAATTGGTAAAGAGGAAGACAAAAATATAGGACCAGTAATGTACATCTCTTTGCTCATATGCCATTGGCTCAAACTTAGTCACATGACTACACTATTACAAGAAGCCCGAGAGATGTAGTCTGTTAAGTGCATTGCTGGATGCACAACTAAAATGGAAAATGGGGAAAGTTGTTTCTGTTACGGAAAGGAAGAGAGGAAAATTGGTTTCTAAAAGGTTCCTTTAGTTTTCTAGGGTTTCCATAACAAATAACCACAAACTGGGTGGTTTAAAGCAACAGAGATGTATTTTCTCACAGTTCTGGAGGCCAGAAGTCCAAAATGAAGGTGCTAGCAGGGCTGGTTCCTTTGAACTTTCAGGAACATGTGTTCCAACCTTTGTTTTACCTCCTGGTGGTCATCAACAACCCTTGGTGTTCTCGGCTTGTAGACATATCATTGTAATATCTACTTCTGTCTTTACATGGTGTTCTCCTCTCTGTGTTCATTGAAATCTCCCTCTCCTTTACCTTATAAAGATTCTAGTCATTGTAAGGACCACCTAATCCAGTATGACCACAGACCAGGGGTTGTCTGAAGGTTGGTTTCTTACGAGACCTCTTCCCTTGGCTTGCAGATGGCTGCGCTCTTTCCTTTATCACCATGGTCTTTCCTTTATCACCATGTCCCTGGTGTCTTTGTGTGTCTTAAATTCCTGAATACAACAGTCAGCTTGCATTCAGATCTACCCTCACAGTCTCATTTGAACTTAACCACCTTTTTAAAGGCCGGCTTTCCAAGTATAGTCACATGCTGAGGTACTAGAGGTTGGGGCTTCCGCATATGGATTATGTATGGACACACACACACACACACACACACACACAGTATCTTAACTTGATTACATATGAACAGACCCTTTATCCAAATAAGATCAAATAAATAGATATCAGGGGTTAGACTTGAACATCATAACACCACTCATCCTATTACAGAAGCTATTAGAAGTATCCTGCAGCCCTGGCCGTGTGGCTCAGTTGGTTGGGTGTCCTGTACACTGAAAGGCTGCCAATTGGATTCCCAGTCAGGACACATGCCTGGATTTCTGGTTCAATATCCAATAGGAAGAATACAGGAGGCAGTTCTCACATTGATGTTTCCCTCTCTATCTCCCATCCCCTTCCTCTCTCTCTAAAAACCAATAAGAAATCTTTTTTTAAAAAGTATGTTAAATAAAGGAAGTATCCTGATTATGTAAGCAGGATATTTATATTTAACAACTTTGTGAGATATAAGTGGTATTCAAGAAATTACATATAAGTTGATATACAGTAAACTAGTGTAAAATTTGATGTATTTGATCTACATACTCATGAATTTTGTTGAAGTCTAATCACCATAAGCAAGATAGTGAACATACCTTCCCTCCTGTCATCCCACTCCCCACCCATACAACCAATGATCTTATTTCTATCACCATAAATTAATTTGAATTTTCTAGAGTTTTAGATATTTGAAATCACATAATATGTATTTGTTTTTGTCTGACTTTTTTTACTCAGCATAATTATTTTGAGATTTTATTCATGGTGTATCTCTCAAGTTCATTCTTTTATTTTTTTTGTAGTATTTTATTGTGAGAATATACTGTACAACAATTTGTTATCCATTCACATATTGATGAACATTTGGGTTGCTTCTAGTTTTTGTTTGGTGGAAATACAGTTGGTATAGACATTCATAAATAAGTCTTTATGTGGTCATATGGTTTGATTTCTCTTGAGTAAATATCTAGGAGTGTAATTGTTGGATTACATAGTAAGTGTATGTTTATCTCTTTATGAAATTGCCAGACTCTTTTCCAATATGGTTGTACCATTTTACATTTCCTCCATATTCTTGCCAGCATTTGGAATGTTAATTATAGCCATTTTAATAGCTGTATAGCAGTATCTCATTGTGGTTTTAATTTGAGTTTTCCCAATGACTAATGATATTAAGCATATTTTTGTGTGCTTACTTGCTAATGGTATATATTTTTCATGTGTGTTTGGCATTTTCATATGGGTTTTAAAATCTGCTTGTCAATTTTCGCACAAAAACAATACACCTATTAGTATTTGGATTGAGATGGTATTAGATCCATAAATTAATTTTGAGAGAAATTTCATCTTAACAATAACGAGTCTTATGATTGATTAGCTGAGTATATATCTCTATGTAAGTCTCCTCTAATTTCCTCCAGCAATGTTTTTTAGTTTTCAATGAACAGGTCTTGAATATCCTTTAGCAGATTTAGCCTGAAGTATTTAAATTCACGATGACTTTGTTGAATAGCATTGTTTCTTTGTCATTTAAGTTTTAGATTATGTATTGCTAGTATATAAAAATTCAGTTGATTTTTACACAGAATATTTTATCTTACAATATTGCTACTCTCAGTTGTAGTAGCTTTTTTTCGTAGATTTCGTCAGATATGCTGTAATGGCAATCATCATGTGTAAAATAAGTTTTACATCTTCCTTTCCAACTTGGATGCCTTTTATTTCTTCACTAGAGGCCTGGTGCATAAATTCATGTACCGGTGGGATCCCTTGGCCTGGCCAGCGATTGGGGCTGTCTCACCCAGTCTGATTGGGGCTGGCCGGCCAGGGAGGGGCCGTGGGAGGGTTCCAGAGCGTGTCCAGCCCATCTCGCCCAGTCCTTATCGGCCGGACCCCAGCAACAAGCTAACTTATCAGTTGGAGCGTCTGCCCCCTGGTGGTCAGTGTGCATCATAGCCACTGGTTGAGCGGTCAACTGAAAGGTCAACCCATTGGTCAGACACTTAGCATATTATGCTTTTATTATATAGGATCTTTCCTTATTGCATTGGCTAGAATCTCCAACACAATGGTGAATGGAGGTCATTGGAGCAGATATCCTTGTCCTGTTTCTGATTTTACAGGAGAAGCATTCCATTTTTTACTTTTAGATATGCTGATAGCTATAGGGTTTGTTTGTTGTTTTTTTTTTAAATAGATTTTATTGATTTTTTACAGGGAGGAAGGGAGAGAGATAGAGAGTTAGAAACATCGATCAGCTGCCTCCTGCACACCCCCTACTGCGGATGTGCCCGCAACCAAGGTACATGCCCTTGACTGGAATCGAACCTGGGACCCTTCAGTCTGCAGGCCGATGCTCTGTCCACTGAGCCAAACCATTTAGGGCAGCTATAGGGTTTTGATAGATGTTCTTTATCAGAGCGAGGAAGTTTTCTTCTTAATTTACTGAAAGGTTTTTTTCTATAATCAAGAATGATTGTTAGATGTTGTCAAGTGGTTTTTTCTCCATGTATTGGGATAATCAAATGGCTTTTTTATTTTAGTTTGTTAATATTGTGTCTTACATGGTTTTGATATTTCTAAATATTAAACCAACCTTATTTTCCTAGGATAAAACTTACATGGTCCTTCATATTCTTTCAATATATTGTTGAATTCAGTTTAATAAAAAAAAAATTGTTTAGAGTAGTTGCACGTATTGTTCATGAGGATATTGATCTGTAATTTTATTTTTTAAATGTCTCTATAATTTTGCTGTCAGGATTTGCTGGGCTCATAGGATGAAGTGGGAATTATTTCCTTTTTTTTCAATCTTCTGGAAGAATTTGTATGTGGTTGATATTATTTCTTTCTCAAATGTCTGGTAAGATTCACCAGGGAAGCCATCTGGGCTTACCTGTTTCTTTGTGGAAGAGTTTGTATCTACAAATTCAAATTCTTTTCGATCTTATTTTTAAGGTTTGTCAGGTGAGATCAGTGCAATGTTTAGTGTTGGGCCCCACTACTCAGGCAAGAAACTTATGAGAACAAAACTCAGGGCCTTACAAATCCTAGGTTTCCCAATCTGGCGCTCTTCCTGGCCCTGTGTGAGCTGCTCCCCATTCCCTCCAACACTCTGGATCAGGGGTCCTCAAACTTTTTAAACAGGGGGCCAGTTCACTGTCCCTCAGACCGTTGGAGGGCCGGACTATAGTTTAAAGAAAAAAACGATGAACAAATTCCTATGCGCACTGCGGGCCCGGGACAAGCCTGCTGCTAAGCAGGACAGGCAGCGGCACCTGGCGGGCCGGATAAATGTCCTTAGAGGGCCGCATGTGGCCCGAGGGCGGTAGTTTGAGGACCCCTGCTCTGGATGGTTCTTTCTCTAGACATTGCTAGTTTTGCCACACATGCAATGACTACTGTGCCAAATGCTAAGAGGACCTTCTACAGGCCTCTGAGTTCTCTCTCTGCTCAGGTCACACCTTCCTGGTATTCTGTTCTGAGAACTCTAACTGCCTTCGATTTCCCTGGTCTCTCACCAGCTCAATGCAGGGAGTCCCTCCGCTCTGCCTAATTACCGCTCGCTGCACACACTGCAGCCAGCCAGCCAGGGCAATTGCAGGGCTCACCCCATTTGTTATTCACCTCCCAGGGATCACTATCTTCCACTGCCTGGTGTCTACTCCCTTGAAAACCACCGCCCCATATATTTTTCCTGTCTTGTTGCTGTTATTGTTTCAGATGGAAGGGCATCCCGGTGCCTGTTATTCCATCTTGGCCAGAAGCAGAAATCACACTGTGCTTTTGAATTTAGGGGAAACCATGCAATGTTATCCTGGAGAGGCAGCTGTTTGGCTGTGCTGGATCCCTAATGTCAGAGAGAACACTCAGGGAGAAGAGAAGAGACAGAGCTCCTAGGAGTCCATAGCAGTTAAAGCTGCAAGGTCACATGGAAGGTGCTTGTAACAGAAGCAGGAGCCTCAATAACCTGCAGGTTTTACATGATAGAGTGGTCCTTGTCTTAGGAGGGCCAGGGCAGAGACATGATACGTCTCTGGATGGTCCCCTAAGTGCTGCAGAAACTTGACAACAGACTGCCTCATACCTGTGATTCCAAGCTAAACGTGCCATCATTTGCTAAGTAAGGAGGTGTTTACGGAGGCCGAGATGACTTTGTTTATTTTAAGCGTTCTGTTGTGCTTCATCAGTGCTAATGGGAATTGAACATTCAAATCATCATGCACATCTTTCATCCACTGGGAAATCCACTCTCCAAAATCCAAGTGGAAGAGGATCAATTTTAGGAGACACTCATAAAGGGGCAAATCATTGAAAAGTACTCTGTTGCTGGGGTTCTTTTCCCAGCCTTAAAAGGGTTCAGCATTCTGGAGAAAGGGGCTGATGCGTAGATTCAAGAAGGAGTCCAAAGACGAAAGATAATTTTGAAAGGCATTGGGGGTCATAAGAGCTTCAGCTAAAGGGAGCTAAAGACTCCTACCTTGACCAAGGACCCGTGCTTTTATTATAACACAATTTGTCCCAAGGCAAGGTGGAAATATACACTTCAAAGGGTAAGGTTTCAAAGGATATTTTTACAGAGATTGTCAGTTTCTGGAATAGCCTACAGCTATTCAGGTGTTTGACCAACAGGAGGCAATAAAATGCCCTGAGCTGTCTGGCAGTTAACAATTCCATTCAGGTTTGGGGGAAGTGCCGTTTAGCTGTTTCCAACAGGTAAACTACATATGTGGCTCACCCTTGTTGACCCGCCCAAGTCCCATCAACCTTTTGACAGAACTCTTGTAATTATTACATGCTGGAATTGGTTCCTGGCACTCTGTTCTGAACATGCCCTGATGATGGACTCCCTTTTTTGAAAGGTGTTGTTCTTACTGAGGTTTATGCTCACCTTCAGTACATAAAGTTTATGCTGTAAACTGGCTTAAAAACCTTTGCAGAAGGAAACAGACCCACCACCCTCGTGTTTCAGTGGGTGCTTCCTTGGAGCAAAGAAGCATGATGATTCAAAAAAGTAGATGACAGACACAGGCTACAGATACTACTGCTTCAGTTAATATGGTATTTATTTATTTATTTTCATCCTCACGGAGGATTTTTTTATTATTATTGATTTTAGAGAGAGTGGAAGAGAGAGGGAAAGACAGAGAGAAACATCAATGTGAGAGAGACACATCAATTGGTTGTCTCCTGCATGAGCCCTGACCAGGGCCTGGGCCAGGGAGGAGCCTGCAACCCAGGTACATGTCCTTGACCGGCATCGAACCTGGGACCCTTCAGTCCACAGACCAATTCTCTAGCCACTGAGCCATACCGGCTAGGGTCAGTTGACAGTGTTTTAGAAAGATAATTGAGATGTTACTAATTATTGGACACCTAGATTGTACTAGGCAGTGTGCTGAGTACTTGACACAGTTATCACTTTTTAATTCTCACAACAAGCACATATGACAACATGATAGCAAATTTATGGAGAAGTGAGTGGAGAGTCACAGAGGCCATGCACCTTGCTAGATGCTGTTTGTCTGCTTCCATATCTCAAACTCTTTGCTTATGCTGCCTAGAGAATCTTTAGATTTGAATTTATTAGTTATAATTAACTAGAGGCCCAGTGCACAAAATTTGTGCACTCGGCGGGGGGCGGGGGGGTCCCTCAGCCTGGCCTGCTCCCTCTCATAGTCCAGGAACCCTCAGTCAAACATCCTTAGCGCTGCTGCGGAGATGGGAGAGGCTCCCGCCACCGCCTCTGTGTTCGCCAACCATGAGCTCGGCTTCTGGCTGAGTGGCACTCCCGCTGTGGGAGCACACTGACCACCAGGAGGCAGCTCCTGCATTGAGTGTCTGCCCCCTGGTGGTCAGTGCACATCATAGCAACCGGTCATTTCGCTGTTCGATCGATTTGCATATTAGCTTTTTATTATATAGGATAAGTTATTAATTTATTCTGTAAGATGGTCCTGGATAACAGAATGCTCCTGGGCTTTGGAGTCAGACTCATGTAGTTTGTAAGTTGGCTCCACCCCAAAAAATCATTCACTCATTCAACAGATATGTATTGTAGGTGATGAAGAAGATAAAGAGAAATAAACCAGACTAGATTCTTCCTCCAATAAATATGGCAGCCAATTGTTGGTGGCAATGTTTAGAATCAAACCCAACTTCGCCTAACATCTAGCTTGAACTCTTCCCCCAATATTCTGTACTCCCAATACCATTTAGCACCAGGTTGATTAGGCGAATGGACTACTTTAACTCTAGAGGCAATATATGATAGAGGCTAAAAGTATGGATTGTGAAATAGTCTGCCTTCATCGCTACTTACTACCTATAGATCTTGGGTGAATTACTTCGCCTCTCTTTGCCTCAATAATCTTATTGATAAAATAGGGATGACAAGATGTACCTACCTGACAGGTTTCTTATGAGGGTTAAATGGGTGGAGAACTTAGATGAGTGTTTGGTCCATCATAAGCACTTAATAATTACCATCTTTTTCTTTTTTGTGTGTACATAGCAATACTTCCCTCTTTAGAGTTAATCGGGAATGTATTTCTCTCCTATGGAAAAATTATTACACATTAAAGCAATAATTTAAGAACTAGAAAGAACAGTAGAAAATATATTTTAAAACACATAATGCTGTTACCCCACTAAAAAAAAAACAAACAAACAAAAAAAACACACACACACACCTCCTGCCAAATTGGGATAGGTGACCCAGGAAATCCAGAAGAACCCAGCAAATCAGCAGAATAACTGTGATCAGTTCCCAGAAGACTACAGGGTTCCTTTTTTCTTCATGCTCTGATGCTACCCTTGCCTCTCAGAGTTCAGCTCAGCACAGTGGCTCCAGGGGCAAAGATACCTGGGATGGATTCCTGGCTCCTCTTGTTACTGGCTGGATGGCCTTGGACAGGTCACCTAAACTTTCTGAGCCTGTTTTCTCTTCCAAAACATGGAGATAAAATAATTATTTTTCCATTAGGTTTTTGTGATCATAAAGTAAGATGTTTATGATAGATTTAGCACATTAGCTGGCATGGTAGGTGCTTAATTAATATTCAATATGCATATGGCTGAGTCAAATATATCTGAATCTGAGGCCCAACTCTGTATGCCAAAGAACTGTGATGCTTGGCCAGTTACTGAACTTCTGTAACCATCCTTTCAGTCTCTTAATCTGTACAAAAGGGTCTACATTGCCTCTCTCTTAGGGCTGGGGTGAGGATTGAAGAAAATAATGCTAATCAATTATTTACATGCCTGAAGAGCACCAAATACAATGTCTGGCATGCAGTCAATGTCTAATAAATAATAACAGATGCAAGTATAATTATAATTACTTTATTATTCTTTAAATCCCTTGGTGTCTGTGTCAACACCATCATGTGTTTAGATGACGTTCTCCAAGGTTCTAACAGTCAAATCAGCTCACTGCACTATAGTCTACATCTCTAGTCATCCTCACCTACAACTACAATCAGTAACATGACAACGTGCCCGCTGCCAGACTGCCAAAGGGAGATTTGCTGAGATTCCTTTGATATGGTCTTGTTATTACAGAGCAAGATTCCAGTCACTCTTCAGGCATGTAAATAATTGAATCGGTGTTTCAATTTAGAAACACAAGAGTTAAAGGTTTTGGCTAACCCTTATAGAGAGTAAGGAGGAATGTGAGGGATAAGCTACTGGTGGAAGTAAACATGCTTATGTTGGTGTTTTATTTTCTACTTTCTAACAGACTCTAGTGGGGAGGGGGATTTCAGGGGTGATCACAGAAGGACACGTGACTCATTTTGGTTTGGCCTCAACAAACTTGATGGGAGCAACAGGCCTCTAAGGAGTGACAGGGTCAGAGCTATGGTGAATCAGCCCTAAATAAGGGCATCTCAGGCCATTAGAACTACTTTTTCCTCCTAGTATGATTTGTTGGTCTAAAATATCAGCTCTCCTTTGTCTACTGTTGGTGTCACACACTTGCAATATTTGTAATGTTCACTTTAATTTATTTTCTTAAAATATATTTTATTGATTTTTTACAGAGAGGAAGGGAGAGGGATAGAGAGTTAGAAACATCAATGAGAGAGAAACATCGATCAGCTGCCTCCTGCACACCCCCTACTGGGGATGTGCCCGCAACCAAGGTACATGCCCTTGACCAGAATCAAACCTGGGACCCTTCAGTCTGCAGGCCAATGCTCTATCCACTGAGACAGACTGGTTAGGGCGAATTTCTAATTTTCCAAGGGAGGAAATGGTGACCCGGCAAAGTTGAGTGAAATATCTGAAGTTTCACAGTTGGCCAATGGAGAGGAGGGACCACCATTTATATTATCAGTACCTTAAAATCTCAATACATCGTGTATTCATTATTAGTTTCAAATTTTTCAGACGCAGAACCTCTCTGCCCCGGGAGGTGATGTGACACTCACCAAGGGACACTAGTTAATGGCAGATCCGAAACTGAAATCCAGTGTTTCAGATCCTCAACTCCCTTGAAAGAATACAACTTGGAGATAGGGAAATCTTTTCAGAGTCTGGCCATGGAAAATTAGGAAGCCTTATCTTCAGTCACTTACACCATCCAGTGGTATTTTAAGCTTGCTTGTCATGGCAACCACTAAAATATTAAGCCCCTCAACAGAAAACTACAAAGGCAATTGCAGTCCTGCTATCGTTCCTGGCGCTGGAACAGTGCAAAGCCAGGAATCAGCCACCAGAGATGCCCCTCTACTCAGGGGATCAACAAGCCACTGGGCCAGAAATGGTCTTCTCCATGATGTGATATCTGCCCTTGGCAGGTCCATGCTAACCACACAGTAAACAGAAACAAGAGTAAAACTGGTAGGTTATTGAAAACCACTCCTACTCTTCCTTCTTTTCTTCCTCTCTTTCTCCATCCCTCCCACCCCTCCTCCCAGCCTTCCTCCCTTTCTTCCATGTGAACAAGGACAGAACCCTCAAATTCATGTCCAGCTTCAGTTTTCAGCCAACCAGATAAAGTCCATCCATCATACCCAAGTCTCAGAGACCAGACACTGGACTTAATGAGAACTGTAATATGAACATATCCAGATTATTTGTTTCATGCGCGCACGCTAGTGTATGTATGTGTGTTAGAGATTTGTGAAGATACTGAGCATATTTGCTACAGACAGAATGATGCATACTGAAAGTTCGTTTGTTAATCACAGACCCCGAGGTAACAAGAATCAGCAGAGGGGTTGGGAGAGGAGATGGCTGAGTTGTGGTAGCAAGTAGCAAGAAGGCTTAAGGGGCAACACAATGTCTTTGAACCAAATAAAGAATTCATGTGCCTGTGATATTTCAAAACAATTTCCCAGTTTGACATTCTCTATTGGGCAGTGGATCTTTCTAAGGAGGTCATTGAGAACAAGTCGGTGAAGGGAAGAACTATACTTTTTATAGCAGGGATTACAAACCAATACTGTAATTAGTTTTAAGTGGGCAAGTGGGGGTTAGGGGGGACACAGGTGTCTAGGGCGTTGCTTTGTTCTCCTGTCCAGATGTTGTGCCAGCTGCAGGGTGATGAGGAAGCTCATGGATCTCACCTTCCCTACTTGTCTGATTCGTAGCTGGAGGCTTCTCTCTTTGGCTGACCATCTGGCTCCTGGCTCCAGGAAGTAAAATTATTATTATTTTTTCCAAACGAAAGGCTTTGAATCACAGCTGTTAATTACCCGATGATTATTAAAAACACATATTGCCTACTGAGGGTTGAGCAGACAACTCATGCGTACTGTCTGGCCCCCTCCCAGAAGCTCTTGTCCTCCATCGAAGTGCATGCTTCTTCAAAGAACAAAATGTGATTTTCCTATACATTCAGGCAAATGCAAGTAAGAAGGGCAGTGAAGAGACTCCAGGGCACTGTTTAAAGCAATAAAGATGCTTTCTCCCAGCACAGCATGTTCCAGATTCTCAAACTGCTTATCTTAGCCCAGTGCTTGACTCAGATTACTTCCATGTGGGGGTCTTGCAACCCCCTGCATCCCTCTCATGGTGCTAAGGCCTGTGTACCAATGATGCCATGAAGAGAAAGAAAGAAAAAGAAAGAAAGAAAGAAAAGGAAGAGAGGGAAAGGACCCAGCAGAAGGGCTCAAATAAATCATAGATCTCAGCTGTCATGCCCAGTTCCTGGAACTCAGGTGTGGGGCAGATGGAGGCACAGCCTGGGGGTAGAAGGAGCAGCCAGTGAGAGGCCAGTTCTTTGCATGTCAGAGGAAATGACTGGAAATTATGGCTGGACAGGAAGAGGAAGCAAGCTTGGAGCTTCTAAATGAGTGTTGGATTTGGGGGAGGAGCTCTGAATGTTATTGGGCATTGCAAGGGTTTTCCATCTTGAATCCCATGCCAGGGGACTATGTGGTAGACCTATAATCGAGGTGTACCTTGTGCTCTCTAAATTCTCGGTATGGGGCTAGAAATGGTGGGAAAGTCAGACATCCAAGATGGGCTGTCATTTTTCATAGCTTACAAACTAGTTGGCAACAAACACTACAATGGACGGGGTAGTTCATGAACAAGGGAAGAAAAAAATAACTGCTAAATTCACACATTGAACAAATATTTAGTGAATAGTCATCACCACATAAATCAAGCACTCTATCAATGAACAAGATAGGAAAGCATGCTCTAAGATCTCCGCTCTCTTGGAGCATACATTCTAGCAGAATGAGGCAAAATATATCACATTTAAGGAAGTGAAATATATGCAATATTATATGTAGATAAATGATAAGGGCAAAATAAATCAGAAAACAGGAATGGGTGCTCTTGGTGGCCGTGAACCTAATTATCAGCACGGTGACCAGGGCAAGCTTCTTAAAAGAAATGACTTGAAGGATGTCAGGGACTGAGCCATGCAGACAACTTGGGAGGTGCGTGCCAGGCAGGGTCCCAAGGAAGTTATTGAGGCAGAATAAAGCCTGGCAAATTCTCTAGTCATCAGCCTCAGTAACTGGAGTGGAGTAAGTGACAGGGACAGCAGGGGGTGAAGCAAATGAGGTCAGGGAGGTAAAAGGGGAGCCGATGTCCATGGAGGATCTTGAAAGCCATGACAGTCATTTGGGCTGTGCCAGGAGTGAAGTGGGACTCTATTGGATGGCACTGAGCTGACAAGAGATGGGATGTGACTGCCACTCTAACCAGATGCCCTGGCCCCTGTGTTCTTTTCAAAGGAGCATACCTCAGAATAATCTGAGGACTTGTTGAGACACTGATTGCTGAGCCCCACCCCAAATTCAGTGGGTCAGGTGCAGGGACTGGGGATTTGCATTGCTAATACTCTCAGATGGCCCTGCTGCTAGGGGTCTTAAAGATCCCATTTTGAGCTGTTCTAGAAAAGCCATGGGAAGAAATAAGGGGTAAAGCATCAAAACTCCTTCCTGGAGGAAGTAGATCGACTCTATGTCCTAATGAACAGGATTTGGTCCGGGAAACAGCAGAACCATTCAAGAAAAGAGGAATTACCTGGTCCTCCTGGGGCCCCTGAGTTTTCTTTCCCATTCTGCCTTCAGCTGGAAAGAAGGCTGGCCAGTTTATAAAATGTGGGACACGGTTATCTACATGGAGACTTCTCGATCATTCTTACCTCTGGCAAAATCTAGTCTCTCCAGTGCCCTTTGCAAGGTTTTCCTTCTTGTGTTAGGTTTAAAGGAAAAGGGAGGTCTCATGTGGAATGTGACCTTGGTCTACACTGCAGGCTGCGTGCTGGCATCATCTCCAGCACCTCTCTCTCCTGCATTCTGTGGCTGCCATCCATCCTCAGTTACCTTCTGCGGGGGTCACATGTGCCCTATAAAGGCATGGGCGTGTGTGTGTGTGAGAGCAGACAAAGCTGGAGTTAGAATTTTTGTAATAATCATCCAACGGGGGGTTGCTAGAGCCAAAACACAGAAGGAGTTCCAGAAGGGAGAGAAGAGCAGGGATCCTTGAGCCCTGAGAAACGTCTGCACTCGGCGGGAAAGTAACAGAGGGAACAGGAAGATGAAAGACAAGATCAGCCAAAGTCAGCAATGGATACATAGCGCCTCTGTGAGAGCAAAGGTCAAGGTTATTAGGATCAGCAAACTGCCCGAGGGCACGAGTTTCTCTCTGAAATAAAACAGTCTCCCAGAAGATCATGGCCAGTTTCAGAGCCCAGTCAGTAAGGTTTCCCACACTTCCGTTGTAACCAAAAAATTATGGCAGAGGGTACCCAAGGCTCCTTACATCAGACTGACAGGCTCCCTTTGTAAAATCGATGACATAGGTAACAGATTCAAAATATGGAATTTCATGAACACAACGGTGGGTTCTACATAAAGTCTTGCATGTCCCCCAGGCCCATTCCCCAGTGTGTGCTCTCCTTTTGTTCGTTCTTCACATCCAATCTCTAGACCCCAATTTTGCTCCACTCAGAGGACTCCAAGGAAAACCACAAGCATTGTGGGCCTTTGTCTACTTTATGTTCACCCAGTTCCTTGAGATCAAAGGCATGTAGATCAGCTCCCATCTTCCTGTTGCTTAAAATCACTCTATTGGGGTGGGTCAGTGCTTGGTTTTAATGCTGATCTTCCATCTGTGTCTGCGATCACATCTCCTTGTGTACAATGTTATTTAATCAACTCCAGACTCCTCGCGAAACGGCCCTTAACTGTTCCTGTTTACCCCTCTTATTTTAGTTCATTTTATGCCGCTTCAAACACAACTGCCACTCACCCAGGTCCATTAATGGAAAATAAAGGTCACGGCTGGGGGCGCCAATCATCACCTCCGCAGACTTCCACCCAGGCTTGTGCATGCGTGTGTCAATCTTTTCAATTTTCTTCTTGATTTAGTGGAAGCAATCAGAACAGAATTGGCCCTGAGTGTTGGCTGTAAAGCTTCCTCCAAGAAATGTACCAACAGGCAGGCCGCTGGCTGGCTGGACCCTATGATCGAGCTCACCAGAACGCATTGACAACAGCAAGGGCCTGCTCACCAGTCTCAGAGATGAAAATTCCTCTTCGGAAAATGCGGCTTGGGCTGGCTATGCCGGCAGCTGGTGTCCGTCTGTGCCCTGGTGCTGCTCTCTCTGCCGACCTCCCCTCCCCCAGTGCCTCTATCTATACATATGCTTGATGATGTGATACCTACTGTGCGTGGTGAAACATAACGGTCAGGAAGAGGCACGTCTTTCAAATCCAACTACTCCTGCCACTTCTTCATTGGGCGGTCCTGGGCATATTTTACATAAACTCTCCGGGCCTCCATTTATCTGTCTGCAAAGCGAAGATAATTAAAGGACTTGTTTCAGAGGCCTCTCAGGGGGATCAATGAGATCAGCTCTAGCAAGTTCTCAGCACAACAGAAAGTGCAAGACTCAGCTTGCATTTTGTTATTTAGTAATCAGTTTGTTATTTATTCATTCAAGTGTCCAAGCTAGAACCTTCTGAGTCTTGGTCAATATCACTTCTCTCCCCATTCCTACTCTCGGTGTCTCACTGGCCTCTTTTCCTGTTCATTGTTTCATAGAACATCTCTAGGACCCACCCCCTTCTGTCTCTTCCTGCTGCTATTGGTTCATTTGGGCCTCACCTGTCTCGGTGGTCCTGCCTCCGGTCCTCCACTGCCCAGTCCCTTTCATCTTTCCTGGGGTCATGAGAGTTGTTTTCCCTGAATACTTTCTCAGTGTGAGATTTCAGTAGGAGAATTTTAAGGCACTCTATTCATCGTAATTTTGATAAACTGCTCCCCCCCTCCAGTTTTTATCTTCATAGGTCTTTTTGTTCACATTGTCTCATTATCTCAAACATGGTTCCATGCTATTCCATTATCTGGGCATTGCTAGCTTGATATAGTCTTCAATGGCATTGAGTAGTTCTTAGCAACACCTGCTTGTGCAGACGTTTTTTTATTTTTTTTTAATTTAATAAATCTTTATTGTTCAGATTATAACAATTTTTCCTCTTTTTTCCCCCCATAGCTCCCCTCCACCCGGTTCCCACCCCACCCTCTGCCCTTACCTCCCCACCACTGTCCTCATCCATAGGTGTACGATTTTTGTCCAGTCTCTTCCCGCACCCCCACACCCCTTTCCCCCCAGGGAATTGTCAGTCCACTCCCTTTCTATGCCCCTGATTCTATTATATTCACTAGTTTATTCTGTTCAGATTTTTTATTCGCTTGATTTTTAGATTCACTTGTTGATAGACATGTATTTGTTGTTCATAATTTTTATCTTTACCTTTTTCTTTTTCTTCCTCTTCTTAAAGAATACCTTTCAGCATTTCATATAATACTGGTTTGGTGGTGATGAACTCCTTTAGCTTTTTCTTATCTGTGAAGCTCTTTATCTGACCTTCAATTCTGAATGATAGATTTGCTGGGTAGAGTAATCTTGGTTGTAGGTTCTTGCTATTCATCACTTTGAATATTTCTTGCCACTCCTGTCTGGCATGCATAGTTTCTGTTGAGAAATCAGCTGACAGTTGTATGGGTGCTCCCTTGTAGGTAACTGACTGTTTTTCTCTTGGTGCTTTTAAGATTCTCTCTTTGTGTTTTGCTCTTGGCATTTTAATTATGATGTGTCTTGGTGTGGTCCTCTTTGAATTCCTTTTGTTTGGGGTTCTGTGCGCTTCCTGGACTTGTAAGTCTATTTCTTTCACCAGGTGGGGGAACTTTTCGGTCATTATTTCTTCAAATAGGTTTTCAGTATCTTGCTCTCTCTCTTCTTCTGGCACCCCCATAATTCAGATATTGGTACGCTTGAGGTTGTCCCAGAGGCTCCTTACACTATCTTCAAATTTTTGGATTCTTTTTTCTATTTGCTTTTCCGGTTGAGTGTTTTTTGCTTCTTTGTATTTTAAATCTTTGACTTGATTCTTGTGGTCCTCTAGTCTGCTGTTAGGTTTCTGTATAGTATTTTTTATTTCAGTCAGCGTATGTTTAATTTCTAGTTGGTCCTTTTTCATATCCTCGAGGGTTTCGCTAAATTTATCAGCCTTTTCTAGGAAATTCTTGAAAAACCTTATAACTGTGGTTTTGAACTCTATATCCAGTCGTTTGCTTTCCTCCATTTCTTTCATTTGTGATCTGTTTCTTTGTCTCCGCATTTTCGTTGCTTCCCTGAGTTGGTAGAGTAGCTTTGTGTGGTAGATGTCCTATAGGGCCCAGTGGCTCAGCCTCCCCCAGTTACCTGAGGTGGACACTTTTGGTGCACCCCTTTGTGGACTATGTGCACAGCCTTGTTGTAGTTAAGTCTTGATTGTTGTTGGTGTCACTGGGAGGAATTGACCTCCAGGCCAATTGGCTGTGAGGATCAGCTGTGTCTACGCTAGGAGAACTTCTGTGCTGGAGACACCTTATGAGACAAGACTTGCAAAATTGCAAAAGCCTCTGTGCTCACCTTGGATGGGGCAGAGTCTCAGGGCGGAGCAGACAGCCTTGGCTTCCCATCAGCCCTGCCCTATGAGGCCCCTGGATCTCAGTGTCCCTCAGTAATCGCTGCAAGAACCTCTGAGAGAAAGCCGCCCTCGAGTTTTGCCCGCTGCCAGACAGTCCAGTTTCTCCCCGAATGAGTCTGGGTTCCCAGAAACTCACCCGGAACTGGAGTTCAGCACAGTCGGGAGCTTCCGTCTCCCTCCTGCTTTAGAAAGCCAGCCATGCACTCAGCCGCCCGTGCACTCAGTAGTCAGTGCTCTCACGTGCACGTGTGCCTCCTGACCTCTGCCTTCCACAGCTCCCCTGAGTCTCAGTGTGCTTTCTCTTTTCCTGACAGTCCAGATTCCCCCTGAATGAGTTTGGGTTCCCAGAGTCTCACCTGGGACTGGAGTTCAGCGCAGTCTGGAGCTTCCGTCTCCCTCCCACTTGAGAAAGCCAGCCACGCACTCAGCTGCCCGTGCACTCAGTCACCCGTCCTCTCCGCGCACGCACATCTCAGTACCTCAGCCTTTTGCAGCTCCTCTGAGTCTCAATATGCTTTCCTCTTTCCTTCTAGTTGTAGAATTTCCACTCAGCCAGCTTTCCTGTGGTTCTGGATGGTGTCCAATTTGTCTTTTAGTTGTAGTTTTGATATTGTTGTGTGAGGCAGCAGTTTAGGTGTTTACATATGCTGCCATCTTGGTTTCTCCTGCTTGAGCAGACTTTTATTATTTTGGTCAGAATAAAAGGTCAAGCCCTAACCGGCTTGGCTCAATGGAAAGAACGTCGGACTGCGGACTGAAAGGTCCCAGGTTCGATTCCGGTCAAGGGCATGTACCTTGTTTGCGGGCACATCCCCAGTAGGAGGTGTGCAAGAGGCAGCTGATCAATGTTTCTCTCTCATTGATGTTTCTAACTCTCTATCCCTCTCTCTTCCTCTCTGTAAAAAATCAATAAAATATATATTTTTTAAAAAGAATACAAGGTCAAGATCTATAGATGACACATTTTTCCATATGTGTATGTGCATGTATTTTACTTTAAAATATTATTTATTTATACTCATGTATAAAAAATGACTATCCTGTTATGTATACAGATGTAGCAATATTTTTAAATATATTTTTATTGATTTCAGAGAGGAAGGAAGAGGGAGAGAGAGAGAGAAACATCCATGGTGAGAGAAAATCATGGATTGGCTACCTCCTGCAAGTCCCCCACTGGGGACCGAGCCCACAACCTGGGCATGTGCCCTTGATCGGAATCAAACCCAGGACCTTTCAGTTCACAGGCCGATGCTCTATCCACTGAGCCAAACCAGCCAGGGCCAGATGTACCAATATTTGAAGCAGTTTGATAATGAATCACATCTAAATTTAATTTAAAAATGCATAAACATTAAAACACTGATTGATCATATAGAAAGCAGATTGGGAGAAAAACAAGCATTAGCTATCATTTTCATTTTTATTAAAGAGAGGGTCCCTCTGAGAAGGATCAAATCGGCTAGTAATAGTCATCCATATTGCAAAATAATATATGCTTGAGAAAGTTAAAGTCTTGCGTGCTGTAGTCACTTATTCCCAATGAGGCATCTCCACTTCTTTTATGATGGATTCTGTTGGTATAAAATGATGTTTTACATTAGTATGATTACAGTGATAATCACTTATTAATTTATAGCATTAGCATGATGAATGTAATTATTAACCAAATAGTAAAGGCTTATTTTAATGAAAAAAAATCATTTTCATGTCAGCTATGCTACTCTCATACAGAATTTTTGCTATTTTCCCCATCTCTATGAGTTCAACCCAAATCCTATTAGCATGGCCTTCAAGGTGTGTTATACTCTACTAGCCCAACCTCCCCATTCATTGATCCACCAGCAAGGACCTTGCCCTCAACTTTTTTTCCCCTGGTTCTGTTCCCATTTAACATCATCCTATGTCCCTAAGCCACTAAAATTATTTTAATAACTGCACAACAATATATCATATGGATATGTCATAACTTATTTAATATCTCCATATTACTGATTTTTAAGATAATTTGCAGTTATCTGATATTATGAGTAATATTATTGTTCTGAATTTTTGTCACATCAACAGATAAATTTTTGGATAACTTACTGACAACCTGAAAGTGTGCTTACAATTGCCACTATGGTGGACTCCTGCTGGGCATAGACACCTGTGACAGCTAAGGGACCCACGGGCAGTGCAGGGAGGGAGAAGAGAAGATGGTGACAAACTTATTACCCAATGACTTTCCATCCATAGTGCTGGACCTCATCCACCAGCTCAAAAGCTGACTTCCTGGGTGGATTAATCCCGGTCCTCTTTATGGCCACTCTGGGAATAACCTGGTTTGGAGGCCGAACAGCCCTTCTCTTTAGAATCCAGTTGGCATATTTGATAAGGTCCTCCTAAGGACCCAGTACATCCCTTGCTTCTTTCTGACTTACATTTTTTTTATTTTAGTGCATCCTTCCTGCCTCCCTGCCTCCCATCCTCTCATCCTCTCAGCATACGCTATGGACCAAACCTGTGTTTGGTGGTGAATGCGCTCTGGCCCCGCCCTAAAGTCATGAGCCTCATGTGTAGGACAGAGTCAAGATTATACCCAGATCCCCAACGGTGCTGTTTATTTTGGTGACTGCCAACTATTTCCTGTGCTTAAGTTTTGCTGTTTTCTCTTACGTTAAGGGAGGTACATGATTAATACCCAGCCTCCTCCCCTTTGCCTCCCCCAAGATGTGTGAGTGTACACGTTCCTATTCCTCTAAAATGCTCTGAACATCTAGACGGAAACTGCTCTTATTATGACCACGATTAGCATCATTATTAATAACTTAAATAATACCAGGATGACCAGCAGCACAGGGTTCACATGATTATTAGACCTCTTTTTATTATTTCTTCACCATCACCCAGGGGGTGTTCAGAATATTAAAATCCAATCATAAGAATGAAGAGTAATTAAAATAATAACAAGAACAATAGAAACGGGATGACAAATATTGAAAAACTAAGAAAACATAACCAAGGGGCTATCTTCATGGTGACTGGTGCTAATAAGATCAACAAGGAATATATGACAACAGCCTTCCCCGAGAACCTGAAAATTCCCTCGTTCATGCTCCATGGCCTTTTGCCACTGAGGTCTCAAGAGGTGCTAGATTGTGTAACACCTATTTAGCTGATCCTGACAAAAATATGCTGCCGGGAGGCAAAAGATGAAGAGAAAAGAAAACTCTTTCATTACAAGAGTCACACTGCGGACTCTTCCCTTCTGGCTGGATGCTGACAAATCTCCTAAGCCAGTGGCTCTCAACCTTTCTAATGCCACAGCCCTTTAATACAGTTCCTCATGTTGTGGTGACCCCCAACCATAAAATTATTTTCGTTGCTACTTCATAACTGTAATTTTGCTACTGTTATGAATCGTAATGTAAATATCTGTGTTTTCCGATGGTCTCGGGCGACCCTGCTAGTGGTTCTCAATCTGTGGGTCGCATCCCACAGGTTGAGAACCACTGCTGTAGAGCCTAAGACCATTGGAAAACACAGATATTTACATTATGATTCATTAACAGTAGCAAAATTACAGTTATGAAGTAGCAACGAAAATAATTTTATGGTTGGGGGTCACCACATGTGAGGAACTGTATTAAAGGGTTGCGGCATTAAAAAGGTTGAGAGCCACTGCCCTAGGCCTTCTCCACCACCCCACGGGGCCTGTCGAGGCTTTGTGGATCTTAACAGAGACTTCACACTTCATTTCCCCCCATGTCCTATGCACCCTTGTTGGCTTTGACCTTAAGTTTCTCCATCTGAAAAATGGGTATATTGGTCAGATGTACAACTCAGGAGAAAAGTGAAGAAAAATGGTTGTTTCTAAGCAAAACACATAGGGTAGTCAGTCACATGATGGTCATTCTGAAGAAGCATATAGGCATTACAGACTCAGAGGGGGTGGAATTTTACTGTCTGAGATCAAACCAGCTGAAGAAAGGAAACAGCTAGAAGAGGCAAGTTTTGTTCCCTGGGCGCCTTGGTAGACAGACGTCTGACTCTGAAAGGAGAATGTGTCACCGAGTGGTACCTTCACTAGACACCTACTCGCCACCTGTGTTCACAAGGTGCTGGGCGGGTTCCTTGGGTGCTGTCCTGCCCTGTGACTCAGTCGCTCTTTCTGTTAGTCTTGTGTCTGAGGCCAAGGTCGTTGGACATACATGTCTGCAGGGGACAAAGCACTGGAGTAGGAGTCAGAGGTCTTAGGGCTTCCCTCCTGAGATAAATATTCTGCGTGTTCTTGAGCCACTTCTGGGTAAATACTAAAAGCACTGTGACCCTCCACACATTGCTCCTCTCCATGTCTCAGTTTTCTCATATAAAAATAAGTAAGTAAGGTTTTTGGGTAAGCTGTCCTTTCAGCTCTGATGTCATTTCCATTACTTCAAAGATAGAAACGGAGATCTGAGAAAGATAGCTTGTCTAAGGTGACATGCCTGATGGACGCTGAGTGAGAGCCAGTTCTAGAGTCCAATGTGATTTTCATGTCACCAAAGCTGCTGTGTATCCCAAACGCCATGAGATAGTGAGACCTGCTCTTTTTAAAATTTATATTTATTGCTGAAAGTATTACAGATGTCCCCTTTTTTTCTCCGTTGACCCCCTCTCTCCCACTTCTGCCCCAGGCCTTCCCAGCACGATTGTCTGTGTCCATGGGTTATGCATGTATGCCTATATGTTCTCTGGTTAATCTCTTCCCACGGCCCCCCTTCCTGCTGAGATTCTACAGTCTGTTCCATGCTCCCATGTCTCTGGATCTATTTTGTTCATCCGTTTACTGTGTTCATTAGATTCCACAGATGAGCTCTTTATAGACACACGCCTTTACTTGTCATTTACCTGTCTGACATCTCTTCTCCTGCTCCCAGGCCAAAGGCACTGAGCAGATACAGTCTATTAAGGGACTGAAATGGCTCTGTCTGCCTGGCTGTACTTGCACGGTGCCGGGCACCAGTCGGAAGGGGCAGGAGGCTGCCCACCACCTCTCCCTCTCTCCTCCTCATGTCCATCAGCCCAGTGTCCCCTGCTTCCTCCAATGCATTTCGCTTTCTGTTCCATCTCATTGGACGCTCGATCAGGCCCTGAGACGGTGTCTGTCAGCTCCCGAGATACAGTCCGTGTCTGCCAAAGCCTCTCACTCCGGGCAAGGGAGCCGAGGACACAATCACGGGGAGAAAAAGAGGCAGATGATTAGTGTAGCTCAATTTTGTTCAAATAGCGCACCCCTGACTTCTCTGAGGGTGGCCTGGCGGAGAGGAGGGGAGCGGGAGGAGAAGGATGGAGGAGGGGAGAGCTGTCCCCCTGCTTGTATCCTGGCAGGAGGTGTGTCCCTCTTGGTTAAGAATCCAGTGTTGATCCATCACCTTCTCACGAAGTAGGTGTGCCCTTTTACAAGGAGCCATTCTAATAGAGGTGCCTATGCCGGGAGCAGTGTCACTACAAGGTGCTGCTCATGGTGACTGTCCTCAGGGAGCCTGAGCTCTTACCTCCCCTTTCCCGTGCACACCGCGCTCTGGTTTATCCAGGAAGGCGCTGCTTCTGAGCGGCAGGTGTCCGCCCCATGGGGTCAGGGCGGGGGAGGGACACCACTGCCTGGGCTCCCAGGCACCTGCATCGCTCAGGCAGCCCCACCAGGAGCCCACTGGAAGGAGGCCACTTGTCAGGTGCGAGGAGCGCCAGCCACTTAGTGCAGTAGGGACGAGTGAAGGAAACGGGGCTGCGGCGGGGGGGTAGGGGGGTGCCGTGGGGGGGGGGGGGCGGGCTCTAGGGGAGTGGGAAGGGGAGGGGCAGAGCTGCTGGAGCAGGCGGGGACCCGCCCCCATCCAACCACAGGACCACAGCCTCAGAGATCACGGGAACCTTGGATCAGAAGCTCGGCCAGCACATTTGTTCCGCCCCGCTTCTCAGGAGAGGAGAAACCAGCCATGCTATTTGTTTCCCCGCGCCTCTATTTTTATCCGGCGTAAACTGTGTTGATTTTTTCAGCATTTCCTTATTTGTTATTTTATTTGCCCTCCAGAGCTCTGGGAAAAAAGGCATCCGACTTCATTTCGCTTCTGCCCTCCTGATCCTGGGAAGATGAATAGGTCTGCGTGTGTGATGTCTGTGCTGAGGGCTCTCTTCCCCCTTTTTCTTCTTCTGTATGCGCCCCCTCGGCCTCCCCTGCCCCTGCTCCCCCCAATATCTTCCCTGCGGAATCTGATCCTTGATTTTGCCTGGGGTGAGGCGGGGAGGTGGGGGAGTCCCCATTCCCCTCAAACTCAGTCAGAAATATTAATGCCACCCCAGGCCCCGGGGTGCCATCCTCGGCGTTTTCTCTGCCTTGTCCAGCTCGGTTTCAGAAGTTAAATGGCTTCTCTTCTGATATGAAAATTAATTTCTGGACAAAAAGAAATACGGCTGCACAGGGGCCCAATTTGTGTTGTCTCGCAGCACGGCTGTAATTACACTGTAGATCAAGCTGACTCCTCCGTTTCCACTGGCTTTTTCCCTCTCTGCTGTCCCCGAGGCTGCCAGGCTGGCCGGCAGCAGCGGCTTTCATTAGTGGCAGAGCAGGGGAGAGCGATGGATGGGCTGCGCTGGCCATCATTCCTGGGTCTCTCTCTCAGCTTGCGTTTCTGGCTGGACACCTGCAACCCAGACAAACACAGGTGGGCCCCGGTGTGGGGGGAACGGCACTGGCGATGGGCGGGCCTCCCAGCCCCTTGTCTGCAAGCTGCCAGTCTCCAGCTCTGACATGTCAGCACAAGAGGGTCCGACACCTTCCCCACGGCCTCTGCACGTTCCCCTCACCCTCCCGCCGCACAGAAGTCTGGGCGCACCTGCTAAAAATGGTCACTATTGGCATCAAGCTAAGAACTTGTGAAATTGGGCAGAACCAACAAATTTTCCAGTGTGACGAAGAGGAAGTGACTTTTACGTTGTGTTCAATATTGCGCATTCTAGAGTATTTCCAGGAAAAACATGGCCTAACCGCACACCCCAGCTCCCAGAGCGAGTTCTACATCGTTTGCTGGTATAATTACTCACCAGCACCTGTGGCCCTACGGGGACATCTGCTCTGCCAATAAGCCATGTATTATTCTCCGAGGAAGCTTATCTGATTCTGACACCTACAAGGGGAGGGCACACGCTTTGTTCACACACGTGACCAGCATCACTTCACGTGTTGGGTGCAGTGCTTTGGGTGTGGAGAGAGGAGCGTGCACACACACACTCCACAGGTGAGCGTCAGCCCAGGATGTGCGGATACTCCATCAAAGGAACCAGCGCTAAAGAATCGATTCCGTGTTTTCTCAGACTGAACTGGGTGCCGAGGGATGTGGGCCAGACCCCTACTGCCCCCACTGGCCCGAGGGCCGTTCATCTCTCCTTGTTGCATCTGCCCATTGGGGTTCAGGTGTCTCCCCACCGGGCTCATAGCAGTTTAGAGATGGTTGAGCTTCAGTGTCTCTGAGGAGTAAAAGTTCTCTCTCACACCCCATCCCCATAATTCTTTTTCAATGAACCAATATTCATAGGGTCTTGACTGCTTTTGAGAAGTTTAAAAAAAAAAAGCTCGCTTTATTATAAAGGATAAAAACAAAAGGTGTGTTTGGGAATCAAGCGTTTTGAGGTTCGAACCCCAAACTCATTACTATAAGCTCTTTGACCTCTTGGAAAAGTGGGGATAATAATACCTCCCCTACATCGATGCTCTTTCAAAGAGGAGAGCAAATGGTTGTTGTGTCTAAGCTGCTGGATAGCCTATGACAGTGGTCGGCAAACTCATTAGTCAACAGAGCAGCAAACCGCGGCTCGCGAGCCGCAGTTTGCCGACCACTGGCCTATAACAAATCTCTCATCACACACACCGGTCTCAGTTTGCTTTCCTTTGCCTGTTATCCTGTCCTTGGTGACGCCTATGGAGGCCTTTGAAAATCAGGACAGCTCAGCGCCACGTGCTGACGCCTGTCAAGCCACAGGGCAAGCTGTTATTGGCTTCCGGGACAGGGATGAGAGGCAGGGGTCCCCTGAGGACTGGGGTCCCGGTTAGAGCAGAGGTTCGCCAGCGGGAGAGGAGGAATGTTACTGTGTTACAACCAGCCCCAGGTGGGGAACTACAGGTGCCAAAGGCTGCCTGAGGGTCTGATTTCTCTCCACCCTTCCAATAGACAGATGCTGAACATCTGGTTGAAGTGAAGACCCTGCAAGACCCATGCGTGAGGGGCTCAGATGAAAAGGAAACACTAGTCATGAGGAGGGGGCCTCCATGCATAGCCTCTTAGACCCAGGAGCGGGACTGACCATCTGACCTTCGGTTTCATGGGAAGAGAGACATGGTTTGGGAGTCAAGTATGCGTTTGGAGCCTCACTTTGATGCGTGACTCAGCAGAGTGCTGAGTAGTTACCTTTGTCACTCGCCCTCAGCTTCCCCCGTTACAGCAGCAGGATACTACCCCCACCCCTCACGGGGCTGTGCAGTGGGGCTGTGCAAACCTCAGCCCCAGTGTCTGTTCTGTCTCTGGGTCTCCAGGAAAGCTGCTCGCCTCGGTACACCTCAGTTTCCCCATCTGGGAAAGGAGGAGGAAGGATTGCCCGTCTCAGGGGTGTCCTGAGGATCAAATGACAGGAGGCCCACAGCACCTGATGTAACGGATACTCAGCAGGCATCTCCTTTTCACTAATAAGTGGCTATTGTTAACAGTTTCATTATTTTATGATGTTCTACGTATTACCCACAAAATAGATAGTTCTTACCTACTCAGTAGACTATACTTGGGCGCTAATGAAGCCACCTGTATATTTTTAAATGACTTATATTAAAATCCCTAGAAATTTTTCATTTTTTGAAAAATACTTTTGGTTCTGAAATTTCCTTCCATGATTTATATCCTTTTCCCCCTCTCTCTCTTTTTCTCTCCCTCACCTTTCTCTCTCTCTCTCTCTCTCTCTCTCTCTCTCTCTCTCTCTCTCTCTCTCTCTCTCTCTCTCTCTCCTGCACTAAAACAGAGCTGCAGGCAGTCAATTTCGAGTCAGTGGGCTGTGAAAAGCAGCTAGAATAATAGTTGATTGACCCTGACTGTGGCAGCTGGAACTGAGGGCAGGCCAGGCTCTGCTGGAATATAATCGTCATAATGGATGTTTCGTCGTCTTTGATCATTTCCGTGACCTTTAAGGCACAGAATGTTTGCAGGGAACCGGTGAGCACCGCTAGAGGACTCCCATCCAGGGGAGACAGCCTCGCCCAGGGAGGGCTGGGCCTGGGGGGAAAGCACACAGGTGACTGGTGGCGAGGGTGCGCTCACCTGTGGGTGTGGACGCTCCATCATTGCAGGGATGAAGGTGTGAGCTCTGGGGAAGTAGTGCATTTCACAGTGACGTGAATCCTAATTTCCAATATACCAGAGCCACACAAATATGCTCCATCTTTAGAAACTGGGATTTTGCTCCTAAATATCGACCCGCCTTCTTCATTCACGGAGGTGATCACAGACTTTGTGAAGAAAACATAATTATAAAGCAAAAAGATATTGAAGCAAAGTTAATAGTTCCGTATTGTGACCAACTTTTTAGCAAGTGGAATTACAAATAGAACATAGTGGGAAGGCAAGACTAAGGAAGGAACTCCAAAAGAAAGTGGAAAGCGTGGAGAAATGAATGATGGCATATATTCCCAACTTGTGGGTTAAATGTAGGAAAACAAAATTAGAATTTCTAGTCACCTAATCTTATAAATTTAATAAAGGCACTCAACATATATAAATTCTGAGGGGAATTTTGTTGTGACCTTGAGAAAACATTCCTGAATAATAGCATGCTACCTCATTCTATAAGCTACCACTTGCTGGTTGTTTTTAGATTTATTCGTTTTGTGATCATTCGGTTCAACTATTTATATTGAGAGAAACACTATGTAAATGATTTTTTTTTTCTTTTTGAAACAAAACTCTAAAACAACCAAACAGCGCCTGAGTATCTTTTGGTATCTGTAATCTAAATTATGGTGTAGTTTTTCTCTTGAGCTAGAGAAATAACCTATGTGAATTACATAGAAATGGTGATTTTAGCCAAGCTGTTTCCAATATTTGATTAAATGGCACTTAAATCAATTTAACCATGTTGTGAGCTCGGGGTAAAATGTATGAGAGGGGGAGCATACATTATTTACTTTCATTTAATTTATTTCCATTTAAAGCAGGGCGACTCATGGTAAACAGACTGGTCCGCTAGAAAACAATGGAAGTAGAATTGATTGCTTTGGGGGAAATAGAAAAAAGAACCATGTATTCAAGTAGCATAGAATCTAGGTGACGGGCGAGGACAGAGAAATGAAATAATAGTTTGTTTTTCATGGCAACAACTCGGCAAGCGTGCACATGAAATCTGTATGAACCGCATGCCTACGTGCCGCCTGGGTCCTGGGGAGGCGTGCCAAGAGGCATCTCTGAGGGATGACACGGGCTGATAGACTCAAGTTCACTTTTTCAATGTCAGTGCATGTACAAGAAACCCTCCGAGGGCTTTAGCTTTGCTTGATGGTTCAGTTCAATTATTGCGAGAAGGGAGCTCAGAGAACATATCTTTGTCTCCTTTTCCTCCTCTTATAAAGTGTTCAGTGGTTTCAACTAAATTGTTTTGAGCTGTGACTTGGTAGTAACCTCACAGGCCTGGGCCTATGTTTTCCACTTAACAAGTTGTTTCTTTATTTCTTTATCATTAAGCCTTTCCTAATTGCGTGTTTCACTGGTTATTATTAATAAGGTGTTTTTGGTTTTTTTTTAACTTCTAAAAATAATAACTCTTGGTTGGGATATATCCATTCTGGTGTCTGGTAGTTATTGAAGAACTAATTTTGATAGAGATAGAATGGAAGAAGAAAATAACATGTAAAGGCCATATTATGATGTTTTTCCATTTACAAAAATTTTCTTAAAAAATAAAGATGTTGTTTTCCAGAAATGAGATGTGGCAAAACAACAAAATATAATGCTAACCCTTCATGGGCTCTTCCTCAGAGGGGTAATTTGCTATGTACATTTTTATTGATTCAGGATCATGGAACAGTTACATTGAATTGCCATCTGTAGAGTTCCTACTAAGTGCTCCGTCAGAATGAAGGTGTATCAGATTGATGACTTACCCTAGTCTTCAAATATATTTTATTTGCAAGCCACTGCCCCTTCGAGAACTTTCCCTCTACATTTCAGGGAGAACAGGCAAAAACACCGGGAAGTCATAGGACATAGTGGAAGCAAATGTTCTTATTTTTCTGAGAATTTGTACATCCCTCGTCATGATCCAGATAAACTAGGGCTTCATGTAGTATAACCATGTCAAACTCGCGGCCCGTGGGCCACATGAATCGTTTATTTGGCCCATGTTAGCCTTTGAGTTTGACTTGCTTGGGGCAGAGCTGTTGTATCCAGGACGATGCCTCAATACTGAGAGTGCTCTACCCTCTGGTTTGGTCATTCCCACACTCTGACCAAATGGACCTTGTGGTCATTCCTACTTCCCTCATGGCACATTCCATCTCTAATAATCTGCCAACATCTGATTGGTTCTCAGATGGAAAATGACATGTTTCTTACACTTAGAAACTCTTAACATTCGGAAGTTAGCCTGTATCTGTGAAGCAGGTCCTATTGTGCTTCCTACTTTGAAGATACTGACATTTCCGTCACTTGAAGCAAATTTCATCACCTTCCCTGATGTCCCCCTTCTGTGAATCAGAAGTAATTTAATTATTTTTTAACTGTAAGGAGCCACTGAGAGGATTGATTTGTTAATGTTTGCAAACTACTTTAGGTATGTGAAGTGCTAAGTATTATTAAATTCCATACCAATAAAACTGCAATCCGGAACCTAAAGGGACTGAATAATTGACTTTATTCTTACGAGTTTATAATATTTTAGCAAATTTACCAAAAAAGGTGTTTTTCCCCCATCTAAATCTGTATAGAGATATTGTTTGTAATACAGAGCGTGCAAATCAACCCCTTCTTCCTACTCAAGTTAATAAAAACATGAGAGAACTGACTACCATTAGAAGCAAACTAAGTTGTCCCGGGGGAGTTAGCTCCCAATGTCAGACATCGCTGGCAATTTCCTCTCCAAGCAGCCTGCAGGCAACCTGTGGAGAAGGCAAGAGGCATCCAGAAGTCTATTAAGGAATCCGTTAGACGATGAGATGCTAAAAACAAAGACTTCTCTAACTGGGTTGCTTTCTGGACTCTGGCACAATTGGGTAGATACACATAACAGATCTGCCCTTAAGCCCCACTTCTTCTGGACACAGGAATCGAATATGAAACTGGTTAGCCCGAGACTCTCAGATCCAGCTATCTTTTGTTCCTCTGACGTCATTGTACGGTGGTGCCGTCACCTCCAGCACTGGCGTCATGAGCGGATTGCTGGAAGCTCACACATCGGAGCGCCTGGGCTACGGGCTGCACGTGTGCTTAACTCCTGGGCGGATGCACACACGTTGCCTGCTGACCCCGCGTATTAATGTCTCTGCATACACACAGATCTGTCCATACGAGCACAACCCACAGCTGCAGACTCTCCAGGAGGAGACAGCATGCTCAGTGCCCATCTTGATCTGGGAAATGATACCAACAAATTACTGTAACAAAGACTTGACAACATGCCCAGTGATGACTCAGCTGAAACCACGCCCTCTATTCATAAGGGGGCGCTCATCTCTAGACAATCCCTGGCGTACAGCCCTGGTCACTGCCACTGGGGGTGGTGCCCACTTACTCTCCGATGGATGGTGCTGCCAGAAGCCACTTTGTGGAGTTACAGCCTTGGGTGACAATGATCATGGCTCTTGTCACAGGAGCTGTATTTCCTGGAGCTGTCCCTGTAGGATTTGAAGGGAACAGAGGGTCAGTTCTGGGGATTAGGAGGCGCTGGCATGGGGAGTGTGGAGGGGGAGCCTGGGCCAGGTCCTGTTAAGGGCTTGGCCCTTCAGTCTCCTGCTCTTTCAAATCAGGAGAGTTATTCAAGCTACAACTGCCTTCCAGGATCAGGCCAAACATGATCAAATGCCTGGGAAGGTGTTGGAAATTTGAAAGCTCTAAGAAAATACAGTTGGTGGCCGAGAAGCACTATGTCTGCTACCACCAGAGCCTTTGCCCGGCTTAATCATGCCTTTGGCGCCATTGCCCCATCCTAAGGTTCCTGCTTAGAAGACCCCTCGTCCCTACAGAGAAGGAGTACAGTGGCAGCTCTGAAGTAAACCCCCCAGTGGGCAGAAGAAGCCCTATATTATGTTGTTGTTGAATTTCACCAAAGGAAGCATTTCCAGGGAGTGTGCTCATTCTCTGATCTGTGCCCCTTTCTGCTGTGCCCCTAACCCCTGGGCTGCGGGGTGCAGAGGACAGAGCACTGCGGGGAGCTGAGAGGGGTGGGCCCCTCTGCCATGTGGTGTGCTTATCCATCAGCCAACGTTTTCATTGCCCTCTCTATGGGAGTCTTCATACTCGCCTGCTCCTATGGGTAATCAGAAGGCCCAGGTAAGTAGATAGAGTGGAGAATCCAAAAAAACTTCCCTCAGAAGGTGACTTTCAGGTTTGGCAAGATTTAATTTATTTCTCTGTGGCAACCATTGGGGACGGACATCTTTCACAGAGCTCCTTGGACAGGATGGGGACAAATGAAACATTGCCCACTGGAGAGCGTGTGGTTGACTTGCAGGTGGGCTGTGATGGAGCCTGTCAGCCTGGTGACAGTTTTACAGGGAGGGAGCGGGAGCTGCGGAGAGCAAGAAGACGATGCCCATGAGTGCGTTTCTTCCTCAGGCGCCAGCCTTCTCCTTTGCCTTCCTTGATCCTCATGTGTAATTTCCCAGATCAAGATGAGCACTGAGCATGCTGTCTGTCTCCTGCTGGTTGCGGGCTTTGCTCAGATGGACAGAACTGTGCGTACGCAGAGACATTAATAAGCCTGAGCATGTAATCACCTTTGTCTTCAATGGAGCTCAGAGTGTTACAGATGGAGGCTCATTGCTTTTCCCCCTGATTCAGACACTGAGAACTTAAAATTTCAGTATCCTCTTTCATGAGGTTAGTGTCCCTTCAGACAAACAATGACAACAATAGCAACAAATCACTGTGACAAAGACTCGACAATATGTCCGTAGAGGATTCAGAGGACTGAGGTGTTAAGTCCTGATTCGACCGCTTTAGTTGTTGTAGCCAAGTTACTTAATCTGAGAAACTCAGTTTTGTTACCTGTGAAATTTGGGTAAAAATATCCAACCTGCCGAAACCGGTTTGGCTCAGTGGATAGAGCGTCGGCCTGTGGACTGAAGGGTCCCGGGTTCAATTCCGGTCAAGGGCATGTACCTTGGTTGTGGGCACATCCCCAGTAGGGGGTGTGCAGGAGGCAGCTGATCGATGTTTCTCTCTCATCGATGTTTCTAACTCTCTATCCCTCTCCCTTCTTCTCTGTGAAAAATCAATAAAATAATATTAAAAAAATATATCCAACCTGTAGGCTTGTGGGTGAGGGGAAAAAATGAGATGCCCATTCATTGTAAAACGCTGTACAAATACGCGATGATTGTTATAAACATTCCCTGGAAGCCACTGCATCCTTGAGGAGAAGTTTACTTTTTGATATAAATATGCCAGAGGGAAACTAAGGCACAGATGGAAAATGGACTTTTTCTCACTGCAATCTATAAACTAACAACTCCCCAAACTATTAATGCAGTCAAAACTCCTATGAGCTTAGAACTCCCGCATCAAGACGCCAGCTGCATAACTTACAGGCGCCCAGCCTCCTCGGCATCTCTTCTGAGATTTCCCTGCAGACCTTGCCCTTCCCCGGGGTTCCAGTTGCTGACACTTACATGGGTGCCAGGGACTGGACCACAGCCTGGCCTCCACTTCCCTGGGACAGGCAGGCCTGGCTGAGCCCTTGCTTGTACCTCCGTCCCCTTTCTCACATCAGTCTTGCTACTGATACCGCAGCAAAGCCCCTCTGGTGTTTCCACTAAAGGCAATTGCTTTCTTCCTGGGCCAGTGGTCGGCAAACTGCGGCTCGCGAGCCACATGTGGCTCGCGAGCTGTGGTTTGCCGCTCTGTTGACTAATGAGTTTGCCGACCACTGTCCTGGGCTCTCCAACTCTAGTGTCCCCTCTCTCCTCCCCTCCCGAAATTATCTTCCACCATCTTGCCAGAGCTATGGATATAACATGCAAAATAAACCACATCACTCCTAAATGTAAAGCCCCCAGTGATTGCCCACATGCTGCGGATCATCTCAAGCTTCTTCAGGATAAAGAGGCTCTTTGTCATAGAACCCTTCAACCACCAACCTACCTCCAGACCTATCTCTCATTCCAACTTCTAGTAACACCAAGCCATTTTCCCGAAAGCCCATGAAATGCTCTTGTCTGTGCCTTTGGCATTCCCTTCCCTTTGCATAAGGTCCCTCCCGTTTCTTCATCTGGCAAGCTCCTCTTTAGCCTGTGATCTCAGGCAAGCCCCGGCAAGGACACGGCCAAGGCATTGCCACTGTGTCACTGGGGCCGATGGTGGGCGCCCCACTGTGCTTGCCTCTGTCAGCTCTCATGGTGACTGTAGTCTTACCTGGGACACCTTTCTTAGCAGAATCCATTGATTGGGTTCAAAGTTCCAATGCTACTGTGGATATGAAATCATGGTGCCCTGGGTTCAATCATGGTTCAGTCCTGTAGGAGAATATGCGTTTGGTCATGTAGCCACTCAGCTGTCTTTGCTAAGGGTTTTTAATGTGCCAGGCACGATAGTAGATTCTAACCTAGGCAACACCCGGTGAAAGGATTCCTGGTCAGCTGTGCAGGCTTCCCCTGCAGTCCCCAGTAGCTCCGACAGTTCTGAAAATAGACTAGAGCCGCAGAGAATGATTCTTGCCAGCAGGGGTCACTGCAGCTATCCAGACCCCAGACAGCTCCCATCAAGAGGCATTAGGCTCTCTGTCTTGAATTAATAACACTCTAAACGTTTCCTATTTGTATGTGAAAATTCACATCTCTTTCTCTTTGGGGACCAGGCTAGATCTATTCATTCTCCTTTAATGGCTTTGTAAACACTCTGGCTTCTGTGACCTGCCCCCATCCCCCCTCTCTCCCTGTGCCCATTTATTGCCTCTTACTACATGGAGTGAGGAGTGATTTTTATTTTGATTGTATTCGTTTCCTATAAGGAGAGAGGCTGTGAGTGAATAGTACATCGGTTCCAATGACTTTCTGTTTTAAGAATGTTCCCAGAGGGGTGCAATTCTTTTAATTTATTTAATCCGATGTGCTTTTGCAGAATCACTCTCCTCTGCATAGTAGATGGGAGGGGACTGTGCCACTATATCTCTCTCTCTCTCCCTCTCTCTCTCTCTCCCTCTCTCTCTCTCTCCCTCTCCCTCTCCTCTCCAGCTCTCCCCACCCCTGGTGACATGGGCTCCCTACATAAGTGGGAGATGCCCTGTGGGACTGTGTTGGGCCACAGTGCAATGTAGAAGTGCTTCTCCAGTAGTGGGATCCTTGACATCCGGGACCTTGGCTCTGCTCTTCTATTGGGCCTGCCTCCGTGGCCTGAGTCCTATTGTTTGAACGTAGAAACAAGGACACAGAGCAGTGCATGTACTCAGCACTTAGAGCCATGGCTGTTGCCTATGAAGCATAACCTTCTAGGCAATATAATAGATCAACAGTCAAAGCAGGAGTGGGCGCTGGAGAAGGTGGAAGAGACACAGTCAGCTTCATTTCCCAATGAAAGCTGTTTTTGAATAAACTCACCATCAACAGCCATAAAGTCTTCAGGAGCATGGGCTGATGGGTCACATGGACCTGGGCTTGAATCCCGGTTTGGCCACTTCCTGAGACTGTGACCTTGGGCAAACTGACACATTTAAACCCCAGATTCCTAGTATATCATAAAGGAATGACAATATTACCCATCTCCCAGGGCTGCTCTAAGGAGAAGTGGCATAGAGCTTGCAAATTGCTCAGCCGTGTGTTTGGTAATAAGCATGCCGGTTATGCTCACATGTACAGAATGAACACTACAGGGAAATAATTCTTGTCAGGGACATGTATGTTCTAGCACTTACATCTCTGCATCGTCATTGCTTTACATGCAGGACCACTTGACTTTTTGCTGTGAGCTCTACAGGGCAGACGGTGGCTAAGTCATTGGTGGTCTCTATGTCGTCTTGTTTAGGCAGGTTCTGTCACAGAATCCCAGCCCCGTGACTACCCAATGTAAAGAAAGCTGGTAAGCGGTCAGTGACTGAAGGTCCGACTCAGATGGCCTTAGGTGACAATCCTTTGAGCACCTGTTTCCATGTGACACCGATAAAGCACCAATTACCTTAATGTCCCCATTTTTCTCAAACTTTGTCTTTCAGAATACCTATGTTGCCTTCCTTTTCGAGAGAGACATCTTTTTCTTTTATTCGTGAGCCTAGGCATTGCCAGCTTTGTCCCAGGCTGTTGTACATGGTTGTTCAAGCTGGACAGTACTCTGTCTGCACTTCTGTACGTGGTGGCCCTGAGATTCCCTCAGTATCCAGTGACAGGGAGACCCCAATGACATTACACTAAGCCACATGCACATGGCCACATACAGTGCATTTTTACCGTCTTTATTTTCACACTCCAGAAAAATGTTACTCTGGCAACAAGACTATCACCTCCTTCCCTGTAGTTGTCACTCAGGCCTTCTGTACAAGTTGCTGTGACAATTATAGGGCTCCTAGTCCTGCCCCCACACCCCCCATGTTCCCCACACTCTGTTGGGTACCTCCATCAACTTAGCTGCTCAGGGAAGAGGCCCAGTAACATCTTGACACTCCCTTTTCTACAGTCCTGTCACCTAAGTCACCAAATCCTATAGATGTCACCTCAAAATTCATCTTGAACTCCATTTCCACTTGCTCCTCCAAGGCCACACCTCATTCCTCTGCTTAAACCACAGCTGTAGCCACTGACTGGTATCTCCCTCTCAGCCTCATTCAAATCATTCTCATCACTGGAGTCTGGGTGAGATTTTGGGACTGTAATTTCCTTATCCTACATGCACTTACCTACCAGTGAATTTCCATTCCACTTAGAATCAATCCTAAATGCTTTCCATGATCTGAAGTGCGCTACTGCTTCCAGCCTTGCTCACCTCTGCGTCTCATTGCATGCCTTTCTCCCCAGCCTCAGTATTCTCAACTCTATGGCCCTTCTCCAGTACCGAGGTAAAAATGTGGCTCCATCCCATCTTCACACGTGTCTTTCCTTCTATCTGTAAGACTCCCACCCTCCCCTTCCTCATTGCCTCCCTAATTCCTACTCACCCTTCAGGGTGTTTCAAATGTTCTTCTTCTAAGAAGGCTCATCTTTCACCTCCTAGTTTGAATTCGGTGGCCTCTGTTATTTTTTTCTTAGTGTGGTTTATTTATATTTCTAATGATACTTGTCCCCATTTACATTCATGTGTGTGTGTGTGTGTGTGTGCGCGCGCGCGAGCGCATACAATTAATACTTGGTTCAAGCTCTGTACCTGGTAGGCATCATGTTCGTCATTTTCCATTTTATACTCAGTACCTGTAGCATGGTACCTGGCCAAAAAGAAAAAAAAAATAGGTGCTCAAAAATTGCTTAATGAAAGAAGCCAACATTTTTTTCCTGAATATTTTAAACTCAATTGACCTCAAGGAAATGCAAACCAAACCCACTACGAGATAGAACTACACAACACTTACAATGACCAATATTTTAAAAGACTGACCAGCCCAGCCAGTGTGGGTCAGTGGTTGAGCATCAACCTATGAACCAGGAGGTTATGGTTTGATTTCCTGTCAGGGCATGTGTCTGGGTTATGAGCTCCATCCACAGTGGGGGCATACAGGAGGAAGCCAATTAATAATTCTCTGTCACCATCAATGTTTCTGTCTCTTCCACTCCCTTCCTCTCTGAAATCAATAAAAGTATAAAAACAAATAAATTAAAAGACTGACCATGATAACTAAGTTTTAGTCAAATGTGGGGCAAATGTCTATACAAAGGCTTGTACACAAATGTTAGAGCAGGTTATAATCTATGTCCATCAATGAATGAACGAATAAACAAATTATGGTAAATTCACGTAATGGGACATGACTCAGCAATAAGTAGGAATGGACTATTAATATATGCAACAATATTGGTGCATCTCAAACCATGATTCGGAACAAGAGGAGACAAAAACAGAAGACTGTAGTTGGTACAGTCTGTTTTCCATTTATATGAAATTCTAGGAAAACAAAACTAATCTACAGTGACAGAAAGCAGAGCAGCTGTTGCCTGGGACTGGAGGGGAATTCAGATTTTTTTGCAAAGGATATGAGGTAGCTTTGTGGAGTGATAAAAATGTTCTCTATCTTGACTGGGGTGGTAGTTACACAGATGTATATATTCATCAAAATTTACTGAGACACATTCCTGAATGGATATTTTATTGCATGTATATACACATATACACATATGAATGTACCTGTATAATAATACCTTGATAATGTTGGACTTAAAAGTTCAGTTGGACACATAATGGAACATCAGATTTAAATGGTCACATATAGAGGATTCACTCTTGACCTAGGAGGAACCCCAGTTACCCCAGGAAGTAGAGACTATCAGTGATGCAAAGGAGAGAGCAAATTAAATTTTCCTCAACAGCATTTTTAGTTTGTCACAGCAAAATGAAGCTGGAGACTCAAGGCATTAAGATTCAGATGGACTACATTTAGCATTGCCAGAAAAAATATGAGATTACCAGCTAAATGTCAATTTCTAATATACAACAAATAATTTTAATATAAGTATGCCCCATGCAATATTCGGGGCATACTTACGCTAAGAAAATTATTTGTTGTTCATCTGAAATTCAAATTTAACTGGTTGCCCCGTATTTTTATTTGCTAAACCTGGAAACTCTTCCAGCATACCATCTTATCATCAGAATGTTTGAACTCCATGTGGAAAGATTTTTTTTTAACATTAACATGTTTTGCATTTTATAATGCTTCTCCTACAGGAAATTGGAATCAATGCTATATAGTGAAATATTGTGGATTTTGTAGTGAGTCAGACCTTGACTCTAATCCCAGCTTTGCATCCTGTCTCATTTTGAGAGTTTGGCCAAAGTTATTTAACATTTTTTCAAAATGGGGATAATAACATCTAACTCCTCGCCTATTTGAAGGGGTGACAATAGAAGGAGTTATTTGCCACCCCAAATCCAGAAGACTTTGTTTCTTTTCTCTCTGCTGCTTACTTAGAGCAGCAGAAGCCAGTGTCTCAACTTTCAGAAACGGACACGTGGTACCCAGACAGGAGGCAAGATCAGTTGATTGTCGGCAACAACCCTCGTTCTAAAAGGGATGGTTATCACCACCAGTGAGGAGGTAGTATCTTAGCAGTGGTGGTAGGAATGGACTAAGATGTCATTTTCACTGTCTGATAATGCTTCTTGAGAGGTGGGAGGAGGAAAACATTGAAGAGGAATAGGGAGGGGTCTTGATGTACTCTGGAAAAACTAGGGTAGGGGTATGGAGAGGAGCTCTTCTCATGTCAAAGAATTACTACAATACTGGATTATTTTCTCTCAGGAAGAGAAAAGGAAAGGATGTTTTAGGGGGATAATGAAAACTGCTTACTCCCCTGACTTACTTTACCTGACAATAACACATAGACCTGAGGGCACTTGGTGAAATTTATAGCCAGTAAATTTCTAGCCATTAAGAGGTAATGCTTCTTTATCTGCTGTGCAGTTGACTGCTGTGGGAGGTCGGTGAAGCAGAACCAGAGGCTGTGTTCAAGAAGGGGACCCGGCAACTTTATGATCTATAAAATCGTGGCTGGTAAGGCCACTTGGAGCAGGGGCATCAGATGCCACCTGGGAGCTCAGAGTGACAGCTGATGCTTTCAGCTAGAGCAGACTGCCTTTGGGCCACTTATTCTAGTTGAATATCTTCTTGAACCCCAGTCCTTGGCACTGGGGATATCTTCTTCCTTTGATCTTTTCTTTGACCTTCTTTTCTTTGACCTTTCTTTGAACCTGGTTGACACTTCCTCTGGTCGCTAATCTATGCGCTGCCTCCTCATCTCCCCTTTCACTCATCCAGCAGCTTCATGTCTAGTTCCCACTATGAAATACCCTCTGTTGGAGCCCATCAAGCATGTACCCTGCCGGACTGGCCCCTGACCAGTGCACGTGGACACATCATTCCTCAGGTATCTCTGCCTGTCACACACCATTCAATAATTCAACATGGTCTGTGCAGTCACATGGTTAAGGCAAACTTGAATGGAAGAAGATTTGAGAACCGACTCTCTTCCTGCCCTCAGTACCCATTTTCAGGGATGCACTGGTTCCATAGTCAATGCATTGTCTCTAGGGAGATGGGGGCAATGCCAGCACTTCCACCTGTGTGACAGGACTTTCAACCATCAGGTGACCATTGCTGCTATGCTTGATGTCTTGTTTTCTTCAGAGAAGGTTATCCCTAAGATATTCATGCAAAATCAGGATTCAGAGTAATCGCATTTTCTTACAGAGAATTTTAACCAAAGGCGGGGCATCAGGACAAAGATTAGTAAAAATGTACCAAAGTTGAGAAAATAAACCCATCTTGTCCTGACTGATTTGGCTCAATGGATAGAGCATTGGCCTGCGGACTGAAGGGTTCCTGGTTCGATTCCAGTCAAGGGCACATACCTGGGTTGTGGGCTCAAACCCAGGTAGGGGGTGTGCAGGAGGCAGCCAATCAATGATCCTCTCTCATCATTGATGTTTCTATCTCTCTCTTCCTCTCTGAAATCAATAAAAATATACTAAAAAACAAACAAAAAAAACAAACAAAGAAACCCACCTTGGTAAAATGCAGAGACCATTTTTAAAAGCATGGTTATGGAAAGTATATTCTAAGGATAAAACTGGACAAAGGACTTAATGTTTAGCTAGGATTCTACTAGCTTAAAATGTTAAACAGACCTCCCCTGAGTAGTCCATGGGCTTAAATGGGTCACACCTCCAAAACCCAGCTGGTCACTGGGCATCATGGGGTTCTGCTGAGAGCGAGTGTCTTATGTAAGCAACAATCAGGAAAACCTACCATTTTAAATCTAATATAGATGACTTTCTATAGTTTCACATTGTTCTAGTTGGTGTCCCAAAATAAGCTTTATTTAATTACATAGCTGCAAAGGGTACCACTCTTTTCACTATTATCTTTGGTCCCTTATTCCAACTTCTGTGTTTTCCCCCACTAGATAGTTGTAGCAAACTCTGAAGATGTGGGTTTACTTTATTATTTCTGGACATTTGTGGGAAATTGAATGTTATTTATATTTGAAAACAAGTAGGTCATATGTCATATTCACTATAAAACACTGTCTTTGAAGCAATACCCCCAGAGTTCTGAGAGACAGAGATAAAGAAAAGGAGAGAGAGAGAGAGAGAGAGAGAGAGAGAGAGAGAGAGAGAGAGAGAGAGAGAGAGTCTTTTTTTTTTTAGTACATTATCATCCTCAAGTTGATGAGTTTTGTACACTTGGAGATTTCTAGATAAAACATTTACCTGCCTAGATGAGTCCTAATAGAAGTGACTTGGAACATGAGTGGATCACCCATCTTCATTGACATAAGAGCCAACCTTAATAACTCCAGGCATTTTGTTTTTGAAATGTCTAGGATAATCCAACAAGAAGAGCAGGGCTGTGCCCTTAGAGCTACCATTGGGAATACATTCTTTGAAAACCTTTCCCCCTTTGTGATTCCACTTAGAATATGGCAGCCATAATGAGAAGGTTCACAGCTGTGCCATCCTGGCAGGAAGGTGAGGATTGGAAGCAACAACCTCACTGTGCTCTGTAATACCTCATGCTGTTCATCGGCATACTTATAAGTCCTCTAAAAAATTGCTCCAGGCTTTTTAGGGAATTGAGAAAATAATTCCATCTTCATGGTTCCAAGTAATGTATTCCTGAGGCTATAAAACCAATACTATAGAGGCTAAGATTGCCTGGCATTCCAGAACTCGAGAGCAAATAGAAGACAGTATTTAATTTACATGGCTTTGCCGATCTTATTCCAATATGCATTGGAACATGGAGATTTTCATTGGCTTACCGACTTCCCATTCATCACCCCCTTTCCCTAGCTCTTGTCCCCCCCGCTCCTCCTTTTATTTCTAATTCATTTGTTTGGAGAAAACACACTTATGTATTTAACAGCAATTTTATTTGCCTATAGGAACAAATTCCTAAACATATAAAATATGTAAGAGATTAGAAAGAAGGCTGCTTTTCCATAGGAAGCACGTTGCCAGAATATATTCTCATGATGTTAATACTTGTGCTTCTTAGGGTATATTTCCTTAGCCACCATCGAACTTGGTGGGAAAGAATATACTTTATTTAAGGCATTAATTTACCTTCCTGAAATTGATAAGAAGGGAAAATCCACCTAAAACGTGATCCCAAGTGGATTTATTTCTTCATGAAGAGAAAGACCCTAGTTTCATTTTTATTTTCAGCGCTTCTTTAGGTATTCTTCATAGGAGGGAGAGGGCAATGGCAGAGTGTTAATGAAAAAACTAAATAACTCTCTGAACATGAACCCATCATCTGAAAAACAGAAGCTAATTTTGAATTATTAAAGGAGGCTGGATCACAACTCACCACTGAGAAACAGAGGGAGGGAAAATGGTGCTGGGAAGTCCAATTATTTCTAAACCAGAGACAGTCTTATTAAGTTGGGCAGAAAATTAATTAGGCTAATTAGAAAACCTCATTGGAATTCAGCAAGGAGTTATGGGAGGAAACAGGACAACACTGGGTGTATCAGCAGAGAGAGAAAGTCTGGGGAGAGTGGAATGAGCTTTGCAGGAAGCAATTGGAGGGTGATTCACGCCCATTTCGGCAGATCCTTGGTCACTTTGGAGGGAAACAGCAGCAGTTTTATAGACTTTCTGTTCCCCGGGGTGGGTCTTCACTGAGTATTAAAAAATGATGCCTGGTGTATGTTACCGAAGAACACAAAAAGGGGAGGGGTGGGGAACTAAGATTTATTCTGAGGCTTTCATGGGGTTTTATATTTATTTTGGTATTTCCGATCTGCTGCCTCATCAGCGTGGTGCATTGTTAAAAAGTGCTAGGTGGATGGTTTTGTATCTTCACGGATTTATGGAGTCCGGAAAACATCTGTTCCGTTCTGATTCCCCGGCTCAGTACAGGGACATTAGTCAAGGGAAGGGTCTCATGTTGCAATTTCAATGCAACTGACATGGCAGCAACCAACAGAGACAACCGGGATGATGGAAGCAGTGGCGTCTGGGCTGGGAAGGAAAGGCTCCTGAACCCTGGGCTCCCCCACCTGGCTTGGTGCTACAGATGCTGACACTGGGATGTGAGGCACGAGGGCCCAACAAGGGGACACTCAGGAGGGCGAGGGCTGAGGAAACTGCTCCCAGGGAAATCATGATGATGGACAAGGACTGCCATATTTCTCCCAACGCCCTGGTACAGTGGTCGGCCAACTCATTAGTCAACAGAGCGGCAAACCGCGGCTCGTGAGCTGCATGTGGCTCGCGAGGCGCAGTTTGCCGACCACTGCCCTAGTACAAACACCTCTTCTTCCATGGGACCCTTAGGAGAGGAGGAGCCACCAGAACATCCGGGGGGTCATTCTGACTGCTGTTGTTTTCTGAGAAAGTAAGCTGCAACCCAGCCCAACTCATCAGGGTGGAGAGAAAATCAAAGAGGGGCGGGGGGAGGGTAGGTCAGAACTGATAAATAACTGATGCTTGCATAGATCACAAACTCATTGAAAGGCGACAGGGAGAGACCAGAGCTCATATTTGTACTAATTAATATGTATAAAAGCGGTTTTCTCCTGGAACTCATCTTATTGCTCACACACAGTCCGGTGTACCCGGTCCTGTTAGTCACCTGATATAAGTGGAGTAACTGAGATTCTGGGCACTGAAGTTTTACAGGTTCCACACCTGATTAAAAAAAAAAAAAGGAAAGCTGACATCCCAAACCAGGTCTTATATGGACGGGATGTGTCTGGCCCCCTCAAACCATATGGCTGAGGCCTAACTCCAACATGATCATATTTTAGAGATTGGGTCTTTGGGGTGAAATTAGACTTAGATTAGATCATGAGGGTGTGTCCCTCATGATGGATTAGAAGCAGAAGAGAAAGAGAGAGTTCTCTCTCCAAGTCCGGGAGGGATGGAGAAGCTCCAGAAGCCTCTCATGCTGGCACCCTGATCTGGAAGTCCAGGTCCCAGAACTTGAGAATTTCTGTTGTTTAAGCCGTCCACTCCTACGGTATTTTGTTCTGGAAATCTGAGCTGACCAATGTATCCGGTGTATTTATTTTCAGCCCCAGGCCTTTCCCCAGCACCTCAGTGCCTCTAGAGGTTATTGAGAAATAGTAATTGAGGAAAGGGAATGTTCTTTGAAGGTGCCCATGTGGTTCAAGGTCAATGGAAGGAGAGCTCTTGGAGAAGTTCCCGTGGTCCCAGGATGATGGGATTTGCCCTCCTTACATGGAGAAGGGCCCCGCTTTCACCTTCCTCTGGGCAGAGTTAAAAGGATTTCAAAGTGAAATATTGAGGCTTGGGGACAAAATGATGCCAAAGTGTCTGAACTCAGCGTGTCCTTCAGCACTGCGGCCCAGGAGCCCGGGCAGATGGGCAGCCGCAGGCCAGGGCCCGGCAGAGCTGCAGGGTGGAAAATGACGACCTGAATGTGTGAGGCTGACACTGGGCAGCACAGTCACAGTCCCCCGGGCCCAGCAGGCGGGATGTCCTCTCAGCCCTTCCGTGGCACGGACCTGTTCTGAGTCGTTCTTTTCCAATCACTGACTTTGCCTGTCACGCTGAGCCAGGTAATGAGACAGGAGTCAATTAGTTCTCCCCGATAGACCTCTCCCCTGTCTGTTCCCAGCCTCCCAGGTGACCCCATTATGATAATGGCCCAACCTGGCTGCTCTCAGAACAGTCCTGATGGAGAAGTGGGAGCCTCCTTGAAACGGTGAATTACAGCGAGGCTGGCAGGGTACAGCTCAGCGCCCCGCTGGCTCTGGACAGGAGCCTTCTGCCTCCCCATTGTCACCGCTGAGCGATGCCATGTGCTCACGCATACCACATGCCGCTGGCATCCCAGGAATGTCCCGCCGTGCCATTCTTTCCAACAATGAGCCGGACCTGCCGACACCCGGGGAGACAGGTGGATTCAGAGTGCAAAACGCATGGCTATCCCCTGGGTATCCCAGTGTGAGCTCTGTCTTTGGAGCAGGTGCACATTTTTATGTCCTCAGGTATATGATGATGTCCCTCGTCCTGGACCTCCATAAACCCATTTTTTTTTAAATAAAATCTGGGCAGTCTCACTGCAAAACTTGGGGATAAAAAATTAACAAATCTGATCATTTGATTTAACATCCAACATCTTTGTCTTTCCAAATATTTGTGTCTGTTGATATTGTGATAATACAACTGAAGAAATATTGCGATGCAGTGACTGCGTGTTTCAATGATGTCAAATAATTTCCAAACAATCTTTGATTTTTGACCTCCGACGAACATTCCATCTTAAAGCACCCACGGGTCATGGAGACAAGGCAGGTTGTTGTAGTTATGCAATATTCAGCCAGGACTAAAGCTACATTGTGTGATCGTTGACATGTATGTCACATGTGATAAGCTGTTTAGTTAAGGGGGTTTTATAACCCAAGTGATTTATAGCCTTAGACCAGTAAATAACTTTGTGTTCTGGTGGGTCATTAAATGCACGTGCTTGTCTGAATATAGATTGGGTATCTACAGAGACCTCTTACCATACAGCCCAGACCTCCCATTCCGGGCCACGATGCTTTGCTTCATATCCCCAGGCAAATCTTTCTTTCTTTCTTTTTTTACTGTATTACTTACTGGTTTTCTTTTCTCCGCCATTCTCTAAGCTGCTTTGCATGGTGTGTGTCCCTGTAGTTCTGGATAATTTATTATTTAATTATGTAACCATTACATAATTCTTCAGCTTCAGCCTTCAGTGCTTCTGTTGTTGTTAATGTAACTGCTACGGAGGCATGCACGCTTTTATTTATTGTTTCCATGGCGGAGCAATAATTATGTAACTCTGCAATTCTGCAACTATTATTTCTATTTGTTTAATTACATAACGATAATGATATTAAACCTCTAAAACACTTGGCGATAGATTTATGCAGAAGGCGCTAGGAGACAGCAATAATGTTGATATATCAGAGTAATAATAAAACTAAATAATAGTATTAATATTAATATTAATGGCAATAGCGATAATGAGCGGCAGCAGCACTACCGTTTGCTTTTCCTTCGTGCGGTATTTGGCCTCTTTAATGGGTTCCTTCCCAAATCTCGGTGGCTAATTAGCTCTGTAACAGTTGGTACGCAGCAGTGGGTACAGTCTCATTTCCAGACCCTACCTGGCAAGGCTCAGCCTCATAGAAGAGCAGATGGAATGGGTCTGTTCTCCCCTTTTTATAAGAGGCGTGGAGTGGGCAGATCTCTCTCTTGCTCCTATCCCCAGGGGACCTTCCCCAGAGAGGATGCCCTGTGCTGAGAGACACAGATGTTGCAGACTCCTAAGAACCCGAGATGTGTTTGAGTGCAGGTGTGTGCTGTGATGAGCTGCAACGGTGGAAAGAGCGTGGGCTTGGAAAGAGACAGGTCTGGATTGGATTCTGGCTCTGCCACTAACTAGGTCACCTTGAGCCGTTACCTTATGCCTTTGGACCACGGTTTTCTCCTATCTAAAACGGGGCTCATAATAGCTCCATTGAAAGACTGATATGAAAATGAATAAAAGAATGGGTGCAGATTACTAGGCCTCTAGGTAGCTCTTGTTTTGGAGCTATTAGTCCACGAGATTAAGGGGGAGAAGCTGACTTGAAGTTGCTCCTTTTTATGAATTGCTTTTGTCTAGCCTTCTCAACTCACACATGACCAAGAGTCCCCAGCTCCCCCCAGCCCCTGTCAGTCAAAGTCACCGTAACAGTTAAAAAGCTAATATTTCAGCCCTAGCTGGTTTGGCTCAGTAGATAGAGCGTCGGCCTGTGGACTGAAGGGTCCCAGGTTCGATTCTGGTCAAGGCCATGTACCTTGGTTGCGGGCACATACCCAGTAGGGGGTGTGCAAGAGGCAGCTGATGGATGTTTCTCTCTCATCGATGTTTCTAACTATCCCTCTCCCTTCCTCTCTGTAAAAAATCAATAAAATATATTTAATTATTTTTTAAGAAAGCTAATATTTCACCAGCTATCACTGCATGATGGGTCCCTTACACACATTCTCTGATTAATCATCACACCCACCCTAAAAGCTAAGTATGATTATTTTCACCTAGGCGAGGAAATCAAGACAAGGAGAGTTGTTCAACAGTGCCATCCTCCTTCTGGCTCATGTGGAGAGGTGCCTGGGTTGAGCTCAGCCAGCCTGTCTGCACAGCAGGTGCTCTTAAGCTAGACTTTGTATTGGTCCCAGGTCCATATCCCAGCAGCTGCGTGGGGAAGAAGTCAGGAGTACCTCCTGCTCTGGGGAACCCACTTCCTCTTGCCTTCTTGTGCCTCCTCTCCCATCCATTCTCCACAGAGCAGCCTTCCTGATCATCTTCAAAGCTAACTCAGGGATCATCATTTCTCCTTTCACAGCTTCCAGTGCTTTTCCATTATCCTCAACCTCTTGCCAGGGCCTAAAATTAACTCTGGCTGTGCTTCGACTCCTGCTTACCTCTCCAAACTCACCTCTTCCCACTGCCCACCCCATGCCCAGCCCTGAGGCTATGCCAAGCTCCACCCCATCTCTTAGGCTATGGCACTCAGTTTTCTACACCTTCTGGTCTCCATTTATGTGTAATCCCTTCTAAAAATATCCCCCAAAAGCCTTACCCAAATTAACCCGGCCCCGTGTCCCACTGTTCACTAAGAAACCTCTTATTTGTTTCATGTATAACATGGGCTATTCTTGCAGGTCCTTTTCAGGCACTGGGTGTGGCTGTACAGTCTTACCCTGGCACATAGCTCAGGATCTGCAACTCGGGAGACACTGGCTTATGGAGAGAATGCTGTCTGCCTTTGCATGGTCATGCATGCCCTGGGGAGTTCAATTGTTCATGTGCGAGGGGAAGAACGGGAGGTTTTATTTTCTCCTGAGGAGCACTGATTAACATCCACCCATCTTCTAAAGCTTAGACCCTGACAAGCGCAGGTTGGTTACCAAGGGCTGGGAGCAGAGCCGGATGATAATGTGGTCAGCCCCCGGGCAGAGTGTGTCTGGGAGAAAGCAGCTAAATCATAGGCACTTGAGAGGCTGACAGAGAGAGACTCTGAATGTGGGAGAAGTCAGGGTTGTTCTAAACTGCCATCCGAGTGGGGACTCTGAGTCTCCTGCCAGAGGTCCGACAGCAGCCCCCCATTCTGCTAAGGACATCTCTTGTTTATACAGTTCCCACCGAAGAGCTCAGACTGGCCAATCTCCATTGTGCCACCGGTCCTCCAGTTACCGTGATTTCACTGACGCTTTTCCCTTCCTTGAATTATATATCTGTGATCTCAAAACTGTAAGTGACATTATTTATAGCAATGCGTTCTTTTTCTTTTCCACTCTTTTCCTTTTAAAGCAGATGCTATTCATCCTTACGCATCACATTTCAGTCACTGCACATGAGTAACGGGGAGCGGAGATATTCAGATCCAGCCTCTCTGTCTCCTTTCTAATCCCCATATTTCTTCTCCCTTCACCTTCATGAGGATATTCCTCTCCCCTTTCCCCAGTGGCTTTGTTACCATACCTCTATCTTCTTCAGAAGTCATCACCCCATTTATCTTTTTTAAAAATCTTTATTGTTGCGAGTATTACAGATGTCCCCTTTCCCCCCTCCGCACCCCCTTTGCCCTCCTCCACTCAGTTCCTACCTCACCCCAGGCTTTCACCACCCTACTGTCTTTGGTTAATCTCTTCCCGCTTCCCCTCCCCGCTTCCCTCTGAGTATCATCAGTCTGTTCCATGCTTCCATGCCTCTGATTCTATTTTATTCACCTGTTTATTTTGTTCATTAGATTTTTTGTTTGTTTATTTTTAGATTCAATTGTTGATAGATTATAATTGATGCCATTACCCCTTCTCCACCTCCTCCTCCTCCTCCTTCTTCTTCTTCCTCTTCTTAAAGAATACCCTTCAACATTTCTTGTAATACTGGTTTTAAATTATTCACTAATGCAACCAAGTAGGAATCTTCATTATTTTATGTCCTCTCTCTGGTTTTTTTTTTGTGTTTTTTTTTTTTTTTTTCCTACACAGAACTATGGGCAACACAATAAATATCCCGTAAGCTGGTCTGGAGTCCTAATGTCAGCTCAAGGACACATTACTTAACATTTTTGGACCTCTTTCCCTTCATCAACAAAAAGACGTCAACAATTTTACTGCGTGGGATATTTATAAGAATTAAACAAGATAAACCGTATAATGAACTCAGTGATTTCTCAATATCTCTTACTCTATTAATATTAGTATTATTGTTATTTGTTATTTTTATTTGTAGTAATAATGAGAGCATTTGCCTTCTGAACAGCATCGGGGAAGGGTAGTCATGATTCCCAGTCTGTGGAACCTAGACCACAGGGCAGTGTGGACTCAAAAGTACATATGACCTACATATGTTTGTATTTCTTAAAGTGCACAGTTGCTATTACATTTATTGATGAATTCATTTAAAAGCTACTGATTTCACAAATAAAAGTAACCTGAACTGCTCCCCGAATTGTGGAGGGGACACTGCGTCCTGGGTTACCTGCCCAACCAGAGAACAGGTGCTCTGGAAGTTTCCCAGGCTGACCAATCAGGCAGGTCTCTCCTCCCCTCCGGGGAAAAAGTGAGTGAGAGTGAGGGGGCCAAAAGTATGATTCCAATTCAAGTTTCCGCACAGAAATAAGAGGATGAGGCAACATCCAAATCATCCACTTGGTTGTTTTTGGGTTTGTTTTTTTTTTTATCAGGTTTTTATTTGAGTCCTTTATCTAGCTACCCAAGCAGCAGGATTCGTGTCTGAGTCATCTGCTGTGCCCCTGCCCCAACACGTGGCCAATACCAATCAGCACCCCCCTTCCTCTGAACAGCAGCTGAAAACCTGGGGTATGAAGGTGAAAAGGAACAGGAGGCCTTGTAGCTCCCCGCAGCCTAGCTTTAGAGAGCTGAAGTGGTCAGCAGAGAGGGAACCCTCTTCCTTCCATCAACAAAAGTTCTCAGGTTCCATGTGTCTAAACAGGAGGTCTCTGGCTTCCCAGGCCTCTCAGTGCAGCCTTCCTGCATGTGCTCTTGGGCAAGTCTGGTTGGAATTAGGTATTTACATTGCAGGCTCCAGGGTTATGACCTCTTCTAAGCCCTGGCTTCTTAAGATTTTCTTTTAATATATTTTCTATTGGATTTTTTTTCTCTCAAGAAGAAAGGAGAGAGAGAAACACTGATTTGTTGTTCCACTTATTTAGGCATTGATTGGTTGATTCATGTATATACATGACCTGACTGGGCATTGAACCTGCAACCTTAGCATGTTGGGGTGATGCTCTAACCAACTGAGCTACCCAGCCAGGCTAAGATTTTCTTTTTCTTTTTCTTTTTTTAAATGTATTTTATTGATTTTTTTACAGGGAAAAAGGGAGAGGGATAGAGAGTTAGAAACATCGATGAGAGAGAAACATCAATCAGCCGCCTCCTGCACATCCCCCACTGGGGATATGCCCGCAACCAAGGTACATGCCCCTGATCAGAATTGAACCTGGGACCCTTCAGTTTACAGGCCGACGCTCCATCCACTGAGCCAAACCGGCCAGGGCCAGGCTAAGATTTTCTTAATCAGAACTGAGTGTGCTAAATTAAACCAAGAGCCTGTGGGTGGAAATATTACTGCCTTATGCAGAGATCCCCACATTCTGAGCTGCATGAAAGCTAACTGAAGTCCTGCAGTCTTTTAGTCATTGTTTCTTTGCCATTGTTCCCTGGAAAGATTGGGAGCACTGGCCCTTCACAACCTTGCTCTACAACTTCTCGGTCAGCATGATGAGTGCGGCTGCCTGCTGCCTTCTCCTCTCAGCTCCTGTTGAGCCAGGGTCAGATCAGAGAGGCCCATCACCGAAGGGACACCATCTGTGTCCATCTCTTTGCCTAAAGCCTGCAACTTGCTGTGAGAGATTCACTTGTCCCTTCTGTGCTGTTCTGCACACAGGACACCAGGCTTGCAGATGTTCAGACTCAGGATGATGCCCCCATTCACAGTTTTTGTAGCCCCAGCAACTTCAGCTCACATGAAGAGGTCCTCGAAGCTGTGCATGATCTTCCTCCCTTTTAATACCTGGTTTCCTAGCAAAACAGACCACCTCTCTGCACGAGCTGTGAAAAGCAACCACTTCCAGATATGAAACTTATAGACGAAGCCTGGCAATACAAAAGGTGGTTTCTTGATACAGGCATCTTGGAAATGCTCAAAGAGCTCTATACATCTCACTCTAAAGCTTTGACCGAAGATACTACCCTTGTTCATGATCGCAGTGAAGTACAGTTTGGCTTCTAGAGAATTCTGGAAGCATACTGCTAATCAGGAAGGTCTCAGCATTAAAAAAAAAAAAAGGACAGAAATATTTACATGTGAATTTCTAAAAATATGTATAAGAATTATTCACTGTAAACTATAAGATATTGCTGAGGGAAATGAAAGTAAATCTGAAGAAAAGAGAAGAGAACATATACCGTACCAATGGATTGAAAGACAGTACCTTTAGATACCAATCCTTCCCAAATTATATATAGGCTCAACAAAATTCCAGCCAAAATCTTAGCATAATTTTTGATGGAAATGGACAAGATAACTTAGAATAGCCATACACATGTTCAACTGATTTGCAATAAAGGTGCCATGGTAAAGAAGTGGAGTTACCGTCATCTTAGTTTCCCATATGATTAATTCCCCACACATGTTATTGTCCAACATTTTCTGTATCCCCTTTTCTCAGCAGTAGTATCATGTTGATACATTTTAAAATCAAAAATCCATTAGTAATGCATATAGCAAAGAGTTAAGTTGGCATCTTTACCCTATCTCAGGACACTCTCTTCTTTATGACTACCCCCATTTTTATATGGCTAATATGTCACCTCAAACTCATACCCTTAGCCACCCCAAACCATACACTGTCTTACCAAATGCAGTGTCTCTATCCAAGAGTGGTAAGTAACCCCACTGAGTTCCAAGTTTAGTGTGTCCTGCTTTTCACCTCGGTGACTAAGCCCTGCATGATCTTCCTCCCTTTTATTACATGGTTTGGGCCCTCGTGTATCATTCTGTCAGCTAAGATTGCCGGACTTACAATGCAATCCCCACAAGTGTTTTAAAGCTTGAATTCAATAGTGTTAGGGACCTCCAATTCCTGACATCTTCTGTCATGCCATTTTTATACAAAATAGTCAATAGCTTTGGTGTCATTGACTTTGCCTTCTTCTGTTTTTCCAAAATTGCTTTGAAACCTTCTGTAAGCTTGGAGTACTTACTCGTCAGTGAATTCTTCATAAATGTCACTGGGAAACCCATCTATTTCACAAGCTTCCCTTTATCTCGATAGCTTTTATTAAGCTTCCTACCCCTCTGGCACTGGGTTTTACCCTTACAACCTCAATTTCTTCTCCTGTAGCCACATCCTAGGGAGACCACCGAAGTGCTTCTTCATTTCTTCCTTCTCCCCATTTCTGTCTTCCTCTTGGGGACGGCCCTCCTTATCACTCACACTAACCCCTGACTTTTCACACAGTTGCACGAACTTTCTTAAGGATCTGGAGAAGTTGTTTTCAAAAGTCACTCAACCATAATCCTTTGGGTGGAAAAATGTGCGATTCCCCACCTTCTGCTTTCTAAATGCCGACCTTCCTAGCGGGGCAATAGAGCATCCATTTGCCACAGATGTATTCACGGCAGACAGAATAAGTGACAAGGTCATATTTTTGGCTCCAAATAGAATTTCCCTCCTCTGTTTTAGGTAATTGTGTGGTTGCCAAAATGCGTGGCAAGACTGTTTTTCTAGCACTTGCCATCACGGACATCCCTCAGAGCTGTCCCCTCTCCTGGTTTCCAGGAATGCATTAAACTTGAGGTGGAAATAATTTTGCCTCCGCACGCAATATGAGTGTGTCGTTAATGAGCTGAGTGCTGTTGTGGCTGCTTCCTTCCTAAGATGCCTGTGGCTCTGCGAGCAGACCGAGCCTTTGAAACTGCTGAGAGAGCCACAGTCCTTGGGAGAAGTCCTGAGATGGCTCATGAGAAAACCCTGGCTCTTCCTCTCCCTTCCCTGCACACGTTCACACTGCACAGCGACGCCCCTCTCCCTCGGCGTTTTGTTTTTATGGAAGTTGGAAATAATCGCGCCAAAGGTGAATGCTTCCCCAGTTTCCTGTCAGAGCCACCACTGCTTCCATTTCAATGCCCCAGGGTTGCAACTCAGCACAGGGCTCCTCCAGGGAGGACCGCACTTCCCGCTAATCTATAATTCCCACAGCACAGCTATGTGGACATGCTTTGCATGGGGCCTGTCTCCTGAAAATGTTAGATACGGAGCGTCACTACTCCACTGCGATGGGCACCTTTATTTATGAGCTCACTTGGTCTACAGTTTAATATCAGGTTGCTTTTTGCTGTGCACAGCACCTGCTTAACAAGGAAAAGATCATGTGTTTTTCCCCGGAGGTGGGCTTCTCTGCCAGGCAAAGATGAAATGAAATGTCGGTGGTTTTTAGACAGCAGGAATCTACATCATTGAAATGTTGTCCTTTTCGTGTTTCTCACTTAATAAATCCCCAAAGGAAAACATGTGCCCCCCACGACTTCCCTTTTCCTTCCATTGTTAACACCCAAAGGAATGCATTTAGAGACTCTCTCTTCCCGATGTCATTTTCAAGGGTCCCTTTTGTCATAAAGGAATAGTCATTAAGTAACTCTTGGTGCACGGTGCCTATTACAACTCTGTCTAACTTGGGCACACCATGGAAAGAGTTGCACGTACTTGGTCTGTTTCCTCTTTAATTTAGGGCACACAGGAACATAGGAAGCTCCGTCACCAGGATGCCTATGTTGAAATGAAGGCGTCCGTGCCAGATAAACAAGGTTGATGTGAAATTGATGTTGAGCCCATGCAAGTTGCGATGAGAGTTATGCATAATAAGTGACTATTTGGGTGGTGTGTTAGTCAGCAAAGATAACCCACCCTGCGCATGGTTTCTCCAGCCAGTTCCCTGTACCAGAAATCACACTAACAGGTCTTTTCTGGAACAATATCAGTGCCTGTTTTATTTCCCCTTTTACCTCCACCCCATGCCTCTCTCTGTAAAGGGAATGGTAAGCACCCCCAGGCTCTCTGGAACCACAGGCTGCTGCAAAGCCCCACGCTTACCCTGGTGTCGGCTGCAAGGCTGCGCCTCTATGTGGCATTGAGAAGTCTGAATGGGCCTTTGTGTCTCCTAGGCTCGTAAAGTCTTATTTCACATTGTTTGTCCTCTAGAAGCAGTTTCAAGTCTGTGCGATTCCAAATTTCTGGTATTTTTATTTCATTTCTTTTTGCCTGCAAAACAACTCATTCTTTCTTGACATACCTTGCCAAACCCAGCAAGGGAAGAGGAGCATATGCTAGCGTTCTGGCTCCTGCCAACCACGCTCCTGAGATGCACAGGCTCAGTAGGCACTCGGTCTGCCTTCCGTGCTAACACGGGTGACAGTTTTACCAACTGTTTCCCTACAGCAGAGCAGGGATTTCCAGCTTGCTAGATCTGTTTCCTCCCTGCCTACCGCATGACTGCTAAGCTCCTGTCAGATAATTTAGATCATTTCTCTAAGGCAGCTTCTACTCCAAGGCCTTGAGTTTTGTATTGTTTGGGGTAATGATAACTCCTGTGGCAAACAAATCGCCACATTTTGAAGGCATTACAAAGTGAAAGTTATTTTTATATATATAAATGCCATTGCTGGCGTTCCTGGGTTATGGGAGTCTGGCTTCCCTCCAAGATGATGGGTGATGTAGGAATGCAGTCCCCTTCTGTACTGTGACTCCACTATGTCCAAGTCCTCAGCTTCCAGCCAGCGGGGGAGGGAGGAGCGGGAGGCTTTTATGGACCAGCCTTGGAGGTGGTGCAAGGTCACTTATGCTTGGGTCCCATTGTGCTAGAACTCAGTAAATGGCTGCACTGACGTATGAACACACATGTAAATGTGGTCTCTCTCTGGGCGGACACTTCCCAGTGACAACAGTACACTACTGAAGGTCAAATCACAAAGTTTTGGTGGCAGGAAGATACTTTGGCCATACTATATGGGAAAAAAGTTTTGGAGGAAATTATTGAGCTCAATATAAAGGGAAAAGTAATATCCAGTAATACTTATCTGTATTATATAATATACAGTATGTACAAAAGTATTATCAATACTAATAATAGGGTAATATGCTAATTAGACCGGATAGACCAGACGTCTTCCAGACGTCCTTCCGGACAAAGCCACGGTGGCGGGGGCCAAGGCAGAGGTGGTTAGGGGTGATCAGGCCAGCAGGGGAGAGTGGTTAGGGGCGATAAGGTAGGCAGGCAGGTGAGCGGTTAGGAGCCAGCGGTCCCAGATTGCGAGAGGGATGTCCGGCTGCAGGTTTAGGCCCAACGCCTGTGTGGGATTGGGCCTAAACCTGCAGTTGGACATTCCCCAAGGAGGGGGTGGAGAGGGTGCAGGCTGGGCTGAGAGACCACCCCCCCGCCCCCGTGCATGAATTTCATGCATCGGGCCTCTAGTTATACATATATAATACATATATACAAGATGGGGTAAAAGTAGGTTTACAGTTGTTCATATGGAAAATAATACAATAATTATTAAATAATACAAGAATAAACTGTTTTATATACTCACAACTGTAAACCTATTTTTGCCACACCCTATACATAAGTATTATAGTGATATTATATGTTATAATATGTATTGAATATAACATTTTTACCATCTAAAGGTAGGGTGGCCACTCTGCAGGCCTGAGTTAGACAACTTGGTCTGGGAAGAGTTAATGTCAGGGAGAAAATCTAGGCTCCATGAAGAAAACATGTCACTAAACCAAAGTCCATGCACTGCCACTTCGAAAGGCCCAAACTCAAAATCTCAGAATGTGGAATAAGACAATGTTTATTGATTGAGAAGGCACCAACTGAGAAGATGGGAGACCGGATGGTCTTGCTCGCTGGACTGGGCTAAGGGTTTTGAGGGCTAGGAGGAACAGGTGTTCTAAAATGCTGGCAGGGCAGGTGTTAGTTGGAGGGTCTTAGATTTGGCCATTCATGGTAAAGGGGCATCAGCACCGGAGCTTCCTAGACAGTGGACCCTTAGCTTCTGAAAGGGTTCTGTTGTTCAAGTTCTGGTTATGTCCCGGTTCCTTGGTCCCTTGTCGGTGAGGGGAGAAGGGCATGAGAATTTGGTTCAAGGTGCCGCTGGAGATCAAAGTTAGTCCTCCCCTCTGCACATGCCTGGGCTCCGGGACTTGCGGTTTTGGTCTGCTGTCTCTGAAAAGCAACTCAGTATCTCGTTAAACGGGGTAGAGTGATTTTAAGTTGATTCTGCAGTTACAAACACACATACCTTCACATGCACACACTGTAAATTAAAATTTTCTTGTGAACAATATGATTTCAATGCATCTTTATGACACAAGGGCTCCTTTAAAAAAACATCTGAAATATGTAAACTATGAATTTCCATACTCGATTTTTTATGAGCAAATGCTTTCCCAGGTGCAGGCCCTGCTGCTAGTCTGCACGAAGCATGCACTCTCAGATCCTTCCCTCTGCTCATCATTCTCAGACCGAGTTGGAAGTGGATGCCAGCCCTGAACAGTGTGCTCTCGTACTGCTTCAAATTATGGCATTAAAGAAAAAAGAACTTGCCCAGCTGGCGTGGCTCAGTGGTTGAACATTGACCTATGAACCAGGAAGTCATGTTTCGATTCCCGGTCAGGGCACATGCCAGGGTTGCGGGCTCCATCCCCAGGGTAGGGCATGCAGAAGGCAGCCGATCGATGATTCTCTCTCATCATTGATGTTTCTATCTCCCTCTCCCTCTCCTTTCCTCTCTGAAATCAATAAAAATATATTTTTAAAAACCACCAAAGTACTTTACTCTCATTTTTGCAAAAATGGCTCCCCAAAGTATTGTTAGCAATGCTGCTAGTTCACTCTAATTTCCTGGCAAATTGACACACTCAGATATTACAGTTGTTACCAAGTTCCTAGTCACTTTAGAAAATTTTACATTCCATTAATGTAATGACAAAGTTATCTATAGTACGTGACTGTGAGTGCTCCAGCGTGCACTTCCACTGTAGTTTTTTACATCAGTCATGAAGGGAATTGATAATTGCCTATGGGGGTTTTACCTATGAGCAAAAAAAAATGTTTGACTTAATTATGCTTGCATGGTGAGAGATGAATATATTGAATTTTGATACATAGATCATGGGTGGATTTCAGGGGAGAGAAAAACTATCCCAGGGGAATAAGCTAGGAGTGAGCAAGTGTTAAAAAATGTTTAAGTTGATAATGCTGTCATTATATCACCTGTCACAGCTTAGAAGTTTAATCCCATTCAGTGAAAGAGATGAAAAGGTAAACCTGGTGTGTTTGGTAACACTAAGCAGCTGTCATTCAAATTCCAGGACTCGGATGGATGTGTAGGAAAGCAAAAGACACCCCTCTACAAGCAGCCCCAACTGCCCATGTTAGCTGCTGACTGGCTTCCTGGAAGGCTAAGCTAAGCTACTGTAAGGGGCTTTGTGCATACTCATGCTTTGCAAAAGGATAAGCTGCCAGTCTCACTTCAAAAGCCATCAACTATATTCTTTTCAACTTGACGTTTAAGATTCTATTTAGAGTCAATAAAGTTGAGCAAGTAATTTAAGAGTGACTGATCAGACTTAATTCCCCACTAAAGCCCCTTTCACACACTTAACTTTTCAAAGGTTGAAGGCTTTTCATTTGTTTGTTGGTATTGACTAAATGGCAATTATAAGGAAGAAGAAAGATATCATATTCGTAGCAGTCAGCAATGCTGTTTTTCCCCCAGATTACAAGGTCCTCACATTTTACATTCATTTACAAAATGAAGAGTTTAAGCACATAAATGTTTAAAATCCAGCTCTAGCATAGCATGATGGTACAACTTATATCTCTATATATCTGAATCTTAGTTTATCTTCCTCTTCAATATGGTCTCCCGTTCCCATTTTCCCAAACTTGTCATGAGCACTTGACGTTTTCCAGCGAACTTTTGTGGCAGGGAGAAGTCAGTGATGGCCCACCAGATGCCCACCCTCTGCATGTGCCTGGGTAATTCTCCATCTCTGAGTGAAGGCAGGGCCTGCGAGTGTGATGAGATAGTCTAGCATCATTGCCTTGGTCAGGGAGTGCTATATGGCTAATGTGATGACATTGCATATCTATTTCCAATGGCGGCCTACTGGGGAGGGATAGGAAGTCAGGCAGATGTAGTCCAGTTGGCCTGGAAGAAAGCAGACAGCCCTGCTGTAACTGGCCTGTGAGGGCTATGGGCCAAAGATCCTCAAACAGCCTCTAGCACCTGAAAGTGCACCCAGCTGACACCTAGCAAGGACATGGGGACCTCAACCCTACAGCACAGGGAAGGCATTCCACCCCGGCCAGTGAGCTGGGGTAATAACTGCAGCCTCAGATGGATCCCGGCCTCCCCAGACTCTGAGCAGAGGACCCATGGACATCTAACCCATGAAAACCAGGAAGTAACACATTTTTATTGTTTTAAACTCCTAAGTCTGTGATAATTTGCTATGCAGCAATAGAAAACTAAAGCGAGTAGATATAAAATCTCAAACTAATATCCAACTTATTCTTCAATTTAATTTTATATCCAACTATTCTTATAAAAAAACATTTATTAAGTAGCTACAACATGACAGATGGTGTACTAGGTACCAATGACATGACAATGTTATAGGCTAGTAAAGATAGGAGGTGTACTCTAAACAAAGTCTGTCAAGAACGAATCACGTGGGCTCTAAAATGTAGCTCATAACTCGCACAGCCAGGGCATCTATGGGGACAGGGGGACACAGGGAAAAATTCTGTTATAAATGCAGCTTGAGGGTTAAAGAGGAATTGATGTTCTTCAGTGGGAGGGAGAGAGAAGAGTGTTCTGAACGGAGAAGCAATATGACTCATCACACCAAAATGTTTTTCTAGAATAAAGTAGGAGAGATCTCAATACCAGATTTCAAGCTGTATTACAAAGTCACTGTTCTCAAAACAGCCTGGTACTGGCACAAGAACAGACATATAGATCAATGGAATAGAATAGAGAATCTAGGTATCGACCCAAACCACTATGTGCAATTAATATTTGACAAAGGAGGCATGAACATACAATGGAGTCAAGACAGTCTCTTCAATAAATGGTGTTGGGAAAATTGAACAGATACATGCAAAAAAAAATGAAACTAGATCACCAACTTACACCATACACAACAATAAACTCAAAATGGATACAGGACTTAAACGTAAGACGGGAAACTATAAAAATACTAGAGGAATCCACAGGCAGCAAAATCTCAGACATATGCCAAAAGAACTTCTTCACTGATACTGCCCCTAGGGCAATGGAAACTAAAGAGAAAATAAACAAATGGGACTACATCAAAATAAAAAGCTTTCTCACAGCAAAAGAAACCATCAACAAAACAAGAAACCCCACTGTATGGGAGAACATATTTGCAAATGTTATCACTGATAAAGGTTTAATCTCCAACATCTACAGGCAGCTTATACAACTTAATAAAAGGAAGATAAATGATCCAAAAAAATATGGGCAATGGACCTAAATAGAATCTTTTCAAAAGAAGACAGAAGGAAGGCCAAGAGACATGAAAACATGCTCAAAGTCACTAATTATCTGAGAGATGCAAATCAAAATGACAATGCGATAACATCTCACACCTGTCAGAATGGCTATCATCAACAAATCAACAAACGACAGTGTTGGTGAGGATGTCGAGAAAAAGGAACCCTCGTGCACTGCTGGTGCAGACTGGTGCAGCCACTGTGGAGAACAGTATGGAGTTTCCTCAAAAAACTGAAAATAGAACTCCCATTTGACCCAGTAATCCCACTCCTAGAAATATATCCCAAGAAATCAGAAACACCAATCAGAAAGGATATAGGCACCCCTATGTTAATAGCAGCACAATTTACAATAGCTAAGATTTAAAAACAGCCTAGGTGCCCATCAGTAGATGAGTGGATCAGAAAACTATGGTACATCTACACAATGGAATACTATGCTGCCATAAAAAAGGGAATTCTTACCATTTGTAGCAACCTGGATGGAATTGGAGAACATTATGCTAAGTGAAATAAGCCAGTCAATGAAAGAAAAATACCACATGATCTCACTCATTTGTGGATAATAAAAAACATTATAAACTGATGAACAAAAAGATAGATACAGAGGCAGTAAAGCATCAAACAGACTGTCAAATTACAGCGGGAAGATTAGGGAGAGGTGGGGGAAATAAGAGATCAACCGAAGGACTTATATGCATACATATAAGAATAACCAATGGATGCAAAACATTGGGGGATGAGGGCATGTATGGGAGTGGGGTAGGGGGGCAATGGTAAGATATGTACACATATAATACCTTAATAAAAAATAAATAAAATCTTTAAAAAAACTTTAAAAAAAGATGTTTTTCTAAGGGTCTTGAAGGTAATTGGGTGCAATGGGTAGGGCTACAGTGTAGGAGATGGGAAGGAAGATGAGTTTAGAGATACATACGAATAGAAAGATGGAGATGTGCTATTCAAAGTATGGTTCACTTGGTAGCAACAGAGGTATTGCCTGGAAACTTGTTAGAATGCAGAATCTCGGGCCCCTACATCTACCCAATCAGAATCTATGTCCTCAGGGTATTCAAGGGCACTTTAATGGTTTAGAGAGTCTGAGTCTTGACACTAGTGAGTCTGAACGCTACTGTCCTTTAAACAAAGGGAATATATTGATGTTTTAAGGTGGGTATTAACACCATCAGATCCATCGTTTAGAAAAAGCACTGGTAGAAGTGAAAAGGGATGATTAGAGGAGTATGAGATAGAAAGCAGAGAAACCAATTAGAACAGTATTTTAATAGTCCAGGCCAAAATAAAATAAAAAAATCAGAAACACTGGGCATAGGAAGGAGAGGATAAATAAGACAGATTTTAAGAAAGCAGAATATCTGAAATTTTGAACAATAGACTAGATGAGCTAATCCAGGGGCACTGAATTATTTTAAATGAACTTCAGGTGTCTGCTGAATATGGCGATGTACAAGAAGTGGTCTCTTCAAATGTAGGCAATTATAGGCAAAATAATGAATTTCAATTTGGACATGCTGACTCTGAGATGCCTGTGAGACTGAGGAAGTGTATGGGTCTAAGGCAGGGGTGGGCAAACTTTTTGACTCGAGGGCCACAATGGGTTCTTAAATTGGACCGGAGGGCCGGAACAAAGGCATGGATGGAGTGTTTGTGTGAACTAATATAAATTCAAAGTAAAGGAGCGGAGGGGAGAGCAAGAGAACCAGATAGAACAGCCGGATCTGGCCTGCGGGCCATAGTTTGCCCAAGGCTAGTCTGAGGTCACTAGGAAAGTCTGGGCCATTGATTTGGATGTCAGGGACTTACCTGTAGGATATATTGAAGTTATGAGAATGAATGAATGTTTCTGAGCTGGTAATTCCAATTCAATTTTATAAAATTGTTAAGACGTTTGCACTCAAGATTTCCAACGGTACTTGATTTTTTTCCTCTTCTAACCTATTAAAAGGATATTTATGAAAACACATACATATATCCAATATTAAAAGGTTTAAAGCGGACTAAACACATTGAGAATCCCTTTAAATTGTGATGTGAGAGGCTTCTTACTGTTCCCAGGAGGTGGGACGTGATGTTGGAGGAAAATCCACATATCCATCAATTTTCATATACCTTTGCACTCATGGAAAAGTACAAAGAATGGAGTAATAACCATAAGACTCTTGTGAAATGATTTAGTAGAATCCTTGTTGTACTTTCCAGATGAATATCATTACACCCAAGATGTAAGGGAGAAAACACAATTTTTAAAAAAATTCCACTACAGAAAACAGAAGACAACTTTAGAAGCATGTCTTATATGTATGTAATTTCCATAAAAGAAAAAAAAATAAATCACTAGCTCTGTGGAAAAAAAGTGATAAAATATAGAAGATGATGAAACAGCAGATTGAGTGAAAGAGAGTTTTGTTATATCAAGAAATATTTACTGAAAGTAAAATTCAAGAGAAGTATAGGACAGACATAGCAACCTAAAATTAAATCAGTGGTGCAGAGAACAAATTTGAGATTATTTTTTCAAGAGTAAAAGATGAAGAACAGAGAAATGGAAGAAATCAGAAAGAATAGCAATCTCTACCTTAGGAGAATTTGTGTTTTATAAAAACACTAGATGCCCGTTGCACAAAATTCATGCACGGGGGGGGGAGGGGGGTGTCCCTCAGCCCAGCCTGCACCCTCTCCAATCTGGGACCCCTCAAGGGATGTCCGACTGCCCGTTTAGGCCCGATCCAGGTAGGACATCCCTCTCACAATCCAGGACTGCTGGCTCCCAACTGCTTGCCTGCTTGCCTTCCTGATTGCCCCTAACCACTTCTGCCTACCAGCCTGATCACCTCCTAACCACTCCCCTGACAGCCTGATTGATGCCTAACTGCTCCCCTGCCAGCCTGATTGCCCCTAACTACCTACCCTGCAGGCCTGGTCACCCCTAACTGACCTCCTCTGCCAGCCTGGTCACCCCTAAGTGCCCTCCCCTGCAGGCTTGATCACCCCCAACTGCCCTCCCTTGCAGGCCTGGTCCCTCCCAACTGCCTTCCCCTGCTGGCCTGATCTCCCACAACTGCCCTCCCTTGCAGACCTGGTCCCTCCCAACTGCCCTCCCTTGCTGGCCAGCCATCTTGCTGCAGCCACCTTGTGTCCACACGGGGGCAGGATCTTTGACCACCTGGGAGCAGCCACCTTGTGTGCTGGAGTGATGGTCAATTTGCATATTACTCTTTTATTAGATAGGATAGAAGTCTGGTGCACGGGTGGCGGTCAGCTGGTTTGCCCTGAAGGGTGTCCCGGATCAGGGTGGGGGTTCCCTTGGGATGTGGGGCGGCCTGAGTGAGGAGCCTGTGGTGGTTTGCAGGCCGGCCACGCCCCCTGGCGACCCAAGCGGAGGCCCTGGTATCTGGGGTTTATTTATCTTCTATAATTGAAACTTTGTAGTGGAGGCCAAGGCAGGCCAGGGCTGTGAGAGCTTGGCTTCCTCCATTGCCAGGGGTAACTCAAGCCTCCTGCTCTCTCCAGCTCTGTGGCTGCCGCCATCTTGGTTGGGTTAATTTGCATACTCGCTCCTGATTGACTGGTGGGCATGGCTTGTGGGTGTAGCGGAGGTACAGTCAATTTGCATATCACTCTTTTATTAGATAGGATACCATACCAATTAGGGACAACATACGTATAATACATAATCATTCCCTAAGTTACATATCAACTACAGAAATAAAGTATTTAGTAAACACCAGGTGAAATAAATAAAAAAAAACATAGGGATATAGAAATTCAATTTAAATATATTATATATTAATTTATAATTATGCCAGTACCATATTGTTTGAATTACTATCCCTTTGTAATACAGTCTGAAATCAGCAGGTGAAATGCTTGCAGCTTTGTTCTTCTTTCTCAGGAACGCTTTGGGTATTTGAAGTCTTTTGTGATTCTGTGCAAATTTTAGGATTCTTTTCTATTTCTGTGAACAATACCATTGTAATTTTTATAGGGATGTCATTGAACCTGTGGTTGGCTTGGGTAGTATACACATTTTAGGAATATTAATGCTTTAGATCCATGAATACAAATATCTTATTATTTTTGTTTTCATTTTTGTATCAATATCTTATAGTTTTCTGTGTCAAGATATTTCATTTCCTTAGTTAAGTTTATTTATAAATATTTTATTGTTTTTGACCCTATTGTGGGATCCTAACTGGGCTTCCCCCCCCCGCCCCTCCTGGCCCCCCTCCCCCCCCCCCCACACACACACACCCGAGAGTTTATTGTTATTGGATAGAAATGATTTTGTTTCCTAAAACATTTCTGAATTTGTTTATTGGGTTTAACAGTTTTGGGTGGAATCTTTGAAATTTTCCATATATATACAAAATTATACTTCTTCCTTTCTGATTTGATGTTTTTATTTCTTTTTCTTGCCTCATTGCTCTGTGGTTGGTAGCTGCCTCGGCCGGGCTTGGAAGCATCTGGGAGAGGCTGTGCTGTGAACCAAGGTTGGCTGCCTCTAGCTTGAGGTTTGGAGCATGCCCAGACCAGCCACTGCTTGTTTGGGTTTTGTGGCCTTTACCAGATTTCATTTATTATTGTTGTTGTTGAAAGTATTACAGATGTCCCTTTTGCTTTGAGAGATTTTTGAAAAGTCACAGCATTAGCCTCTAAAAAAGGTTCAAGCCTGCTTTATAAATTGGTTGGGTGTGATCTCAGAAAATCACCAGGGTGGACAAGAGAGGATGTTAGCCTTGTTCACAGGAGACTCAGATTTGGCCCTTGCCTGCAGGTGTAGGCTGTGTGTGGGAAGATCATTAATAAAAATACAATGGTGCCTGCCAGCACTTTAGTGCTGGAGAGAGTTGCCCCTACAGCCTTCCCCCTGAAGCCAGACAATCCAGTTCCTTCCAGTTTTTCCCTGCTGCTTTTCAACCTTCTGTTTCTTCTCTGGAGCTTAGGACAAGTTTGGTTCAGCAAGAGTCTGTGTTTGGGCTCTTTAAGCAGACACCTGGGTCTCCAGAGCCCTCCGTCTCACCTGCACTGAGCCCCTGATGATCTCCACAGTCATCAGGGATTACTCTCCCCGCTCAGATGCTCTGGGCTGGGGAGCCCCGTGTGGGGCTGGGACCGCTCACTCCTCAGTGGGGACCCCCACAGCTGAGATATCCCTGCTGGTTCTTAACTGCCACATGTTAGTGTGGGACCAGCCCGTTTCTCATACCTGCCCCTTCTACCATTCTCAGAGTGGCTTCTCCTTTATGTCCTTAGTTCTAATTCTATTCAGCTCCTCTTCAGGTGGGACTCAAGGGTAGTTGTTCTGTACTTGCATTGTCATTTTGATATGACCGTGGGAGAAGGTGAGCACGTTGTCTACTTGCCATCTTGACCGGAAGTCTCATTGGTATAATTATTTAATTTTTGGTAGAATTCACCTGTGAAACCATCAGGTCCTGAGCTTTTTTCTTTGTTGTAAGGTTTTGGATTACTGATTCAATCTCCTTACTTGTTATTGTTTTGTACAGATTTTTATTACTTTGTGATTCATACTTGGCAGGTGGTATTCTTCCAGGAACATATCTATTTTCCTAAGTTGTTGAACATATTGGCATAGGATTGTTCATAACAGTGTTTTATGATCTTTTGTATTTTTGTGGTATCCGTCTCCCTTATATTTCTGATTATTTTGCATCCTCTCTTTTTTTCTTGGTAATTTATGCTAAAGGTTTGTCAATTTTTGACTTAGAATCTATTTTGTCTGATGTAAGTATAGCTTCCTCTGCTGTCCTTTGGTTTCCATTCGTCTGGAACCTTTTCCCATTCCCTCACCTTGAGCCTATAAACTTAGCAAGGCTGATATAGGATCAATGCACAGAAATCAAGTTTATTTCTGTACACTAGCAGTAAATTGGAAAATCCTATTTTTAAAAATCCCATTTACAATAGAATAAAAAACTTGAAATATTTACATGTGAATTTCTAAAAATATGTATAAGAATTATTCCTTGGAAACTAAAAAATATTGCTGAGGGAAATTAAAGTAAATCTGAATAAAAGCAAAGAGAAAACATACCATACCAATGGATTCAAAGACAGTACCTTTAGATGCCAATCCTTCCCAAATTATATATAGGCTCAACAAAATTCCAGTTAAAATCTTGGCATATTTTTTATGGAAATTGACAAGGTGACTTAGACTAGCCATACACATGTTCAATTGATTTGCAGTAAAGGTGCCATGGAAATTAAGTAGGGCAAAAATTTGCCTTTTCAGTGTATAGCAGCAAAATAAATGGTTCTCAATATGGAAAAAAGATAAACATCCATCCTTAGATCATGCACAAAACTCAACTCAAAATAGACTACAGCTCTAAATGTAAGAGCAAAACTATAAATATTCTAGAAAAAAATAGGACATATCTGTGACCTTCAGATAGGTAAATATATCTTAGGTCTAATACAAAAAGCACAAACCAAAAGAAAACAACTGACAAATTGAGGTGAATTGGGACTCAAAAGAACTGTTGGCCCAGAAAGAAACTCACTACAGACTGATTCATTAGCCTCTCAGCATAACCATTATTGCTTGTCTCATTTTCGGCTTTATAAGTGTATTTCTAGTATCACATGATCTCACTCATCTAGGGGAAATAATGAGCAACATAAACTGATGAACAAAAACAGACCCGGAGACAGGGAAGCATCGATCAAACTGTCAAACCTCAGAGGGAAGGTAGGGGAGGGTGGGGGTAAGGGGGAGAGATCAACCAAAGGACTTGTATGCATGCATATAAGCCTAACCAGTGGTCACAGACAACAGGGGGGTGGGGGCATGCATGGGGAGGGGTTTGGGATGGGAATGGGGGGATGAGGACAAATATGTGATACCTTAATAAATAAATTTAAAATAAAATAAAATAAAATTAAATTTTAAAAAAAAGTAAAAAAAAAGTGTAAGAAAATGGCCAGGCAAGCCACAAAATGGAAGAAAATATTCTTAACACATGTATCTGACAAATGACTTGTATCTATAACCTATAAACTTGACCTTAACACTCAATAGTAGGAGGTCAAATAACAACTAATTATTTTTTAAATGAGTGAATGTTGACTAAACAAATCACTTACAAAAGGAGCTTTATAAAATCTCAATAATCACAAGAAAATAAATTTCAACATCAAGTAAGTCATCAAGCAAATGCAATCGAAAACTACAATGACTACCACTTCTCTCTAGAATAGATAAATTAAAAAGACTGAAAAAGAAAGTTTCAGTGAATATGCAGTACAAGTAGAATTCTAATATATCGCTGGAAGGTATGTAAACTGTACAATCACTTTGGAAAATAATTTGGTGGTTTTTTAATAAACTTACACATTTAATATATAATCAATCTATCAGTCCATCGGCATTTATCTAAGATAAATAAAAATGTGCCCACGCAAAGACTTGCACACACATGTTCATAGCAGCTTCAGTCATAATAGTCAAACACTGGAAAAACTGGTAACAATCCAAATGTCCATCCAAAAAGTGAATGGGAAAAAAATTGTATTATAGCCAGAAACTGGAATTCTATTGAGTAAGAAAAGGCAATACTTGATACACAAAACAGAATGAGTAAATCCCCCAAACGTTAGGCTGAGCCTACAAAGATAGACACAAAAGAGAACATATTATTCGATCCAATCGTAAGAAGTTCTAGAACGGGCAAAACCAAATTATACTGAAAGAAAAGTAGAGCTGAGTTGCCTGGGGTGAGGCTTGGGACAAGGGTAGAGGGAATGTTGGTGAAATAAACTAAGAGGGACAAGAGCTAATTTGGGAAGGTTTTGAAAATACTCTATCACCTTTTTGTGGTAGTAGTGAACATGGGTGTAGATAATTGTCAAAATTCATTGAGCTGTATACTTTAAATGGTTATGTTTTATTAATAATTGCAAAACATACTTTAAGAAAGTTAAAGAGTGATTTCACAAGTGTTTTTAAATCTCTCCTTTTGGCCTTGCTGTATTTTCCAAATTCTTTGAATGTATGTATTAATATTTTCATAAAAGGTAAGCTAAGAGATTATTTTTATCCACTTGTATTGCTCTTGCAGTAGATCTTGTGTAAATATTCTTTGCAAGCAACCCAGTCAGCTCTACCTAGTATAATCTGGACTTATGAAAATTACAGTCCTTGAAATCTTCTTACTATATACACTTGTAGGTTTTCTTTTACCAAAGACATACTGGATTCATCATGAAAAAACAAACAAAAAAAACAACAACAAAATTTAGCAGGAGATGAGGAGATGATTAGGCTTTGCTTTGGAATCAAGATTTACACTTTTCTTCTTCCATCTTATGGGCACTGACCTTCCCTTCATCTCATCTTGTTATTAAGAGCACAGGCCGTGGCAGTTGGGACCCAGGCATGTCAGCCATGCACAGAATGAGAGCAACCGAACTGTGCTGAGGTCAAAGCCAGATCAGACACCAAAATCAAGATTATATGAATTTTAACAAGTGAAACATAGTGTGAAATGAGACAAAGGTTAAAAAAAAACCCCAAAAAACAGACCTGAAATAGTCTCAAAAATGAGAGAGTCGATTTTTTTCCAGATACCTGGAAAGGCTAATTTTACAACTGAGCCTTTGGCAGCTAAGGCTAACACAGAAAGTATGTAGCACTACTTAATTACCCTTTCCCACTGCAAGGGAGCATGCGGATTTTCTGATGGAAAATGTGTTGCTGGAGCAGAACTCAAGACAGAATTTATTATGGGAACAGTGAACTTTTGGTAATGAGGTAAATGGTATCTTCAAAAGAATTTTTTAACAGAATCCCTGCTCAAAGACACAGTCCTTGTGCCCAAGAAGGCAGAGGAGGTGACATGGAGATGGAGACCCAATGAAGACGGTCAATTTGGAACACAAGGTTAAGGCATTATTGTTTTTTAAAAAATATATTTTATTGATTTTTTTACAGACAGGAAGGGAGAGGGATAGAGAGTTAGAAATATTGATGAGAGAGAAATATCCATCAGCTGCCTCCTGCACACCCCCTACTGGGGATGTGCCCGCAACCAAGGTACATGCCCTTGACTGGAATCAAACCTGGGACCCTTCAGTCCATAGGCTGACGCTCTATCCACTGAGCCAAGCAGGTCAGGGCTGGTTGTGGTTTTTTGTTGTTGATTCCAGAGATGAAGGGAGAGAGAGAGATAGAAACAGCAATGATGAGAGAAAATCACTGATATGCTGCCTCCTGCACGCCCCCTACTGGTAATGGAGCACACAACCTGGGCATGTGCCCTGACTGGGAATCAAACCATGACCTCCTGGTTCATAGGTCGACTCTCAGCCACTGAGCATTGGTTTTTGACTGTCTGACTTAATACAGTAGTAAGAGCAATAGGAGAGAGAGTAAAGAAAATATAGTTGCTATGCTAAGAAACAATCTTCCTCAAATAGCAGATATATCATCAGAGCCTCCGGCTGATGCTGGGGCTCAGGCACTTTATGATTGAATCCTCTAACAGGTACCTGTCGTGCAGGCATTCTGTGTTGCTGTGATGGCCATATGCTTCCAACACCAGATGGGAAGGAAGATGTCAGTCTGTGTGGAAGTTAAGGAGCCAGACAGAAGGCTATCTCGCTTCAGAACAGGTGGGGACAGCAGGGTTCCTTCCAGGTAGAGCCAGACTTTTCTTCAGGGGAGAGCTTTCGTCTTCTAAAGTAGTTAAGCACATGTTTGATGAAGACCTCGAAGTTTTACGCAACCTGGAGGAAGCGGCTATAGCTTGACACATTTTAAGACAAAGTCGTATAGCTGATGACCTTGCTCATGAAAGGAACTGTGGTATTAACATTACGGCATCCGTTTTGGATAGACTACATCTTGCTGTGTTTGCCAAGATGATAAGCTCCATGTGGAGTTGAAAGTTTCACCCGTGCATGGGGGTTATGTGTGCTTTAACATACGCGTGCTCATAAATGCTTTACAAATGTAGTATTTGCACTTTTTGCACAGTGATGCTGAAACTCAGGCTCAGATCCTTCTTGAGACTCACCATTACTAAAGTCAGAGGAAGGAGGCACCATTTAATTCCACACGATTTAAGGCCCCAGATGATTCCTGAGAACTCCCCGAGATACCACGGAGATCCAGAAACAGAAATAGACAGTTAAGGGGATTTCACGGAAAAATAAGGGAAAGACTCTTAAAGAGCCTGAAATGTACAAAGACATAATTAGTCTTTTAGATTTATTATGTTATTATGATAAATGTGATATATTATGAAAGGGGAGCTAGGAAATATGTCAAAGTACAGCTCCAGTTGATGGCATTTAAATTAGAGATTGCACCTGCGGGAGGCTATTTTTATCATTAACAGTGGTTGTTAGCAGTAGGGAGTTTAGATACAAGTCTGAAGAGGCATTCATAGAGCACAGTCTGTCCGCCATAGACTATTCCTGTCCATTGAACTAAAGGCCAGCTTAATGAATATTGCAGTATACTGAACTTTGTCAGGTATTTTCTTAATGTGTTGGCATTATCTGAATAGAATTATACAAATTTTGGGCTTCCATAAACATCCACGCATATGCCACTCTGTGAGCAATAATATTACTAACTCTGCACTTGCTATTGTCTTTGACAGCTAAGACCAAATCTCTAATTAACTAGAGAAACTACACTCATTAATGTAGGGAGAATAGATTTTTAAAATCTTGAGTTGAAATAGCTCTCAACTAATTCTAATTTCCAGCAATCTCTTGATCCTATTCCAGTTTTACTTGGAGCCCCCGTATCCCTGTGTTAAAGCCCTAATATAATATAATATATATAATATAATCCTATTTAATAAAGAGGGAATATGCTAATTGACTCTCATGACATCGCAAAGATGACAGCACCCACAGCCAATAAGAAGGGAATATGCTAATTGACTGCCACGCTCTCAAAAAGATGGCGGCACCCACAGCCACAAGATGGTGGCGCCCAGTCACCTCAGCCCCGCTGTGGTGGCAGGCACACGGCAAGGCTGGGTACCTGCCTCCGGAGTCCCCCAGTCCCCTCAACCCCCCAGCCACCCAGGGCCAGCCTGAGGCACAGGCAAGCCTCAGATGGTGGCTGCCCGGCTGCCCAAGGCTCAGGTAACCAGGGCTGGCCAAGGTTTGTGCTGCCAGCATTGGCAGCAGCAGAGGTGTCATGGGGCGTTGCCTTCCCCTGATCGTCAGGTTGCCTCCCACCCCTGAGGGCTCCCGGACTGTGAGAGGGGGCAGGCCAGGCTGAGGGAACCCCCTGCTCCAGAGCATGAATTTTCATGCACCAGGCCTCAACTATAATATAATCTATACTAATAAAAGGGTAATATGCTAATTAGACCAGACATCCTTCTGACGTCCTTCTGGACAAAACCATGGTGGTGGGGGCCAAGGCAGAGGCAGTTAGGGGTGACCAGGCCGGCAGAGGAGGGCAGTTAGGGCGACCAGGCAGGTAGGTGAGCAGTTAGGGGTGATCAGGCAGGCAGGCAGGTGAGCAGTTAGGAGCCAGCGGTCCCAGATTGCAAGAGGGATGTCCAGCCGGCCATTGGACATCCCCTGAAGGGTCCTGTAATGGAGAGGGTGCAGGCTGGGCTGAGAGACCTCCCACCCCATGCACGAATTTCGTGCACAAAGGCCTCTAGTATAATATAATATAGCTTAGTTAATTGTTTAATTCTAATATTTTAATGAGATATCTGTCTCTGTATGCAAGAGTGAAATTCATTTATACTATTTTTGTTAGGTTTTAGTATTAATGTAATTGTGAATTTATAAAATAAATTTAGAAGTTCCTTTTTTTTTTTCTCCCCCTATGGCCCACAATAGTTCAAATATCATTGGAATTTAAATCTCAACTGTGAATCCACATGGTTCTGATTCCTATTAACAATGGCAGGTGTCAATTTGATCTGTTCAGGGTTTCACTTCTGAGGTGACTTCTTACAAATTTGCATTTTGCTAAGATAGCATCTATCTGTCTATTGAGTTTCATGCAGCTTTCTCTTCAAATGCTTTAATCTGGCTAGAGTGAGTGTTTGTTTTCCCTTTCTCACTCCTAATGTGTCCGTAGTTGTTTATTTCTGTTTCCTTGTTCAGGCTCACAGAAGCTTTTCAGTGAACTGGCAGTTGGATTTCCCCTCTTTTCTCTTTTATTTTTCTTAATTTCATCCATGTTAATCTTATCTTTCTAAATGTGTTTATTGGTTTTGTTGTTCTGGCTCTAACTTCTTGTGAGTGTTTAGTTCATACATTTTTCATCTCTCTTCATGAATAATAAAGACAATTAAAGATACATTATTTTTTCTCTGGTCTTCTATAGTCTCAATGTGAGATATTTTCATTCAGTTTGTTTATTGGATACCTTGGAATTCCCTTTTCTGACCCAAAGATGATCTGGGATATTTTTCTTAAAGTTCCCTTGTTGTCCAGTGCAAGATTAATTTTTTTCTTTTTTTTAAAAATATATTTTATTGATTTTTTACAGAGAGGCAGGGAGAGGGATAGAGAGTTAGAAACATTGATGAGAGAGAAACATCGATGAGCTGCCTCCTGCACACCCCCTACTGGGGATGTGCCTGCAACCAAGGTACATGCCCTTGACCGGAATTGAACCTGGGACCCTTGAGTCTGCAGGCCGACGCTCTATCCACTGAGCCAAACCGACTAGGGCGCAATATTAATTTTTAAAAGTATTCCTTGCACATACATAAATTAACACCATCTATCTATAGCATGTTAGAATATAAGATTGCATCTGAAGTCAATTTTATTGACTGTAGTCAGTTCTCTTACCTTTGCATCATTATGTTTTATCTACTAAATATGCCAAATTCTATGAAAATTGTATTGTTTTCCATTATAACTATTTTATCTTGCATTATAGATAATTTTGTTTTATAAAATTGACTATATATAGTGAGTATATATATATATATATATATATATATATAGAGAGAGAGAGAGAGAGAGAGAGAGAGAGAGATCTACCATATCTTAATCACTGCATTCTATGGCTCCCCCTTCTGTGTTTTTAGGCATTCTTGTCTGCATTATTATCACTTATAGTTTTTTCTCCTGACACAATTAGACATATTTTTCCTATTATTTGAAAACAATATAAAATATAATCCCCCCACTAAGATTGACTTTCATCAACAAAAATGTTCTATTTTTCTAGCAATCCTCAATCCCCCTCAGGTAGACAGGACATTTGGAAAACTTTTCTCCCTCCTTTAACGCAAGTCAAATCTTTGGTTCTCTTTACTTTCCTTCTCTCATTCTCTTACACCTCTCCACCCCTACCTGAAGTTGTAGGTTCTGTTACAGCTTTCTAGACAGTTGGGTTTTTTTGTTTGTTTGTTCTTTTTGTGTGTGTGTGTGTGTGTGTGCATGCTTTTCTTTTGAAGGGTGGGCTTATACACACTCTGGAACAATCTCTCCTGATCCACTTTGGAAGGAACATACCCCTGTTTCTCATCCCTGTTTCTCCTCTCACCTCCCCCGCCCTTTGGTCTCTGTTCTGTCTGATCCCTGTGTGCTCAGAGCTGTTCTTGCATATTTCCCTCAGATGAGTCAATGCACTAAGCGGTTTCTGAATGATTGCCTACTCTCAATACCCATTCTTTTGCTCTGGCAGGTGAATGATATCTTGACTGAGCATAGGATTCTTATATCACCTTCGTTTCCTCGCAGTCATCTGTGGATGTTATGTCATTGTCTTCTAGCTCCTGTGCTGCCAATGAGTTCAGTGCCAGTTGATTCTTTTGCCTCTGTAAGCCACTTGTTCTTTCTATGTAGGAGTTTGTAAGATGACATATTGATATGGAATTCTGAAATGGCTTTGCAATATGCTGAAGCATGTGTTTCTCGTATCAATCTAGCAATAGAGGAAACTCACTCAATATTCAGCCTCAGGTTCCCCAAGTTTTCTTCTTTTTTTTTTCTTTTGTTCAGATTTTGCCTGTCTCTTCTCAGTTGTCTCCCCCCGCCCCATGTTAAATAATTTTTATTTGTGTATTAGAGTTTTGTATCTGTCCTCATGATTATCATCTTTTTATCTTTTTAATATGTGCTTTCAGATACACCTGGCCTCTGATATTCCAAGCAACTTATTTGAGCCTCAACAGTGGCACTTTCTCTTTCCATTCAATTTCAGAATATTTGGTTGAGAAATTACGCAATTTTACTTTTACTGCAGAAATCCTTATGTGCTGCAAATGAATATATATATATATATATATATATATATATATGTAGATATATATATATACATATACATATTTACACACACACACACACATATATATAGATATAGATATAGATATAGATATAGATATAGATATAGATATAGATATATTCGTCCTCAGAAGCTTTATTTAGCTGAGCATATACCCTCTTAATTTTGAAAGACTCTTACTCTCTAACTGCCACCACTCCCCTCCCCCCCTCATAGATAATTTTTCTTTCTCAGTAAGTCGGGATTCAGGGCATGTTGAGAAATTACTAGATAGGTGGTAGAAAGTGAAGTGGCCACTTCTCCTGGGGGTCCGTGGTATAGGAAGTGAGGTTTCTCCCTGCCCCCAGTTCCTTTTACCCTCCTGGTGTCAGGAGCAGGGAGGACTCAGCCCACCTGTTCAGCTTCTACCTGAGGACCTGGGAGAACCAGACCATCAAACCCGGCAGATGTTAGATGTTGATCTTTCATCTAGGATCGTACAGATTGCTGTGGAGTAGGCTTGTCCCAAGGTCCGCCATCTTTTGGTCTGGACAAAGACTCCCTGAAGGTGATTTCCACTTCTTTTCTAGGGCACAGGAGAGCAAGCCCTATAGAAATTCTCTTCATAGCGATGCCAGCAGTTACTTGCATCAGACTGGCTTTTTTTGGCCCCAGGCATGTGGCTCAGGAGAGACCGCCTAAGTTGAAAATAAGGAGAAAAGAGAGGCATTCAGGTTTGTTTTAGTCACTCAGAATATCTCTGAAGGGATCTCTATCAAACCCACAATGCCAGTAGCAGCTACAACAATCATGACTAATTCATAGGAGTGCTCCAAGGTTTACCAAACACACTTGATCCTTGAAATCACTCTGTTATGGGAGTTGTGAGAAAATAGGCTCAAAGTGTTTAGTGCAATGCCTAAATTTACAAGTTGGTAAACAAAAACAACAACAAAACCAAGGCATTATCTCTCCAATAATTTTAACACAACTATTTTACTAAGCAAGAGAAAGTCAAGGCTATTCTATCTACTTTAAACTGAATATATAATAAAGTACTAAAGTATATATATATACACATATATATATCCACACACGCATATATATACACATACACACACACATATATATATACACTTTATACAAGTGTAAACAATGCTAAATATTAATATAAGTAATGTACTTTCAAATATTTTTGGCTAAGGAAGAGTTTCTTTTTTTTATTTGGTACAGTGGTAATTTTCGAAAGCCAAGGACAGTATTTTTATTGCTTGTTTATTTGGCCATTTGTGCATGTTTACACTTTTTATTAAGTATCATTTGTGTGTGACGAACACATGCATAGATATGTACATACAGAAAAGCCCACATATCCCAAGTATACAGCTTCATACATTCTCCCACCTGGACACATCAATGTAACCAGCAGCAATATCAAGCGACAGAATATTACCAACATCTCTGAAAGTCACTCACGCTCCTTTTACAGTCATCATCCACCCCTTCAACAGTGATAATTATCCTGACTTCCACAGCCTACAAGCCTTCTGCAAGGACAACCTGACTTACAGCCAACATTTAGCACAGGGAGTTTGCTGTGTTTGATAAATATTTGTTGCTGTATGAATGAATGAATGAATGAATGCATCCAGGAATAACTAAGTGAGCCAAGTGTTAAGTGAAGAGAGCTTTAGAAGGTGGAACATAGACAAATGTGGCTTTGGAGTCAGAGATTGGAGCTTAATGGATCATGTAAGTTGAGGAAAGTTATTAAATCTCAATGAGCCTTGGGTTGCTCATCTAAAAATAGAAACAGCAATGTATTCCTTATAGGGCTGTTCATCACCAGCCTTAAAGTTAATGTATGTAGAAGCAGCGGTTGGCACCTAATAGGCTATTTATTATTGGTACCTAATAATTGTTGTTGTTATGGAAAGAAAAGGGACCCAGTTGTCTGCATTTGGGACATGACTAATCCCCTTACCATGATCTTTTTTGTTTTAAATAACATTCAAATCCTTTTGAAGATAAGTTATATTAGTACAGTGGAAAGAGTTAAACACCTCAGAAAAAAATGAAAAAGCAGAAATCAACAGAGAATGCCAGGGGGTGTGGGGAGATGTGATTAGTTTATGTCCTTGAATAAGTGTGGTTCTGTTCTGGATTTTTGCTCCTCTGCCTGTAGTGTCTCTTATCATAGTTGGTTTTCTGACCCTCCGGGCCTTGGCTTATTCCTGGTGGTGGATGACCTGCCCAACTGGATGGATTTAAGGTGGCATCGCATCAAGCCCAATTCCAACTCTACATCTGATGGTCCCAGTCCCCATGATAACCTAGCCCCACGTGACCCTCCTCCCCCCACCACAACCACTAGAGTTCATGCTCTTCTCTATTGAGCTGCGACCACCTCTGCACAGATTGCCTCTATCTGACACCACTCCAGCCATCATTGTCTCCTTACTGCTCCTTGTCCCAAGTGAGGCAGCAAGGCGTACAGGTGAGACGGCCATAACAAACAGAACACACACATCTCCACACCGCTCCTCCTGAAATGCCAAGCGTGGTCCTTGCTCTTCACATCGGCATTGCTTTCATTTGTTTTTCAAGTGAATAGAGTAAGTATAAAGGGCAATTCCCTTGGTTTGTAAGAAGAATGATTAGGCTATAAAAATGGTCTGTTTTCCTGCATATCTCGTCACATATCTTTTTAGTAGGTACATATTTGCGGCATATTTACTTTAGTTGAGTTGCTTGCTTTATCTTATTAGTAGCTCCCTTTACCATAAAACGGAATGTCCAGATCAGACTCCCCAGAGAGCAGTTGGCAAATGCACACAGGGGCGTGGAGTGGAGAGAGCCCTGTTATAATGCAGGCCCCGGACTTCTCCTCCGCGAGAATTGCCACTGCTTACAAAGACATTTCCGCTTCCATTTTCCATATCTGTCACCAAAACTGCAAAACGCTGAGAGCTACCTAGGAATGTGGTCTGAGGGGTTCTTATGGAGCCTGTTCTGTTTTGAGAATAGTTTTCATAATGATAATAGTGGAAACACTACTACTATTTTACTGTGACTACTTATTAATTTTTATTACTATGATTATTAAGGATAATAACTATGCTAAGTGTCTGCTGAACTTGATGAAATAAGTGGCCATCTCTGTCTTTTTTATACCCTAAGCTCAGCATTTAATGTAAGGAAGCAGAGATGCAAATCAATAATATAGCAGTCAATGACTCAATAAAGGAATGCCAGAGACTGTGCCCAATACTTTGCTATATTATCTCCTTCAACTTGAAGCATCCTTAGAAAATAGGAAGTATTACCTCCATTTCAGGTTAAAAAAAATAAAAAGACTGAGTAGCAGAGGTGCTAAACCGTTTGACAAAACCATAGCACCTCAGCGTTTTCTCCTGGTCCTTGGGATTTGAGTCTGTAGAGCACCCCAAGGCAGAAGCTTTCTTCAGATCAGTCACAATCCCTATCTTATGCAAATCTTCCAGTTCATGTTTCCTGAATCCCTCCCTATTTTATTTTATTTTTTCAAAAATGGGAATCAGAGTGGGAGGCAGAGATCCCGGCAGCAGATTCCCGAAGCAAAGACGCCAAGTCTCAAGGCCTCTGCGTTGGTCTGAGCCTCAGAACACAGGCCGAGGTCAAGCCCCACCTCCCAGCTGCTGGGCTGGGCTCTGCTTCCCTTGGTTTCTGTAACAGAGAGAGGTAGACAAATGGAAAGGTGGTCGCCACAGAGCAGCAAGAATGATTAGAGGGCTGGAGGGATGGACTTGTGAGATAAGATTAAAAGACCTCAGTATTTATCATTTGTCTGAGCTGTGACTGTGGGACAGACAGGATAACCATCTACACATATTCGCTGGCTGGGTGCAATCACTTGAGACCACTGAACTCTCCAGACAAGTAGATGCTGCTTGTCAACAGGGACGGGGGCGGGGAGGGGGCATGCAGGAGGATGGCATGCATAGCCCGCTGAGTGCCACGCTGCCCCCCCCCCCCAAGCCAAGTCAGAGATTCAGGGTCGGTCTCTTTTGCACCTTTGGCTGGGGAGGGTAACTCCATCTCTCCATTGGCCCCATGGACAGTCAAACTGACATTATGGGTACAAGCCGGTGTTTAGCACCAGGCAGTCGCTTTGTTGTGGCCTACTGTAAAATAAGGCAACAGAGGAAAAAGGATAATCCTTTAAGCCCATCATGCTCAGTTAGGGAACTCGGGGAATATGTTTGCAATAGCCATTTTCCAAAGAAGTCACCTGGAGTCTTCCTGATCTCTAGTCTCTGCATGAATTAGTACTGGAAACTAAGCAGCTGCCTTTATCTCTTATCCATAGTTTACTACTTCATTCCTTGGGAGTTATCCTAAGGAAGACAGATTTTCACTCCTTGCTGCTTTTTACCAATTCATTCATTAAATCCCACAAGTACTTAAATAAATAATGGCAATAGACTCTTAGAAAATAGGCACTCAATGACCGTGAGTTGAATGAATACATGAGTGACTGCATAAGTAGTACATACAGAGTCAAATGGCACCGTTTCACAGTCATGTTTAAGACACAGTGACCTGGAAGGCATGAAATCTAAATTCAGGTTGTGTAGAATTTTTTTTTATTTTTAAATATATTTTTATTGATTTCAGAGAGGAAGGGAGAGGGAGAGCGAGATAGAAACAAACATCAGTGATGAGAGAGAATCATTGATCAGCTGCCTCCTGCACACCCCCACAGGGGATCGAGCCTACAACCTGGCCATGTGCCCTGACTGGGAAGCAAACCATGACCTCCTGGTTCATAGGTTGATGCTCAACCACTGAGCCACGCTGGCTGGGCAAGATTGTGTAGAATTTAAAGGACTAAAGAGTTCCATGTGACATGTGACAAACATTCATGTTCTTTAAAAGTGTCCACCTGGATTGCTCTACACTAACTACAGAGCTCAGCTCATAAAGCCACAGCAGGTAATGTGCTCTAGAGATGTAGACTATAATCACCCTGGCCATGGAATAAGTGGTGGATGATGGAGGCTGGGAATCAGGGAAGCTGAATTTAAATGTCAGCTCCATGTCTCCCTGGATGTGCCCCTTGTGCAAGTTACAGAAGCAGTCAGCCATGCAGCCTTCCTCCACCCTGAGATCAAAGGAAAAACCAGCAATACTATTTAAAATACTTATGTCCTTTTTATCATTGCTTTTTTGCATTCATTTTGACTTAAAAATGTAGTAAAACATGTATATTGATTACCAGTTTCAGTCACTTCCTTAAATATTGCTCCTCATTCACCTCATCCTAGTCCCATCCTTTCAGCATCACTTTTTCTTCATTTGCAAAATAGGAGAGTGATTTCGCCCTCAGTGAGATAGCGCAGTGCCTCCTGGTGCATGCTCAGTAAGTGGCAGATAGTATTGTTACTGCTGTTTGCTCAAAGAAGGAATAGTGATAGCTAGGACTATCCTTACATAGACGATTGGTACAAGATCAAATGCTTAATACATAACTTAAAGAAGTGATACTGAGTCCCCTCGAAGCTGGCTGCTATTCTCCTTTCCTATGATTCTTTTTCGTAGCAAAACACTGTTCGGTCAGAATCCGGCAAGGACACAGTCACTCAGTGTTCCCCATGAGAATCCTGGTCCTACCAGTGCAGAGGTGTGGGGGCCTCTCAGGAGTCCGGTTCATGTTTAGGCCAATATGGTGTCATGCTAAACTAGATGTTTGTGACACTTCTCTACGCTGGGTGTGGTCCAAGGTATGAGAGAGACGGTGACCCATCTTCTGACACTGGCGAGAAATGAAGTGGGGGGGGGGGAGGGCAATTGACAGGGCAGACAAGGCCATAAAAATATCAGTGTGAAAAGAATCAACCAATGAATACATCAATAAGTAAAACAACAAATCTCTCTCTCTCTCTCTCTCCCTCTCTCTCTCTCTCTCAAATCAATTAAAAATATTTCAGTGTGTAAGAGTAATGGGCAGTCACAGAATGCACAGGGTGCTCTGGGAATGGAGCGTGGCTGCCTGACTCAGTGTGGAGCTGGACCTTCCTTGGAGTAGGTGATGCCTGAGCTGCATCACGAAGGTTGACCAGATCTCCGAGACGTAAGGAATGGGAAGAGGGGTTTCAGATGAAAGCAAATCGTGAGCAAAGGCTGAGAGCCAGCACATGTGTGTAGAGGTGTACCAGTCAGTGCTGGGCAGGAAAACGTGCTCCCACCAGGTGAGATCACCTAATTTAGGGAACTGAGCCACCAGGTTTTGGAAAGTTGAAAGGACAAAAGGAAATCCAGAAATGCTGCTGGGGCTGGGAGAACAAAGGAAGAAGTTAAACCCTTCAGCACTGAGCACCTGTTGGATTTGTGGGAGGGGCCCTGCAGAGCTGGGAGCTGGAGGTTGCTACCTGACTAAGGCTGTTCCTCAGGGGCAAGCAGGAGGGAGGCGGGGCGGGGGGAGGGGTGCTCTTCTGAGGGGCGTGGCCTCTTCTGAGGGGCGTGGCCACTGCCCATGCAGGTTCCTGAGACAGTGAACAGTGAGTGAGCTGGAAAGGGAAACAGCTGCTCCTGGAACTGAGTACAGCTGCCAGGGCAAAGGGCATTTGCTAGGGCAACACTGACAGGAACAGCCAGCCAACAGGCGGAGTCGGCTTCTCTGGCCTTTCTTGCCTCTGCCCTTTTTTCATGCCTCTGCTGAAGAGCCTCGCAGAACACCAGCTGGCGCAGAAGAGATGTAGTTTGTAGCCTCAGCATCCCAGGCAAAATATAGAGTGAGCTCTGGGGGCTGAGAGAGGAGGGGCCTTGGAAGTAATGGAGAATGTCTGGCATCAATGAAGCCGGTGAGAGGCTGGAGCTGGCGTTAGAGAACCTGGTGAGGAAAGGCTTCCCCCGGTACTGAGGGGCCCAGGGTAGACGTTGCCTTCCTGGAAGGACGAATCCCTGTCTCTCTTCCTCCTGGAGAAGGTGGCATTAATTAATCAGCATAGAAGGAGCTGAATTCATTACGCTTGCATTGGAGTGATCCTAGCCAATCATTGAAAATATTTAGAAAACGATTAAATAGAAATACCTTTTTTCCTTTTGTTTTCTCCTAGCGAAGCACTTCATTGCTTAGTGAGTAACTAAAGGATCGAATAATGTGAGTTTAATTAAATGCTTTTCAACATAAAAATGATCCTGAATAATGTGTTTAGTAGGCAAAGGTGTTCCTCAGTAAGCTTTACACCAAGTCCATGACTTAGGACCATTTATTAGAAGCTAGTGAGGTTGTTTTTCATTCTTTTTCTCTCCGTGGTATCAAGGACGAACAGAAGAACATCAAGAAAACAGTAAAAGGCATTTTGCACCCATGAACAGCTCTCTCTGCTCCGTATCTTATCCACGCACCTCTACAGAGCATTGGCTCTCGGTGTGACTCCGCAGGTGCCGGGCGGACCCTGCAGTGAGCCTCACAGAAAGGCCTGGTTCCTGCCCTCCAGGAATCTGTCAGGAAAGGAAGAGGTGCAGAGGTGCCTTTGTGCATGCCAATGGCAACCTATGTATCTGCCTCAAGTAGAGTCCACAGAGAAGTGGAGAAATGAGGGCCTCTTAAGCTATGTATTTCCTCCAGTCGCTGGCCCACGGTGGGGGCTGTTGCTCACTTTTCTGTTCTTTTGCCGATGTAAGCAAGAACCCCCCCAAATTGAAAAGTACTAACACAGTATGGTCATGTGCATAAATCAATATGCATTTTAGAACAATTACTAACGTAAGTCCCAGGTGTCTTTTCTCATGGATAGATTTTCATATTCTCCTGAAAATAACAATCACTTGAGTATGTATCGCTAATTAAAAACTTGAATAATTTCCAACAGATATGACGTAGTTACTGGCAATTCCATGTCAGCACCAGTAAATAATTATCTCACCTTGTATCACGTAATTACAATGACAATACCCCCCCTAACAAACATTAAACAGTCATAAGTAATTGCAATTGTGCACAAATAGCAGCCATGCATTTGACTTGGGTGTGTTTGTAATTTAAAATGACATTTTTCATTTGACTGCTGATTTATGAAATTTTTTAAAAAATCAATTTGCCTTTCTTAATGGGCTAAAGCCCTTTGGGGATATACCAGATGTTCTTCTGCCCAAGGTTGGCAGCTGGGCAGAAAAAAATTAGCCAAGCATATTGAGACAAGACCTAAACAAGAAAAGGGTAGTAATAATGGGTGGCAGGGTAAAATAAATTAACTGAGGATTTGTTCCAAAGTGGTTCTTGTGATCCTTGCCTTGATGATGTGTGTGGACATACAAGCTGCCTTCTACAGGTTCCCCTTGGCGCCTCTCTATCCTCTTGTAGTGGCCATTGTTATCATGGAGATACCAGCGGACCGGCTCAGTGGTGCAATTTCCTTCTCTTCTGCTGCTGGGAACAGTGTCTAAGTAGAGGGAGGAGAGGGTGCTCTTCCAGATGCTCCCTTGCATTTGCCCTCCCACAGGCTATCTCCCGCCATAGGAAGGGCATGGTAGTAGGGTTGGCAAGAAGGAAGAGTCCACAGCCTGATTAGAGCAGATACCAATCTTTCAACTGATTCACTGAACACATATTTAATGAGCACTTACTATGTGCTAGGTACTATGGTTGGTGCTGATTTTAAGATTTCCTAACTTCTAAAAAGAGAAATTGTTTCATCTCAAACAAGTGAAGGCCTCTTGATCTACATCCACAAAACAATATGCGGTCATTGCCCAATTCTACTACTGTGTGGATTTCGGATATGATGAAGCTAGATCACCTCTGACTTTATGGGTTCTGAGAAGCTATTATGGGTCACGTAGGGTGTCTGCAGCCTCCTTCCCTGTGGATAGAAAGTGACCATCTGTACCTGCATCTGTCTTGGGTAACTTAGGTGCTTTCAGGAAGCAGATGGTAATAACCGGTGAACTTCTAACTTTTCATTGATCTCTTCCCTATTAGATCATTAAGTTCCATGACAGCAGAGTCCATGCCTATATTAATCAAAAATTCTAAAATGGCAAAAAGAACAGAGAACAAATTTGGCAACACCTTGCACCCTTTATAATAAATTCATAATATTTATCATGAAAGACAAATATGATTACATATGCTATACCCCATCCCCAATCTCAATCTGACCCTAATCCTGACTAACATCCTACATGACTCTTTTTAAATACATAATATATTGATTTTTTAGAGAGAGGGAGAGAGAAATAGAAACATCCATGAGAGAGAAACATCAACATAGATCTGCTGCATCCTGCATGCTCTCTGCATGTCCCTTGACCGGGAATGGAACTGGTGACCTCTTGGTGTGTGGGTTGATGCTCAACTATTGAACCACACTGGCTAGACCTACATGACTTTTAGTGGACAGAGTGCTTCAAACTGTGCCAGTGCTAAAGCACAGAGTCAGGTTGGGGTGTTCCATTCGGCCCAGAGCACTGGATGGCTCCAGGGACCACACCAGAAATAGTCTGAGCTTGTCTGATGGGACTCTTTATCCCTGGTATGAAGAATTAACACTGCAGAAATAAGATCCCAAAAAACTTTATTCATGTGTCCTATACCCACAGGTCATGTGTTGGCACATATAGGGGAGGATTCATTAGAAAGTCTAGGTTGGGGAAGAGGAGTGGTAATTAAAGGCCCCTGATGGCAGCAGGGAAATAGGACTTCAGGGTTGGAGTCCGCCTGATCCATCCCAGCTCTGCGGAGATTCTGTTTCTGTCTGTTCGCCAGATGTGGGAAGGCAGGTGCTGGAGCTCTGAATCCACTGGAAAGTGATCAAAGCCACGGTTCCAAGTGGCGGGGTACTCCTTCTCGGAGGTGGGCGCCAGTGAAGAGCGGAGGAGAAAGACATGGAGAAGTGATATTTCTGTGAGTGTGGCTCAGTTGCTGGGTTGGCAAAGTATGTTCTGATATTCTTAATGAAGTATTTGATTTGTAGAGAAAGTCACTTGAGAAAGCTTTGTTTGAATAGATAGGTGGGTGAAGGTTTAAGAGGATGGGGAACCACACATAAAAGTTTCAAAATTATGATTGGTGTCAATTCCATTAAACATCTAGGTTGGCCATGGTGATGTGTGGAGACAATGCTATCGAATACAAATGTATCGCTTTTGTAGAAAAGTAGATTCTTGTGGGTGGGACTTGAATTCTCAAGTAGCTGTGTTTTGGGGTACCATCGTGGTTTTATTAAAATCTAGTGACACATTCAAGAAGATGATGTTTACCAGATTTCCACATTCGTTCAATTCCCAAGGGATCCAGTACAGAGCATTTGGCAAGTGGGAGAAGGATACACGAAACACCTATGTCCCCGGGAGTTCTTTCCCAGGGAGCTTTAACATAGATGCTTCTAGAGAGGCCCTTGCCCATCTACTTTTGTTTCACAGAGGCTGATTTGATGGTTGCTTGACGAATGCCAAATTCCAGTGATTTACATGAGGTCTCACTTTCACCCTCTCTCAGTCTCTATACTGACTCCGTCCTTTCAGCACTGGTCCTTCCCGTCAGGACTGGAACCCCTGGAGCATGAGGACTTGGTGTGTCTCTTCCCACTCATCTTCAGTGCCCTGGAGTTCACTCCGGCCACAGCTCCACAGGATAACATGAATTGAGACTTCAGCATCAAGTGACTTCACTGTGTATCCTAGTCCACCTCTTACCAAAGACCTTGGTCATTTCTTTTGAACTTGGATGAAACTTTGCACCTTTTTTTTTTTTTTTTTGAAAATGAGGAAACATCCATGAAGGTTATTCATGAATTGAATGGACTGATGCCCGTGAAGCACCTGGTATGGTTCTTGGCACTTTCTGGATCCTCAATAAATCTCAATTCCCTGTGCCCTTGGCATCAGGCCAGGTAAAATGGGCAATGCTGAGGGAGTGAAAGTGCTCTTGTAAATGCCCACACTTAAAAAGCAAACACATTTACCACACAGAGGGCCTGTGACTTTTGGAATCGTAGAACACTGTTTGATAATTCAGCAATCCCCATTGAATGATCTGGGTGCCTGACCTAGAGAAGTGGAGTCCCATTTATTGAAGAGCCATCTAGGAGGCTTGACTGCCATTCAGCCCCTCATTCTGTGTTTGTGCTGGGCGGGCGGGGGTTGCTTTAAAGCTGTGAGCTTCCATTTGTGCCTCACCCTGGTCCCTGGGCTCTCCGTGGAAATTCTGATACTTGGAACCACACGTGTCCCCAAAGGAGGCTACATGTCTTCCGTCTCTCTGCAAAGGACTCTCGTGGGCTAAAGAGAGCGGATGGGTACGTTTTGCTTTGTTTAAAAAACATTTGGTTTTGATGCTTTTAATCATGGGTCCCCCTGAGCATGGCAGGCTTTCCGCAGCACACACTGGCTGCATACCTAACAGATCTTTTCAATGCAACAGCTTGACTTCCCTGCTGCTCAGATGATAGCAATTGGCTAGGTGTGCCATCCTCTTCCTTCTGCCGCCTCTATGGAGACAAGGAGATTTCAAGTGCAATTTGGCCTTGCACATCAAACAGCAATTTTCCTGTAGAACCTGAAACCTCCAAAAACTCTCCCCTAATCAAATCTATCAAGCCCAATTTAGGGGTGAGCTTCTGTCTGTTTATCAAGGAAATGGAGTTGAAATTGCCCCCTTTAATGGAATCACAGCTGCCCACCATAATCTCTCACATGCATGTTTGAATTAATGGCAGGACGTGGCCCATGCTCTCCAACCTTGGAATTTGATTCCAGTTATAGGAAATTGCTATAATTTCAGTCCTGGGATTCTCAGGGGTGTTGGGGCACTTTAGGCCGGGGTTAGAATTAATGTGTCAGAGGAATTAAAGAACGCAGAGGTGCTTGTGGAAGATGAGCACTCTTACACAGTACCCAATGCGTCACCTAGGCATCAAATTAGATCCACTGTGACCCATGTCAACTACTTTTACCAAATCTAGGAGGAAAAACAGAGGAACGACTTCTTCTGATGTTGAGATTTTTAAGTAAGAATACAGCAGACATGGGCAGAATGTAGGTATCCTTCCGAATACAGGCAAACTCACTTGGTTCAGTTGCATATTAGGAGTTGCCACAGCCACTGGGCAAAGAACCCAGCTAAGATGCCTGGGTCCTCCCTGTGCCAGGGCACTGGCCAGGAACTAACTGTAGTGCCACCTTCTCCTCTGTGTCATCCTGCAGGAACCTGAGGACATACCATGTCCCCATGGAGACCCCAGTTTTACGCTAGAAAAGCGTCATTTCATTTTGTAAAAATGTCCTTACCCAGAGATATCCTCTTCCTCCTTCAGGCATATGAACATCTTGTATTTGTATAGAGCCATTCTAACCCATTTTTCTCTTGCACGTCTTTATGCTTTTCTCCCATTTTATTCTCACTGTACAGAAGGGAGGGGAAATATTTAACATGCAATATGATAAATAAGGAAACCCATGTAAAATGCCATCTCCAACAATGGTGGCACCACAACAGGCCCCCTTCCTGCAGAGCCTGCCCACCCCACCCCAGCACCGGTCCGCCCAGCCCCCTGCGTGAGCCTGAGCTGGCACCTGCCCCTGGCGCAGTCACACGCCCCTCCCGCTGCACCTTTCTTCCTCCAGCCGGTTTCTCCTCAGCCTCAGCTTCCCTCAGGAAGTCATTCTGAGCTTTAGTCATCAGGTAATAGAGATCCCGGCTTTGTGAAATGCACCTGAAGTTTCCTGCTTCCGTTGAAAAGAAAAGACTCCTAAATTAGAAAATCATGCACATTCAATGCACACGGGGAGAAAGCCTCCTGGTTTTCTAAGAGTGGCTAATGCCTCTCAGGAAGTCTCCCACTTAGAATTGGTTCAGCTTCCCTCTTGCTTCCTTTCCTTGTCCCTCCCCTCCTTCCTGGACCTGCCTCCTTTCATTTAACTCCAGGCCACCTGCAGGGAAATAGCATTTAAGCGACTTAGGGTTTTACCTGTCCCCCTTTATTCTCCCTCAGAATTCCTAATCCCCCCAGAAAGCCTTCACTCTGCACCCAGCACCTGTGGGGTGTCTTCAGGTCGGAGGGTACATGTCGCTGGTACAAATGAGTCTTCTGGAGGCCTCGGAGTCAGGGGAGCGTCCTGGCACCCACCCCGAGGATTGCCCCTGGTCAAGTGCAGAGTCTGTGGACAGGGCCGTGAGGGCGGGCTGCCCAGCTGTCCCTCTAGGCAAACCGCGGCTCGCGAGCCACATGCGGCTCTTTGGCCCCTTGAGTGTGGCTCTTCCACAAAACACCCCGGCCTGGGCGAGTCTATTTTGAAGAAGTGGCGTTGGAAGAAGTTCAAGTTAAAAAAAATTTGGCTCTCAAAAGAAATTTCAATCGCTGTACTGTTGATATTTGGCTTTTTTGACTAATGAGTTTGCTGACCTAGGGCATCACCACTCTGTTCTCCATCTGTTGAGTGAGTGTCACCTGTTGGCATGTGCTGGGTGTGGCTACTTTCCTGTACAGCAAGCATGTCAAACTCAAAGGCTAACATGGGCCAAATAAACGAGGCATGCGGCCCGCGGGCTGCGAATGTCACATGCTTGCTGTACAGTGACGGTGCTGGGCTAACGTCCCTTCCCAAACTGCATGCGGTTGTCTAATAGCCTGAGCAACTGCTATTAGAAGGGAAAACCCAAAACAGTGCTATTTTCTGCCACTTTCCAGAATTTCTCATGGGATTATTGATTGAGTTTTAGCCATTCTGTCGTGCTACCTCCTTTGTGGCTGTGAGGATTGTGAAAGGCTGCCTCTTCCTTAGGAAAGAGACTGGTGGGCTGCCCACAGGGGTGCGAGCATTGGGACAGATGCAGACTCAGCGCTGGGCTCAGGAATGGTGCGGGCCATGGCAGGTGCAAGCAATGCGAACACTGATTCCCCTGGTGCTCTCCATTTCCAGACACGCCACGGAGCTGTCAAGTAGCAAGTCAGAGAGATTTAAATAACTTCCCCATCACCGGTGGGCGAGCTTAATCTTAGGGGTGTTTTCTTTCCTTTCCCTGACACACTTTGTAAGAGAACACTGTGCACTTCATGTTTGCTGGCCTGTCAATGCTACTCCATCCTTTGCCACCTGTTTTTCCCCCAACACTCTTTTCTAAATATTCTCTGGAAGTTTTTCACTGACGTTAATTGTCAGATACATTGGCTGAATCTCAATCCATCCTACTCCCTTCTGCAACATTGCACGTGGCCACCTCCTACTCCTCTCTGTGAGACTGGCCTTCCTGACCGTCCTCCATCTCGGTGGCCACTTGTCTTCTGCCCCCCACTTGGTCCCGCCACCTTTCTCTAGCTCCCAAGCACAGTTATTTCCAGGGTTGGTTCCTGGACCCTTCCTTCCCTTTTTAATTTTTAGACTCTCTTCTTAGCGTTATCACCTCCCACTGTCCAATTATCACCTCTGTGGGTAAGATGCCTAAATATGTCTCCAGCCTTGACTCCCATCTTGAAATCTAAACCCTCATTAATGATTGCCTGAGGAATACCACCAGCCCCTTCCCCTGGCCCCGACAGAAAAATCTGCCCCTCAGGTCTGTCCCTTCATTGATTCTAACTTTAGCATTCCCCACCCCTCCTTTCCATCTTTACCACCTTTACCCTAGTTTATTATTTAATTGCTTCTCACTTGAACTATCAAAACAAGCCAATAATAAATCGCTCTCCCTTCTGCCTCTATTTTTTATATTATTAATCTTCCCAAAGCACAGCTCTGACTTAGCCATTCCCTTATCAGAAACCATTCATGATACCTCCTGGCCAGGAGAGTTCAAGCTAAACTCCCTTTTCAGGCAGAAGTGAAGGGTCAGGCCGGACTCGGAAGCTTGACACTCGGTGTCCTGTGTGTGCTTCGGTCTGTCTCAAGCCCTCACCTTCTTCCTCTGTGTGCACCAAGCGTCACGTGCCACACGTCCCAACAGCTGCTTTCCTGAACCAGCCAAACAGGGTGATGCCTCTGAGTTTGATCATGGTGTTCACTCTGCTAGGATTTTCATTCCCTCCCCTGTCCCTTCCACCCGCACTCTATCTCCTCCACTTAACCCAACTCTTTAACGCCTTTCAACATTCAGTGTAAGGATTATGTTTTCTGCAAACATACTTTTCTTCTTTCACCTAACTTGGCAGGGTTAGCCATTCCCTTCTCTCTTATTCTCACAATGTCTTGAATGTGTCTGTGTTATAATATCTGCTGTAAGGCTAGAGTCATCTGAACATCTTATCCATCATCATAGCCCTGGCACCCAACACAGAATAAACATGGGATCAATGATCAGTCCTTGCCTTCTCACTGATCTGGACTATTTGTTATTACATGTACATAACTGAGACTTCTCTTTTTGCTTGTGCCCTGGTCCTTCCTTCCAGTTGCAATCCTTTCTTTATTATTTACTCCCCAAAATTGTATCCATCCTTAACAAAGCTCAGTGTAAATATCTCCTCCCACAGGAAGCCTTTTTTTAAAAAAAAATCCTTACTCAATGATATTTATTCCATTGATTTTTTTAGAGAGAGAGTGAAAGGGAAGGAGGAGGGAGTGAGAGAGAGAGAGAAACATGAACTGAGAGAGCCACATGGATTAGTGGCCTCCTGGACATGCCCTGACCAGGCTGGTCATCTAACATGCAGTGGAAGTAGAAGTCCTTGCACAGGAATCGAGTCTTCAACTCTTCGGTCCATGGACTGAGTCTCTGACCACGAACAACCCGGCCAGGGTGGGGAAGCTTCCTTTGATCTCTTTTTCCTAACAGTACTTCTGTCTGTGTGTGCCAGGGCGGACCCCGCAACATGGGAAGAGCATGATTTGTAGCTATCAGACTTGCAGTACGATTTGGACTTAGACAAATAGAACTTTGTTCCTTCATTTTTAAAAAGTTTGCTCTACATTACTCTAACTTCCACTCCCCTTCAAGGACAATAATACTCATGAAAGATCCCCTAATAGCACCTGGAACACAGCAAATAATCAATAAACGTTAATTCATGGTCTTCCTTCCTCAAGGCACTTACCGTTTTATGACTCTGAGCACAGGCGTTCATGTCATTTTCTTATTGGTAATAATAGAACAAAGCTCCCAGGGGCAGGACGATATCTTATTCACATTTCTTTTCCCAGAAGTGCCTATTAGAGCTCCTTATATTTTAGTTGTTTGGAATATCTGTTGAATTTAATGAAGCAAACTGACTTAGAAAGCTTTATGCTTCAAAAGGAATGTAGTTTTATTATTGGCACAAAATCAAACCTGATGTTTATGGTCATGGCCATAAAATGTTGGACATCACACTTTTGGTGAGGAATGTAACCTACATGATAACATATTTCTCTGGGAAAATCAGATTAGACACCCATCATTTCAATTTAGTGTCTTTAACAGAATTCTTGCTCATTCTCTGTGTGAAGACTACCTCTTATATCTTTATAAGCATAAAAAATGAAAGAGCATTGACTTGATAACATTCTTTTCAAAGATGGTCAATGAGGTAAATTAGATTACCTGGTAAATTTCATGCAGTCATTGAGCTTTTCTATAAATCTAAGTGAAGAAATGTTGAAGACCTTTGTTCTCAACTATGGGGACATTTATAAAGATTTTTATATGCTTTTAAATGCTATGCCTCAGAATCTTAAGGCTCTCGAGTTATCTTCAAATTTAAAGCTCTCTGAACTTTAGTTTTCTCTTTTGATTAAAAAAAATAAAAGGTCAACAATAATCACCTTGCCTAGATTGCAAAGTTGATGTGAGAACCACATATGAGGTTCTTGATTCCAGACTTTGTCTTTGTTTTCGCATCCTTCAAGCCAAATAGAGTGTCCAGACTAGAAAAAGGGCACAATAGCTGTGTATTGACTACATAAATCTTATCGGGAAGCTTTCAAAGGTTTAAAAATGTAACACAGGGGAATTAATGTTCTTATCTAGAGCCACCCTCTCATTCTAGATGAGATAATGAGACTCACAGAGGACAAGAAATTTGCCTGATGCCGTACAGCAAGCTACTGGTGGAGCAAGAAGCAGATTCCAGATTCCATGTATCCTGGTCTAATGCTCCTCGCACACATCACACCCTATCAGCCATTTCCCAGATGTGATGTGTTTTTCGTAACAGAACCAATTTAATTCAGCCAATATTTATTAAGCTCGCCTTCCTAATGATGACCAGGAACTGGCAGTCCACTTGAAAGTCTTCAAGTCCTTTTTTTTTAATATATTGTTATTGATTTCAGAGAGAGGAAGGGAGAGAGGGATAGAAACATCAATGATGAGAGAAAATTACTGATCAGCAACCCCTACCGGGGACCAAGCCTGCAACCTGGGCATGTGCCCTGACTGGGAATTGAACCCATGACCTCTTGGTTCATAGGTCGACACTCAGCCACCGAGTCACACCTGCTGGGCTGGAGTCCTTTTTGTACTTCTGTTTTTATGTGTATGCATTTGTTTGATCAGAATTAATTCTTTTTGAATAATAACATTTCAGATTCTTAAAAAAAACATTCCATTGTTTGAAAAGTGAAAATCTCACTAGTGAAGAATATTCTTCCATCCACCTTGGTAAACACCTATAAAGCACCTGCTATGGGTCGCACACTCTGCTAAGCATGATATAAATAAGTGTAAAGAAGCCACAGAACCCACAATTCATGGGACTGTGAACACAAAAAAATCATAAGTATAAAATAACAAATTCCATAAAGAGCAAAAGTGCTCTGAGGGAGATGTGTGTAAGATAGAAAACAAAGAGGGATTAAATCGGTTAAGTGGAGCTGGTGTTGGGCAGGGAAGGGACCAGAGCCCTGAGCTGGGTCTAAGTGTGAGTAGGATCATGGTCATGCGCGGGGAGAGGGTAGAGGGCTTATTCCAGGCTGTGGGAAAACATACAGGCAAAGCTTGTACCGAGTCACCACTGTGAAGCAGTCCACACAAGAGGGCGTGTATTAAAAGCTAGTTTGAAAAGGAATTGGTCAAGTCTATAGACGCATGCAAAGAACACACACACACACACACACACACACACACACACACGCAAGAGGCTGGTTGACAGAAGATAAGGCCTAAAAAATGAGGTGAGACAGTCAGATCTGGACTGGAATCCTGGTTTCCTGATCCTTTTGACTCTCAATTTTCTCATCAGTAGTATAAGATTCATTTTATCTACCTAGCAGTGCTACTGTGAATTGAGATGTCTAACACTTTTTATTTCTAGAACATAAAGGAATTAATATATATTATAAGTAGATATACTTGCTTTATTACTAGAAAATACATACATATATGGTAATACATACATACATAAGTAGATGTATTTGCTTTAGGGGATGTACATGTACAAGCCTACATATAAAATGTTTACAGAGGAGAGAGAGACTGATTGATTTGGTGATGGACACCTAGTGCTGAACTTCTTCAATTCCTGCCTCAATTTCTAGAAAAGTCTATGAAAGACTAGCCATCATTTAGATCAGCATGCAAAAATGGCACAAATTGGTCACAAAGAAGTTGGCCTGCTTCCCACACTGCCGGCTTTCTTGGGGTATCTTGGTAGCTGGTTTGATATTTATTTGTGTCTTCAAGTTGCAGTGCTGCGCTGTGCATTCAAACTCACCTTTCTCAGGGGATTTGCACCCTCAGTTCACGACCACACCTTCTGGGGCAGCCAGCAGTCACTGCTATGGTCGTGGGGAGGGCTTTAGTGTAAGATGGGGGACCAGAGAGGGGTAGAAACTGTGAACCAATGGGCAGCACAGGGGTGGGTTCCTGAGTTACACCAGGACTCAAAATTGAGTTTGAACACGGGTTTCAGAATCACCTAGATATGCCTCCATCTGTTTTGTGTCAGTTGCTATCTCGGTTTTGTTGCCATGAAACCGCCTTTCTCCTTTTTGGAAAATGCTCCCTGATTTTGATCTGAGGCAGCTATCCTCTGGTGACAACCAGCGATTCCTGTTAACAGCACTGATATAAATCCTTGGCTTCCCCCTCCGTTCCCTCAAAGACAAGGGGGACGGCTGGGGCGCCAAGTGACACAGCAGCTTCCTCACTCTGTCCCAAGGCACGCGGGCTCCCAGCGGCTGTCTTCCAAATCACCTCCCAGATTTGTTTCCAAAATGCTGCCCTGGCGTAGATGTGTGTTTTGATAGAAGGTTAATGCATACGTGAATACACAACTTTTTGATTTATTGTCCATGCGAGCTCATCACTCTTTCCTTTAAATTAAAACTCTCTCCAGATGGGGATATGTGACACAGATTTATTGATCTGCAATAAAACCTCACTCATAATCTCTACAGCTGCCCATTCATCTTCTGCAGAAAAGGGTTCATTATTCTGGATGCCCCAAGAATGAAAGCAAGGAACCAACTTTCTCCTTTTGTTCCCTTCTTGCCCCACCGTTGCCTTTTGATTTTCTCCTCCCTCCCAGTCCCTGCCCACCCCCTCCTTTTATGTGCTGAGACCAGGTGAATCCCCCAAACATGATTACTCCCTTTCCCCATCTTTGTCCTGCTCCCTTGTATTTTTCTTCACTCCCTGCCACCCACCCCAAGGATGTCCTTTTTTGTGGGCATCCCGGAAGAGTTGTGACACTGAGTCCAATCTGTGGCTATAATCAATAGCCCAACCCTCCACTCTGCTCATTCCAGATGGGTTTGTATTCCCTGGTTCGAGCAAACCACTCTGAACTCAAGAGATGAATGAGATCATTAGAAAAAGGAGAAACTATGCAGCCAGACTGATAGGAATGAGAATAAGGGCAGGTGGGCCGGTACCAGGTCTGCGGCTGAAAGGAGGTACATGTGGATAAAGATGCTCACCACTCTGTGTTTTGTTGGGTCCAAAGAGCCTTCTGATTTATTGCCTGGGAGATATTCTCCAGTGCACACACGCTGGAGGCTGTTTCCACCGGTCAGCAGATGGCTTGGTCAGTGTGCCAGGAAGCCCGGGAAGTAGCTGGTATCTCACACTCAACAGAAGGAAGGGCAAAAGGACTTTGGGAGTGATCAGATGGATTGCCTCGTCAGTTCAGTGGAGTATCTCTTCACATGGCTAAAATCCTCTTGGATTTCCCAGCTGGGAAGAAAAGCACAGACATCAACTAGTCTAGTGCATTTCAACTGGAATGCCATGATACAGTGGTGCGTTTCGATGAGCTGTATGGTGTGATGCAGCATCCCAGCCGGTCACAAGTAACTTCCTACTTTTAAAAATAAAGTGCTGCCGAAACCGGTTTGGTGGACTGAAGGGTCCCGGGTTCGATTCCGATCAAGGGCACGTACCTTGGTTGCGGGCACATCCCCAGTGGGAGGTGTGCAGGAGGCAGCTGATCGATGTTTCTCTCTCATCGATGTTTCTAGCTCTCTATTCCTCTCCCTTCCTCTCTGTAAAATATCAATAAAATATATTTTTTAAAAAATAAATAAATAAATAAATAAAGTGCTGAAGTTTGCAAATTAACTCATTTTTAAAAAAAAATCCTTACCTAAGGGTATTTTTCCCATTGACCTTTAGAGACAGAGTGGGAGAGAAAGGGAAAGACAGAGAGAAACATCGACATGAGAGACACACATTGATTGGTTACCTCCTGCCTGAGCCCTGACCAGGGCCTGGGCAGGGGAGGAGCCTGCAACCAAGGTATGTACCCTTGACCGGAATCAAACCCGGGACCTTTCAGTCCTCAGGCCGATGCTCTATCCATTGAGCCAAACTAGGTAGGGCCAAATGGACTATTTAAAGACAATTAGAATAGGTTCAAGGTTATACTTAGAATAGTGCCATTTTTACTCACGTGGATTCTGAGGTGATTTCTTGCACAGGAATTGGATGTCGTTAGAGGTAACCTGGCAGAAATTACAAAGCATATCCAGGGATCTGGTGGGCATGTGGCCAGCATCCATCACTGGCAGCTGAGGTTGACTATCTGCTCTGTCCCTCCCTTCTAGGCAGGAGAGAGGAACTCTACATTCTTACATGTCCTCATAGCATGACAAAAAACATAGCTTCTCACCCTCATTTTAAAATAGCAAAGCCGTAACCCAAACCCAAGCAGTGATTGCCACAGTCAGGATTGGAACACAAATGTACAAATTAGCGCCCTGACCGGTGTTGCTCAGTGGATAGAGCATCGGCCTGCGGACTGAAGGGTCCTGGGTTTGATTCCTGTCAAGGGCATGTACCTTGGTTGTGGACACATCCCCAATAGGGGGTGTGCAGGAGGCAGCTGATCGATGTTTCTGACTCTCCATCCCTCTCCCTTCCTCTCTGTAAAAAAAGCAATAAAATATATTTTTTAAAAAATGTACAAATTAGCATTTGAGCGAATACTGTCCACTGACCACTCCATCCACCCACGGGCAGGCCTGAGGAGCTTGGGACATTGGCCGGGAACAGGTAGAGGAAGAGCCAGTGGGAAGGGAATCACCATTTATCACTGTAATCGGAAGCTACCCCAGGCAGGTTTAATCACCCCATGCAGAGCGGGATGCAGAGCAAGTTCATGGTTTACAGTGAGCAGGCTGACACAGCTGATTGATGTCAAATATGTCATGATGTATATTGTAAAGCAGGGAGATTTAATGGTGTAACTCGATGGCAGGCTCCGAAGTGAGTTGCTGCAAAGTAAGGAGTGATGGATGGGCTCATTTACATGTAAAATTGCCAATGGCATTGACAGCACTGGTATGTGAGAGGGAGATAAGAGGCACATAGCAAGTTCACTCTTGCCCTAGTGTTGGAATATTAAAATACAGCTGTGGCAGCATCTGGCATTTGCAATGGACTTTACAGATATATATATATATTTATTTATTTATTTTACTTTTAGCCCCGAGATAATCTACATCTTTTATAAGGTTTTCTAAAACAGGTACCATCCCACCCCTGGATCAGCGTTTACAGTAGATGGTGATGCCAGCATGAAATTTATTTGTACGGGAGTTGTCAGCAAACCAAAACCCTTGGTGGCTTTTATCTGTCCCTGGCCTGACAATCTCAACGTGCTTATAGAGTAACAATGTAACAGGCTGAAGACTGGCTTTAAAATTCTGTTTGCCTCCCCCAATCTCTTGCTTTCTCATGGTTTTTTCTGCCCAATTCCAGAAAGACTCTCTCTCTCTCTCTCTTCTCTCTCTCTCTCTCTCTCTCTCTCTCTCTCTCTCTCTCTCTCTCTCTCTCTCTCCTCTCTTTTCCCTTCTCTCTCTTTCTCGCCCCACCCTCGTGTATATATTAGTTTCTTTTTTATTCTCCCCTTCTTTTTCCTCTAATGAAGCTGCCATTAGTATGTGTGGGTTAATGTCCATTACATATGAGAGTAAGGGAAATTGGTTCATCCTTTCAACAAATAACGATGTTTGGCTCAACCCCAGCCAAATATTCAGCCTCAAGGGTAGACTCCGAAAGCTACCCTGTCCAGTTGATGGGTACTGTATATGTGTCCCCTGTTAGAAAAATGGCAGTACAGCGTTAGAGTCTGCCTGCCTGCCTCTCCTTCCTGCCTCTATCCTCCATCCCTCCTTTCTCCACATAACACACACCAAGCATTGTGCTACGTGCTGGAGACATAGCAGCGAAGGGGACACTAGGTTAGAACATGAGACACAGAGGCGAAAATGGCAATAGTTCATGCCCTGTGTGATAAATGCCATGGAGGAACCCTGGGGGTGCCCAGGGACATGGGACAAAAGGAGGGGAGGGGTATGGTTGTCGAATAAACAGAGAGAAATTTTTGAAGGAATTAGTATCTGCACCAAGACTGAAGGTAGCAAGGCAAAGGAAAGCAAAGTGGAGATGGGAGATTTTACCAAGAACAAAAGGTATGGTGCCCACGTGTCCAAAGCAGGAAAGTGCTTGGCAAATTCAAGGACTTACAACTGGTGTGATGCAAGAAAAAAACACTTGAGAAGGGACAGTCGAGAGATGAGGCTAGAGCCCTAGCTGGTTTGGCTTGGATAGAGCGTATGCCTGCAGACTGAAGGGTCCTGGGTTTGATTCTGGTCAAGGGCACATGCCTGGGTTGCGGGCTCCATCCCCAGTGGGGAGCATGCAGGAGGCAGCCGATCAATGATTCTCTCTCATCATTGATGTTTTTATCTCTCTCTCCCTCTCCCTTCTTCTCTGAAATCAATAAAAATATATTAAAAAAAAAAGAGAGATGAGGCTAGAGAAACTCTGGGTACCCTGCAGAGCTGACTAATCCAGTTAAAACTTGTGAACTAGGACACTCAAAGGAGCCTTTGGCACATATGATGCTGTTTTAGATCTGCCCGGTCTACGTGGTTGCCTCTCATAAGCTGGGTCTTATTTCTGAATATGATTGTCAATTGTGCAGTAAGAAAAAAATGTTGACAATAATAACATTCATCATCAAAGCCATGCCTCTTTGGGGGGGAGGGTGCTCATTGTTTGGAATAATTACATAATATTTGAAACTAAGGATTTACCAAATATTTATCAATTCAGTGTAATATATTTTATGTACTTTTCAATAACCAGATGATTGTTACAGGGGCAGCAAGTTAATTTAATACATTAGTAAGTAGCATTTATACTTTAATCATTCTTTTATTCCTTTGTAACATTTACTGACAACCTACTAAGTTCAAGGCGTTTTGCTAGGTGATAGAGACACAAAGATGAGTAACTTAAAGAGTCCTCATAAGTGAATGAGGAAGACACCTATGTAGAATGATTGCCAATACATCCTAAACTGAGCTATTTAAAGAATGAACTGGGGCTCTGGAGAGTAGAGGGATTTATGGAATCTGGGATACTCAACAAAACAGATATACATGCTTTAATATTTTTAAAATGTTTAAGAGTTTCCCATGGGTGAATATTGCTGATGAAGAATCTAGAGAGTTTTGATGCTCACTCACAGAGAGTTTCATTGAATTTTCAACAATAGCATGAAAATAATGTTATAATTCTTAGGTTTCATTCAGCTCTACCCAGCAATGTTTTATTCTTCTAAAGACTTGGTTGTAACAATTATTTCTATGATTGGAGACCTGGGTTCTAATTTCATCGTTGCCACTTAATGGTTGTGAGATCTGGGATTAATCACTTAATCTTTCAAACCTTCATTGTCCTCACTTGGAAAAGAGTTTACTTCATAGAATTCATAGAAAGCTAAAAGAGGTAATGTGCTTAGCTCAGTGACCAGCATGCAGTAAGAGTTAAATACATGTTAGCCATCTATGATTAATATTATTATTATTATCTATCACTTAACGGCTAATGAAACATTGAATGAACCACAACAGAGGAATTTAATTGAGCTAATGCAGTGATCGGCAAACTCATTAGTCAACAGAGCCAAATATCAACAGTACGACGATTGAAATTTCTTTTGAGAGCCCAATTTTTTAAACTTAAACTTCTTCTAACGCCACTTCTTCAAAATAGACTCGCCCAGGCCGTGGTATTTTGTGGAATAGCCACACTCAAGGGGCCAAAGAGCCGCATGTGGCTCGAGAGCCGCAGTTTGCCGACCCCTGAGCTAATGTATCTCCTGGAAACCAATAGCGCGCTCTACTCACCTCTCTTCAGAAAGGATGTGGTCCCGTTGTAATAAATCACCAACAAGGGTGGGTACATCGGGTTCTCTGCTCTCCACTCGGTTCTGACTCCAATTATTTTGCTATTTTCCCTAGTGTTTCCTTTTTTTGCTGTTCAGCTAAAAACTTCATGAACGTGCAGTTTACTTTCTCTTCCAGATCATTAACCAAGCGCTTTGAACATTCACACCTGGCTCTCCTTCCTCAGCACCCCTCCCGCTAGGATCCTCCCCCAGCTGGTTCCCCGCTACACCAGATTGTGAGGCCACACAAATACGTACGTTCTTATCACATGTGTGTTGTCATGTGAGCACAACAGTGCTCAAGCCCTTTCATGCAGTTTCAGATGGCAATGCATTTTCATTCCTCCCCACTTCCAGCTTAAATTTTTATTTTATTTTATGTTTACCAATTGCTTGGACTCTAAAAGGCACTCCTAACCTTGTTTCTATTTTTAATCAGTCCAGTGGGAAGAAATGTCAAATCAAAACAAAACAAAACTCAAGACAGGATTGAGAAGTGAGAGGCACCCGTTTAGAATCACACCAAGTTCTTGCCCTTTTTCTGCATGTTACCTCCAGTTTCCTATGTTGCTCACAACTCTGTATTGTGTTTCCCTGGCTGCCCCTGGCCCTGCGTTGCTGCTCCGGCCTGGACTAGAGACCTACACTTCACTCTTAGTTCCTTTCTCTTCCTCAGCCATCGCATCCAGAGGACCGCCAAGTAAGCCCTGGCAATCCAACCTTCCAAATGTCCCTCAAAGTCAATACCTCGCCTTAGCTCCTCGGCCACTTCCAGTACCAACACACTGCCGGTGATGTGGTCCTTCATCTTGACTCTTCTCCAAGTCTTTTTTCTTTTTTTAAAAAATATATTTTTATTGATTTCAGAGAAAAAGGAAGAGGGAGAGAGAGATAGAAACATCAATGATGAGAGAGAATCATTGATCGGCTGCCTCCTGCATCCCCCCTACTGGGGATCAAGCCCATAAACGGGGCATGTGCCCTTGACTGGAATCGAACCCGGGACCCTCCAGTCCACAGATCGATGCTCTGTCCACTGAGCCAAACCAGCTAGGGCTCCAAGTCTTTTTTCTACTCAGCAATCAGAGATTGGTTAATGGGCAAAAGTGATCTTATAGCCCTCCTGTTGAAAACATTTCCATAGCTTTCCATCACCTCAGGGTGAGACCCAGCTTGAACTCTTTGTGGCCAATGAGGATCCTCTTAACCATGACCATGGTCCCCAATGCCCTCCGGTTACCTATTGCTACTCCTCTGCCCCCTGACCGCACCTTTCTGCTGCCATTGGCTAGCTTCAATTTATTTGTTGGTTTAGAGCTTACCTATGACTTCCTCTAAGAAGCTTTCCAACTCTACTATACTCTGCTCTACACCCTATATGTGCTTCTGTCGCTTTCCAAAACCCTCAGTTATAGCACCTAGCATGCTATGCTCTGTGGAGCAGCGTCAGACCACTGTCCCCTTGCCAGGCTGTGCTCTGTAAGAGCAGGCGTTACCTCTCCAGCTCAGTTCCAAGAACACAGTAGGTACTTAATCTATATATATAAAAGCCAAGCTACCAGAATGACCAGAACAATGGTAATGACCTGTTGCTATGATGCGCACTGTGGCCAGCCAACCGGCCCAATCCGGTGTGGAGCCAGCAAGCCAACCTCTCAATGCCTCTCCCTGTCAGCCAGCCCAGCCCTGCTCGGCCCTGATGAGGGCGGGCTGGCCAGACCCCACCCATGCACGAATTCATGCACCAGACCTTAAGTATATTGATAAAATTCTTTAATAATACTTTTGAATCCTTTCAAAGAATCCTTTTGGTAATGGGGGTGGGGGAAAGAAAACCAGTTAGGAAGGAAACCAAAATGATCTTGGGTGTGGGCATGAGTACTTTTCTTGTACAGAAAGGGATGGCTCAGTTTTCTCCCCATTGTCTGCCCTCCCGCCACCTGTGTCTCTCCATAGCCCCTCTCCTGATCGGAATCCAGGCTCTCATTTCTCTTTACTTGACAGTCAGCCGAAGGGCCTAAATTGGGATATTTTCCAGAGGCAGGTTGAGTAAGCACCGACTGAGCTGACCCTGATAGAAATGCTTAAGAAGCTTTGCAGGAGGATTAAGCAGCCTTCTTTAATCTTACTTCCTTCTGGGCGGCGGAAGTGGAGTCCAGCGTGTGGGCAGGGCTGGGCCGCTGCAGTGACCCAGCCTCTGAGTTGCAGGTGTGGGGGGATTATGCACAGGGGGAGCTGGCAGTGGGTATGAGGAGAGACGTGGTAACGAGGCAATTGTTTCCATTTCAACATTTTAATACCCTCACTGAGCATCTTCTCATTGCTCCTTCTTTACTTACAGTTCAGAAAGCTTTCCTATTTCTAAATGGGTAGTGCTGTCATTCAGGGTTGGAAAAGTCTAGATTTGTGGATTCAAAAGAAACCAAGGCTAAACCCAGAGACACAGAAGCAAAAGAGGATCTATTCTGGGTCACATCACGTGAGTCCCCGGAGGGGACATGGGCAGCTCAGTCACTCCTCGGGAATGCATCTCAGATCATCTGCTATTTTCACAAGTGTCCTGTGGTGTGGCCTGGGATACAGTGTCTGTCCCTCCATCCCCAGTACTCCCCATAGAGCAAAGATTATCTTGCATGGGAGTTTCTGAAAAGCCTTGCAAAAGGAGAGTTAACATTTTTACAAAATCTGGGGTATGTCCTGTCTTGGATAACTCATATTTTAGAGACTTTGTTAATATGGATTAAAGACAAAAGCAAATGACTTCTGAGTGGGGCAGGGGATGATTTCATTGGATACTAAAGCTGGAGAGACATTTAAGGGTTGTCCAACTCATCATTGACAGATAAGGAACCTGAGTACTAAAGACTTCCCCTCAGATCATGCAATCCTGTATTGGCTGAGGGTTGGGCCTAGCTTGCTTTTTGCCATATCACATCACGGGTCCCAAAGGTCAAGGTGGTGCCTCTGCTAGGAGCCCCATGCAGAGCTCAGTCGGTCCATGCTCCATTGGAGGCTCCATTCGGCTTGAAGTTGAGTTTCTAGGTGGAGGGCTCATCCTTAGCACAGCCTCAAATGTAGGAAGCAGGAACAAACATTAATTGGGTAATGTTGAGTTTGTGCTGTCTAGTTTCATGTACTCCGAGTGGGTTTCTGAGTGTCTGGAAGTTCCAAATATTGTACGTAACACCCCCTGAGATTGTTAACTGTTTTCTTTGTTTCCGATGGCACAGCATCTATTTCCAAATATTTCTTACTCCGGCTGCAGGCTGCTGCGTGGGCCTTTTGAAACCCAGGGGAGCATGAGGATATATCACCTCATTTTGGTTTACCTCGATCTATTGTTTCAGGTTTTAATTTCAGTATTTGAAAGCGAATTCCCCCTGAATTGCTCTGGCTTTCTTTGCATTCACATCCACGCTGTTCTTGGTGTGTACTCTGTATACCTGCGTGAATTTCTCTCAAAGACTCAAGGGTGTCATTGCACTTGTGTATTAATAATGCATCTGATTCATTACTACTGCACCCTGAGCAATATGACCTCAGGGTACGTACCAGACAGTTAAGACCAAGAATCATTTCACCTAGAACAGATCTGCTTTAAAAAAATAAAACCCTCTTTAGGAATTTCAGGAGAGTGGGAATGTAATAGATGATGCTGATTTTTAAAAACAAAGATTTAACCCTAAAACTGCTTCTCTCAGTCTTTTGTATCATTAGGAATAGGACACTGGCCTCAGTCTGACCTCCAACCACCAGCCTTATCCCTCACTGGGCACCTCAGTAGCAGCTCTCCCAGCACAGTACCACCCTCAAATTTGCAGCTGTTCCATCATTGCTTAGCCAATAACATAAAGAGGCAGGGAACTAATCTGAATGCCCCAGGAATCCTGGGTATTTTAAATACAGCATGCTTGGGGGTTGGACAAAAACTTGGGGTTTTTGGCAAAGGTTGTCCTGGAGGGGGTGCTGAGCTTCTGTACCCACCATCTGCACTGCCCCATCCCCCAACTCTGGCTCTACTTTGCCGAGTTAATTCATCGTCTAGCACAAGGCGTTGGCCACACAATTCAAATGAACAACCACCACCAGCCCCTGCATGCACCGACCTGAGACTTGCCACTGCTGCTTTGTGTCACTGGGTTTATGTCAGTGATGATGGCTGAATATGGTCCTAACCTCACAGGGGATAAGAAGAAGAAGTTGGTGCCAGCGACGGCCACTGGGTTTGAATTGTACCACTTACTGTCTTTGCAAAGAGGGTGTATTCTCTTGCCTGTGCTTATTTCCAAACAGAATTTTTGTCACCAACAAAACTGAAAATGATGGGCATGGAGCAGGGTCTTCACAAAGAACACCCCTCACTTGCTTATGCTCACACATTAGCAGGCTTTTGCATCCAACAGTTATCAGCTGAAGGACTCAGAGGGACAATGACGTGAAATCTCCCTCCTTGCTTCAGAGCCCACCTTCACGCTACAGTGCATCCTTCACAATGATTTCCAGGGAATTAATTTTCAGTGGCTCTCTCCCTATCCTGTCAGAATCTCTGCAGAGGGGCCCCCACTTCCCCAGGCCTGATGGCAACCAGACTCTCTCCTGCTGACTTCAGTAAATGGCTAAAACACATATAAGTCAAACAGAAGGCACTATTTTAAAGAGTTAGGAGGATCTTTACCTAGTGAGGAGGACTAACATCTCACAAGATACAAATGTATCCTTCCTGGAGAAGAAACCAGATCCTCCTAGGCTCTGAAGCCAGACATTTGCATATTAATAGAATCTATGGGCTTGTAGAGCTGGGCTGGGATATTAGAATCCATCAAGCACAACTCAGTGCCACAGTTGGCCTGTTGGAAATTCGTGGAAAGGTGATTATTTAACATCTAGTGAGGCAGAAATACTCAATTTTCAGAGACAAGCCACACTTTGATTCAATATTAGAGGCAACATTCATTCATTCATTCATTCAACCAATAGTTAGTGACTACCTCCGTTGTCAGGCATTGTCAGTAACTGGAGATCCTGGAGAAAAATCGTGTCCAAGTCTGTTGCTATAGCACTTATCTCAACTGTTTATCTGGACTCATCAGTCGTCTGTGTATTAGCCTTTCTATCCAGCATCTATGCAGAGTTTAACAGGAATTATAGTATCTTATCTGTGTATCTCATTAGGTGCGCATCCTCCATCTCCCCACAGAGAATTAGTACATGGAAAAGGCACTCGGCAAACGTTTGTGTGCGTTGTTTTACATGAGCTCCAGGTCATGGAGTTTTCAAGGTCAAACCCTAAGGGACTGCAAAGGTAGCTAATTATCAGACTCCCGTTTTTTAATAGATGAGGACACTGAGATTTGAAGAGTTTGGTTTGCTTGCCAACAGTTGCAAAGCCAGTCATTGGTGGAGGCAAGATCAGATCCCACTCGTCCTAATTGCTTTCTGGCGAATCTTTCTACTGGGTAAGGGCATGACGAAAACCTGTCCAATCTGGCTGAATCCTATCTAATAAAGAGGGAATATGCTAATTGACCGTCATGCCCTCACAAAGATGACAGCACCCACAGCCAATAAGGAGGGAATATGCTAATTGACTGCCATACCCTCAAAGATGGTGGCGCCCACAGCCAAAAGATGGCGGTGCCCAGTCATCTCAGCCATGCCAGGGCAGCAGGCATGCAGCACAGCTGAGCCTGCCCCAAGGCAGGTCCGGCTGCTCCGTGCGTCTGCCTCTGGAGTCCCCCAGTACCCTCAGCCCCCAAGCTGCCCAGGGCCGGCCCAAGGCATAGGCACGCCTCAGATGTCGGCTGCCCAGCTGCCCAGGGCTGGCTCGAGGAGCAGGAAAGCCTTGGATGGCAGCTGCCCAGCCACCCAGGGCCGCCCGAGGCTCAGGTAACCAGGACCGACCCAGGCTTGCGCTGCCGGAAGTTGCAGCAGCAGAGGTGTGATGGGGGTGTCACCTTCCCCTGATGTCCAGGTTGCCTCCCACCCCTGAGGGCTCCTGGACTGTAAGAAGGGGCAGGCCTGGCTGAGGTACCCTCCACCTCCAGTGCATGAATTTTCATGCACTGGGCCTCTAGTAAGCCTATAAGAGACCATCTAGTCCAACAATTTTCACCTCTGGAGACACATTCACAGTCACCTGGAGGAGCATGTAAAACCACCGAAGAATGGGTTCCAACCTCCCCAAATTTCAATTTACTTGATTTGGCGCCAGGTTCAGACCTTTGCATTTTTAAAAAGATGTCCTGGCTGATTCTTATGTGTTGCTTTTAGGGACAACCTGAAGGGACCATTTGCTGATGCAATCTACCTCCATGTTCATTCATCTCCTTCCACATATTTCCTTGAGTATTCATTTAACAGGAGAGATGTACTAGTACATAGACAACCTCCATAGATGTCCCTGTCCTTTGTCAGGGAGATTCTGCCAGGTCCCAGCCCATCACAGGCACATTCCACACACCTTCCCCAGGGACTAGACATCCCTACCAAGCAGGGTTAGCCAGCAAAGCCCACCAGGCTAGCAGCCCACCCTGCTTTCCAGGTTCACCTCCCCGAGGAGCCACCCAGAGCCCTGCCCCCATCTGCTGGGACCACGTTCGTGTCCGGGGCCACGAGGGCCATTGCAGAAGGCACCAGGGGCTCGTTTCCCTTTATTTACTTTTAATTAGAATCTTCCTGCGTGGCTCTGTCCTCTCCCGGGAGCAGCGGCCCCCTGTTAATGGGATTGTGTGGTGTGGCTGCGGCTGTGCGCGCAGCGCTCCCCCTGTCTCTGAATTTCACCCAGATAATTGATTTTGGTCTGTTCCCTGACACTTGCCTTGCCAGCACAGGGTGTTATTAGGGCCTTTGTTCCATTTTTGAGTGACAAAGCCTTTACAAGCCAGCCAAGCAAAAGCAATTGTTGCATCTCTCACTTTTCTTATTAACTAACAGAGAATTGCAGGCAGCTTGAAACCCGCTGAGAGAAATAATAACATAAGCGGCAGCTTGGGAGCAAAGTGGGGTCCTTTCAAGCACAACAGCCTGGCGAGATTAACAAGGGCCCTCCGCGCACTTATCTGCCGGATCCCAGCTCTCCATGTCTGCCTCCCATCCCTCCGTCTTCCCCAGCTACATCTCTTGTCTAAACCCCAGTTGCACGCTCCTCCCACCCAGAGCAGCACCGAGGTCCTTGGACAAGAGGAGCCATCTGGGATTGGGGGGACAGTGGAACCCCCACATCCACACGGGGCCTGCTGTGCGCCTCAGTTCTCTGGGGACTAGAATCACCCGCCCCAATGATCGATCGTTGCTGGCTGGTGTTGAGGAGTTTCTGTGCTTGCTTTGACTTATTTTCCAATAGAAATGTTTATTATAAAAGATTTTAAACATACAGAAGAGAGAGAAAAGGGGAAAATGAATATTAGTGTATCTACCACTCAGAGTAACAAACATTATGTCCCTCATGCTGGGGAGGTCTCTGAGGACCCTTCTCTAATCTCCTTTGCTCCCTCCCCTCTTCCCTCCCTCCCCCCCTCCCCCACTCCCCCACTCCCCACAGAGTTCAATACTGTTCCAAATGCTATGGGTATCACTTCCCGGCATGTTCATGTAGCTACCACAGCAACGTGAAATGTGTCACCAAGCAAAGTTAAATACTGCAGGCACCATACTACAGTTGGACTAGTGTTATCATACCGTGTGTATTTGACAACCTTAAAGAATATTGTGTGATGTTCTTCCGCAGGATATGTGAGCTGAAGTTCCTTAATGTTTACCAGAGGCCTCTATTCCTATGATATGTCACAGTAATGGATTTGCCTCTTTGTTTGTGGGAGGACATTCGGTTGCTTTCGTCATGTTGCAGTTACAATGTCACTGCCATCATTCTGGGTCAGGGGTGGGCAAACTTTTTGACTCGAGGGCCACAATGGGTTCTTAAACTGGACCGGAGGGCCGGAACAAAAGCATGGATGGAGTGTTTGTGTGAACTAATATAAATTCAAAGTAAACATCATTACATAAAAGGGTACGGTCTTTTTTTTTTTTATTTCAATAGTTTTATTCATTTCAAACATTTTAACAAGAAGAATGTAAACACTAATTATTATAATTTGAAACTTCAAAAAATGGAGGAATCATAGCACAATAACATACCTTATATTGAAGATGGCAAAGGCAAAATAAAATTGCCTAACAAAGGAAAGGTACAAAAGCCTTTCAAATTAAACTTAAATATAATAAAATAATTTAAAACTAAAACAAATAGAAAAGAACAAAATGTGTAAACAGTAAATTAAACATTTTCTTTAGTGCAACTTCCAAATTATGCCCGGGAAGTAGATGTAGATGGCAATGTAGACTGGGTTGAAAGGTTTTTGGTCTTTAAAACATCAACTTCAGTGGGAACAGTGTTGTTGGTCTCCTTTTTAGCTAATGCTCTGATACAGTGCTCTCCAGGGGCGTGTCTCCCTATATCACCACGATAACGTGTCTCCGCATTGCATTCCCAGGGTGATGTCGTGGGACGCGTCCCTGGCATTACAAGGAGCCTCTGGAAAATTGAGAGGTTGTTCCTTCTGAATGGATGGATATAAATCCGCCCACTCAGAAGAAGGAGCTGCGGCCGTGTTTCCCGACGTTGCCATGTTAACACTGCTGCTGGTGAAGGAGCGGAGGGGAGAGCAAGAGAACCCTCCGCTCTTTCGGCTCCGCGGGCCGGATAGAACAGCCGAACGGGCCGGATCTGGCCCATGGGCCGTAGTTTGCCCACGGCTGTTCTGGGTTCATACCTCCTCATGCGCATACACAATCCTTTCCATGGGCACAACTCTACATGTGGATTTCAGGTTGCAAGAGTTGTGCGTCTTTAACTCTAGTGGGTGATTCCAAGTACCCCCAAAGGGATTTCCTCCTAAGAGTGTAAGAAGAGGAAAAGTAGGACCTACTCATCCCATTTCACATGCCAGCACAGAGAACTGGCATTGCCCTTCGTGTATCCAGGAAGACCTTAGCCTTGGGGAAGGAAAACCACCTCCCCCGAGTGTCCACTCCTGCTCTCTCCCTGTCAGGGTATCTCAGCTGAACAGCAGCATCCCAATGTCCTCCTGGAACTGGGAACTCATCCCTTGCTCCTGTCTGCCTTGGTGACTTGGACTCCTCTGCTAGAGTCACTGATGGGCAGGACCCTTAGTCACAGACACACTCTTTCCTGTGGCGCAGGCTGAATGGTTTCCGCTCCGGGAAGGTGCTCTCCCTAACCACTCTGAGCTCCAAACCAACTGGCTCTCTCTCCTCCCCCTGCGTGCACATTTCAGAGTCAGGTGGGCACTCTGGCAGAAACCTGGGCTTTGCAGGAAGAGTCTGCCTTGAATTTGTAGTCTCACCCTCATCGATGTTGTGGTCACACACAAATACTCAACTTCTCAGGTTGTGCTTCATCATCTGTGAAAGGAGAATAATCACCCCACCCTCACAGAGAAGCTGTCAGGGTGAGAGAAATGCAGCAGAGCATGAGGTGCTGTCTTGGCACTTGGTGATGCCCATGAACTGTGGACATGGCCTTGAATGCAGGTTGGTTCTGTATGTCTGCCAAAGGGTGACCCAGCCGAAACCGGTTTGGCTCGGTGGATAGAGCATCTGCCTGCGGACTGAAGGGTCGCAGGTTCGATTCCGGTCAGGGGCATGTATCTTGGTTGCGGGCATGTCTCCAGTGGGAGGTGTGCAGGAGACAGCTGATCGATGTTTCTCTCTCATCGATGTTTCTAACTCTCTATCCCTCTCCCTTCCTCTCTGTAAAAAATCAATAAAATATATTTAAAAAAAAAAAAAAAAGGGTGACCCAGATGCCCGCTGAAGGTGCCTCCCTCTTATCTGACTCCAAATCCCGGGGTCGGAGCACACTGGGGATTCTCACTTCATGGATGGATCATGTCAATTTAAGAAAAAGGTGGGCTTAGCCGCAGCTGGTTTGCTCAGTGGATTGAGCGTCAGACTGTGGACAGAAGGGTCCCGGGTTCGATTCTGGTCAAGGGCACATGCCCAGGTTGTGGGCTCCATCCCTGGTAGGGGACATGCAGGAGGCAGCTGATCAGTGATTCCCTCTCATCATTGATGTTTCTATCTCTCTCTCTCTCTCCCATCCTCTCTGAAATCAATAAAAATATATTAAAAGAAAAAGCATAGAAAAAGGTGGGCTTAGGAGAGCACTCTTAGACCCGCCCCCCTTCTTACCCTAAGGAAACAAGTGGAACCAGTTTCTTTAAGGACAACATCTCAGATGTGAATATGTGAGAACTGTGTCTTGAACCTCTTCTTCAACTCTGTGTGATTATAATTTGGGGAGGTGAAAGAATAATTTCCTTTATCTCTCAATAAAAACCCAGAAGTGTGGACCTCCTCAGCTCCCCTCAGAGTTGGGAGAGTGGGTTAGAGTCCACTGTATGCCACAGGGCACAGAGCAATGGTTATTTTTTTAAAATATATTTTATTGATTTTTTTTTACAGAGAGGAAGGGAGAGGGAGTTAGAAACATCGATGAGAGAGAGAGCAATGGTATTTTTATGCTGCTTTCTTCCTCACAATTCTCATTGTGTTTTTTTATGCAGTTCTCACCCTATTTAATTATCCCTCCTTTCTCCTTTCTGTCTTCAACTCCACCCCTCCTGGTGCTCTTCCTTCTCACCCTCTACTCATGTTTCCTTCCTCATTCTCTCTGGCCCCCAGGCAGCCCCCCAATGCACCCCCTGGCTCCAAAAACTCTCATGCAGCCCTCTTGAATGAATGATTATTGAAAGGAATAGAATTGTTAAAAACCACAACAATGTTTTCCACACACAATGTGTGAGGTGTGCAATGAGAAAGCAGAGCGGCACTAAATAAATTATGGTTTAAAAAATACGAAGTTGCCAACCTGTCAAAAACGAACCGTCAAACCAGTGGGAAGAATGAGAATGTGTGTGGAGGCAGCTTCTCTTCTTTTGTGAGGCACATAGGCCCTCCTATCAGCTGGTTTCAGTGTCTTCAATGAAGAACTGATAAAGGGAAGGAAAATAAAACTCCGGCGAATCCTTTTTCTGCTTTTGTGTGGAGTTCAGGTGTGTTCCAGAGTTGAGTGAAGGGCTCATTACCTCTTCACCAGCTAAATGATATCTTATTCCTTAGGACAGGGCAGATGGGAGAAGAGAAATTATCAAGACCAAAGTGGGGGTGGATGTGGCATTTCAATATTCAAGGACTGATTTGCTTCTCAAAAACAGAAGGTTTAAAAGGAAAGCCAGATCCACTAGAAAATACTGTGAATAGACTAAAAGGCAGTATCCTTTTGAGCACAGAGCAGTAGCTTTTTCTTTTGTTTTCTTTTTAACACTCAAAGGAAGTCAGGAGACCAGTGAACCGGTCTTTAAACCCCTAGGAGTCTGGCTTTCGTAGAGGCCCTGAAAGTTAGAGTTAAAAATGGGGGAGAAAATTATAACACTTGGGAAGTGAGTTACACTAATGGTGAGAAACACGGGGCACCCTGAGACTGTGGAAATTCCTTATTGATTCTTAGCAGGTTAATTTCTTCTCCAAGGTTGGATCAAGAAAACGTGGCCACTGGAGTCAGGGCAGAATCCAAACAGATTCTTACCCTGCAGACATTCACAACTTCTTTGAATTCTTCTAAATCTCTTGGTTCTATCTCTCAGAGGAAGATTAAATGGCCAAAGCATTAGTTGAGTATGAAATTAGATTTGGGAGAAACTATATTATAAACATAGTGGAGCTTGCCTGACCCACAGGAGAGGCGTATTACATCTCGGTTGAATAAAGGAATTTGCTGTGAGCCACCCAGATGACCTGTGACAAGTTCTAATTAACAAGTATCTGGTTTTTGTTCTCTGTTAACTGTAGATAATACTTCTTGCTTGATCTTAATAGAACAGAAGATAAGTCCTTAAAAATGTTTCAGGCCCTAGTCGGCTTTGTTCAGTGGCGAGAGCCTGTGGACTGAAGGGTCCCAGGTTTGATTCTGGCCAAGGGCACATGCCCGGGTTGCAGGCTTAATCCCCAGTAGGGGGCATGCAGGAGGCAGCTGATCAATGATTCTCTCTCATCATTGATGTTTCTATCTTTCTCTCCCTCTCCCCGCTTCCTCTCTGAAATTTGAGGAGGATGTAGGAGGAAGTGTGTGAGTTACAAATAGCCAGGGTGTGGTTTCTAGAGGTTTCTGAAGGGAGCTCCAGAATCTGCAGTCTCTGCCTGCAAGGGCAGTGCAGTTGGAGACACGGGTGTGCGCTTTCTGTATGTACACTTTAATTATATATATATATATATATATATATATATATATATATATATATATATATATATAAGTTCCTCAGAAACATTGGATATATAGACTAGAAATATAAATTGTTTTTGTTATCATAGCTTAATAGAAAAGAGCATTTTCCTATCATATCTATATATTACAAGGTGTTTTTATCTTCTTCAAATTGCCCTGATGTACATTACTTAAAATAATAAATTAAAAAAAAATTAAAACAACTTTCAGTTAGCAAAGTAAAGGTGGTTATATTATTTCGACGAGAACTAAATGGATTTCAATGGCTAGCCCCAAACATGAAAGGCTGTTACTTTGACCTATGTTTACATTTTAAGTGTCCAAATGCAAGGATGTAAGTCAGGAAGACCAGAGAGTAAGTGGAAGACTTCATAGGTTTTGTTTGTTCTCTGAGCATTTCAAGGCTGTGTGTGATTACAGTGTTAGTTGCATTTAAGTGCTTTGTTTTCCCCTGGGTTACAAACATCCAGGGGAGGAGGGAGGATAAGAGGATAAAGAGAATTGAAAAGAATTCTCAAAAGGCCTTCTGGAGCACATCAGCTAAGGAGTGAGTTATAAATGAATCCGAGAAAGAGACATTTAATTTCCTTCCACACAAGCTGGAGGCTAAAGAGAACTTACTGGGCATAACTTTACTTACCAGCAAATTGTAAAAACTCCTCAGTGAAGGGGAAAATAACTCAAGCCGTTTGGTGATTGTTCTCCCTCCGTTCACGGGGCATGTTGCAGTGTGTTGCTCTCTGCAATTCTGCATTATTCACAACTATTTGTTGCGGGCCCACTGGGTTCCAGTTGAGTACTGGGCTTGGGAACATGAGGTGCAAAGAAATCTCAGGTACAGGTTATGACAAAGGTAGTGATCTCTATGGGAGTAGATCCTTGAGGTGGACTAGAGAAAGGGTTGTTGATTGTGACAAGGTCATGAGCCCAGAAGTTCTGGTTTTGGATAAGTTACACAGATTTCAAAGTCTTTAATGAAGAAGGAAAGTGACCAGAAGGTCAGGAAGAAGGCAACAAGGAGAGAAGTAGGTGTAATTGACAAATGAGAAAGAGTCAAAGGGGCAATTTTAACAAGAAAGTGAATAAGTAATTGTCTGGAAGGGGCAATGGTAAGTGGGAAGGGTACTTTCACACCTGCAGACTCTCAAGCAGCTTGAGAGAATGGAAAGCTAAGGTTCCAAGTAGAGTAGGGTCCTCCGTTCATCCAGATGCAGACAGCTGGAACCATCAGCCAAGTTAAGAAATTGATCGTGATATCTTGAGAAGTTAATATAGGAAGTATTCGAAATGGCACTGATGGATGAGAGAGGAATAGGAGACAAAGGAGCAAAGGTCAGGGAGGGCTGGATCTTCTCATGTTGATCCTGACAGAGGTAAAAAGGGACGAGAACCAGTGTGGTTAGTGGTGCAGTCTCAGAAGTACCTTTGAGGAGGATGTAGGAGGATGTGTGCGAGTTACAAATAGCCAGGGTGTGGTTCTAGAGGTTTCTGAAGGGAGCTCCAGAATCTGCAGTCTCTGCCTACAGGGGCAGTGCGGTTGGAGACACAGGTGTGCACTTTTTGTATATACACAGCCCGGGATAGTGGCATTTCAACAGCTCGTGTGTAGATGAAGACTGATGATGGCAGTGCTCGCCGCGAGTGCTTTCATTCATTCGCTCATGCATGAATCCATTATTTTCAAAATTCATTCAGCAATTGTTTTTGAGTATCTACTTGGTACCGGGCTCTGGGTACACATTGGTGGGTGAAAAATGTTACTTCTGCCTTTGTTTTTCTAATATTTACTTGGGAAAGATAGAAAATAAATAGCAAGCAAACCCAATGGACATAAATGTAATTATATGCTGGGAAAGTGCTGTTCAGGTAAAAGGCAAGATGCCATGATAGAACATAAAAGGAGAGACATATAGAGACTTAGGGTCTGTCTACCCCGAGAGCTTGGGAAATCTGATGAATCTGGCCATGTGACTCATGGGGAGGGGAAGCATTCCTGGCAGACGTGGGAAAGGGCAGTGCGAGCACTGACCCTCTCTATCGTCTCAGAGGAACTCTTTTTCCTATCTGGGAGTAATTTCTTTAACATTAGTCACTTTCAAGATGCTGGAGGGCTTCCTTTCACATCTATATCTATAAAAATTAACAAGTGAATGAAATTGCTATGGTTTGCTATGGTTTATAAAGCATCTACACTAATAAAAGAGAAACATGCAAATTAACCATCACTCTGCTACGCCCACCAGCCAATGAGGAGGAAATATGCAAATTAAAAGGAGAGAGATGGCAGCTGCCCAGCTGCCCCAGGCACAGAATGGCCAGGCGGGGCAGGACAGGATGCCTGCTATGAGAGGGAGGGTGGGGGGTGGGGGGTGGGCAGCGAAGGGATCTACGGGAGTGGCACTCTGGCCACAGCAAATATGAAGACTGCAGACTCTGGAGTCTGCAGCAAAGACAAAGAAGGCAGACTCTGGCCAGAGTCTGCAGCAAAGGCGGCAGACTCTGGCCGGAGCGAAGGCCTGGGTCCCAGGTGCCGGAGGAAAACCGGTGCTGGAAGTCAAGGGAAGGAAGGCCTATTGCACGAATCTCTGTGCAACAGGCCTCTAGTATTAACATGTATGATTTCCCTTGAAGGCCCTACATAACCATGAGGAAGCACTAGTGTCCTATTTTACAGAGAAGCAAACTCTGCCATGAGATTGCATGACGAGGCAAAGCAGAGAGCTGAATCTGGGCTTGTGCCCTCCATGCACACTGGGCCCAGCAGGAATGGGGGTCTTCTCCAAGTCTCCAGGAAGCCAGGCCTCTGAGTAGTTTTCACAGGGTTCAGGCCACTATTCAAATCCTCCCACTCTCCCATTTGTAAACGTGCAGACCTGCCAGGAGTCCTCACAGCTTGTGGAGCAATATCGGGCCCTGGGGAAGCCACTCTGTGAACTCCAGAGGAGAGCATTCTGGAACTGTATTTATACCGTGGCTTTTCAGCCAAAAGTAGGTCACAGATACTTTCCCTCCAGACCTAAATGAAAGAGAATGCATTTTACTTGACTACTCCCAGCCCAGCCCCATGTTCGGATTATCCCAGGGTTGATAGGAGTCCCTTAAATATTCATGAAACATAAAGGACCCCCAAATTAATCTACATAATGAGGTAGAGAGCAGGGAGGTCAGATTTCCTAGTCCGTGTGTATGGGAAGAGCCAACATTACTCAGTTCTCCTGCCGAGGAAGATTCTTCTTTATACAAATGAATGAACAAAGGGAAAAAAACCACTTCATTTGAAAACCGACTCAGACTCCCAAATCACCCATCCAAACTCGCCACACACACTCAAACACAAGCATAAATACTCATGTCGAATTGTAGGTGTCAGAGGGAGAAGAAAAGCAGAGGGCATATGCATGCATGCTGCCTCCTCTTTTCACTCCTGAGTTCAGAGTAATTTTTTCACCTGCTAACTCAATGTCAGAGTCTGAGAGACCAAATTCAGACAAAACAGCCGGGGGACTGAGCATGTGATGCTGGGCAAAGCAATCATTACAAAGAAAGCTCACTTCCAAGGGGAAAAACAAAACATGCATGCCCTGAGGAGGATTTGACCTGTATATTTGTTCTTTGATGGTAAAAAAGAATTATGATTCTACAGACTCAGTAGCAGTAAAGAATTTACTATGAGCTTTACTTTAATCTAATATGGGACACATTTTGTTGTGCTCAATCCCAGTGGCCTGTGAAAATTAATTTTGATTTCACTCCCAGCTTGGACATAAGGCAATCTAATGCAGGGGAACCCAGAATGAGATAGTTCTGAACCCATCATTACTAATTCTGCGGTCTCACATGAGTTACTAAGGCTTTCTGACCCCCAGCTTCCTTGGTTGTAAACCAAGAAACACAACAGTAACTCCTCAGGAATGCTTTTGGGGATCAATTGAGGGACGTGAATGCTTGTGTTTGTATGTAAATAAACACACATATATACTCACACACATATATACACACTTTCATACATAAACATATGCATGCAAGCATGCATACATGAGACCACTTTGAAAACTCTGAAGTGGTATACAAATGTTAAACTAACGTTAAAATATAATTTAGGCTGCTCTGTTGTATTTGTTGTCAGGAGATTTTTTTTCTTTAGTAATTCTGAATGAATTTGCTCTTGCTCATAGGGTAAACATAATATTTGTGAGATGGCAGCATGAGAATTATAGTTAATACTCATAAAATTAAATTTTTCTCTAGAAAATATTAAACTCATAAAATGTATCCTATTGGCTACATCTTAAAAATAAAAGTTTATAAATATACTTCTTACCAAAATATATTCGAATGCACCTGTTCACGTTTCCCTTCGATATCTTCCCCAAGTTTTGCATTTAAGAATTGTGGCACCGTGGAGCGAATGTGGGTTTTGCAATCAGCGAGGCCTGACTTGGACCACTCGTGCTAGTGTTTGCTACCCGCATCAGCACTAGTCGCTCACTTTCTGTATATTGTTCTTAGTAATACTTAGTGTTGGCTGACACTTCATATGCTCCAGGAAAGGTACTGCTTCACCCATATTATCTCATTTATTCTCTGGAATCCCTGATGAAGTAGATAATAACTCATCCCCATTTTATAGGGAAGGAAACTAAAGCACAGAGGTTTATAGGATTTGCCCATGGTTATACAGCTAGTAAGTGACAGAGAGGTGTTTTGGACTAATTCCAGACTCATGCCGCTAACTGGAAGAGAAGGTCTTAAAGTGACATGTTATACCATGAGGACCACTTCAAAAACTGGTCATCGTGTCCAGCTGGTGTGGCTCAGTGGTTGGGTGTTGACCCATGAACCAGGAGGTCACAGTTTGATTCCTGGTCAGGGCACATACTCAGGTTCCTTTAGCAAGCTTGTAAAGATTGACATTCCTTAATGCTGGGGCTTAGGCCTCCTCCTTCTCACTCGGTAGTCTCTCACGCTCCACTATCTTCCACACCTATGGACTTAATTATGACTTATATCGCACATCTTGGACATAATTTCATACTTTCTGCCTCTAGTTACTCATTCTTCTTTTATTCAGTAAACTAATGCTTATTGGATCCTTACCGTGTGGCAGGCACTGGTCGTCTTCTGAGTAACATGAGAAGAGGCCTGTTTACATGCAGCTGTAATGATCTTCATCATCAGTGTCATCATCATCATCATCACTACTCCTTAGTGAGCTCTTACTGTAGGTCAGCTTTCTGTAAGTAGTTTATATGCATTAATTTATTTCATCTGGACAGTAACATGGTGGGATAGGCCATATTATTATGTGTACTTTACACACGAGGAATCTGAGACACAGGGAAATGATATAACTTATATAATAGGTCACACAGATTCTTAGTCCTAGAGCCAGGATCCAAACCTAGGCATTTTTGATTTATAGCCCATGATTTAAGTCACCTTACTGCCTCCCATTGGATATATGACATAAAGTATTTGTTACTTTAATATCTAACAAGTCATGTTGGAGGGATTTTCATTATTGGTAGATAATCCTCTGAGAGGTGTTGCTGCCATTGTGACCCTGGTCATGTTCTTCATTTAACAAATGTCTTTTGCATTCTTACTCAGTGCTCAGTGTTCTCAACAGTGAGGCATAAGGCATCAAACAGGATCTGCAAAATCCCCACCATCATGGGGTTTACAAATCTGGAGGTTAAATGTATTAAAAGAGGAAGAAAAGGTTTTAGGGGTGGTAGATACCTGTTTTTTGTTCTTTACTTAGACCTTTAATATCACTTTGGCTTCAGATCTGGAGCCATTTCTCTGTTTTTAAGGTCCAGGTGCTAGTGTCAAGTTCAATGTATAAATATCACCCCACCATGCAAAATGTCAGATGGAAATTGCCAAATATATGTGCGTATGTGTGATATGGGGGCTATGACATATGCCATCTAGAATGTTGCTGGGGATGGATGTTAGGTTCCCTTGTCTAAGCAATTAGGATATTCACAGTGTAGGGTCGGGCAAACATAGCTTTACAGTTGTTGGTATGGAAAAAGATATGCAGGTTATCCTATATAATAAAAGGCTAATATGCAAATTGTCCCCACAGGTGGGAGTTCGACCGACCAGGAGTTTGATGTGTGCTGACCAGCAGGGGGCAGCGGTGGCAGGCAGCCGGGGGAAGGGAGGCCCTGGCAGCAGCTGGCAGCCACTATGGACCCTACCCATACATGAATTTCATGCATAGGGCCTCTAGTGATTATTATAATAGCTTTATTAACTCTTCATTTCATGTTCTCACAACTGTACACATATTTTGCCCACTCTGTATATATAACTGATTAAAGATATATCTATAAAGTATAAGCAAATCCTACATATCAAAAATAAAAAGGCAGACATCTAATATAAATGACCATAAGATTTAAGCAGGAACTTCAGAAAAATGACCAATAATTTGTAAAGGAACTGGACTTCACGAATCATTAGGGAAATGTTACTTAAAGCCACAATGATATAACACTGTATAGGGACCAGAATGACTAAAATATAAAAGACTGACAATACCAAGTGCTGATGAGGGTGTAGAGCAACTAGACCTCTCCTGCATTGCTTCTGAGGGTCTAAACTGGTACAGACATGTTGGAAAATTCTTTAGAACTATTAACTACAAAACCTCACTTTATTTTCCCCAGACTAGATTCCCCAAGCATCAATATATACAGCACATGCTCCAAACGGCGTTTTACAAAAATGCTTATAAACGTACTATTGGTCTTAGCTTCAAAATGGGAGCAACTCAGTTGTGAACAGTCCATGGATACCTGAATTGAGATATAGTCATCCGAAGAAGTATTATAAAACAATAACTGACAAGCTATACATAACATGGATGAATTTCACAAATATAATGTTGAGCCAAATAAGCCAGACACTGAAGGATTTATAACAAGTGAATCTGTTCCTATAGGTGTAAAAACAAGCAAAACTAACCTGTTGCTAAAGGGAGAGGAGAGATGGGCAGGGATCAAGGGCTTCTCAGTTTGGGTAATGTTCCATTTCTTCAACTGCGGGTGGCAATCAGGAGTGCTCACTGTGAATATGTGACTGTCATGCTGTGCACTTATGATGTGTTAATTTTTTTCCATATGTACCTTATATTTTAGAAAACTTTTCTTAGTAATAATTAAGATATTCACCGCTTCCACTTCCTGCATCTTCCACTGTTTTCCAAGGTTTCTCATGGATATCTTTTTCTGAGATCTTCTCCAAGACAGAGTAGTTACTCTTAGATATTTGTAAACCTTTTGTAAATCTTTTGGGATCTAAGTAGTGAATAAATTGAAATAATTGTTAAGGAAATTCTCAGTTTATATGCCATTGCACAGGCAGGCAGTGAATGCTTGGTGTGTGAATAAAAGGATGAATTTATGTTTTCTAAATCACATGAATAAGTTTTTTAGTATCTACACTAGTATGTAATTTATCTGAACCTGGGAATTAAACACGTTTAAAATGGTTTTCTTGTGAACATGAGTTCCCCTGTATGGCTCTCTCTCCATTTTCTGAGTGGTGGACTTGATTGAGTCGCTGAAGAAGTCAGTTACCCAATAAGGGATGCTTTGTTTACTTTAAATATGTGAAAAACAGCTCCAATCCTCGGGGGATTATCAATTTCTGGTTTACTAATTACTCTGGAACTGTTTTTCAAAAAATAAATCTAGGCAGTTGTTTGAATGAATTCTTATTTAAGCGAGTAATTAGTTGGATCAAAATAATTGACTAAATTAAGAAATTCTTTAATAGACATTATGGTGTCAGTTTGATTTTGCTACTGGTGATGCGTAACAAATTCATTGCATGATTAGTAATAAATCTGTCACTCCTGAAGGGATCCTTCTTAAAACAAAAGGGAAGTCCCCGGTGAGGCCTATGGAGAATCAAATATTCCCTACATATAAGCTATTACATTTTTTACATTTTGTTTTTAAACTTTAGTTGACCAACAAAACTCAAAACAAAAGAGTCAGGGTTCAGAAGAAATACATATATATTAACATGAAGAAAAAAAGCCTGGGGGGGGTGGGGAGGGATAGGAATGTTTGAGCCATGTCGTGTCAAGACCCAGTGGATGGAGGTCCCTTCATAGCCAGGCATTTCAGCAGAGGCTTCTGGGAAGTTTACTCCTTCCTCAGCATCTTCGGAAAAGGGAAGTCCCTCTGCCATGCCTTCTCTGACCCTTCCACCCTCAGTTAAGTACCCAGTGACTCTGCCAGCTGGGTTTTTCTAACAGACTGTGCAACTCCTAAAACGCTCTTCTCATTATAGGTGCACGCTGACAGACTGTAACCTGCTCCAGTAATTGGCTCTGTAATCTTAGGAATCAGCCTAGCTATTAAAGAGAGAATCAACAACGCATGAGTGAATTAATATGGAGGAGATTCACGTCCCATCAGTCCTGGCTGAGAGTCCTTTCTCTGTTCCATGATAGCCGTGATTTTTCTAATGATGACACAGATCATCCCTACGTTTTTGCTAATTCTTCCACCACATGCCCAGGATGGTCCTTCATCATTCGTTTGAAGGCCAACAGGACCAAGCCCAGTTAAGAAGTTTCTGTGTCCCTAAGGGCCTAGTATCATGTTATAGGAGACCCATGGTCATTAACGAGCATGGCATAGGCTGGGCAGGAGGGCTAACACAGGTCCCTGCGGGAGGTGTGACTGGGGGGTGGCGCACCCTGACACAGGGACGCATGTTCTAACTGGGGATGACTTTAAAACTGCCTGAGCTAGAGAGAGGTCGTGTATAATACCCGGTTTTATATTAAACAAAAATAAATTTTCTCTAACGTGAGCTTCCAGACAGGTTGTCCTAATATATTAACTTCTGTCTGTGTTTTGAATAGTCAATTTCACGGTGAAATGAGTTCTTAATAATATATTTACCACCTGGGAGAAATCTCCCAGCCATCTGGAAAGGAGAGGGGATTTAGTGCCTCCAAACGGAGATTGAATTATTTTCACAGTTATTTATTTATTTTTACATCAGGAAGCGGGAGTACCTGACTCCCTCATCTCCGCTGCAGTGGGCGGGGCGGGTACCAGCCGCACTGTGAGCATGCTCAGTTACCACCCATCCAGGGCACGGGCTCTGCATGTGTCAGGAATGTAGCCACAGAGGATATCAAAGATCCCAAAGGACTATCATCAGTTATATTAAGTACTGGTGGGAACCCAGAAATAGCAAAATTAAGTGTCCTTTTATTCTGCATTCTTCTGGGGAAGGTGGAAGGTCACAGCAGTGGCCTTAACCTGGGAAACACTGGACTCAAACCCCAACTCTGTGGTTTGTTAGTTGTGTTTCAAATTAATAAATGCCCGTGGATTTCCTTCTCTGCATATTTAAGTGGAAATGATTATATCTGCCTTTCAGTGTTGTTGTGAGGATTGGGATTGGTGGAGGGAAATTGTGTAGTTCAATGCCAGGATGGACAGTCAATGGAAAGTCGTCAGTGTGAAAATATAGAACAGGTGAAACAGGTTAAAAATATGACTTTGTGTATATTTGTCTACATGTGTGTGCATACACAGGAACCTCAATGCAAAATATACACTCAAGTAGATCTAACAGGAGATATTGGAACTGGATGGATACAAAAGAAGTGCTTAAGTTCTGTTTTCCAGAATTTTTTTTAAAAGGTCATTAACCATTCACTAAACAAATATTAGGAGAGCACCTACTATGTACCAGATACTCTTCAAGATGCTTTATATATGTCATAAACAAATATCCCTGCCCTCTTTGAGTTTAGATTCTCAAGGTGGAGAAGTGAACAGACAATAAATGTTAAATGTAATAAGTCATGCAGTATGTTTTAAGGTGCTAAGATAGAAAAAAAAGATTAAGAATTGGGAGTTTCAGGGCTGGGCAGGTTGCAGTTTGAACAGGGTATTCAGGGTTGGCATCATTCATAAGATGATATTAGAGCAAATATTTGAAGGAGATGAGGAAATGAATCATATGGACGACAAGGGAAAGAATCTAGTCCAGACAAGGAATCAGCAGTGCAAGAGCCCTAAGGCGTATGCCCAGCATGCCCAGGGAGTAGCAAGTTAGTCAGTGGCTGAAGCTAAGTGAGCCCAGGGATATTACAGGGGTGAAGGTAATAAAGATAACAGGAAGCTAAAAAGGAGAGACTTATAGGTCATTGTAAAGATGTAGGCTTGTCCTATGGGAGAAATTGGCAGCCACTGCAGGGTTTTGCACAGAACTTACATTTAAAGCATCATGAGTCTTTTGGCTTCAATGTTGAGACTAGATTTGGATGGGTGTGGGTAAATGTAGATGTGGGGAGAGCAGTAGGAAAACTGTTGTAATAATGCTTGGAAGAGAGAGTGGTGGCTCAAGCCAACTTGGTAGCAGTACAGCCAATGAGAAGTGATCCGTTTGGGGATATACTTCCAAGAAGGGAAATATGATTTTCTGAGGGGCTGGATTTGAAGTGTGAGGGAAAGGGAAGAACAAGATTCTTGACCTGGAGAACTGGAAGGATGGACTTCCATACGTTGAGATGGTGAGGACTATGAGTGGCTCATGGTTGGGAGGTAGTACCATTTGAAGATGCTGAGTTTGTTGAACCTATTAAACATAGGTGGAGTCAAAGGCCAGAATACTGCATATTCGCTTTTGTAGTTCAGATTTGTACCAGAAATATACATTTGGGTGTTGTTGACTTATAGGTGTTATTTAAATCCATGAAACAAAACACTATCTCCAAGGAAGTTACTGAGAATAGAGAACAGGGATTAGGGTTGAGTCCTTGAGCACTCCATCCAATATTAAGGAGTAAAGGAGGAAATGAGGATACCTCTAGAGAAGGGAACTGTAAAGGAACAGCCAGGGAGACAGGAGGAAGACCAAGACCATGGGCGCCATGTGAAGGTGTATCACGGGGGGTGGGGGGGGGGTGTGATTAAATACTGCTGATAGGTCAGGTTCGATGTGGCCTGAGAATTAACCATTACTAGGTGGGAGGCATGAAGTCAACAGCAACCTTGAGAGCATTTTCAGATGAGCAGTGAGAGCAAAAGCCTATTTGAAAAGAATTGAAGAGAGACTATGAGAGCTAAATAGGAGACACTGAACTAGACAACTTTTTCTGAAGAGTTGGAGTTTTTCCCCCCACAAAGAGGAACAAAGAAATGACAGGAGAAGTAAGGTAAACTAAAAGGATGTGTGTTTTTTATGAAATGCAAAACAACAGGTTTTTATGTTTATGGGAATGATCCTGAAGTGAGAGAAAAAATGACCAGTAGGAGAGAATGTGAGGCAGGTGAATGATGAGCTGGAGCACATTAGATGGAGCAGGATCTGGTGCTCCGGGAGGCAGCTGTGATCCTGATGCTGGCAGGTGGATGGAGGAGTGCCAAATTACAGAAGTGCTCTTCTGAACAGTTTTAGCTTTTTCAGCGAAGTAGGACACTAGGCCATGAGGCCAGTCTGAGGATGCCGGAAGTGGAAGAAGAGAGGAGACGGTGTGAACTAATCATCTTGGCGGGTGGGACCAAGAATGGATGAGTGGGAATGGTACAGTTCTCCAGGCCCTCTTGAGGCTTTTGATGATTAATTTAAACTGAGATCTTTCTATTTATGGTCAGATAAATAAGTTAAGCACAAGTTTTTGAGACATTTTATAGGTCATGAGCTACTCTTGGCTCTGGAGATATAAAAATGAGTAGGATGTAGTCTCTGCCCTCAAAGAACTCATCGTCCTGCAGCAAGAGAGGCGGAAACATGAAATCAATAACTATAACAAATAGTGATAATTCTATAATGGAGTTATACTCATTGTTCTGGGAATAACTGACAAGAGCTGTTGCCAAATACAGTGACACGGCAAGCTGGTGCGGTATCGCATCCAAATCCGAATGTACTTCTGCACAGTTACCTTGCATTTACTGAATAAACATTTGCTGAGTGTCCAGCACTGTGCTAGGTATCAGTGGCACAATGGCAAATAAAATAACATCTGTACTCAAACAGCTCACCAGCTACCAGCTCATGCAGTGATGTCCAATATTAGCTACACATTAGAATCCCGTGTGTGTGATAAAAATCCAGATACCCAGGCCATTCTCCCCACTAAGAAGTCAAAATGTTGAACGTTCTCCAGCGTTTCTAAAATGCAGTCAAGAAAGACAAGGCTGATCTCGTGGGAGAGACAGATTCAGAAAAGAGATAATAGAAATATAGGGGTGATAAATGCGGTAAGATAGGGAAGTCATGAGGCACTAGGGGTGTTCAACTGGAGGGTTTGCCATTTCAGGTTGAGGGACCCATGACAAGTTCCCAGAGGAAGAGCCACCTGGACTGAGCAGGAAGGAAAGGCCATGTGGGGAGTGAAGGAGGGAAGGGTGTTACAGCTGAAGGAACAGAAGTGACAAAGACTCAGGGGAAGAATGACCGTGTGAACTGGTCAGTGAGTTCAGAAAATAAGAGAAAAGCAGCAAAATATGCCAATGACCAGTAGCCAAGGAGCACCTTGGACAAGGGCAAGCTCCATATGTGTCCCTGCACTATTGTCTAATCCCCAGTCAAAGATGGACAGGGAAGCCTGTTGATCATACGAAACTGGGTTAATGAATTTACTGAGCAAGGGAGAGCAATAACTTGAGAGGTCTCATAAGGGCAGGAGTTAGGAAAGGTACCTTTCTGGGTCTGGGCACTGGAGTTAGCCATAGGGTGGTGTTAATGAGCTGGAACTCCCCAAATCAGTTTGGTCTATTCTGTGGCCTTATTTTTGGAGCAAAAGGATCTGAATGATCTGGCATTAAAACCATTTGAGTTTAGGTTACGTCTGGTGTCATCTGTCTGGCAAGCTATGTAGTACAGTTTTGCAGGCTGTGGTTGCTCTTTTGTTCTTCACAATTTACTGTACTAAGACAATGTGGCATGCTAAGTAGAGCACTGACATTTGTGATGAAACAATGTCCACAAAGCTGCCGACACCTGAAGGTGACCTACAGATGAACAACATTGTCTTCTGATGAAAAAAATTCCCAGAGAACTGACCTTTTTCAAAAAGAAAGGACATTTGCAGACCTTGTAATGCAAACACTATTAAAATTAGTATCGACATTTATAGCGTGGCTATTCCAAATATACGGAAAAACAATGAATAATAAAACATAAAAACATAGACTAGCTGCCCATTTGTCTTGCATATGAACATTTTTTCCAAATTTACTTCAGACCTCTTTGTTACAGAATTAAAACATTATGGTCCAACTAAATTGCCCTATTTATTCTACTTCCATTTTATTCTCCTCACTCCTTTCTTCCCTCCCCAGAAGTACTCATAATTAAGAATTTAGTGGGAGCCGAAACCAGTTTGGCTCAGTGAATAGAGCGTCGGCCTACAGACTGAAAGGTCCCAGGTTCGATTCCAGTCAAGGGCACGTACCTTGGTTGCGGGCACATCCCCAGTAGGAGGTGTGTAGGAGGCAGCTGATCGATGTTTCTCTCTCATCGATGTTTCTAACTCTCCATCCCTTTCCCTTCCTCTCTGTAAAATATCAATAAAATACATAGTAAAAAAAAAAAGAATTTAGTGGGAGATTTTTTCCCACCATAATACATTTGTGTGTGTAAATAAAATATATTGTCTTTCATGATTTTGAACTTTTATAAATAATCTCAACTTAGTTATGTCCTTCTGGTACTCACCTTGTTTATGCAACTTTATTTTTCCAAGATTTGATTTATTGCTGTTGAAAATATACAGGTATATATATGGTGTATATTGCAACATATGCCACGTATATTTCAGTCATTTTAATTGCAGTGAAGTGTTCCATTTTATGATTATACCACTGTTTAGGCTCTATTGTTGCAAAACCATCGGGTTGTTTCCAATTACTACAAACAATGCTGCAATTAACATTCATGTTCGTGTCTCCCTAGGTACCTGTGAGAGAGAATCACTGGGTGAAGAATAAGCACCTTCCAAATGCCTAGATATTGCCACATTGCTTGAGACATGCTCTTACCAGTTTATAATCTAAGGTGCATGAGAGTAGGCAATTTGCTGAGTGTATAATGATATCTTATAGTTGTTTTAATTTGTATTTTGGACATCTTTCAAAATACTACTTATTGGCCATTTGATTTTCCTCTTACTGAACTGCCCATTTTCCCTATGAAGGTCTTTTTTTTGTTTTATTCTTAACTGGTAGGTAATTTAAAATGTATTTTATATACTTTGTTAATTTTTTTATAGTTATATGTAATGCAATTGCACTTTTTTTCTCCCAGCCTGTGACTTGCATCTATGATTTTTGGGGAAGATAGAGAAGATTTTTTAAATTTTTGTTTTAATTAATTAAAATTATATAAATATAGTTTGTATATGCATGTATTTGCATAAAACATAATTTTGTACCAGAAGCACATAAAAAACTCTTATATTTGTATTCTGAAAATGTCAATGCTTTGCTTTTCATATTTAGCTGTTTTATCTGCCTGCAATTGATTTTTTTGTGTGGTTGAGAAAGGGGTCCCAGCAACATCTATTGATTCCCCAAGGATCTATAATGTCATTTCTTTTCTAAATCCAGATTCCATATAATGTGGTCTGTTCCGGGCTTTTATTTTGTTCCACTGGTTTATTTGTCTATTCTTATACCCATGCTATAGTGTCTTCATTACTGTAGCTCTAAAATACATTTTGCTGTCTGGTAGAATGAGTCTTCTCATCTTGCTTTTCAAAATCATCTTGGTTATTCCTGACCCTTTGTTTATTCTCCTAAAATTAATATCTAGTACCACACAAACATCTCTTGGGATTTTTACTAGAGTTGTATTACATTAAATTTATAGGATAATTTGGTGTGAATTGCCATAGTTATGATGTTTAGTTTTTCCACCCATTTACTTAGGTCTCAGTTTTTGGTTTTCACTAAAATCTTATAATTTTTGCTATAAATCTCTTACATATGTTTTGTACAGTCATTCATTCCCACAAAGCGTATTTTGGTTGCCATTATAAATAGTGTCTCCTCTCATTAATTTTTTATTTGTGTACAGCTTATGCTTAAAATTGAATTAATATTTCTATTCAGCAACTTTTTTAAAGTCACATGTTAATTCTAATTAATCTTCTTATTTACTTGGGTTTCTACATAGCTAATCATATCATTAAAAACCATTAGAAGACAGTTCATTGTTTTTTTTTTTCCCTCTGATTCCTTTCATCTTTCTTTCTTTGCCTTGTCTCCTTGTTCTGACTCTGACCTCAAACTGTCACGCCAAGCAGTGAGAATGAGCATTTTTTCTTTGTTTCTGCCATTACAGTGATTGCTTCTAACAGTCGCAGGATTAAATATGATGTTTGTCATACATTTTTGGTAAATACCCTTTTTCAAGTTAAGGAAGTCCTTGACATTCATAGTTTTCTTTGCGTTTCTATCATGAATGTATCGCATGTTATTGAATAGATGCTCTGCATTTATTGAAACAAGTAGTAGCGGTTTTCACCCTCAAAGTTGACCATCATTCCAGAAGTTCACTAAATAAGTCTAAGTGAACCCTGAGCCTGGCATAAGGAAAATATCTGAGACAACAGTAAATAAGGGTTGGATAAGATGGTGTTCTTTTTCTAGAATCAAAGTGGACAGATGTTCCTGACTACAATGGAAACCTACTCCTTCAGAAATAATCATCGATATTGTTGCTTCTCAAATATAATTGAGAGAGCAGCAGCTTTAGCATCACCCAGGAGCTTGTTAGAAATGCAGAGTGTCAGGTCCACCCCAACCCTGCTGAGTCAGATTCTGCACGAAAAGAGATTCCCAAATGCACTGTATGCCCATTCAAGCTTGGGAAGCCTTGTTAGACATCGTCCGTCAAACACCAGGGACAAATCCATTCATGTAACTTTGTACATTAATACATTTTCTAAAATTACATCACATGTGCATTCCAAGGATAAGGAACTTGGTCATTAAATAAAAAGTCTGCTTTGGACTTCGCATTTATATAGGTGAAGTGACCTATAGTTTTTCTTTTCTGGTGCTATTCTTTTCTGGTTTGACTATCTATTCTAGCTCAACAAGTGATCTGGGGAGTTAGTTCATCCTTTTATCTTCTCTGAAGAGTTTATTTTAGAGTTATCTATATACTGTATTTTTTAAATTATTTTATTATATAAGTTTCAGGTGTACAGCATTATAATTCAATATCGGCATACACTACAAAATGATCACCATCATAAGTCTTGTTGTCATCTATGAGTATACAGTTGACCCACTTCGCCATTTCTCCCATCTCCCAACCACTCTCCCCTCTGGTAACCACCTTTATTTTTGTTTTGTTAGTTTGTTTTGCTTCTCTTAGATTCCACATATGAGTGAAGCCATACAGTATTTATCTTTGTCTAACTTATTTTACTTAGATTTATTACTGTTGATAACATAGGTATATATTGTAATATACATCATATATACACTGGATGGCCAAATTATTATGATCTCTGGACGCATAATAATCCGGCCACTCGTGTGTGTGTGTGTGTGTGTGTGTGTGTGTGTGTGTGTGTGTGTGTGTATTAGAGGAGAGGCCCAGTGCATAAATTCGTTTATGGGTGGGGTCTGGACAGCCTGGCCAGGGGGAGGGGACAGGGGTGGTTGGCCGGCCTGCCTGCTGGTCGAACTACTCCTGGTTGAGGGGACAGTTTGCATATTAGCCTTTTATTATATAGGATATACACTGAGTGGCCAGATTATTATGCGTTCAGAGATCATAATAATATGGCCACTCAGTGTATTTATTCATTTTAATTGCAGTACAGTGTTCCATTTTATGAATATATCAGTTTATATCACATCTTTATCCATTCATCCATTGAAGGACACTTAGGTTGTTTCCATGTCTTGGCTATTGTACAGAATGCTGCAACGAAAATAGGGTACATATGTCATTTCAGAGTAGTGTTTTCTTATTCATCAAATTGATACTCAGAAGTGGAATAGCTGTGTCATATGTTAGCTATTATTCTTCATTATTTGAGGACTCCCCATGGGGTTTTTCACACTGGCTGTGCCAATGTACACACCCACGAACAGTGTGTTGGACACATTGCCAGGAACTAGTTAATGCCTACCATCTACCAACTAACTATTTAGGAAGCCAATATGGTCCCTGTTGACTCCAATTCATAGATTTCTACCATATAAGAGCCACAGAAATACAATGACAAGTTAGCCAACTAATAGAATAAGAATGACTGTGTAGGAATTCCTGACTGACCAATTCTCTCATGACCAAATAGAACATCTGTGTTCTAAACAGTTTTCCAAGTAGGAGAATGAGCCACCTCATCTTTAAATTGCCTACTTTTTAAACATGTTGCAATTTGTTCTATTTGCTTCAGGGTAATAGCCCCAACCTGACCATCACCCACAATGAGGTGTAGGGTCAGTTCAATGATTTTGCTTGGAATTGTGTTTAATATATTCTAAGTATGCTTAGGGAGGTGCCAGTCATCCCTTCATTTACCCACCAGGACGTGTTCTACCACATCTGCACCGTGATAGATGAGGATACATGATGGACAAGACACGGACCCATTGTCAGGGAGCTCGGTGTTGAAGCATAAAGGCAGACACAGGGGCATAAAGCTGCTGTCAGTGCAGTGCATGCAATGACACCAATAACCCAAGGTTGTATGGGCACCCCAAAGGCTGCCACCTTACCCAAACTATGAAAACCAGGGAAGGCTTGTTGGAGAAACTAGTGCTCTGTTGGGCTCATAATGGATGCATGGGCTTTCTATATGTAGAGATAGAGGCCAGGAGAGGCTGTGAGGAAAAACCAGCTGGAGAGACGATGCAGAGCAAAGATATGGGTTTAAATGAAACATGTCACACATGGGAGCACAGGCAGCTCAATATTGTTGGTATGCAAAAATGTGACAATTGAATGGTGTGAGATGGAGCTGGAAAGAGAGCTAGGAGTCAAGCATGGCAGGCTTTGCACCATGGTAACAACTTTGAATGCTATTCTGTGGATGATGGACAGCCTCGGTGGGTTCTGAACAAGGAAATAGGCATTGGCAGATTTGTGTTTTATAGAAGCTTTGCCATAATTTGAGGACAGAACAGCAGTTAAGAAAAACATTAGTAATCTTATGAGCCTGCACAACTTTATTGAGCACTCAGTGGTATATGGTGAATTAGTCATTTATTGTTGCACAGCAAATGACTCTAAAACTTAAAGCAGCATACAGTTATTGTCTTACAGTTGCTCTGGGTCAGGAGTTTGGGCCCAAACTTAGCTGGGTCTTCTTGCTCTGGATCTATCATCAAGTTGAGATCAAGGTGTCTTCTAGAACTATAGTCATCTTAAATCTCTACTGGGGTGGATCCATTTTCAAGATCATTCACATGGTTATTGGCAGGATGCAGTTCTTCCGGGGCTGTTGGCAAGATGCTGCACTCAATTTTTGCCACATAGACCTCTCCATATGGCAGCTCCCAATGTGGAAGCTCATTTCATTCAAGGGAGCAAGCAAGGAGGCAAGAGCTAGAATGTGAGCAAGAGAGAAGTCACATTCTTCTATAACCAAAGGTATCCAGATACTTTCTGTATTCTATTTGTTAGAAGCAAGTTACTAGGTCTAGCCCACATTGAAAGGTAGGAGACTTACCTAAAGACATAAAATATTAGGGGCAGGTGGAGAGGGTCACTGGGACCATCTTGGAGGCTGGCTATAAGATATAGGAAAGGCCCATTTTATATTAGTAGAATGTTTAATGAATAAAACACTTTTTCTCTCTATTATTTATTTATCCTTTTGTAACAGAGTTTTCAGAGTATTATATAAATGTGTTATTGGATGAAATCTTGTTTAGGGGCTCTAAAGTTCAGTTATAAATTTTGTATGAAAATACAAGATATCCTGAATATATATATATATATATATTTTTTTCCCTTAACCTCACCCTATTTTCTTTCCTCCATGAAGGCCTAACTTTTATCTTTCACCTTTGATTTCATCTAAACAAATAGTATAATAGGGTAGATAAAGATATGGAACCCTCCAAGTAGTCATAACTCTCAAGTTTAAGTTTTCTTGATTATTTATATTACTAGTAGATAGTTGATTCATTTTGTCTCCTCCAATAAGATTAAATAGTGGCCATCTGGAATCTGTCTTGTCTATATGAAAGTCGCTTTCCTAATAATGTGATGATATCCATCATAATGTAGCCTTCAGCTGCCTGCAAGGCTGTGGGCAAGGTCATGATGGATGTTATTACAGAGAATGCGTGTATCCCATGAAGTATTCATACTTTACGTCAACCCCTTCTTCAATGCTTTTTGAAGAGCTCCACTTTCCTCTGACTTGATAACTTTAATGCACATGCTCATTTTCAATATACTGTTAGTAACCAACATTAGATAGTCTCTCACAAAGAACTTTCGTGTTTGGCTTTGCCCTTGGTTTGCATCCCAGCACTGAAAGGCAACAAATTGGCATCAAAGCACACTTCTAGGAAATATCAGAGCCAGAACTAAAAACCAAATCTTCTCCTTTGCGAATGACATTAATTACATTACAATACATTGTGAAGTTCCAACACTCTTTTGTCTTGTTCTGTTTTTCATAAATTAAGAAGTGCTATTGGAGTCACTAGCTTATTATATCACTTCTCCATGTTTTCAGGAAAGAAAGGGTGCCTTAGATAATTTCCAAATAACTGACCTTTCTTACACAAGCTATTTTGCTTCTTGTGAAACTTAAATTTCCTCATCTCTAAAAAGAGGTGATAATAATCATTATATAAGACTAAATGAACTCCATATAGTTAGATTTTTAAGCTTAGTTATTTTGGCTTACCCATGGCATGGTTAAAACAAAGCCCAATATTTAGACAAATTAAGAATTGAGAAGAAGAATTGAGAGCATAGATCCTCTTCCCAAGATAGATTGTAATTTAGAGCAGTTGTTCCTAGTAAGTTTAGGGTCAAGTAGTTGCTTGAGTCCTTTGAGGACTATGACCCTTAGCTGAAAAATTCTCAATAACAAAAAAGTACTGCCCTAACTGGTTTGGCTCAGTGGATATAGCATCGGCCTGCGGACTCAAGGGTCCCAGGTTCAATTCCGGTCAAGGGCATATACCTTGGTTGCGGGCACATCCCCAGTACGGGGTGTGCAGGAGGCAGCTGATCGATGTTTCTCTCTCATCGATGTTTCTAACTCTCTATCCCTCTCCCTTCCTCTCTGTAAAAAAATCAATAAAATATATTTTGGAAAAAAAAAAGTATTGCATAGAATTTCAGAGGCAGGTGTAAAGCTAAAACTCATCTTTGAATGCCATCTGGAGGCACGTGGCCTGCACTCAGGATGCTTAAGTGCAGGTTACAGTGACCATTACCGGTAAGTTAATGCCCCGGATTAGCTTTGATGGCCTGCTGATATTTGTGAAAATCTAAACACTTGAAACCATTCTATTGACAGGCAAAATGCACTTTCACATTCACAGTTGCAGCTTTGGGTATTTGTGTTAGCAATTAAACTGTTTGAAGTGAAGGATTGCTGCACAATTAATGATAGACAATGAATATTCACTTAGTCCATTCACTAGATTAAATCTACACTTCTACCAGCTATTATAGGGCATTAGCCCATTGTGGCTACACACACACACACACACAAAAAAAAATGCTAGTGTTATTTCCTTGCCTTTTCCACTTCATTTGGCTCTGGGATGGACAAGTATAGTTTTACACTATCAAGTCACCCCTTTCTTCTTGTCCCTGCGGAGTATGCATTTCTACTAGCGAGATCCAGAGTAGGAAGGGAGGGTGGGGTTGGCTAGAGTAGCATTCTTTTCCTTGACATATAAGTTTGGCTTATCATTCCAAGTATAAGGTCATTGCTCTTGATTCACTTAAAGAAAACCAAAATACAAACAAAATCATGGATTAGCTGAAATTCCTTTGGGTCGGCAGTGGCTGCTGAGGGGAATGGTCTATCAAGGTGAGCAGCAACAATCAATGTTCAAACAGAGGTCAGCAGGTGAGGCTGTGCCATTGGATTTGCCTCGGATTGTTTAGTCAATAAATGACCTGGCAGGAAATTACTATAAACAAAGGGCACCATCTTCAATTCAGGTGAGGGCGGAGGGGAGGGTCTGGGCCCTAGGATTTCCAGATTAGAAGAATAGGCAGCAGGTTATTTTTTAGACTACTTTCAACAGATATATCTGCTGAGCAGAGCTGAGTGTCCAGAGACATTCTCTCAGCCCTCCCCATTTTGGCAGGCAGTCATTAAGCATTCATTGGTAACACAGCTGTCTTGATACTGTTAGTAGGTACGCACCCTGCCCCCTCTCCCCCCCCCCCCCCCCCCGCCATGAGTGTCCACATCTGAGTTGCTACTTGCTTTACTGGTAGTCCGAGGAGAACCAAGTTTTACTATGGTCAGTTGGTTGCTTTGCCAAATCTAAAGGAGAGTACTTTCAGTTCAAGTTCTGTAATTACTAGAGGCCTGGTGCATGAATTCCTGCACAGGTGGGGTCCAGCTGGCCCACCGGGATCAGGGCTGAGCTGGCTGGAGAGAGGGGCCACAGGTAGTTGGCCGTCCAGCCCCGCCCCCAATCAGGGTGTGTGTGGGCAATCAGGGGTGGGGCCGGCCGGGGGGAGGGGCTGGGATAGTTGGCTGCCTGGCCCCATCCCTTGGTTGAACTCCCTGCCGAACTCCCAGTTGAGTGGACAATTTGCATATTAGCCTTTTATTACATAGGATTGGTGTCAAAAAAGTCTTAAATGAATTATTAAATGAAAGTAAAAACTGTAGCAAAGATCCCAATGATCAAAGACTTTTTTTTTTTATTGTTTGAAGTATTACAAATAGTAGTACATATGTCTCCTTTTTTTTTCCCCCATTGACCTCTCCCCGGGCCTCCCCTACCCCCCAGTACATGCCTTTACCTGCCCGCCCCCCCCCCCAGTGTCTTGTATCCATTGGTTATGCTTATATGCATGCGTACAAGTCCTTCAGTTGATCTCTTACAGCCCCCAGCCAACCTCCCCTACCTTCCCGCTGTAGTTTGACAGTCTGTTCAATGCTTCTTGCCTCTGTATCTATTTTTTTCCCATTTCTTTCCTTTAAAAAATCTTGCCTCTGCAGACTAGAAATAAACATATAATAACAAAAAATGTTTGAGTCCCAATTTCAATGTCCAACAGTTCTGAGTCTCCGTTTCAATGTCAAACAGTTCCTTATGTGTACATGTCAGCAATGATATCTGGATGGTGTTCCATTCAGCAATAGGGTGCTTCGTGTCCCAGATCTGTGAAATATGGGACAATGAGGGGCCTGAAGGATGTGTAGTCCACGACCTGCATTTTGCAATATACAACGGAAGCCCTAAGTGATTAAATGATGCCCTGTTCACAAGTCAGTCCTCTTTTCATTCTTATTGTTGAGCTAACATTTCCATTCAATGTGGTTATTATCCTTTAGTAAATATAAAAACCAGCTTTTCAGACTTGGCTGGTGTTGCTCAGTGGGTTGAACATCGTGCTATGCACCAAAAGGTTGCTGGTTAGATTCCTGCTCAGGTTGTGAGCGCCCAGGTTGGGAGCGCCATCCCTGATAGGGGGCGTGCAGAAGGCAGCTGTTGTATGTTTCACTTTCTCACGGAAGTTTCTCATTCTCCCTCTCCCTTTCTCTCTGTAAAAATTGATAAAAATATATATATTTTTAAAAATAGCATTTCCAAATTCAGGAGAGAGGGCTGTTTTCTCCTATGATTGTCTCTAGGATTGCCTGTGTTTCTAAACCCCCATACTGAGTTAAAACTCCTTTCCCAGTCGGCTGGCCTATACTCTTCCATGCTCTGGGAGAACATGTGCTGTGTGTCTGGTGCCTGGTGGTGGTGAAGTCAGGAGAAATCGTTCCATTCCTGCGAACCTTCCCCCTTCTCCTTTGCAGCAGGGTTCAGCATCCCTCCTTTGTCACTTTTCCTTATAGAAATCTCCTTAGAGCACCATGTAGGGCATGTTGCTATTCTGGTCCTATCAGTGATCTGCTCGAGGGCAGGAAGCATCCATCCCCACCCAGCATGGAACAGCTATAATTAATAGTTAACGGAACTTTGTCAAATGATGACTGTAAGAATGACCCACACATTACTCAAATTTTTGGTAAGATAAAAGAGAAAAAATTAGAGAGGGGCTAGAGAAGAAGAGTGAGAAAGAAGCAAGTGGGAAGAGAAAGTTGTAGTTTGGGTGGGAGTTCTGAGGAAGGGTTGAGGTCACTTTGCATTTCATCTCCTAAATCAATGTGCCCGTCTGGAGCCAGGGCCTGGGATGCTCCATGTTGGGGATGAGCTGGCTTTATCACAGGCTGCTGGACTGGCTGATAGAACTGTCCTGGTGTTCTGGAGTGGAGAGAAAGGCAGCGACTGACAGAGGGAGCGTGCGGGAGGCTCCTGCAGGGACAGTGCTGAAACCTGCTGAGGCGACCCCCCGTGGAGCCAGGAGCTGTGTGCCAGTGGCAGTCCATGTGTGCTTTGAAGCCTCCAGCCTTGGGAACTTCAAACAAGGAGAGAGCAAGCAGATGATCCATGGGAAATTAATATCTAAAGGGGCTCAACACAGCCTCCCTGTCACCTTAATATTCGTCCTGCTCACTGACAGTATTTACTTTCTGAACACACCAAACATTTTACTAAAACAGAGGCTCCCACACCCTTAATTTTTCTAAAACAGAAAACCTTACATTTCAATAACATCCATTTTAACTATTTCCCCTTTTCCCCCCCGCCCCCCCGATTCACTTTAAACTGCCTCTTTCTCTAGTTTTGGAAGGTTCTCTTGGGAGCAGGGTGTGAACAAGGTTTGAGGGAAGAGTTAGGCTGGCAGATGCAATGCCCTGCCCTGCCCTGCCCTGGAGATGCCCATGGAACCAGGTTCAGAGGCAGCGCCCACTGGGTCAGGAGCTGGTCTTCTCCCCCTACCTGGATATTATTAACCCACACACCCTAGGATCTTTGATTTAAGCTTACCTTGGACTATCCTTGGGAAATAAATATGGTTTGCCTCTTATCTATTCATCCATCCATCCATCCATCCATCCATTCATCTCTCTACCTATTGCTCCATCTATCCATCTATTCACTCATTCATTCATTTGAACATTCAGGCAGATAGTCCATCTACAACAATTTTTAATTTTAAAAAATTAGCTCCTACTGCATGCCCAACACTATGCTAGATGCTGGTAATAAGAGAATATGTAGTCCTGCCCTTAAGGAACATGTATTCCACATCAGGAAAGAACCATAAGCAGGCACCTCTTTGCAACCCTCTTTGATATGCACTGGCTATCCTGTCCCCCAAGTCCCCACTTGATGGCCTGTCCACAGTGTCCTGTTTTCACTGCCAGTTAGGCTGGCCAGCTAGTTCAGGTTTGCCCAGCATTGCACAGACTGCCCCAGCTTTAGTACCAAAAACCTCACTTCCCAGGACATCCCTTCGTTTCAGGAAAACCAGGATGTTTGGTCACCCTCCTTCCACCATCTTAGATGCTCAACCAGTGGTCCTCAAACAACCCAGCACCTCCCATCCACTCACTCCCCAGGGACCCAGGAGGCCTCGCACCATCTGGGAGGTGGTCACAAATGCAGATTCTTGGATGCTGCCCATGACCCACTGAATCAGAAACTCGGGGGCGATCTGCATTTTAATAAACCTTCCCTAGGATTCTGATGCACACTACAGCTTGAGAAACACTGCTCTGAATTGGTTCTGACCTCTGAGCCGTCAGTATTTTTCTGTCTTGAAGGGTTCTCCGAATCCTGCAGGTGACTGCCCAACTGATTGGGTAAGATAATCATAGCCAGATGCCAATGCTGACAGTATATTTTCTGAACAAATCATAATGGATGAAGAAATAAATGAGCAAGCAAGTAAATGAATTAGATTTGATGGTTGAAATATCAGCGAGGCAGCAGCAGAGAGCTGGGAAGCCACATCTGGCAGCCTGGGGGTATTTCCCTTGGAAGGGCAATTGGCAGGAGAGTCCAAAGCAGGGCCCAGCCTGTGTGTGCTGCCTACAAAATCACTCCCCCTAGCCCTGACCGGTATGGCTCAGTGGATAAAGCGTCGGCCTGCGGACTGAAAGGTCCCAGGTTCAATTCCGGTCAAGGGCATGTACCTTGGTTGCGGGCATATCCCCAGAAGGAGGTGTGCAGGAGGCAGCTGATCCATGTTTCTCTCTCATCGATATTTCTAACTCTCTATCCCTCTCCCATCCTCTCTATAAAAAAATCAATAAAATATTTTAAAAAATCACTCCTCCTCAGACCAAAGCAGGGCCCAGCCTGTGTGTGCCGCCTACAAAATCACTCCCCGGCCCAGATCACAGTTTAGCAGTGTTCTACAATGATTTTTGTATAAAATGTCTTTAGTATTTGCCCTTCTGTCCTGGGAGCAAATATTTGGAGAGCTGCCTTGGTTGCCTCTACATGGAGCCAGTTTCGAGAGCCATGCTAGGAGTCTGAGCACCCGGCCTTCATCTCTGCGTGGGCACTGAGTGATCCCCAATAAGTAATTTAGCAGGTTCTTTTGAAAACGATGTCATCGCAAACTGCTGTTTCTGTGACAATCGATTTATGCGCTCATATTGTGTCTAGTAACACAATATGTGAATCCTTTATACAATCCCATATTGAATAATATATTTGGTTTTTCTGTAACAATGTAGAATGCTGATAATAGAAATTCTACTACAATGAAAAGGCTTGGGGTAGATGCATATAGGGAGTTAGCAAAGCAGCTCAGACACGTGGTGACCCACTGTGACAACTCTGTTTCTGAGGCTCACAAAGAAAGCATCGATCATCATAGAAGAGTCTCGCAACTGAAGTGTTTGCAGAGGAAGAAGTGTGTTTTCTGAATCTAGAGCATCCCCGTGGGTGAACGCCGGGAGGTCCCAGCTGCAGGATTGGAGAGGGTGTCTGGCCTGTCTTTGTGGTAAAGGTGCCCTCAGGTGTGAGACGTGCCCGGTACACAGTGATAAACAACACCCACAGGCCCTCCCCTTAGGGAGCTACCATTTGAGCGAAAAGGTACAGCGATAAATAACACAGTCAGAACATAGGTCCCATCTGTGACTCATGAGCACCAAGGAGGCACTAAGGGTGTGTGTGTGCCGGGGGAGGGGGGGGCGTGAGGAAGACAGAGGATCACTGCCTGCAGATGGTGAGGGCCTTTCTGAGGAGGTGGTGTTTGAGTTAAGGTCTGAGAGAAGAAAGGAGGCAGCGGGACTGTACTGGACGCAGAGGAGACATCAGGGGCTCAAGTTAGGACGTTGGTGTGGCCTCTCTGTGTTGGGATAGAAGAGAGTGGCCAGTGTGGCCACAGTGCAGTGCGTGGGGCAGGGGGCGGGATGAGTTCAGGGAGGAGGAGAGTGGGATCTCTGGTCCTCGATAGGATTTTATTTTAACAGCATTGGGAAGACATTGGAGGCTGTTAAATAGAGTGAACATTTTAATTTACTGTCCAAATGGAATTGCTTTTGAAAGTGAAAAGGGCATTCTTAATCATTGCACCTGGACAGTGGGTGTCACGGGCAAATTGGGACTAAGGCTTTCTCTCCTTCTGAGCAGCGTGGCGGGTGGAACCTGGTTTCTGCGTGTGGCTGACAGGTGTGCTGCCACGCAGAAGGGACAGAGAAGGAGGGTGAGAGTGGAATGCAAGTGGTAGAGACCGATGCAATGCCTGTGGTCAGGAGGAAGGCCCAGGAATGGAGGGAGCCCCAGCCAGGCAGGGAACACAGATGAGGTGGCAATTTTAGGTCATCAGAATGTAGAGGTGCCACATGCAGATTAGAAAGGTAAATTTAGAGCAATTAAAAGGAAGTACTTCTTTACCCAGCAGGTAGCAGGGCACAGAACTTGTTACTCTGAGACCTGGTACAGGCTGACAACCTAAAGAGGGTAAGAGAAAGGGAATGAGATGGGTTGCTAAGGGAAACTTAGGCTATTTGGGATAGATCTGTAATGTTGGGCTATTAATTTGAAAGCAAGTATCTGTGGCGTCTCCATACCAACTTCAGAAGCAGGGGAGCACAGAGCATGGAAAATCATTGCATGTAACTCTGATGGGGAATTTTCACCTTTTAAATTACCCCCTCCCTATTAACATGCTCGTATCCTCCTCCTCCTAACCAAAAGAGAAAATAAAGCAAAACAGATGACAAAGCAGAAGAATAACATTTTTTTCTTTTTATTCTGCCATCCCTCAAACTGCCAAATCGTTTTCTTCTTCCCGTCACTGCCAAGTCTCTTCAAATAGCTGGTTATAGTTGCTTGTCTCATTTTGTTGCCTTTCATTGCTCCTTAAATTAATGCCTTTTAACTTGTATCCTAATAACTCCACTTACATGTCTTTCTCAAGGACGCTCAAAATCCCTTAGCGCCGAATGCCATGAGGTCTCTCTGCTGATTTCTCTTTTTATGGGCAGCACTGGGAGAGCTCTGGGGTCCCTACAGACTTGAAACCTTCATGTCCTTCAACAGATTTTGACTTGCTTGGGAATGGGGACTGTGACTTATTCATCCTTGCATCCTTAGTAGCTACCTTAGTGCCTGATACATAATAGACCAGTGGTCGGCAAACTCATTAGTCAACAGAGCCAAATATCAACAGTACAACGATTGAAATTTCTTTTGAGAGCCAAATTTTTTAAACTTAAACTTCTTCTAACGCCACTTCTTCAAAATAGACTTGGTATTTTGTGGAAGAGCCACACTCAAGGGTCCAAAGAGCCGCATGTGGCTCGCGAGCTGCAGTTTGCCAACAACTGTAATAGATGCTCATGAGATATTGTTTAATTAAATTCCATATAAAATGGCTGCCAGATCCCCATTTCTGACAGATGGTGACTGCCCAGTAAATGTTTGTTGAATGAATGAAAAAACGGAACGGTTAGACAGTCCACACATGGCTACTGCCCCCTCCAGGGTGGGGCACCGTGCTAGCTGACTAGTGCTTGCACTAGTGGGTAAAATAGACCTTGTGGCTACCGTCTCAGTTTCCTCATCATCCACTCCCTTCCTAGCAGCCTGTGCTGATCTTGCCCACATCCACTGCCCTACATTCTCTATCTCTAAAAAGTAGCATCGCCCGGACCGTGTGGCTCAGTGGTTGAGTGCTGACCAATGAACCAGGAGGTCATGGTTCAATTCCTGGTCATGGCACATGCCTGGGTTGTGGGCTCCATCCCCATTGTGGGGTGTGCAGGAGGCAGCCGATCAATGATTCACTCTCATCTTTGATGTTTCTAACTCACTCTCTCTTTCCCTTCCTCTCTAAAATCAATAAAAAGACATTTTTTAAAAGTAGCATTGTTCTTGGAAACATCGAAGACAATGACTTTTTTCTCAAAAATTGTGTGCATATTATTTTACAATTAAAAACACATTTAGAGATTTACCAACAGTCTCCAAATTTTGCAGAAAATACTAGTCATTTTTTAAATTCCCATGACACCATTTATAAGAATGTCTCCCTAAATTTGTATTCAGCAGCAGCTCATTTTCTCCTTTAAATACAGTATATATACAAACACACATATATTTACCATTCAAAGTGACTGGCCAGCATTCATTAATAAGCTGAACACATATGTATTAAGTTGATGTGTCCCCAGTGCTGGGCTAGATACCGGAAATTAAATTATGAACAAAAAAACAGATTGTTCCCTCACAACCTCGTGATCTAGAATGGGAGCTACCCAGTACTACCACACAGAATTCATATGATTCCAGCCTAAATACAAGGCACGTTTTCTTTAGATGTTACTGCCCTTTGTAAATAAAAGTATCAATAAAAGACTAATATGCAAATCAACCAAACTGCGAAACGACTGGCCGCTATGATGTGCACTGACCACCAGGGGGCAGACGCTCAACGAAGGAGCTTCCCCCTGGTGGTCAGTGCACTCCCTCAGTGGGAGCGCCACTCAGCCATAAACCGGGCTCACGGCTAGTGAGTGCAGTGGCAGTGGCAGGAGCCTCTCCCTCCTCCTCCGCAGCACTAAGGATGTCCAACTGACGGCTTAGGCCCGCTCCCTGTGCCTAACTCATCAGTTGGACATCCCCTGGGCTGAGGGACAACCCCCCCTCAGGTACACGAGTTTCGTGCACCAGGCCTCTAATATATACAGCCTTTAGAGGCTGTAATATGTCAGCAGAAGCTCAACATATGAAGCCATGCCCCTGGTCTAATAGCCCACTTTACAGACCAGCAGGCCAGGTGGGTCTGCTGTGGCTTTCTAAGGGTCACACAGCTGACAACCACGAATCTGGGGCTGGAACCAAGATACACATTTCCATTCCTGTGTGTTTCCCTTTTATTTCTCTGTAGCCTTTATCCTCTTCCTTCTTCTTTGTCTATGATATTAAAGTATCTAAGAAGCCAATTAATAATGGCACCTGTTTAACTTCGCTTAATCCATTCTTTTCCAAACTTAATTTAACTATAAGCCTCTCATTTTATAAAAGTGGTTCTGAACATCTCCTGGGACACAGGCCTTTCACACAACAGATTTAGGGAAACCCGGGCCCAGATTTAGAAAAAAAAAAAAAAAAGTTCAAACTCTTCATTTAAATTCCTTCGCCCTCTATTTGTTCATTTTTATCTTCCATAATCCCCATTTAAACATCCTCTCCGAAAGTCGAATGCTGAGTTATTTTTCCCTGCTCAGAAAATGCCGTGCTCCCTACTGCTGCACCTGTTCTCCCGCATCCGGGGCCGTCCCCTCCCTGGGCCCAGCTCAATCCTGCCCACATTCTGAGCAGTGCAGCCAGCTTCCTGCAAGGCTTGCAGCTGGAAGCAACCATGTGCCCTCTCCCACAGTACTTCCAGCCTCTCTGCCTTCACTTGGCAGACAAAACAAAAATGTATGACTCTTTGCTGTGATGGTCTTTGCATGTGTCTCCTTCCCTGTGGACGAGAGCCTTGTCTTGCTCTTTATAATGCCTGCAGGGCGAGCAGCAGGAGAAACGGAGAAATCTGAAAGCTAGTCAGCATTTCCCCTCTTCTCCACGCTCACTAAATGACATCTCACATGTGTACATCTTTCCCATTCCCATTGTTAAGGCCTTAATCTTGGCCTGTTATCTCTTGTCTCGCCCATGCCACGTCTCCTAACCAGTCTCCTTATCTCCTGCTCACCCACCTCCAATCATCCTCCGCCCTCCTACAAGATGACCTTTTTAAAATAGAAATTGGATCCAGTTATTCCGATGCCTTCCCGTCATGGCAGGAACGAGCCCCCAACTTCTTCACGTAGCATAAAAGGCCCTTCATTGTCTGGTTCCTGACAATCTTTGTCTTTATTTCCCTTCACTCTGTCTCTTCCCCACTCCCCACCCCTCCTCTTCCTTCGCAGCTGGCTTTACTGTGAGCCCTTGGAGATTCTGGACTTACACAACTGTTTCGTGATTTCTGTGCACACCATTACATATGCCTGGCATGTTAACCCCCACGTGCCCACACACTCTTTTCTATCTGGTACAGTGTCTCACTTTTCTTTGTCCAACGTGCATCTGCCAGTTACTATGCTGAGATTTTTTGCAAATCTTCAAAAATGAGAAGATTTAATTGTATATCAATTTCCCACGTTGGGTTACAAGCACATAGAAGCCCTGTTTGAATCATCATTGCATCTCTATGACTGACAAAAGAACCTGGTATGTAAGGAGCTAGGTATTTGTTGAATAAATCAACAAATCCGTACATGGTAGCAATTCACGGGGCCAATGAGGCTCCTGTGTGCTGGTGAGCTACATGCATATTAAAATAAGACACAAAGCTAAGTGAGAAGAGTCCTGCAAGGGCGGTGGTAGCAGGTGTTTTGTTCTCACCTAAACTGAAGCTTGGCTCCCTGAACTTGCATAAGTGGGCTCTGTAGGAAGTGGAGCCCTATCCGCTGGGAACCCACACACCTGAACCCTCCTTCCTGAAACATGGACTAAGAGAGTGAAAGACTAGCAAACAGTGTGGGGGGCTTAATTCTTCATTGCAAATTCCCCAAATCAGGTGACATTAGCAAGAATCCAGACAACTCCATTTCTCTGCCCATTGCTACTCCATCCCTGCTTCCACATGGGGGTACCTCAGGTACATTTGGTACAAAAGGAGATAAGACAGTAGAGAGCAACTTAATTCTTCTAGTCTGATTATTCTTAGCCCAGAAAACTAGGAACATAAAGGTCACAACTTTACCCATTGAGGTGTTTGGTTTGCCACACTTCCATTTCTTAGAAATGATTTAAGGTCCTCAAAGTCTATTTTCACCTTCAGCATTCATCCATCTATGCATCCATCCATGCATTCATCTTCTAATCCATCCATTCATTCCTCCATCTGACCATCTATCCACTCATGCATCATCATCCAATCATCTGTGCATGTAAGTATCCATCCATCCATCTGTCCATTCATTGTCCATCTACCCATCCATCCGTCTGTCCATCTGTCCGCTTACCCATCCATATATCATTCATCCAGCCCACCACCATTTGACAGACACATTAGATGCCTGCCTGTTGCTTGGTAAAATTTGGGGGGAATATAAAGGTATGTTCATACAGTTCACAGTTCAGTAAATATTTTTGTGTTATCCTTAAAATTGTTTCATAAATCTGTAATCCTGATCAGTAAAGATAAAACAGTTGAAAATGGAGACTGCAAAAAAGCTCTTATTTCTTTAAAATTGTACTGAGGACTGAAAATCTGGAGCTAGAAGACAATAATACCCTTGACATCTTGGTGGCTTTCTCCACATGTGCCATTGGAGTTCAGGTGTGTTAAGGGACCCTGAGGGGTCTTCTTACACTGCCTCTTTTCTCTTTGAAAAATTCCCTTTAGCAGCCATGCTCTATTTTATCTTTCCCCTTCTTCAACCGCATTCACAAGTCTAACAATATTGAGGGAGAGAGGACCACTATGTTTGAGACTTCCCTCGTCCTCCTGAAAAAGACACCTGCATGGGCTCGTGATTCCTTTGCCTACCAGTCCTGTAACTTGGGCACATTATTTACTTTCCCTATCCCTTGGTTTAATCATATACAATAGGGATGATAATAATATTACCCATTGCATCCCATTATGACTTATAGCTAAAACCCATGTATGTAAAGGTCTTTGCAAATGCCTGGCACTCTAAGCGCACAATGAACAGTGCCGAAGAGGATAGAGTTGTTGATGATGACAGTAAAGGTAGACTCTGAGACATTTGCGTTTCCATTTTAGAAGTCCCCCCCTCTCTTTTATTTATTTATTTTTTATGTTTCTCTTTCTGACACTATTAAAGACGGTTCTCGCTAGTAAGGGCATTTCCCCCCCATCATTTCTCACTTTCTCCCCACCTCTCTTTCCTGTGTAGGTTCCCAGGCAAGAAAAAACATGTTTTCCTTACATTTGAGTAACTATAATATCTATTCGAGTCCTCTGAGCACAGAGAGAGCTTAGTCACTGCTGGGCTGATGTATCTATATTGGGCCACAGCTCATCTCTACAGCCTCCATGAGTATCAAAACAAATCTCAGAAGCAGATGTGCGCTTCCGGCTTGAGGGTAGGACGAGAACCAGCTGGGGAGTTTTTATGGAGAGATTCCCTAGGCAGGCTCACAGGACTTAGCATCTAAGTGTACTGATGAATAAGATTATTGCAGAAATGCAGGAAAAACACACAGCTGAATCAGAGGGGACAAAGACACAGGTGGAGCCTAGAGGCATCCACACGCGGCCTCAGTGTGTTCTCTTTCCACGAGTGATCATAGAGAGCTCATTCTTCCCCCAGAACATGTGTGTGATGTCTGCTCTGGGAAGCCCCTGAGAGACTTAGTGCCTATGAATTTAATGAGGGCTGGTCATTAGTCACCCTCTGCCTGTCACCTACCCAAAATTCTAGATTCCCCAAGGAAAGCAGGTGTGCGGCAGAAACCACATCAAATAGTCCAGGCACAAGGGGACCAGCCTTTCAGGTGGAAAACAGTGGAAATCTTCCAGAATTCCTAGGTCCCGGATGCTAGCCAAAGGCTGAGCAACCTTGCCTTTGTAAGGACAGCAGCCTCGGGCCTGCTGTGTTACCTCCTTTCTGCAGAAACCCATTCTCTTCCCTTGGCAACGACACTGTTTTCTACTCATTGACTCAGCCCTGTGTGATTTCTGAGCCAGTCCTGAGTAGGGTGGGAAGTTAATTAAGAGCCCTGTGGTCTGCGTAATTTATCTTACTACTGATGATTCAGAGTGAACCCCAGGAAGGCCATGCCATCCCCTATCCTTGGCTCAGCCTCAGCCTCAGCTTTCCTTCCTCGCACACTCTGTTCTCCATTATGCCTGGATCTCCACCCCAGTCCCAGGGTGCCCACTGCCCACCTTCTGAGTTCTTACCTGCTCTTCCTTGAGGACGTGTTAATGGGGCTGCATCCTTTCCCTGATGTTCACACCTTCATGGACACACATTTCTCACCTCATGTCTTACTGGCTTTGTACTTGTGAAAAGGGCCATGACCAGGTTCATGGTTAGTAGGTGGATGCTGATTTGGATGTAGACTTTGGGCCTCATCGAATCCATTGGCCTGCCTGCGCGGACTTGCACTACCTAGAATTGAGCCCAGTTTGCCATGGGCTTGGCAACCCATCCCTGGACTGTCAGCCGCTTTCCAAAGGGTGTGATGGTAGTACCCCAGGGTATCCTCAGCCCTGCGCCTGGCCTTCTGGCTTCTCCATGAGTCCTTTTTATGGAGAACTGAGCTGGCCTTTTGGTGAAGGGGACAATAGAGTCAGAGAGAAGGCCCCTGTCAGCCACCAAAAGATGTCACCTTCTGTTTCCGGTGATCTGTTCTATCTCATCCAGAGAGGCCCAAACAGTAACCCCCCAATATGAATAAAGAGCAGACAGTCCTGCCCTCTCACCACATTTTGGAAATAATTCAGACCAGTGTGACCTGTAGCTTCATTGCACATCTAGATGGAAATGGAACCCCCTGGCAGGGAGAGGCGAGGGCCGCCCCCCTCTTCTTCTCTTGTCATTTCATGTCTCTCCCTCTGCCCTTCCCATCTCACTTCCGGTTTAAATCTTCCATCTCTCCATCTGTTCATCCTTCTGTGCCCTCTACCTATCTGTTCTTTTCTTGATGAAAATTAAGGAAAAAACAACTTGATAGATTTTCCGATAACCTTCCAGAAAGTCTCACTGGGTTACATTTTGCTTTAATAGCATTTAAGCCAATCTGCCTGATGTTGCTGTAAAGGTCAATTAAATTCACCCTAAAAATTTCACTCCTGGCTCATTATAACATTGGAAAATGAATTAGAAGCACATGCTGCCCCTGAGGTTTCTGATATTTCACTAATGAATATGTCTTAGAATGTGGGGGGCGGGGTGGGGGGAAGGTGTTGTAGGCCACCCAGCTGCTTGCAGAGTCGCTGGCCTAGCACGATTATTGCCCAGGTAGTGGCTTGAGACGAACGAGTGCTAGTTAGTCCTGTCTGGCCTCCACCTTAGGGGATGTGCTCACTTGGTGAATGCCCAAGGTGTGATCAGCTCTCCAGCGCCCCCTGCATAGCTGAGCCCATTCCTAAACCCCAGGGAAGACAATTAGCTCCCCTTTCTCCCCAGTGGTGGCTTTTCGTGTGAGCTCAAGGACTACAAGTTCGGTTTAATATGAGCCAAGATAAAACAAGATTCTGAAAGTAAATTGTAAAAGCACCTTTGGGGGTATATCCCAAAGCCACTAGCCAATGCGTCTGGGGATTCTGACCCAGAATGTGAGAGACAAGGTCTCTGTCAAGTAGAGGAGAGTGTGTGGAGGAGAGAACATGCATTTCTGCCTTAGCTGGGGCCAAGTGTACAGGCAACACACAGAGCAATTTGGGTCTGACTTAAGGAAGTAATTTTTTAAATATATTTTTATTGATTTCAGGGAAGAAGGAGAGAGAGAAACATCAATGATGAAAGAAAATCATTGATCGGCTGCCTCCTGCACGCCCCGCACTGGGAATTGAGCCCACAACCCAAGTATGTGCCCTGACAAGGAATGGAACCGTGACCTCCTGGTTCATAGGTTGACACTCAACCACTGAGCCATGCCAACAAGGAAGTAATTTTTAACTGACCTTCCTCCCCACTTAAAAGAATAAGCCACCAGATAAGACAGGAACTTACTTGTTCCTGAGCAGTGGAGCCCCATAGCAGTCTTCCTTGGTGGGGGGTCGGGGGGGGGGGGGCACAGATTATGTTCCAGGTAGAAAGCTCAGTGATCCATTTATTAATTTGTTCCTACAATGTGTGTATTTACTGATGTGCCATGGACAGAACCACTGTTGAGCATGGATATGAGCCACATTCTGAACTACACAGTCACCTTCTTAGATACTGAGATTTTGTTTGTTTTTAATGAAGGTAAAGTTATTTAAAAAAAGAAAAAAGAAAAAAGAAAAAAGAACAAAACTTTCCATCTCTAAGTATCTAGTATCAAAACCTGTCCTGACATTCAGGTGTTTGCTCTCGTGTCCTCCAGATGGCCAAGGCTGTGTCTATCCCACTCGCATGAAACTGCATAGCAGCTTTGTATTCTGGGGCAAGATGGTTCCAATTCTCACAATATGAGGTATTGAATTTCTGTCTTCTGGTTAAGTATAAACCTAGCTGGATTGACAAAAATATACAGAGACAGCTCCTCGAGCCTCTGGGGGAGGAGAGGGAACTCTGGGGCGCTCCTCCCATATGGCTCACAAATACCATATGGAGTTTTAGAATTTCAGAGCTGGAAGGTAGGATGAGTTTGTCACTTGGAGCGTTTCACTTCCAAAAGGAGGAAATGGAAGAGGCTTTCCCGAGTAGTAGCACAAAATAAGCCACATTTCCCCCAGGGTCTCTGGACTCCGGGCAGTGTTCTTTCTTCTCTCTGTGGCATCCTCCGTCTGTAGAAATGCTTCTGCAAATAGTGTTTTTGGAAGACGGAAGCCATCGCGATGTGCTGAGGGCAGTCAGCCAGGCAGCGGGAAGGAGGGCCTGGACGGATGGCAGGTCCTTGTCTCTGAATCCCAGACAGCCACCGCCCTTTGCTGCACGGGGCTCCTCCAAGCCGCTCTGAGAAGGAGATATTCACATGCGCTCGATGTTTCCATTTTCATTTCCTGGTGCCTGGATGTTCTTGTCCTTTATCGCAAACCAAGCATTCATTAAATGCTCTTGCAGTCCTGTTGACCCCACCGGGCATCAAGCTGAGCCTATTCAGAGTGTCCCAAAGAAGCCCCGAATCTTAGACCCAGGAAGTGGCAAGAGAAGTCACTCAGTTGCTTGTTAGCATCACTGACTCAGCAGTCTAGCCTGGGAGCAGCGGAAATAGAAACTAATGAGAACACCAAGAGCTAGAGATAGATGCTGGCCCGAGGGAGGCCCTTTCCTTTTCCTTCTTTCTGAGCTCAGCCTGCACACCAGGACTTTGAAGGCACACAGCCTTCCTATCTGATTCACAAAACCAGGACACGGGGCCATATGGGTACAGTCACAGATGCCACTGCCTCCTCCTCCTCCCTTGCCTTCTCTTCCCTGGGCACCCTCCATGCGCTCAGGATGGCCTATTGTCCATGAACTTGAGCCCAGGCTGCCACCTGGGCTTGGAGGGAGCGGGTGGGGACTATAAGAGCTTGTGGGAGGGGCTACATTTAAAAAGCATATGACACATTCTTAGTTAGAAATCAGAGCTAGTATACCAACGTGAGCTAACACAATCAAATCTCAAATAAACCAGTGCAGGCCCTGAGAGTGAACCTGATGAATTTGGAGTCCCTGTAAAAAGGAGGTTGGCAAAATCAAGAAGGAATTGCACGGAGCCTCAATGTGTGATGCTGTACCCAGCCTGGGAAATCAGTGGGAACGGAGAAGGGAGGAAGGTGGGAAGGAAGAGAGATGATGGCGTTAGATCCGTCAATCCCTGAATTACCCTGAAGACAAGAGATGGAAGGACTAGGTAGTTTAGAGTGTGATGTATCCTTCTTGAAGTGCAAGCAGTTAGGAAAGGAAAGGAGGGAGGGAGAAAAGCAATCCAATTAAAGACAAAATAAATCAATGAGAACAGGGTACATCAAGAGGGAAACAGTGAAATCACTCCCGCCCAAGACAGGGCTTCTGGTCACTGGAGTTTTGTCACGTGAGGGCATCGTTCTAATGCTACTGGAGAGGGGGAATGGGCAGGACTGACCCACAAGATCCTCTCCTTGGGCTCACCAGTTTCAATTAAGACTATCCCAAAAGCTAATTAGCATTTTAAACCTGCCTCTCAGACTTGCTCTCCCTCTTGCTCTAAACCAGTGGTCGGCAAACTCATTAGTCAACAGAGCCAAATATCAACAGCACAACGATTGAAATTTCTTTTGAGAGTCAAATTTTTTAAACTTAAACTTCTTCTAATGCCACTTCTTCAAAATAGACTCTCCCAGGCCATGGTATTTTGTGGAAGAGCCACACTCAAGGGGCCAAAGAGCCACATGTGGCTCGCGAGCCGCCGTTTGCCGACCACGGCTCTAAACGAATGGCTTAATGGCCCCAGTGCAAGGCTCCGAAACACTGGAGGTTTCCTATTATTTCTCTGCCTCCAACAGTGACCAGGGACTTCCAGAGCATTAGGTTTCAATGGAAAGTAGGAGCAGCGGTACCCTCTTTCTCTTTCACAGAAACAAAGACGCTTAGCCCAGGGGGAACATCCCATTTGGATTTGGATATAGTCGGGCCTTCCACGGCATCAAAGAGTTTCCCTACATGGGATCTCTGAGCGGGATTCCCTGGCTTTGTTTAAACACAACTGGTGACGGAGAGCTTGTTACCTCTGGGTCCTTCACTGGGCAGTTTTCATAGCCAAATGCCTCGCCCAGTGTTGAACTGGCATCTGCTGTTGCCATTTTCCATGCTTTAGTCTCTGTCCTGCCTGCGCTCAAGGTTTCTGGGCGTGGGCATCCCAAAGCCCTCTGATCCCAGCAGTGCCTGAACGTGGGAAATTGGAGAGCAGGTCTGTCTCTTCACTGCTCTCCCTCTGGGGGCCCAGGGATCCTGGGAGCGCCACTCTGTGCTGGGGGCACTGGGTTCTGAGGCTCCCCCTCCTGTGGCCTGGCTTTTGGCTAGATGAGCAGGGGGACAGATAGCCAGCTTATTAAAGTGGCTAAGCTGTATTATGCACAACGTGTCCATACCTTGGAAGGTCGGTATTAGTATCTCCATTTTCAAATAAGAAATGAAGCTTAGAAAGATTAAGTGGCCTCCTCAAGGTCACGTGGGTAGCAAATGGAAAAGAGCAATGCTCAAGCCCACGCCACGCTTTCCTGTGTCACACTCAACAACGAGCTGGAGACGTGGTTTATCCCATAAGAATGGGATGGCCAGGGTACTGCTAATCGTTACTTGAAGTTGGGGGTGTTCAGAAAAAGCCTGACTATGTTGCATGAATATGGACTGAATGGTTGGTTAGCATCAGAGCTTTTCTGAAGAGAGTCCCTTGACTTGGCTTAACCAGCCCAACACTTCCTGCTCTGTGCTTGATCACTGGTCGAAACTAACAAACAACAGCATTAGCAGGGCCTTCGTATACTCATGCCCCTGTGCTTGGCCTAGCCTGCTGGGGCTAGCTCCCTCAGCCACACCCTCCCCACTGCCTGCTCCACACACGCACACTTCTGCCTTTCATCCTTCTTTTTTCTACTTAGTCTTCCCCCAAATTTACATTGGGGGAAACAAAGCAAAACAAAAATATGAGTGCCCACTGGGGCTGAGTGGCTGCACCCCTCAAGATGACAGTGGATTACTGGCTGGTGCTTTGGAACTGCCAGACCAGACAGTTGTGATGGGTGAACCCCATTTCCCAGTGGGGTCACTTGGGGGCCAGGAGCCTGCCACCAATCCACCCACAGAGCAGAGCATCTGGGACCAGAGAGGGACATTTATCTGTAGGGACAGTCAGTTCCCATTCAGACTGCTGAATCCCAGCAGAATGGGTATTCAGAATGGAGAGCTCACCTTGCATGTACCTGGTGTGTGCATGTATGCTCCTCTACACGCCTGCATGACTAGCAATGCCTGCACCCCACGTGCCAGGACCACCGACAAAGGCTTTGCATTTGCAATCAGCACACCCTCAGATCACTTCTGAAATCTCCTCTCTTCCATTTTAAACAGGTTGGCAGATTAATCATTTAGGCGGCTGCCAAGAGGCAGCTATTAAGAGGGGTGGCAGGGAATGGCATTTTTCTTAAAAGGTTAAAAAAAAAAGTGGTTATTTTCATTACAGTGTCATGATCTTTCTGGCTTAAAAATCGAGTCCATTTGAACTTGGGCTTCTTCAGACACACTGACATCTTCAGGAAAAGCAGGTTACTAGGACATGTTTCTGGACGAACCAGGTTGTCTCCGATCCTTCTGGGAGGACAGCTGGACGCAGGGCTGCGCTGCCTGGGTGGAGGGCAGGATGCAGGGGTGCGGGGAGTGGCGGGGTAGGGAGAAGGGCAGCCTCTTCCCTTCCTTGTCTCCTGGATGAGGAAGCAGAGATGGGAGGAAACTGCAGGATCAATTAGCAGCCTGCAAGTAAATTAACCAGCAAATTAACTTTTTAGATATCCAACTGTTTGCCCTCTCAAATAGTGCCGTCCTACCGGTCTGTTGTCTCTACTTTGCTGGGGAAAGAGTGTCGTCCAACTGAACTCCAGGGCCTGCCGGGAGCAGTCCTCAGGGACTGGAGAGCGCCCCCATGGGTTCGTGGGTTCAGGAGTAGCCCTGAGGCTATAGGGCTAGCTCAGGGAAGTAGTGCGTTTGTAGCAGGGACCTCAAATAGGGCAAGAGCTGGGCATGTGTCTGTTGTGTATGTGGTGTGTATGTGTGTGTGTGTGTGTGTGTGTGTGTATGTGTGTGATGCAGGGGATGGGAGGTGGGGAGTTAGTAACGAGGGCACAAAATGAGGATTTTACACACCACCACCAGCCACAGGATCCCACACCAGCAGATGGCGCTGTGGGTACAAGTTTAAAGGAGGTGAGGCTATGGATTTGCAGACTTCCCAGGTAACTCTTCTGCTGAACACAGGAGTTAAGGGAAGATCACACCCACCCGCATGGAGAATGGGAACACCCTGAACATGCCTGGTGGCTCTGCTTTGCCACCAAGGAGCCCATGTTGTTTTGACTCTATTGAATTGCAGGTTGCAACTAAATAATATCCCTTTTGGTCTCCTCTCTGATTATAGGCTGGGGGGGAGGGGGACGGGGGGGGGGGGGCGCGCGGGAGCGGGCGCCTCCCACTCACACCCCACCAAGCCTTAGAACTTTGTAGTTTGGGTGAACCTTAGAGCACAAGGCGGGGGTCCCCTTTGTCTTGCAGATGAAGCAATGGGGCTTAATTCCCTGAAGCTTCCCTCTCCCTCCCTCTATCCCATCAAGTTTTATCAAAACATTTCTCCCATCTCTAATTCCCACCCTCCAAGAAAATCCTTCATCCCCTCCCATCTGAGCTCATCTAATCCTCTCCTACTGCTGTCCCTGCCTACAGTCTTTCCCGCCGCCATCCGTCTTGCCTGCAGCCAGCAGGTTAATCTCCCAGCACAGCTCTGAGGACTGGAGGGCCAGGTGCATCAGCAGTCCCAGAGCCAGCTGCAGACTCCAGTGCAGCCTTTACCTCCAGTCTGGCAACAGCACACCCTCAGCCCCACCATGTGTCACCTCTCCGCTCTTCCCATGCACCAGCCACGCTGAGCTCCTGGCTGTTTCCTGAACTCCCTGAGCTCTGCTTGTCTCTCGATGTTTATGTCCCCCCACACCCCACCCCCCGATTGTCCTTCTTTTCTTGAACTTTCAAATGCTCCAATCTCATCAAATCTCTTTTTTTTCTCATGCTGCCTGTTCCATGGAGTCGTCCTGATAACACCAGCCTAAAAACGTATTTCCTGCTCTGCACTCTCCAGTCCTCTCACCCAGACCTCTCCTCTGGCCATCTGCCCATTTTACTTGACCTTGGGGTTCCTTGGATACATTCCCCCTACCTTGAAGGCGACTTCCTCTTCCCACTCCCCCAACTATTGTATAGAGGGACTCAATACAGCCGATGTGTAAATGAACACAAGAATGTGCTCTTCTATGTCTTGTTCTGAGCTCAGCTTCAGTTGGAGGCAGCTGATGGTGGTCTTTCCTCCAGCTCAGAAACAGGAGACCAGAGGCCCAGTCTTTTCCACTGATACCTGCATGGCCTTGAGCAGTCTACTGTCCCACTCTGCCTTCACTCTCCTTAAATGAGGGCAGTAGCTGGGAGCAGGAATTGTTTACACTGCCCCCTAGTGGCTGACGAGTCTGCCCTGGGATCCCTTCTCCCACAGTGTTTGTTCAAAGAAAAAAGATAGATTTTGGCTTCTGGCAGAAACTTGCTGCCACCTCTCCTCTCCTACAACTCGTCTGAAAACCACTGTTTCAGAGAAAGTCATTTCCAGCCCCATCGCTCCTCGTGTAATTCTGAGATTCCTTAGTGCATCCTTTATAGCTTGAAGAGCTTTCTCTCCTCTTTCGGGGTGGCTGTGAGAACACCAGGAGCTGAGAAACCCCGCTGTCACCCTTGCTGACATCTGTTGACATGCACCGACTTCCCCAAGAAATTGGCCTGTCCTTCCTCGCTCATCTTTGGAGACAAATAAAATGGAAAATTATTTCAGATGGCTTTGTTTATGCCAGCGTTCAGCCTCCCGAATGCTATTTCTGAACATACATGCTCTCATCTTATTTTATTCTTAGTAAGCGTGTAGACTTTTAGACGCACGAGGAACTCGTCCTGATAATTTGGAAGACTTCTCTGTGGATGTCAAGTCTGCGGCTGCTGTTGCATCTCTGCTCTCTGGTCCCTGTCCTTCATGATCCTAGATCACTGCTGGAACTCCTCCCGAGATGAGAGCCAAGCTTGGGGCTACCCCTGGGCCCATCTATCTCAGCCATCGCTGGGATGTGAGCTCTCTCTGCAGCTTGCTCTCACTCAGCCTCCCTGCGCCCAAAAGAACTTGATGGTTCGTGGGCTGGCATTTGCTATCACCGACTACTTGTTATGTAAAAGTCGTCTCACTGAGCTCACACCCCAAGTGCACGGTGCACCTACGGGTCTCGGTCTCCCAAGATGAAAAAGCTGAGGCACGAGAAGTGCAACTACTTTGACTAACAGCCCCAGCCTTCAAGAGGTGAAGCTAAAATATGAGCTGGGAATTCTGCCTACAGAAGCTTTGCTTTTATCCATTCTACTGCATTTTTGTGAAGGCAAAACCCTTGAGAAAGGAGAAATAGTTCCACCGTGAAGTCACAGTAGAAAGAGAGTGCTTGAGCGCTGGGTTTAGACTGAGTGCAATCGGATCCTGGTTTTACCAATCCTTTGTTGTCTCATCTTGAAAAGGTTATTTTAACGTTTCTGAGCCTTTGTTTCTTTACTAGCAAAATGGGGTGGTAATGCTATTTCAAAACAAGGAGCGCATTAACTGAAGTGTCAGATGTGGAATGCCTGGCAGATGTGCCTGCTGAGTATCGGGTACTTGCTGATCCTGGGGTTCTTTCCTCCGGGTGGAAAGTTTGGGAGTCTTTTCTTTGCTTTGCCTGGTGGATGCGCCAGTCCCAGGTAGTCATTTCTCTGGAGCTCAGCCCCAGGTCTGATACCAAGTTTTGAGCCTCTTTATGCCATGCCTCTGTGTAGCTTTGAGCAGAATCTCTCTCTCCCCTCCCCACTGGGGCAAGAGATACCTTACCATTTTCAAGGTTCAAGGCATTCTATTTCCCTTGAACTTCCAAGCTAAAAAAGAAAGTGCTGATTAAAGACACCAACTTGCAAAATTTAGGGCCAATTCTCCGAGAGAAAAAGAACTGAAATAAAATGCTTTCAGGCCAGAGTATATTGTTTCTCAATCAGGAATGAGCATCAGAAATGACCTGTGTGTACTGCTCAGCATTTAAATTTTTTTAGATATATTTTATTGATTTCAGAGAGGAGGGGAGAAGGAGAGAGAGAGAGATAGAAACATCAATGATGAGAGAGAATCATTGAATGGCTGCCTCCTGCACGCCCCACACTGAGGATCCAGCCCGCAACCTGGGCATGTGCCCTGACCAGGAATTGAACCGTGACTTCCTGGTTCATAGGTCAATGCTCAACCACTGAGCCATGCCAGCTGGACTCAGTATTTAACTTTTTAAAGACATCTTTGAGTCCCCCCCCCCACCCCACCCCCAAATCCTAATATTTGAGATGGAAACTCAGCTGTGTATTTTTAAAACATCCCAGTTTCAGATCCACGGTGCTAGGCATGGCAGAAGGTGTGTGGTTGAACCTATTTAAGGAGCTGACCCAGCCTAAAAGCAGAGCGGCAAGCTGCCACCACCGGGAGCAGATGGAAGAAAGCCCACCGGGAAGCGTTGGTATAGATTTTATAAAACTGGAGCTAAAGATATTGTCAGTTCATTATCTGGTGCTGCACATGCTAAACAGCACGGAGAGACAAGTGTGTGATCGCGTGAGCTGGTTCGCTTCTGTTTTAATCAGTGAGAGCATTAAACCGACATACATCCTCTCTCTGTGCCTTGGCAGCTGGCAGCTAAATTTAGTGTCTAGTTGTGCAAAGTTGACCAGCCCAGGTGGTGCCTGGTGTATTTCTTTCCTTGTTCACATCAACTGCTCTCTTGTGCCTGTTTTCACTTTTTTAGCTGTTCTGCTTTATATTTATATATATATTTTAGCATTACAGTCTGGGGCTTTTCTCTAGGTAGGTGGAATATAAATCATGAGTAAATAAATAAAGCTACTGAGGCAGTGAGTGATGTGAAAAAGTAGAGGTATCAGAGGCAGACAGACACAGCAGGCCTGGTTATTATTATAATGGGTTTTTATACTTTGGTGATGGAATTACAGCTATTAGCCATGATATATTGTTTATGCATAGTTTCCTGTTCTATGTTTGTTCATTGATTTGTATAAACATCCATAAATAGTTTATCAATATGGATACTTTGCATTCATGGACTTGTTTTCCCCCCCCCAAATCAATTCAAGGAGAAACGTGGTGACAGAAGTGCATCTTGGGCTGCTCACCCCGCCCTCCCTTCCAAGCCCCACCCACCTCCCCTGGCTCCTGCAGGCCCATCCTGCCGGGCTCTCTGGGGAGCCCTTTTCTCTCTGCATTTGCAATGTGGTTCCCTAGGTCCTTCCTTTCTCATCGTGTACCTTGTCTTCTTTTTCTTGTTTCCCTGCAGCTTCTGTAGTTTCCCCCAATTAAGAATGAAGAGGTTCAGCCAATTTCAGCCCTGGAGCTGGGAAAAGCTGTCAGTGCCTTTAAGGATTTCAAGGCTCCTCATGACGACAGGCTGTGTACATACACAGAGCTGCCTTGGCACGTCCATGGCTTCCTTCTCTCTTCCATGCTGGTGGGCTGTGCTTTGGTGCACCCAGGACTTCGTATCGCCAACTCATTGTCTTCTGGATACAATTGGGGTCCTCAAACTTTTTAAATAGGGGGCCAGTTCACTGTCCCTCAGACCATTGGAGGGCCGGACTATAGTTAAAAAAAAAACACAAAAAAAACTATGAACAAATTCCTATGCGCACTGCGGGCCCGGGACGAGTCGGCTGCTAAGCAGGACAGGCAGTGGCACCCGGCGGGCCAGATAAATGTCCTCGGCGGGCTGCATGTGGCCCACGGGCCGTAGTTTGAGGACGCCTGGCATATATTCAGCAGTGGACTCAGGCAGATCTGGTGCAAAGTAGTCACAAACAGGGGGGGAAGCAGAGTTCAGGTGCTGGGCCAGCTCTTAATTAACCTTCAGGAAGTCCTTCCTTACGTTTTTCTGGGGATCAGCAGCATCTGGCTTTGGGGTGGGGAACTTCAGAAAGATTATGCACAAGGGGAAATAGATATCGACATACTTAGGAATGCCCAGATCCATCAATTTCTCAGTGTCCTCGCACCTGGCTTCATTTGTCTTGATTCCTGGACAGGACCGGTGGCTGCCTCACATATTGGCTTGTTCAGCTAAGATCCATGTTCATCAGTTTTCCTTTCTGCGACAAGCCATCCTATTTGTATTACCAAATAGTTACTTAATCGTTATCTGGTTTCTTTGTCGTAGCCCGACAGAGTTGGTACATTATGGGCCTGTATGCAGGTATGTTGGAAGGATGGGGATGATGCATATCATGAGTACAATATACAGTTTTAGTATTTAAGAATGTATCCAATCTGATTATCTATATTCTTCCCTCAGTGGGTAGTGGCTATATTGAAAGCTGGCATTATTAAGATTAATTAATGAATTGTGCTATTATACTGTTGGGTATTGAGTCAGATTTAAAATGGGCAGTGTTGGTACAGACTCCATCCCTGGCCCTGGTTGGGGCATGTGCGGGAGTTAACCAATCCATGTGTCTGTCTCACATCGATGTTTCTCTCTCTCTCTCCCCCTCCTACCTCCCTTCCATTCTCTCTAAATATCAATGGAAAAATATCCTCAGGTGAGGATTAAAAAAAAGAAAGAAAGAAAGAAAGAAAAGAAACCAGCAACAGAGTATTCAGCACCATGTCTTGGTGGTAGCTTCAATATGAAAAGAAAATAGAGATAAAGGTCTTATTTAGCCGAGACCGGTTTGGCTCAGTGGATAGAGCGTCGGCCTGCGGACTCAAGGGTCCCGGGTTCGATTCCGGTCAAGGGCATGTACCTTGGTTGCGGGCACATCCCCAGTGGGGGGTGTGCAGGAGGCAGCTGATCGATGTTTCTCTCTCATCGATGTTTCTAGCTCTCTATCCCTCTCTCTTCCTCTCCGTAAAATATCAATAAAATATATTAAAAAAAAAAATAAAGGTCTTATTTAGGCTCCGCAGTTTATAGAGCTTGGGGAAACTGTGGCCTACCACCACTCCTTCTGCACACGGCGGTGTCAGTCACTTTGACTGACAGTCCAGCAAGACAAAGGATGAGAGCTGAGAAACTAGGCATGTGGCATGCTGCATGTAATCATGTTTCTCATCCTGATTTTAAGTGATTTCTTTCAAGATGGATTGTTTTCATTACGCTGCTTAGTTTTCCAATTGCCATTATTAAAAACAAAAACAACAGCAGCAAAATAACAGTAAGATGTTCTTCATTAAAAAAATATTGCTAAGCATCATATAAAAATCAAATCTATAGATGTCTATGCGTTGAATTGGTCAAGCTTCTTCATGATAATATTCAAATCTTATAGGACCTGACTTTTGGGGTTGTAGCTAAATCTTTACTATTTTACCAATTCTTATGCAGTCTCAGCACTTGTCTATTAATTGGTTTATGTCAAAATCTGTTTTGGATAAATCTTTCTCCAGTTCTTCTAAATCTGCCTAAAGTATACTGTAATACTCTAAACTCGTTCATATAAATGTAAGGAATAATTAGAACATTTTGGTTTGGCTAATCCATGGACACCAAATGACTGATGTTCTCCTGCTGATCCAGAAAAGGATCAAAACGTTGATTCTTTTTTATTATTATTATTAAATTTTATTGGGGTGCCATTGGTCAAAATGGACAGAGATTTCAGGTGTGCGTTTCTATGTTACAAGACCTAAAACACTGATTCTTAATCGCAGTTTGGATCCTCAAGGTACAGGATTGCAGATATCGGAAACTTAGTTATAAATTGTGATCAGAAAAAAAGTTTAGCTATGTCAGCTGATGGTAGGCACCAATTCAATGCTAACAGGAATCCCCAGTTTGGGGTGTGGTGCAGAAGGGAAACTTTATTCAATGCAAAACAGCTCAATTGTGACACCACACAGCTGTGAGGCAGCCCTGGGGCTAGGGCCCTTCTCTGAGTATAGAGCTCAGCTCTACTCTGGGGAATCAGGGAGACACAGTGTTCAATGGTCCTTCAGAACATAAGTCTCCGCCCCTGGCCCCTGATTGGCCCATCCTCATACAAATGAGAACTCCAAATCCTTGCCGTCTGATTGGTCCACAAGGCACTCTCTGATTCATCAAAATAAAGCTGCTCTGATTGGGTGGGGAAAGCCTCAATCCTATTGGCTAAAATAGGATTCCAGGAACTTCTTTATAATGACTGGCTCAGATGGCAGGACACAGTGCAGGCAGGATGGTGGGTGCTCACTTCTCTATAAAGTGCAATTTGTGGGAGAGGTCCCTGTGCAGAAATGGTTGCTAGGCTCACGGGCCTCTCACAAAAATGTGAGCTTTTTTAAAAATTTGAGCCCAGTTAGCCACAAGGGTCCTTCTTAGTAAGTATCTTATTATTATTATTTTTTTTTTTTTAGGGTTCACAGATATTATCTTATTCTGCAAAATGTGAACTCAATGAGGCAAGACCTGGATTCCCTCCCCTGGCACCTTTTTGGGTTTTAGGACACAATGAAGCAACAGCTGGGAGAGTGACAAGAGCAGGGATTCAAGCTCGAACAGAATTAGTGCCACATACTGTTAACTGTAGAAACATAGGAAAAAAATACCAAACCTCCCTGAGCCTCATTCAGCCCAATGGGATGAATACTTTCTCCTTTAAAAGTTTCCTCCCATCAACCTTTCCCCCCCACTTTAATGAAAAACCTAGTTTACTGGCCTCATATATTGCATTTCCTGGAAACATTTTTTTTTTGTAAAGATAGTTTTCCTGTATTTCAAAAGAAACAAACAATTGCAGATCACACTTACAGTGGTTGGTGAGTTCCTTGAGAGCAGGATTCATGGTTTGTTTATTGCTCTGTCTTTAGACCACACCAAGGACCTGGTATATAATATAGTAGACTCTGCATTGATTTTAGGATGTCAGATAGCTGAATAACTGAACAAAAAAAATCTATAATAATGCAAAAAATCTCTTGCTCCATGTCCCTTTGGCCAAGCACTGCCATGGTTGCTATTATACAGAAGTGGAATAGAAAGTAACTCAGGGAAGCTCTTTGTAGGACTGTGAAATATGGGATGGGTTTTAAGTTATAAGAAGGCACAAATATCCCTATGGACTTCCCTGTTTATAGTGACCTGTATATAACCTTGCACAATGAGTCATTTAATAAAGGCTTTGATAAGAATGACATTGCACATGATGATAGACCTCTATGATATAGTTTCCGATGGACATTGTCCCAGAGATGGACGTGGTTGGTAGGCAGAGAAAGATCTCTTACCCACTCATTTCTTTTCCCCTTTGTTTCTTCTCTATTATTCCCACTAGTGAAAGGCTGGGCTAGTTTTTGGCTTATCCTCCTTTGGAGGATGGAGAAGGGGCAGCCTGAGGTGGAAGGGAAGAGGAGCCCTGTGTGCAAGGGAGAGATGGGCCAAGGGAGTGACACTGTGTAATTTTGTTTTGAACTTATCTGTTATTTCCAGTAAAATGATTTCCTTGACATTTTCTTGTGGCATTTAAAGGGGGGAGAAAGTAGATTTTTTTTTTGCTTTGTCATCTTATTTTTCCTTTTCTCCTTCAAAGCGATTTATCTGGTCTTCCTTCAAAAGTCAACACTCCACAGAGTGTAATAAACAGCGCGATTGCAGAAGGCTGCACATTTGCGCTGCGTGGGGGTGTGTACATGGACGTGTGTGCATGCATGTTGAGTCAACAGCTGCGGCCCCCATGAGGCAAAATACTGCTACATCAAGCTTGTGAAAGAACCCTGTCACTGAACAAGCTGCCGGAGGCACATTCAGAGGCCCGCTCATGTGTGTGCCGCTCATCTCTCACCACGTTCCAGCCACCCGGCTGCGGATGGCTCACAAACAATCTCTAATCTCCCCCTTGTCCTCAGATGCCTGGCTCTATTACTCACCTGATGTGTGATCGTGAAAAGACCAATTAATTTCCATCTTAGCCCCAGCAAAACATAATTAGAGAAACCTTCTAGAAGGATAACATATGAGGCATTTCAAAGGCAAAAGCAGGTCACATTCTGCCATGAGGAATGTCAGGAGAGTGGAAGATTTTGTCTCCTCTTTTCATGCTAGGACCACCTTTAAAGAGATACTGCCTAGGAGTGCAGCGTGGGCAGGGACGGAGAAAGACCTGGGTACATGAGCGAGGTGTCGCATTTTCTCTATCTTTAGAACAAAAATCACCATGGCTATGCCAGAGGAGTAGTGTACGATTTAATGAAATTACATGTCTGAGCTATGAAGTGCTATATGAACATAAAGTGTAGTTGGTGCTGCACTGATGCTTGCTCTGCTGGAATTGTGCCCAACTCACTGACCCACAATGACTGCTCCTTCCATTCCTGTCATGTCTCCTCTTGAAGGATTCGCCCTGGTCAGAGCTGCCTGCCCGGACCCTCATTCACTCACCACCTTGCTTTCCCTCGCCTCGCCTCTCTCTTAGCTTGAACTGGGCTGTTAAGGGGCAGGCTGTCTTCAAGTTCACTCCCAGAAGGAATGTGCCCAGCATTCCTGACTTGCAAAAACCTCCTGGAAATGCTCTCCCTTGCCAGAGACTGCACCAGAGTGCCAGAGGGACAGCAGCATGTACCCGCTGGCCCTTCTGTGGCTGTCCTGGCATGCGACACCCACACAGTGATGCTGAAATCTCTGTTGGGCCTCCATTTTCCTCCCTTTAAACGCTTGAGGGATAAATGGGATTTTTCATCAGAAACCATAAAATGTCTGATTTATTACTCATCTCGATGACAATATTTAATAACTTGTGTATATTTCCTCCCATCTTTCTAATGCTCTGTTGTGAAATTTTACTTAAAGGGATTCCATCCTCTGCATCAAACTATCTTTGGTACAATGTAGCCTTTGGAGAAAGGGGTAGAGAGGTGTTGGGAGAATTCAGATCTCCAGCAGGGCTAGCCTCTTCTCACGTGGCAAGAGTCTCACTATACCCATTGTGTGAGGCTTGCTAGGGCTCTGATAGCTATTTCCAGGACCAGAAAGTCTGCATCTGGAGATTGATTCCTTTGAGACTGGAAGACATTTCCTCTTCAAGGGTTTCCTAATGAAATTGTGGTATCCTCGGAAGGAAAATTGTATTATCAGGTAGATCGGGGATTTATGTAATAGACAATTGAAAGAAATGTCCTGTAGAAGGAGATACAAGGTAGTAGCTAGAGATGGGAAGAGGTAAAAGCTCAGGCAAAAAAACAAACAAACAGGTGGGACCACAGCTAAGTCTTCATTCTTGGTCACTGCGGTAGGTCAGGGGCAGACTTATCCTCTGAAGCTCCTGCTCCTTTCTTCTTGGTCCAGAGCTGAGAGAGAGAGAGAGAGAGAGAGAGAGAGAGAGAGAGAGAGAGACTCAGTGTTCACCTCTCCCAAATAAGAAGTCTACCTTCCTTCCTTATCCCCCAACCAGGAAATCTATCTGATGCCAAAGCCACCTTCCAACCCACAGTAATCACTCCTATGTGGCCAATTGTCATAACAATGTCTCCTTTCCTTTCTGGCCCCTGATTGGTCCCCGAGCGCACGTTAAATTCAGTTGTACCTCAGTCTCCTTCAACCTGGAGCAGGTGCTTGGCCTTCTGTCTTTCACATTCTTTCAGACTTTGTGTGTCCCCAGACCTTCCGTTCCATAGGAGGGGCCTGCACATAGGTCTGTCCATCTTTCCTCTGACCAGCCCCAGGCAGCATGTACTAGTGGGAATATCACACAGGCAGAGCCACGGCCCCTGTCCTATGCCTGGAGATGTTTCCCCTGCCAGGCTTCTTCACCAGGTGGGCCAACTGCAACTGGGAAACCCCCGGTTGGGCTCAGGCTGCCTGTCGCTGTGTCCAATAAGAGAGGCAGGGTTGAATCATATGAGGTGTTTATTGAGAATGCTTGCCCACCAAGAAGACAGGGCGCTTACAAGCATCAAATCCTGTCTTACTGCAAGGTGCAGGGGACAGGATTATAAAGGGGAAGGAGTGGAGGTGAGGAATGCAGCTACATGTAGTCCTGGAGGTCCGCAGACGCCAGCCATTGTCATCAAGCGGTGAGCTGATGTTTTGACTCCTGGTGGGTCAGCCTGACCTTGCTTATCCGTTCTGCTTGCTGGATTCACAGCTGAGTCACCTCCTGCATCGCTTCACACAGGCCTTGAAAAGGAAACTTTAGAAAAATGTAGCCCTCTATTCACATATCAGAAACTTAACCCCCTATTCACATAAGTGTATGTGTTCTAAGATTTAAAATAATATGATTATTTTTTCAGATTAATTCAGGTGCTCTATCTATCAGATTATAGCGCCCCCCTATCAAAACCTTCCCTGAAAACAACATGAAAAGTCTGTATTTGATGTTGTCTTGATGCCACACCCACTTGTAAACCCCAATCTTCAACATGTTCGTGCTGAAACTGAAGGCCAGATAATAGGGTTAATTTAGCAATGTAGGAGGCAATAGAGGGTTTCAGCAAGGTGGGATGGGAAAGAGTCTTACCTGTTAGCTTAGTAGCATCATATGTCTGAGGAAGGTCACAGCAGGCTTCAAGTTCAAAATATTCTTATGTTTTTTGGGGAAAAATTATTTGAAAAATATTTATTTTTACTCTTTACCTTTCAAATCACAGGAAGAGATGAATTCAGCTACTTAGGGTTTTATGAATAAACTTCCAAAAAGATGCCTGGTTCAAGCTATTCTTCTTCTCCTGCATCTTTTAAATGGATGTCCCAAATTCCTTTCTTCTCTCTAAATTTCATACACAGTCTTCTTTATGTTTCAGTGGTCTGTGGCCTTAGAATCATAAATAACTGAAAGAAGCATCTACGTTGGAAGGGGGTATTTTGTGTATCTGTGCATAGTGTTTATGACTTGTTTATTTTTTGTGTTTTGTCTGCTTTTTGGTTTTGCCACTTTCAAGAGTTACAGTAGGAGAGCCAAGCCACAGTGGACCAGAGAGACAGAGACTGGGACACAGGAAAATCAATTTCCCTCTTTCTACTCTACTTCCCTCCCCTCCCCCCACACACATGCATACCGCCCTTGGGGAAAATCTCTAGATCTCTTCTAACCCAACAGACAAATCATAAAACTTTCCATAAAGCACAACCAAGAAGGCCAATTCTGAGAGGAACTTCTTTGAACAGCTGCTGAAACCTTCATGAGGCTCCAGTTCTTGCAACAGAACTGGGCATACTCAGCTCCATGACTAACAGGCCTGGGTCTACTGCTAAGTTATAGTCTAGAGAAGGAGAGGGCTCAGGGGCCAGAGGATCACAGGCTATAAATACCTGCAAGGTAACTATGCAAATGAGGGGAGGGGATGATTCACTTGCTCAGCAGGTGCTAACACAAGGAGCAACAGCCTGGAGCCCAGGAAGAGAAGTTTAGGCTGGCGATTAGCAGCAAAGCTCCCCCTTCAAGGTTTCCTGCCCAGGGGTCTGGACTTTGGACTACAGTGCCAGGTATCAGGGACAGAAGCATGTCAACAGGCGATTGGGGAGAATTCCTCCCAGAGTCAAGGGTCACTGGAGCTAACCCAAAGCTTTCTGGTTATTATCCCAGGAAGACATCAACACAAACGCCTTTACCTCAGGCATGTAATTTCGAACTTGACTGTTCAGGAAACAAATTTATCATGTTTGATCCTCTGTGACAGCTGAAGACTGACTCCTACCCCATCTCACTCTAATTTCCTTTGCCCCCAAAGCTGGGGATATCTATAGGTATAAGTTTAGATTGCTTATTTGAGATTGTTTTTGTTTATTGAGGTAGTCCTGCAGTGCTATGAATGTCCCTCCAAGGTGTGCTTTCACTGTGTCCCATAGAATTGGGGTTGTTGTGTTCTCATTTTTATTTGTTTCAAGGTATTTTTTATACCTTCCTTGATCTCATTGTTAACTCATTCATTGCTTAGTATCATATTATGTAGCCTCCATATGTTCATGTGTTTTGTATGTTTTTCTTGTGATTGATTTCTAGTTTCATACAATTATAGTCAGAGGAGATGCTTTGTATGGTTTTGAACTTCTTAAATGTATGGAGACGTGTTTTGTTTCCTAACATTGGTCTACCCTAGAAAATGTTCCACGTCCTCTTGAAAAGAATGTATATTCTGCAGCTTTGGGTTGAAATGCTCTGAAGATGTCATTAACATCTATTTGATCTAGTTTGTCATTTAAGTCACTGTTTCCTTATTGTTTTTCTGTCTGGAAGATCTATTCATTAATGACAATCTGGTGTTGAAATCCCCTATTATGGCTGTATTGATGTTGATCTCTTCCTTTATGTCCATCAAGATTTGCTTCATATACTTAGGTGTTCCTATGTTGGTTGCAGAAATGTTTATAAGGGTTATATCCTCTTGTTGTATTGCTCCCTTTATCATTATGTAGAGTCCTTCTTTGTCTCTTATTAAAAACTTTGTTTTAAAATCTATTTTGTCTGATATAAGTATTGCTACCCCAGGTTTTTTTTTTTTAATTTCCATTTAATGAAATATCTTTTTCCATCTCTTTACATTCAGTCTGTGGGCATCTCTCATTCTGAGGTAGGTATCTTGTGGAGAGCTTTCTTATTCATTCGGCTAACCTATGTATTTTGATTGGAGCTCTTAAGCCATTTATATTTAAAGTGATTTTTGATAGGTATGTAATTATTTCCATTTTATTCCTTATGCCTATGTTCCTCTTCCGCAACTCCTCCCCTCCTCCTCCTCCTCCTCCTCCTCTTTCTCCCCTTTCTTCTTCTTCTTCTTCTTCTTCTTCTTCTTCTTCTTCTTCTTCTTCTTCTTCTTCTTCTTCTTCTTCTTCTTCTTCTTCTCTCTAAGATCCTTTCACATTTTTGTAATACTGGTTTTGTGGTAATGGACTCATTTAGCTTTTTTGTCAGGGAATATATTTGTCCTTCAATTTTAAATAATATGTTTGCTTGGTAAAATAGTCTTGGTTGTAGGTCCTTGCTTTTTATCACTTTGAATATTTTGTGCCGATACTAAAAAGTTTCTTTTGTGAAGTCAGCTGATAGTCTTATGGAAACTCCCTTGTAGGTAACTATCTTTTTCTTGCAGCTTTGAAGATTCTCTCTTTGTCTTTAACCTTTGTCTTTTTTGTTATGATGTGTCTTAGTGTGGGACCACGTAGCTGACTCCTCTGCAGGGCGTTAGCTCCCCAGGATGGAGCTACAGGGAGTATGTAAGAGGGGACTATTGAATTCTCCTGGACTGATGCAGTATTGAGGGGAGTGTCCCACCCTGGAAAGATGGTATCTGTGGTGTAGAAGGGGGTCTCAGCATAGGGACCCTGACAGCTTTCCCTTCAGCTCTTTCCCTGGAGCCAAAAACCTAAGTGTCTCCTCATATGACTCTAGTTAGCTCCACTGTGCCTCCGCCAGAGCCCAGGGTGAGTGGCTGCAAATGAGATTTTGTGTGCTGACCCTTTAAGAGGGCACCAGGGTTTCTAACAGACTCCTGTCACTCCCTGACAATCAGAATCCCCATTGATTTTCATAGCCAGATGTTATGTGGGCACCTTTTTTTCAGCTTTGGTGCTCTGTGTTGAGACCCATGTTCCCTGGGGGAAACTCTATTGCTGAGATTTTCCTCCAGTTTTTCAGCCTCTAATCTGGGCAGCAGGGCCAGCCCTTTTCATGTGTCCACCCTTCCACCCTTCCAGTTTTGATGTGGCTTCTTCTGTAGATCCTTGGTTATAAGACTTCTCTTTAGCTCATTTTCAGTTACTTATTCAGGTTGATTGTTCTATATTATACTTGTCATTCCACTTTGGTCCTGCGAGGTGGTGAGTGTAACTTCCACCTACTCTGCTGCCATCTTGGATCCTCCCATTCTTCCTATTAAAGTCTTCCACTGATTGGATGAGACACATCCACATTATGGTGGGCCATCTGCTTTACCCAAAGTCTATAGATTTAAATGTTAACCCCATGTAAAAACTCTTCTCACAGAAATATAATGCTTCACTAACTAAGTGTTGTGGCCTAGTCAAGTTGACACAAGATACTAACCATCGTGACATGAGAGAGACGTTACTTCTGATAGCATACTTAATGTGCTCACTACAGTTATGGGGTGAATCACAGCGAGTGGGGTTGGACTGAGAATGACATAAGGGAGGATGTGGGGGGAAGCTGATTCACAACTGAGTTGAGGAAGTAGGTATTTGCAGAATAAAAATCAGTAAATAGTCTCTATAATTTGTGATGGGTGTTGACGTAGATAGTTCTTAGCCTAATTATAGAGAGGCTTGAATACCATATGGAAAAGTTTAGGCTTGATGAATAAGCAATTGATAAGAGTTAAGAGCTTCTACTTCATATTATTCCTTTTATTAAAAAATAGAAAACAGATCAGAAAAGTTAAAAAAATCATGAGTGACTGGGTCAGGCTGTATTAAATGCACAAAAGCCACACCCCTTGGGGCAGAAGACGTGTGACATATTCTGGTTACACATTCCTACTGATGATGGGAAAAACAGCCATATCTGGGGGAGGAAAGAACTCTTCTCCTATCCTCACCCCCAGGAAGTACCTCAAGCAGTTCCTATAGATGAGAAAATCAGAGATGTCTGTTCACCGCTTGCCAAGACCTACACATCAACACAACCTTTTCATGCCAATTACAGTACATCTCAAATAATTAAAAAGGAAAAAAAATCAAAACATTAATATTTCATATTCAAAGGTCATGATATCTCCGGACTCTGTTCCAATGCTGGTAAGAGAGAGCTGATGGACTTCCCCACCACAATGCCATGAAATCTAAACAGAAATCACAGATGGGCACATTCCCGCTCAAGGCACCAGGAATCAGAGTCTGTCCAGATCATGGCCAGATTCTCTGGGACCTTCAACTTACAGTCATATTCATAGAGTATCTGAATGAAAGGAGAATAAAAACAGCACCTGCTATCCAGCCATTATTGTTCAGATGAGGGAATCAAAGTCTTGAGAGAAGCTATTTTCTCTGTGCTACAACTAATTTTTGGAAGAATTAATAACAGAATTCATTTTTATGACACCCAGAGAGGTGTCCATTCCCTCTGGCTTATGTTAGAAACTCAGGGTCTAAAACGTTAAGGAAGAAGGGTGGGAGGGAGAAGATGACAAACCAATGCCAAAGAGTGCCTGTTCAAAGTGCTTTTTTATTTTTAAAGTAAACCTTATATTTTTACTGGGAGAGAAGAGAAGAAGCAGCATTAAATCTCTGTATGGGGGAATGACCTGTTACCCATAGGCAGATGATATCGAATGGAAGGAGTTTTACCTATAATTAAATGGCTGTATGTGTGGATGTGTTAGGGAGATACATGTGGTGGCTACAGATAGTAACATGTAATGTTTATTGAATACTTAATATGCAGCAGGGGCTATTCTAAGACCTTCAAGGGAATCAACTCATTTAATCTTTACAAACATTGTAATGAATACTACCAGTGCCTCTAGTTTACAGCTGAGGAGGCTGAAGTGTTAGGAGTTACTAATACACCTAGGTTCTCCTGCTAGATCAGTGGTCAGCAAACTCATTTGTCAACAGAGCGGCAAACTGTGGCTCGGCTCGTGAGCCGCAGTTTGCCGACCACTGCGCTAGATAATGGCAGAGCTGAAATTTGTGACTCTGGAGGCGGGGCTCTCATCTAGCTTTGGATATCTGGGGAAGATGTAATCTGAAACGTATGTCTTTCCACAAAGAAAAGATCTTTGAGTCTAGCACAGGCAAACACTGGGGTCCAATAGGAATAGCAGGGAGCTCCAAGAGAGAGCAGGTTGTAGGAAATCGTGGCAAGAGAAGAAATGAAGGAAAAAGCAGAGCAATCTTATCTTAAACTGCTGAGAGGATCATGCCCTTGAGAGATAGATTGGCAAGTCCTGGAATAACTCAATCCCCAGTAGGTTTCTGGGTTGAAGCACTCAAATACAGAGAAAGAAGACTAAGGACCTCTTTTAGAACTTTATAATGGCTAATAATTACCAAGTCTTCCTGTGTGCCAAGTTCTGTTCTTAGCCTGTGAGAGACATTATCTCCTTGACCTTCCCCGCAACCACAAGACAGGAACCATTAGAGTCTCTGTTATTCAACAAAGAAAAGCTGAGGTGCCTAAAGGTTGGAAATATGAACCCAGATTTACAGCCAGGTAACAGCTGAGTTGGCTTGGTGCTTTGACTCATGGATTTGTGTCTGAGCCATGTAATTCCTCATCCTCCTGTAAGGACGAGTCCTTGAAAGTGGACCAGGGTTCATGGAGGTCTCAGCTGTGAGGAGTCAGCAGGTGTGCAAAGGCTGGGCAATCACCACTGGTGGCCTGGGAAGCAAGAGTATGGGATTCATACATTCACTCATGTTGAGTGCTCACCATGTTTCAGGCGCTGGGCTACAACAGTGGAGAGGCAGAAAGGGCTCCTGCCCTCGCAGAGCCTACAGCTTCACAGGCATTCCTCATACGGAAAAGAGAAGAGAGCATTGGCTTATCCATGAAGAGCAATCCAGTGTGGCAGAGCCATTCCATCAAACTAGCACGTTCTACACTATCCCAGGCAGGTGGGGGCCCCTGCTGAGGCCACTGACACATAAAAATGGCCCTTTGCATTTCTGCTGACACGTCATCTGTATCTGATGGAGCAACATCTTCATTATGAAATTAGATGAAAATCCTGGTGCACAGACTAATAGATAACATCCCACGCTCTTCCTCAGGAGCTGAGCAATGTCAGCAGCAAAGACCAAGGAATGAAGACAGAGCCTGCCCCACCCCATCGGATTCCATTTTCATACCCACCTGTCATCCCCCCACAAATGTCATTAGCTCACAGAGGGAATGGTGTCTCATTGCATTATCAGCCACCACCACAACTAAAGAGCTTTTTGTACTGAGGCGGTGGTTGAATTATGGAACAACTAGATAACTTTGATTCAAGAAGTTCTCGGATGCAGTGGTGCTTCCTGTGTACCCAGGACCTCTTACTTCCAGCATAAGAATGAGCACCGTTTCTATTCAGGAAGTCTGCACACAGAGGCCTTTGAAGATCAGAGAGCTGGAGTTGATGGAAAAACGAAGGAGGACATCTTGAAACTCTTTAATTCATTCCTTCCCACACATGGAAGGAAGGGGAGTGTGTACATCCTAGAGAGATGGAGCCCAGGCTCTCTGCCCTCTTTCATTCTCCCTGTGAAGCTGTCCAGGAGACATCTTTCTGCCATGCTGGCTCTGTCAGATGGCATGGTTTCACTGACTGCTACATGAGGACAAGCTGGGTACAAATAGGGCTCGGGGGAGTCCAGGTGCAAATGCAGCTTCACCCTGTTTGGTTACTCTGCCCTAGTTAAAAGCTTCCTTTTCCTCAATCCCTGCCATCTATCTCTATGTGCTAATGAATTCCACCATGAAAACCACCAGCTGCCCTTGAATAAAACCAACCCACACATTCACGGGTGGCTATGAGCAAAAACTTCCACATTAGCTGCAAGACAGGTGGGATCTCCTGGTGTCTCCAGTTCCTGAGATGTTATTCTTGTAATAACCCTATGCCTAGGAGTGCAGTGTGTGTGTGTGTGTGTGTGTGTGTGTGTGTGTGTGTGTGTGTAGTGGGGGTGTGAATCTCTGCCCTTGGGAAGGACTGTGCTAAGTGAGTCTCTCAGCTGCTCCCAGTCTGGGTTCTAGTTTTTAGCTGGTGAAGCAGAATACTATCCAATCCTGAGTTACTTTTGCTCATATACGGACACTACATCTGAATGAATTCTTCCTGCCTGGGTCTTAGGCATGCCCCATGGGTGTATAGAGTGAACTCTGTTCATGTGGTACCACCTTCCTCCTCACCAACTCGGTAAGGAAGGATCTCTCTGAGGTGTTGATAGAGGTGTGCCCCCTTCACTTTCTCAGGTACATGGATGTGCTGGAGATTCCGATGCAATCCTACACCTCAAAGATTAAATGGTGGCAAAAAGAGGTGGGAGGTGTGTGTAAGGATCTTTCCTAAAAGCCATGACCGTGACCATGGCAAAGTCACCCTTTGCTTGCTATCAGCTTTTTTTTTTTTTTTACTTTTCTAGAAAGGAGGAGGGCCTCCCATGGACTGGGGTTTCCCTGGAGACTGCCCCTGCTCCTGTATTTTCCTTCTATCTTCCCTGGGTGGCACTAAGGGCTCCTTTATGGAGTGCCTACTGTGTGCTAGGCCCTTTCATGTGCATTATCTCTTAATCCTCAGGGTAAACATGTAAGTGGACACTATCATTTCCATTTTAAAACTTGGGAACCTAAGGCTTAGAGTGGTTAGATCACTTGCCCAAGGTCAACTAGCTGGTAAAATCCACATCAGTATAACTCAAAAGCCCTGATTTCTCTACATTTTTACATCCAGGTCCTTTTATCTACCCCCTGCCCATGACTAACTCATATCGGTTTAGGCCCCAGTCCACTATATACTGAGTGGCCAGATTATTATGATCTCTAATATATATATATATTAGAGGCCCGGTGCATGAATTTGTGCATGGGTGGGGTCTGGTCAGCCTGGCCAGGGGAAGGGGACAAGGGCGGTTGGCCGGCCTGTCTCCTGGTCGAGGGGACAATTTGCATATTAGCCTTTTATTATATAGGATATACACTGAGTGGCCAGATTATTATGCGTTCAAAGATCATAATAATCTGGACACTCAGTGTATTTCTCCCTACCTCTACTTTAAAATATTAGCTTGAGACTACATTGACTTCTATGCCTTTCCTTGATCTCCCCAGCAACTTTCCAACCAGGCCCAAGGGTGCTGCCTCCCCTTTGACAAGCCTGAATCAAAGCTACTAATGTTATGTAGGGGGTCACCTTTCATCTTCATGTGAAAGACACATGCTTGGCCCTCACTGGTTTGGCAAACCTTTAATAGTCAGCATTTGTCCTTTGACCCTGACAATTCTACCTTCTCTCTGAGGTTAGCCACATGGTAGCTGAGCCTTTGAGGTTCAGGGAGATTTTTCTTCATAGGCTTGTCGGAGATCTGTGATTAACACCTGACAACAGAGAATTTAGGTTGTGGGTTACTAACATGCAGGGAATACTGGTGAGACATGGACCCTTTGTTGCAAGTGCCAGAGAGAAGCCAGTTTTGCTTCTGATGCATCAAACCTGAGCCTTAGTAGCATGTGCATTAAGTGAGACATTTATCTACATGGGCCAACTGGTATCAGAGACTGCATTCCACTGCGGGACACAAGAACCTGGGTTCATGCACCCAACAGCCACAGAACTTGAAGTCCAGAGATAGGCAGGCTCCATCTGCATTCCAGAATCTTCTTATCTTTTCTCTCCGCAATCTTTAGTGTCAGATTCTTGTCCTCACCATTGAAAGATGGTTGCTTCACCCCCACCTCACTTTGGTTTCCATGCAGGGAGAAGAATAAGAAGTTAGAAGGGGGAAGAAGTGGTGCCAACATCAGGGAAACAATACTATGCTAAAAACATATAGGAGGTTTCCACTTTTGGACCCCTGGCCAGATCCTCAACGTGTGGCCACTCCTCCACTGCTGGGAAGGAGTTCTTTGGTTAGGCATATGAGTGACCTAAACCGACTCAGAAATAGAAGAGTAAGAAAGATGGGGAGAACTCCTATTAGGTGGATAACTAGCAGTGCCTGCCACTTGCAGTTTCCTTCAATTACCTAGACCTTGAATCTAGGGTGGAGAGAAGCTCTAACCTTCTACACTGCTCTTCAAGCCAGAGCCCTCCACTGCCGTGCACACTGTCTATTACAAATGTTCTCCACAGTATCCCATCCATCAATCAATTATACACTGCTGTGCAAGACATCTGTGTTGTTCTACTGTGGTTTGGATAATCCCTCTGCCTTTTCTTTAAAGCTCCAATGAATCCCCATTTACAACAAACATGGAACTAAAACTCTCTAGGAAGCCACGTGGGGTCCTTCTTTCCAGCTTACCTCCCCACCCCCCACCCCTCCCCCAAGGCACAAGTAAGCACTCATTGTTTCTTCAACAAGCCCTGACCTTTCACACCTCCATTTCTTTGTTCTTTCCATTATTTGTTGCAAGTAATCTGATCCCTCTTCTCCCATAAGTCACTTTCTACTTACCCTAGGAAACCTACCTCTTCTCCTAAATGTTTCCCAACTTCTTTGACCCTTAGATGACCTCACTTAGTTCTGATCATGCTGTTGGGATTTGTATACATATCTGTCTCCTGCACTAAGTTATGAGCCACTGGAATGCTAGCACAGACCTTATAGACCATTGGAGACCTTGTACCTAGTACAGTATTTGCTCTATTGGATTTACTTATTAGATCATCACCATAGCATTGTTCTAGGCACTTTCTACGAAGGAGGTGCTATTGTTGTTCATCCCATTTAACAGGTGAGAAAACTAAGGCAAAAAGAGACAACTCGCCACATTTATTGGTATACCCTTAGCAAGGAAGGAGTCATGATTGGGATCGTGGCTTCTGGCTCCAGAGCCTGTGCTTTTAGTCATTGTTCAACCCTGCTTCCCAATAAGATGTTTGGATAAAGAAGGAATGACACCATAGTTACTGTCAGCCTGTTTGGGAAAGGGTATCTCATAGGTGCTGAAGAGAAGCGGGTCCTTCATTCCTCTCCAGCATGTGACTCACTTTTGACCCATCTGCTGGCCCAGCTCTCCTGCCTTCAGCAGTGAGCCTGTCACAGGTGTGGCTGCCCTCCTCTGGGTTCAGCCTCAGGCTCAGTCCGTTCAGGTCAAAAATCACATTGTAGAATCTTGACATGGCTCCCTTATGGTGCCTGCTCCCTCCCTTTCCCTCCCCACCCTTCCTTCCCTCTCCCTGTCTCTATCTGTCTCTCCTTCCCCCCTCCTTCTCCTCTTCCTTTTCTCTCCCTCTTGCTCCCTTTCTCTCCCTCTCTCCCGCTCTCTTCCTTTCTCTCCCTCTCTCCCTTTCTCTCCCTCCCCAGCCATTCCCTGTCATAGATGTAAAATCCACACAGCCATCTCTGATACCGCTAACCACAGGCATTCAGAAATAGTCTTGCTCCAAATCCTGCCTCCTATTTTCATATTTCCTGTGGCGTTTTGTAGAAATAGCAGAACAATTGCTCATCCACAGGGGGTACAGGCAGCGGAATTTTATACAATTAAATGTTAAAGCGACAGTCTTGGGCCTCTGGAGGGAACCGAGGGAAGGGAAGACAGGAAGGGGATGGTCCAGGGGTGCCGGAGAAACCTGGGCTCAGGGCTGTGCACTGGTGATGGAATCCGGCTTTCATACTGTGACCAGGACGCTGAGTTTAATCCCCACTTTTGGTGCTGCCTCTCCTCCCATGGAGTTGCAGCAACAGGCTCCCAGTGGTGAAGGGGTCTCCGCCAAGGACTGTTTGCAAGGGCCTGCTTCCAGAGGGACCTCTGGATTGCGGAAGTGTGGATAATTTATGTCCATCTTCTGCACGGGTGGGAGAGGAAAAAAATGGTGGCTCATCCCCCCAAAGGAACATTCTTCACATGATGAAGGACAGAGATCAGAAACATCTGCCTGTGGCAAGCAAGCTCCGAGTTCCCCCATCAACACAGGTTTCCATGAAAACCAAACAAAGGAGCCTGAGAGAAAGGCCAGGCACATTCCTCTGCAGCTCCCTCCCTGTGCTAAGTGAGTCTCAGGCCTCCCTCACTCCTTTTAAGGGCAGGGATCAGGGGGCAAGGCTGGGCCAGCCCCACTCCACCATCTCCATCCCGTGCAGGGCGCACAGGCACATGCTCCCCATCATTGTTTCTTTGATGTGCTAAGTGAAACATAATTGCCCCCTTTGTCACATCGCATGTGACTTTGAAGGCCCAGTGTGTGGGTGTTTTTTTAAATACATTAGAAAGTCCTCCAGGAGAAAAGGGGGGCGGGGGTTGGGTTTCAGGACTTCTACATGGTTTTAATCAACAGAGCACCAGAGCAGTTCCTCCAATTAGGAGCAGCTGCCTCACTGTTACCTACAAATAGATGTAAAAAACGACAAGAAAAGGAACACAGCATGGGGAGGGGCACAGAGAGGCTCAGCCATGGGCTTTAAGGAAGAAAGCTGGACTGTCAGGACATCAGGACAGCAACAATGGGACAAAAGCACACAGTGACACACAGCTCCTGCATGAAACACAGTTGCCACAGCCACAGCCACAGGTGGGTGTCTCTACAGGAGCCCTCACAGCCTACCCAGAATGCATTTAGCACCTTCCCCTGATCCCTGCCCCCAGAGCCCCATTCCTCTTCTCACAGGTCCCTCCTCCCAGACCTGCAAGCTCCTCCCTTCTCCTCAGCATTCACCTCTCCTCAACAGGACCCACCTTCCTGACCCAGTTCCCCTTTCTACAGGAGGGCGGTGCCTGGTTACTCTGAGACACTGCCCATGTGTGCACACGCGCACACACACATGAAATGCACACACATGGGCTCACACACACACCACACCCTGGACCCTGGGAGCCTTCCTTCTTTGTGGAGACACACACTATACCCCATGGTAACAGAGCTTCCTAAACCCATATTGAGTCTATACATGTTGCTAGGGATCAGGCTGTGAGTTTCTTTAATTGCAAAACCTGCTCATTGCTGCAATTAATTGGCATTGCTGCGCTCATGCAAGGCGGCCCGCCTGTAATAGCGGCAGCCGGCGCCTGCTGTGTGCCGGGGGAGCAGGGTGGGTAGTGTTTACAGTAAGGATATAAGAAATCCATACGCATTGTCATCTTTTGTAAAGCAAGGTTGCACTATTGGGTTTATATTAGCAATTTTCAATCATCTTTTATTAGTGCTGGATTGATTTTCTGTTCATTTTTAAATGTATTAAACCATAATCAACTGAAGAACTGCTATCCCTGGTCAGCTGGTTAAAAACAACATCGCCACCCAATTGCTCATTAAGAAGCCCGATTGAGCCCCCGGGGAAAATCCTCTTGTATGGGAAAAGACTGTGCTAAATGCAATGGCTGTCTTTCACATGAAGTTGGCTTGAGGATTCCATGCCAATTGTATGTGTCTCTCTCTGGACCACCTTTGGCCATGGCAGAAGGGCAGGTGTCAGAGATGTGCCAGATCATTCTCTTATTCAACCTGTCGTTCTGGCCTTATTCTAGGCAAGGACTCCCCTGTGCCAAAGGTGCAAATGAATTTCATCTCTATGGGCGCCTAGCCAGAACTTGTCTCAACCACGTAGGCTCACCAGGCCTCTGTTTCCTCACCTATAAAATTTGGACATTGAGCTAGTTGAATTATATAGGTCTTTTCAGCTCTAACGGACATTGATCTAATGAAGAGACAAAGACCCTTCTAACAATGAGTCTGTCTTCTTGTTGGGAGGGCGCCATGTCTTCATACCCAACTATAATACAGGCGATATATTTTATCTGCTACAGGGGATTATGATAATGCAGGAATTTAGAAGGAAAAGATCATTTCTGACTGGGATGACCGGGGGGACTCTGGAAGAGGACTTATTCAAGGTGCACCTTGAAGCATGAGTTTTCTGTTAACAGGGATGGGTAGAGAGAGATGGGCGTGCCATGTGATGTAATATCTCACTCGTGGAAAGAAAGAAAAGGGGAACTGGGATGAGGTATGGTGTCTTGAGTTCCAAAGAGAGAGGGAAATTGAGGAAGGAGAAGAGTATTTTCAGGGGGTCCCATGCTGCCAAGAAGCTGACCATCACATCCTGGACAAACACTGTCCCCGAGAGCAGGCCTGGGTCCTCCTAACAGGCCTGCCTGGTCTATGAAGCCACCCCAAGTGCTCCAGTGGGAGCTGCATCCACGATCCCCAAGCCTGTGGTGCTTATAAATCCCGCCTGCTGTTCTGTGGACAACTAATACTGCTCTTCCAGGACCTCAGGAGGGGCTCGCTGGGAGAGGAGTGGAGGCCAGGGCAGTGCTCAGACATTTAGGACTGTCTTCCTTTTCTCTCACGGGACCTCCGTCTTGACCATGGTTCTGGGTCTCATTCCACCTCTTTCGGAATTGTTGTCTTCCTTTGTCCCCCATGCATTGCCCCCATTGTCCTGTCGGAGTGCTCTCATCCTCCCTGTGAGCCACGGCCCAGGTTCCAGTGCACAGGGCGGAAGGCTAGATTCCTGCCTTTATTGATCCGCAGTCGAGAAAAATGAGTCTTGACTTTGGAGTTAGAGGATTGGCTTTGAGACCTAGATTTTTCCCATTCTACCATGGGAACTCTGTCATCTTCCTTTATAGGTATGTGCCTCAGTTTACTCATCTGTCAAATGGGGACACAGCTTCTTCTGGACAAGGTGAATGAGAAAGAATCAATGTGACAAAAGATCATGTATTTTGCAGATTCAACATTTTGATATCTATTAAAGTTATTATAGCTGTGCAGAGAGAGAGAATATCATTTTAAAAACTTTAATAACCATTCCATAAAAGAGTAATGCATGTGATTTAAAATTTTGTATGCATATGCATAGCTCCCTTGATTTTTTTACTGTCAGGAAATCCTGGCTGATTTCTAACTTAAGTCAGGTCTCCAGTGGTGTTCACCTATTCGCTCCCATGCATTTTCTACTGGATATGGGCGTTTCTGCTGGGCATGTGGCTGCATTGCTATCCTGAAGGGTTACCTCACCCTGCCCTCTGGGTGACTGCATTTAGGTGGTGGAGGAATTTACGGGTCCTTGCTCAATTTGTCCTCCAGAGGAGCAGATCGCATGTGCCCAGGACTGACAGGGATCTCTGCTCTGCACCCTCAGTGGCGCTCTGGCCACCCACATCCTGTGGGAGGGTGTGTCTTTCTCCAGAAGGCCGTCTACAGATGGCGGGAGCATCTCACTGCAAAAGGCCCACCGCAGGGGCCCCAGCCTGCCTCCTACTGCCAGACAGGAAGCTCCTCTCCTGCCCCTGCTGTTCCTTCCCTGGGAATAGTCTGGGCACATCCTTTCTCTGCCCTAGCAGAGCTCCAGCATCACTTGTAGAGATCAGAAGTCACTCTGAACCTTGGAGCCCTGCGTTGGAAGATTCTTCCTGGTCTGAGAAGATGTAGGGAGGCAGAAAAGGGCAAGAGCAGGAGAGAAGGATAGCTTATTCTTCCCCAACGGGGGATGTAGACATTGAGGGCTTGGGGATTTGTAGGAATTCCTGATAGGGTTAGGAGTTTTAAAAATATGTGCCTGTGGGTAAAATACTTGGTGGTGGGGGGGTCGGGGGGGGGGGCTGGGGAGGTGCTCAATTGTTCAGGAGAAGGCCCTGTGAAATTGAATCACCGCTGGTCTAAAATATATTTTAAAGTGCGAATGTTGGAGGAGGAGAGGGGGAGCCAGAAGCCCACTCATGCAAATATAGGGACATAAATGACTCAGTTTTCTTCTCCATAAAGAAGATAATGACGCTGAGTTGCTTTGCTGGCAGGTTAGCTAATGAGTGGGTGTTGTGTTAATTAATGTCGTAAAGATTTGCAAAAGCTTAAAAACTTTAGAAGTACTTTGGTGTGGTGTGATTCCTGGCGCGTTAGCCAGGGGAAGAGTCTGGGAAAGAGAAAGCTGGGGGTAGAGAGCAGAAGACGCAGACACCGGGACAAGGCCAGTTCAAGGCTGAGTCAAGGAATGTAAAGTAGGGAGAGGACCATCCTCAGGATGCTCATGCATTCTTCTTGATGAAATGGGAACGCACTACTTTAGATGCTTTTGGCTGCAAGTAATCAAACCCTTACTAGCAGAGGCTTAGAAAATTAGGACATCAAAGAAGCCTGGAGGTAGGGTGTCCGATACCCAGTAATAGCCTCAGGAACACAGGATCTCATATTCTTTAAAATATATATATATATATATATATATATATATATATATATATATATATATTATTGATTTCTGAGAGGAAGGGAGAGGGAAAGAGAAAGACAGAAACATCAATAATGAGAGAGAATCATTGATCAGCTGCCTCCTGCATGCCCCCCACTGGGGATCAAGCCTGCAACCCAGGCATGTGCCCTGACTGAGAATTGGACCGTGACCTCCTGGTTCCTAGGTAGACTGCTCAACCACTGAGCCATGCCAGCTGGGCCAGGATCTCAGATTCTTCATCATGCTTGAGATGTGGGGTCTCTAGTCCACGTGTTCGAGGTGGCTGCATTTCCCCAGCTCTCACACCGTCACCTGAACATGACCAAAGACAGGAACCAAGGGGGCCTAGCGGGGTGCCCCTGCTTCTTTTCGATCAGGGAGGAATTCTGAGCCTGTCTGCTGTGCAAGGTGCTCATCCATCGCTTCAAAGGAGACAGGAAAGTGACTTTCTAGCATTTTAAGCCTGTGTTGTGGGAGGCAGGCTCTGCCAGTAGACAAGAAAGGAGGGGAGGCCCTAGCTGGTTTGGCTCAGAGGATAGAGCGTCAGCCTGGGGACTGAAGGGTCCCAGGTTTGATTCCAGTCAAGGGCACATGCCCGGGTTGTGGACTTGATCCCCAATAAGGGGCATGCAGGAGGCAGCCAAACAATGATTCTCTGTCATCATTGATGTTTCTCTCTCTCTTCCTCTCCCTTCCTCTCTGAGATCAATAAAAATATATTTTTAAAAAAAGGAGGGGAGGAAATGAAGGACTTCATATAGATGTCAGCACCTTATGCCTTTGTAAACAATGGGTTTATAGATAAAGATCTGGGATTTGTTGGGAAATCTTCACTCTGGGAACAGATTCTGCCCAACTGCCCTCGATCCGCTTGCCTTATTAGTCTTGCCTAATTAGACTGAACTCTGTAAAGCTTTGGCTGTGCCATGCCTTGTCCCACTCACGGATCACCCACACAGACCCCCCTGGATATACCTGTGGAGCCCAGATTCCTCCATGGTAGCTCATGCAACAGAGAGTATATGGGTGAGCACTTGGGGCCCACAGCAGCTTTGCATTCCTCTGAGGTTTACTGCAAAACCGGATATGGTGAAATATGTGCATGGCAGCCCTGAGCACCCATGCCAAACCCCGGCTCGGGCCTGGAAGAAATGGGGGCAGGCCATTGAAAAACCAGGCAGAAGGCTGATGAGAAATTAGTCAGATGTACAGTGACACTGTCTAACCCACAGGCTTCCATCTGCTTGCGCCCTTCCTTCCAAGCGCAGGACCAGTTGTGTGTGTGCAGTAACCAGCTGGCCACCCTGTCTCTCATCTCCTCAAACTGCCCGCCGGCAGCGGCAGAGGTTCCTTCTGGCCAGACCAGAGCAGCCCGGGAAAGTGGCTCCTTCTCCTCCCTCGTTCCTGATGCATTTTTCATCATTAAAGGGAAAATGTCACTTGGGTGACAGATATTAGCATGATGGGTGTCAGGAATGAATCTTCCTCTCTCTGTCAGCCTTGCTTCACACACTCCTAAGACAATGTTCTGCTGAAAGTCCACTTCCATTTCCCAGTCGAGTGGTGTGGGAGAAGGGCAGGCTTCGGCCGTGATGGATGGGCTCAGCTGTGGTGGGAGCCGGGCCAGGGGCGCAGCTGCAACCTGACCCTTCCGCCACCAGGCAAAGCTGGAGGGGGTTTCTGGGAAACGCATGCCTCATTTCTGGCTGAATTCTGCTGGAACAGAGTCTTAAAAGCACAAAATCTGCAGCTCCACTTGGTGACAGGCTTGAGAGAGAGAAGATTTGCTACCATCAATGGCCTAGACCAGTGGTCGGCAAACTCATTCGTCACCAGAGCCAAATATCAGCAGTACAACGATTGAAATTTCTTTTGAGAGCCACATTTTTTAAACTTAAACTTCTTCTAACGCCACTTCTTCAAAATAGACTCGCCCAGGCTGTGGTATTTTGTGGAAGAGCCACACTCAAGGGGCCAAAGAGCCGCATGTGGCTCGCGAGCCGCAGTTTGCCGACCACGGGCCTAGAGGATGATAGAAATCCAACCCCGGATATTGGGCAGCAGGCCTAGCAATGAAAGGTTTGGTTTTGTTTCAGCAGAAATGTGAGCTGACCTCTCTAGGTGTTTTCCTAGGTGTAGCTCTGAGACTTGAAGGACCTGGAGGTAATAGCGTGCCCCCCCACCCCCCCGCCCCCTGCCCCGCAGCATGGCTCATCTGATGCTCCACACAAAATACCATTTAGAACTAATTTACAGCTCATTTTCCTCGTGCGCAAATTAAGGTAATAGGACCTAGACATCCCTCTCAATTACTCAGAGACCCATTCAATTCCATGAGTGTTTATTGAACTCATACACTGGGCCACATACCCGGTTCAGCCTTGGGAAGGAACAGAATGAACAAGAAATGGTACCTGCCTCCAGAGAGCTGTGGCCTACTAGGGAAGATCAGACAAATAAACATTCAATTATGATTCAATATGTATAATGAGTTTTATTTCTCTCATTGAGAGTATTTGTTTTTAACCATTGGGAGGGGATGGGGGTGAGGGGCATGGGGCATCAGTAACAGTAACGTTTCGTGAAGGAAATGGAATTTTAGCTGGTCCTTGACGTTTGGATGGGATTTAGAAATTTGTGGCTGGAAGGAACGTGAATCCTGGCAGAGGCAAAGTCTGAGTAAATACCAAGTTTGAGATGGGCAAAGTGGCTGAATAGTCACAGGATGGTGGATGAGGGTGGGGGTGGGCAGCCACAGAGACAAAGACCAGAAAGCTAGCTTGGGATATTTTCAGGGCCTTGACTGCCAGATTTGAATTCGAACTACACACTATAGGCAGGGCGGCCACTGAAATTTCCTGAACAGATAAAGACCATAAAGAGCAGGTGAAGAACATAGACAGCCAGGATTTCCTGAGAGTAAAGAACCATATTTTATTTTATTTTTTTTTAGTACATTTTTATTGATTTCAGAAAGGAAAGGAGAGGGGCAAAGAGAGAGAGAGAGAAACATCAATGATGAGAGAGAATCATTGATCGGCTGCCTCCTGCACGCTCCACACTGGGGATTGAGCTCACAATCCGGCATGTGCCCTGAGAAGGAATTGAACTGTGACCTCCTGGTTCATAGGTCAATGCTCAACCACTGATCCACGCCTGCTGGACAAGAACCATACTTTAGAAAGATGAAGCTGGCTTCTGTATATGGAGTTGTTTAGATCAGTAGTTATTTACCCAAATATTATTAAAGAATATTTGTCATATGCTTATTGCTTTACGAAATTCAGTTTATAGATAAAATAAGCTGCTTATACACCTACTTAAAAAATGTCCTAATTGTTTCTACAAGAGAAATAAATAAGAAAAGATTGATAAATAGCCCTGACCGGTTTGGCTCAGTGGATAGAGCATCGACCTGCGGACTGAAGGGTTCCAGGTTCGATTCTGGTCAAGGGCATGTACCTTGGTTGTGGGCACATCCCCAGTAGGGGGTGTGCAAGAGGCAGCTGATCGATGTTTCTCTCTCATCAATGTTTCTAACTCTCTATCCCTCTCCTTTCCTCTCTGTAAAAAATCAATAAAATATATTTAAAAAAAGATTGATAAATAGATGTAACATGAATCTTTTGGCACACCCACCCCATAGGATTTCCATATGCAGAACCTCCATAAATGTAATGGTCCAGAGCAGACTGGCGCAGGGATGTAGAATCGGGACTCAGGTCCCATGAGAAGCATTCCCATCGGTCCTGTGACTTTCTACACTAGAGAAAAACTCTTGGTGGCAATCCGAACAAATCAAAACACAACCTTCCCTTAGCTTACAGGTGGCTTCATTCCTGGAGGTTCAGAGAACGTGAAAACACTTGCAGACACACTTTGTGTTTATATCTCAAATGCAGGAAATGTTAGGCTTTTAATTTGTTTTAAAAGGTTCCTCCCACCTGAATGTCCGGCCGACATTTGACATGTGACTGAATATCCCTGCATTGTTGAGAGCCTTGCCTCCCTGACCCCATGCGCATACCAAGTGGCAGGAGTGCCTCCCCAATCATGGTGACAACCAATCTCCCCCCAACTTTAAAAAATATATATTTTATTGATTTTTTTACAGAGAGGAAGGGAGAGGGATAGAGAGTTAGAAACATCAATGAGAGAGAAACATCAATCAGCTGCCTCCTGCACACCCCCCACTGGGGATGTGCCCGCAACCAAGGTACATGCCCTTGACCGGAATCGAACCTGGGACCCTTCAGTCCACAGGCCGATGCTCTATCCACTGAGCCAAACTGGTCAGGGCTCCCCCCAACTTTTTACCACTCCGCATGGAGGAGTCCATGCCACCCCAGTCGGAAAGCACTGGTTTAGGTGCAGGCAGAGTCGGGGGCTGATGAGTTAAGATTAAACAAAATAGTGGAGAAAAGAACCAAGGGCGCCTTAGCTGTATCAGTGAAGCTGGGAAAAAAGGAATTGCAGGAGACATTCCTACCCAAGTGAGATAAGGGTTGCAAATGTCCACAGTAAAATTTAAAGCACTATGCAAATATTATTGCTGCTAGAGTTAAATGCCATTATATGTACTTCACAGAAAGGAAATCCCAGGCACTAAAAAGGTGCAATGATTTTTCCAAAGACATAGAACAGGTCAGAGATTGCATTAGACACTCAATGCCTCAGACCTACACTTCCACTATAATTGCTCATGCAAAGGAGCTTCTACTCAGCGTGGGTCATTAAAAGCAGAGAATTGGAGCAGAGCAAATGCAAAGATGGATACAACTTCTAGAAATAGTCAAATTCCAAGGGCCCATTTAGCACCCCGATTCCACAGAAAGCCTGGAAAACTCTAGCATCCCCAAACAGAGATCAAGATTCTGCAATCCACTCACTTCCGTGTTTGCTTAAGCCTCTAAATATTCCTCAGTAACATTTAAGACAAAGGGGAAAAGATAATTACAAGGAGAATTTTTTTTCGAGATATTAAAGGTTAACAGGATTCCTGGCATTTGTGTCCTGTCAATTTCCATGTAATTATGGTCAATTCCCAGAATTCAGCGTCAGTTGTAAGGCTTAAGGATGATATCCTTGGAAAATAATTTATAAGATAGTTTCTCAAGTTTTTCAGGTTCAAACTGAGCACCCTGGCTAATAGTCTGATTATTATTAATGTTATTCTTGGATGGAGAGTGGTAGGAGGTCATAAATTGGATGTTGGGATTAGAGTGGATTTTTTTTTTTTTCTGGGCACGCAATGAGCTAGCTTTCCTAAGAGCAAAATGAGTGTACTGAAAATATTTATAAATTTCTTTTATTTTGGTTTGATCAATAATAAGAATACGAGAAAGGCACCTCATTTCCTTAGAACCTCTTGGAAGAAAAAAAGGGGTCTGTGTTAGAGATGCCTGTGTAGGGGAAGGTATAACTAATTGGCCTCATGGAAAATGTTGAGATGTTAGGTTCCAGGTGTTTTACATCTTTATTCATTCAAGCATCCTTCTTACATTGATTTGTTGTTGAACATATTTTACCTTGGTCTGAGCTGAGACAGAGTGATTATGAGTAAGACCCTGCCCTGTCCCTTTTCTGCTCCGCTGTAATCTTGCACTTTCCCTTTGTAATATGTATTCCACTGGTGACTCATTGATTATCTGCACAGTTATTCCTGTTGGTCCCTGCAGCAGACTGTAGCCTTGGGTGCTGGATGGAGAGTAGGAGACCTGTTGTGCTACGTCACCTATCCTCATACATACTCGTTCAGTGAGTGTGAAAAGGGTGTTGGCATCTCAGCTGGGCATCAGAAACAGTCTTTCCAACTAACTTCTTTGAACCTTGATTTTGGAGAACATTTTCTAGAGCCCTCTCGTCCTGGGCATTCCATTTCTTTGGATCTCTGGGGGTCATTGCTTAGCAGGAAATAAAAGTGACACAGCTTCCCAAATGAAGTTCTAGTTAGACACCTTCTGGAGAAGCAAGTCATACGGAATGTAAGCTAAGAACCTAGGCCTGTGCATTCATTATCTATTGTTTTGGGCTAGTTCTTTTCCACTAGATTGAAAAATGTAGAATAACATACAACTGACTGTTCCCCACCATGCCCTGAAAAGGAGGTTGACACAGAGAAGCACTGGGATGGAAAAGACTATGAGACCAAGAGTTAAAGACACTTTTCAATGCAGCTAGATCTTCTGCTAATCAAAGTTGAGCCCTTGGGAGGAGGGAGTTGGAGGAGGTGTGGAAAGTGCTAAAGTCAATCAGGAGGTGACTATCAAGGAAGCAGTGAGTGCAGAGCAGGTAGGAGTCCCAAGCCTTTGTTAAGAGTTCGAGTCAGGAGTCAGCCCTGGGGGAAGGAGCTAAGGGATTGGGTGGTAAGAACAGAAGGCAGGGCAACTAGTTCTGTCCAAAAGGTGCTTCCCCTCTGCTCCGGGCTCATTTTTGACACAAATCAATCTCTCTCTCTCTCTCTCTCTCTCTCTCTCTCTCTCTCTCTCTCTCACACACACACACACACAATCACACACAATCACACACACACATACACACATATTTCCTTGCAGCGTTTTAAATATGCTCTTACCAACTGTTCACCCATATGCTAGAGTGGGTGGCTGTAAGGTGTGCACAGGAAAGATAAGCATAATTCCTTATCCCTGGCAATGGAGATAAATAGAATGACCACGTAGATGGAAACTTGACATTAGAAAGGTCGTACTGGGTCATATCAATTTAGACGTCCTGGTTACCAGTTTTGGACAGTGGCAATTCTGCATGGGAATCATATTTCAAAGGTTAGAGCTATGTATCAGACACCCCTAACCTAATAAACCAGTAAGGGTCTGTCACCCACTAATTTATCCAAACCCTTCCTTATCTTATTTAGATATTATTTTTGCCTGTATAACCTTTTATGCAGACATGTTTGTTTTTATTAAAAGACCGTCTTTTAATTTATTGCGGTTCTTTTTTATTTCTAGAAGAGTTTGGTCATTAAATGTGTGGATACCCTACCTTTATAGTACTTCTTAAATACCAAATGTCTTCATCTCCTTAATGTTCCTACATTTGAAGTCCCTGCCAGAAAATCATTTTAATATTTGAATTTTCCCCAGTTGTACTATTCACTTAAATTCAACAAATATTTCTCAAAAAACTACTATGTGCCAGCAATTATGTTAGGCTTCAGGAATATAACAGAGAAAACACAGAACTTTAACCATTATGAGTATTATGAATGTTAGAAGTACTGATTCAATGGGCATTTACCTTAGAATGGAATGGTTAGGTAAGGTCTTTAGAGGAAGTTAGAACTGAAAAGGATGCATAGGACTTACCAGGAAAATGTAAGGACAGTGTTTTAGTGTTTTAGGCAGGAATGCCACAGGCACAAAGCCTCTGAGTTGAGAAAGAGGAACCAGCGGGATTAAAATAATAATACATTGAAATAAAGACCAACTTGACTCCATAGAGAAGAAAAAGTGAAAGTAGACACAGGCCATGCCTTCAAGACTCAGAAACCACGCGAAAGATTTGGGGCTTTTTCAAATTGCTGTGTGGAGCCACTGAAGAATGGATCAGAGAGGAACATGATCAGAAAATCAGGAAACGTCATTTCAATGTGGACCCTGACGTAGATCTGGCAAGAGCAGATGGAGAAATTCATGGACGAGGGGATCTCAGGAGTCCCAGGAAGAAAACAGGAAAGTATGATGGCTTAGGACAGAGGGAGGCAGTAGAGAAAGGTGGCCAGCTGACCGTGAACCCGCAGAAGAGAGGAGGATTGGATGAATCATGTGGGAGGGTCCGGTGGGGAGGCAGGTAAGATTAAAAGTGACTCCTAATTTCTCACTTCAGAAATTGGGCACATGAAGTTTTCATAATATTTGTGAGGCATAATGACAACTTTTGTGAGTAATATTTGAATATATTACACATACTATAGAATACTGTAATTTTGCATAAAAACGTTTATTTCTATTTTTTCCCAGTATCCTAACAGCCATAAAATGTTTGACCTAACATTTATTTTTTGACAAAAAAGCCAGATACCTGCAAATAATAATATGTAGTCTCATAGTCCAGAATGCGTTGTAGAATTAGAGCTTAGAGCCACTTGCCATGACTGCTTCCAAGGTGGTCGTCCTGTGTTGTGAGAAAATAATCACTAGCTACCATTTGCGGAGTCTGTACCACACGCCGGGTACTTCATTGGGTACTTTACAGTACTATCTCATTTAACCTCGCAGCAAATATATGCGGTAGGTGACATTCCTATTTAGTACAGCAGAAAATTGAGGCTCCAATAGGTGAGATAATTATCCAAGGTCAAGCTGGCAATTTGCTGAGCTTGGACTTAAAGTGAAAGCCATTAACTCCAACTTCCCTTCTTGGTTTTCTCCTCATCACCGCTCCTTATTCCACTGCCCAGAGTCCAGCATCTTAGAAGCACACTTTAAATATGTTTTATTGATTTTTTACAGAGAGGAAGGGAGAGGGTAGAGAGCTAGAAACACCGATGAGAGAGAAACATCGATCAGCTGCCTCCTGCACACACCCCAATGGGGATGTGCCCGCAACCAAGGTACATTCCCTTGACCGGAATCGAACCTGGGACGCCTCAGTCTGAAGGCCGATGCTCTATCCACTGAGCCAAACCGGCCAGGGCAGAAGCACACTTTAGATGACTTTTCCTAAAACATGTTACACGGCCTTTGCCCGCTTCTTTACATGCTCTCATAACTTTGTGGATTATTTGCAGCTCATCCATGTCAACTGAAGATTTAATTAATTAAGGAAACGTAATGTCTCTGCAAGTTTGGGAGAGTTCTTTATGAATTCCCTTTGACAGATCGTTGATAAAAATATTACATTGCACAGCCGGCATGGCTCAGTGGTTGAGCACTGACCTATTAACTGGGAGGTTGTGGTTTGATTCCCGGCCAGGGCATATGCTGGATTGCAGGCTCGATTCCCAGTGTGGAGCGTGCAGGAGTCAGCTGACCTATGATTCTCTCTCATCATTGATGTTTCTATCTCTCTCCCTTCCTCTCTGAAATCAATTAAATATATTTAAAACATATTACATTTGGGGGGAGTAAGGAGTCCTAATATAAGGTAACAGGAGAAGATTTGACTCTGGGTGGTGGGCAAACAGTGCAATATATATGTCCTGTAACATAAAAACCCACACCTGAAACCTATATGTTCATGTTGACCAATGTCACCCCAATCCCTTTAATAAAAAAATAAAATTAATATTACATTTGGTTTGTCCCAGCAAGTCTCCCTTGGGGAAATCTAGTATTACCATTTCTCCATATAGAAACATGTCAATCTAGCCTTGATTTGTGTTTTAGCTTTAAGCTAATGTTCTACCTTTGGGAAAAAAATAGTATCCTCATTACGCACTTTTTTTTTATTAAGGCATCTTTGATCTTGACACCTTGTCAAAACTGTTGTGAAAGCCTAGATAAATTATTTTCACGTGTTGTCACTTATTCACATGTACACTCCCAACATCTTCCCTGTTCTCTCCCCTAGCTTAAAGCTACCTGAGGAGCATTTAAGTCCATGTTCCCAAGCCACTTACAGATTGCTCTGGCTTTCTCACGACCTGCAGCTTTTTAGTGAACTGGATAGAGAAAGTGCACAAAAGGTTTAGGGGACTCATTCCTTTCCGAGAGGGAACGCATCTCAACTCCCAGGTGAGAAGAGATGTGACATTCTAGCTGCAGCCTGCTCTGCTTCACCGTGAACGGCCCTGAGCTCAGAGTGGTGATGAGTAAAGATGAAAAAGATGGACAGATACAGGAAAAGCCAGGATAATGCACACGCATACAGAAATGTGTTCACTTATTTCCTGAATTTCTAAGACTCAACAAAATAAAGAACTTGAAATACAAAGGATTTTTTTAAGACACTGTGAGGATTAGGTAGAGTCTTTGGTCTCACTTGACAATGACAGAAGTAAAGAGGCAAGAGGAAGGGGGATGGTGTGTGTATTAGCTTAGTTAGAAATATAAAGAAGCACGGCTCCTAAAGGCAGGGCAAATGCAAGTCTTCCACAAGCAAACAGCGGAGAATATGGTTAGTCCTTATAACAATGTGTGGTATGTCTTCCCATCTACCTATCTTCTTCCCTCCCATGCCCTCATATTTCTCTAACCATTCCCATCTCCGGCTCCATGCTCTCTGCCTCACCTCCCCCGCTCTAGGCCCTGCAAGGCCGACAGTGAGCATGTATACATCTAACTCAGGGACTAAAACCTTTAGAATCCTTAAGGTAAATTATTTTAGTCTCAACCAATTCCCACGCCTTGAGGAAAATTAACTCAGCTTGAACACAAACCCGTCTGATTAGGTGTTTATTTTTAATCCACATGGTTCACTAGTAAACTGATTGGATGAAACCAGTGGGTGAGAGTGGGTGAGTGTGTGTGTGTGTGTGTGTGTGTGTGTGTGTGTGATGTTGAAATGTTGTAAATGTTTTATAAACATAGCAAAATAACATCCCAGAAGTTCAGCTGGGACCACATTTATAATAAAAAATATTGATTGATCTCAGGGATAGCAAAGATCAGTTCTACCCAATTACACTCTCACTGCCCCTTATAAAGCAGAGTGACTCAGGGATTATTTCACAGCTCTTCCTCTTTTATATACAACTGCTATTATAAAATGTTGTTTGTGACACATAAAATACTATATACTAGTACGTATATGTATGCATCCATATCTGTGTATACAGAATTTGCTCTGTATCCAAAATGGCTTATCCTAGGAAATTCAGTAGACTGAGACAAAAACACAGCAGAATGAGTGTAAAATACAAAGTCCAAATGGAAAACATCACTAGTACAAGAAAGGAGGTGGCGGGGGGGGGGGGGGAGGGAGAGAGAGAGATTGAGAGAGATATATTAAAAATATAAAGGAGAGGAAGGAGAGAGATAGTTATAGGGAGCACAAAATTCTCCCTTACTGAAGAGTTGGGGAAAATAGGCCTCCAGAAAGTCAAATGACACAGGTTATAAAACTTACTGGTCCAGTTGACCTCTACGGCTCTTCCAGCCATGATGTTCTATCTGCCCCGTCTTAAAAGGATGGCTTAAATATTCTCCTTATGGCTGGATGCCTAGCACAGACCACGATCTAGACGGCCATGCTCCAGCGAGGCTTTAGGAGAAGATTCCCAAATGGACAGTTAATTTAGATTTAATAGGACAGTTACTGTAAGTTTAAATAAATGCCAGTTAAATATTAAGAGCATATTTATTGAAGATGAACTGTGCCGGTTGTATTGTGGGGTTTTCTCTTCCTTAAAGAAATCCTTTATCGGAAGAATTTCATCCTCTTGGCTCCCCCATCAGCTTGGCTTAGAGGCGGTGCAGCTCAGTGATTGCCTTGCACTGCGCTTTTCTGACCTCTGAAGGGCGAGTGAGAAGAGTGGAAGGACGGGATGCGGAGGGCTGCTTCCCTCAGGAGGATGAACATGAAGTATAAACTGCTTCCGACAAGAGGGCTAGGCAGCATCAAACTATAGCCTATCAGAGCTGGAAGGGTCCTTGGAAGTCATCTAATCCAACTCCTCCTTTAGGCATCAGCGGGAATGACTCCAGCTTCATACAGTCAGTAAGTGGGCGACTTGAGGCTTGAATCCAGTACCCTTGACCTCCAGCCCCTCCTTATCATCTTATTCCGGAGTAGTTCTTTTAACTTTCTCAAGTGCATTAGCCCATTTGGCTGCACTAACATTCGATCTTCTCAAAGACCCATTTATGAAGTTGTTGTTTCTTTTGAAAAAGCTAAATATTTAAGAAAGCAAGGGACTTATCTACGGTAACGATGGCCTGAGTTGAGACTAGAACCCAGATCTTCTGGTTTAAAAATGAAATTTATGAAATTGTCACCTCCAATAAAAAATACAATGGAGCCCATATGTTATTTTTTAACATATATATGTGTGTGTGTGTGTGTGTGTGTGTGTGTGTATATATATATATATATATATATGTATATATATGTATATATATGTATATATATACATATATATATATATATATATATATATATATATATATATGATTTCTGAGAGGAAGGGAGAGGGAGAGAGAGAGATAGAAACGTCAATGATGAGAGAGAATCATTGATCAGCTGCCTCCTGCATGCCCCACACTGGGGATCAAGCCTGCAACCTGTGCATGTGCCTTGTCTGGGAATCAACCATGACCTCCTGGTTCAAAGGTCTACATTCAACCACTAAGCCACACCGGCTGGGCAAGCCCATACGTTATTGAGCAAATTCTTGTCTCATTATAATTTACCTCTTCTGCCCCTGCTCTTGATGGGGGAACAGTGAGTAAAACCTCTAAAGACAATGAAGAGAAGGATGAAAGGCAAACATGTGTAACAGGTAGCTGTGTAGGAAGAAAAGCATGCAGGGGCAGACATAAGACAAGTTCCTCTGATTGCAAATTTAGGTTTTTAAGCTCCAGGTTGGGGGCTGGTGAGCTTGGCATTCAAAGTGCTCTTTCTAAAGGAGAAGGCACTGCCTGACTGCTTGGGCTGCGACCTGAAAACACTAGAATGTGTCTATTCGTGCATGTAGACGAATGTAACCCTGTCCCCTTCTGCAGAGGGTACCAGGTGATCCTAAAGCATGGTCAACAGTAGAAATAAAGAGCAATGAGTTGGGCACAGGATATTATTATCAACTAGAGGCCCGGTGCATGAAAATTCATGCACTCGTGCAGCCCAGAAGCCCTTGGGGGATGTCCATCTGCTGGCTTAGGCCTGCTCCCCGTGGGATTGGGCCTAAGCTGGCAGTCAGACATCCCTCTGGCAGCCTGGGAGCCCTCAGGGGATGTCCAACTGAGCATGCCTAAGCCGCAGTCGGACATCTTTATCATTGCCCAGGAGGCGAGCCACTGTGCTCACAGCCATCAGCCCAGCTTGTGGCTGAGTGGAGCAACCCCTGTGGGAGCTCACTGACCACCAAGGGGCAGCTCCTGCATTGAGCGTCTGCCCCCTGGTGGTCAGTGCGCGTCATCGACCGGTTGTTCCACCCTTAGAGTCAATTTGCATATTACCCTTTTATTATATAGGATTATTACATAGGATAACCAGTCTGCAATGTAGATGGAGGAGGCTCTGGATTCAGCCACAAGCCCACGGGAGCAGAGAAGGGCTAACACCGTCAGCAGAAGGTGGTCAGAGGGTGGCCCTCCCCTTAGGATAAGCTGGAGCTGTCTTTTTTCTCAGTTTATTTCGCTACCTTTCAGGTGTACATGGGAACAGGACAGATACAAGTTCCCAGCTGCCACAGACAGACAAAGCCCTACCCTGTTTCTCCAGCTCAGGCCGATATCCTGTTTGTGTTTCTGAAGAACACCCCAGGGGCTGTGACACTGGGGTGAAAGCCGGAGGATCGCTTGTCCTGGTTTGAAAGCTAAGCCACTTCCCCTTTCTGACCACATCCCAGCAGGATGTTCCTGCTCTGTCCCTGGGATGAAACCCTCCAGGATGTGTACACAGATGGTGTTCACAGGCCCTTGCTCATAGGGCTCCTAGGTCCTTTGAATGAATGGCACCTGGAGCTCCTGTGAATGAGGGGAGCACCTCAGCTGGTATCGCCCCCAGTCCCAGTCCAGGAGCACAGGAGCTGCCTGCCATGTGGGTCATCCCTGCCATGTAGCAGGCCCTGCGCCAAATTCTCTACATCTCTCTCTCTCATTTCATCCTCACAGCAGCTCTGCAGTGGGTACCATTATCAGCGCTATTTTACAAACAGGTTAACTTATTTCCCCAAGGTCACCCCGTTAGTAATGGAGAAGATGAGTGTTTGACTCCTGGTCTGTCTGAGTCCAAATCCCATGGTCATTCCTAATCAATAAATATGTACTGAATGAATCGATGAACGCATGAACACAGCATCCTGGAGCAGTTAGAGGTTTTCAATCAGACACAGCCCTTCAGACATCCCATCCTTCCTTTAAATGAGCGCCCTCTGAAGATACAAAGGCAGCTTCCGCCCATGCTCCTCCCAGGCTTGAGCTGGGAAGACCCCGGGGGGCCTGCCTGTACCTACAGTCTCGCCCATGGTTCCTCTCCTTCTCACTGTTACATCCCGGCTTAAATTCATTTTCTTAGGGAAACTTTTCCTGATCTTCCAGATGTCAAGACAACCTTCTGTAACAAGCATCCTTCCATGTACTCCTCATAAGGTTTTTCCTAATTATCGCCACTGTTTTGAAAATTCCCCCCTAACCCTTTATACGCCATAAGCATCTATAGACGCAAGCGGCGGGCCTTCCCTGCATGCCACGCGCGTCTATAGCTGAAAAAAAAAAAGCAATATTACACTTGGTGATTTCCAGTTACAGATAATCAGGCAATTAATTCAAATACATAAATTACCATGACCTGAGAAAAGAAAACATCATGCCACCCACTTGCCATCCAGATTATACGAATGACATTTTTTTGGGGAAATATCTGCCGATTGGGAAAAAAAAATCTATATGGAAATGGTGTTTGGTATGCGCTTCTACTAGTATTGGTACAAAACAGTGAAAAGAAACCGAATACTTTTATAAACAAAGTAATGTTCCATTATGTGTTGTACCGTGTTTCGAACTTTATCATACACTGAGGCAATTTTAATTTTTTAACAATAACTAAGTATAAATAATACTTGGTTTTCAACTGTGTATGTGCTACGTAAAAATGATTAAAAATGTTCTTTGGAAGAATTTAAAAAAATGTTTTCCTAAGTGGCAGCCCTGACCAACTTTAAAATCATTTTTCGTGAGAATTGTCAACTGAAAATATTCAAGAACACCCGATGTGTGAGTAATATATTTATTGTTATAATATTCATTGCAAATTGATTTTTTTTAAAATTAAATTCAAAATATCGTGGCGTGTGGGGATGGTTTCTGTTTGGGACGCGTGGCAGTTAACTGGTTTTAAAACCTGCCTCTCTGGCTACAAAGTGTGCTTCGTCAGGTGAAGTTTCTCTCCTCCACAGCTTCAACCCACCACCCAGTGCCCCGCTGGCATCCAGGGTCAAAAAACACTTGTTTCCTGTGTCCATGCATTTCTTCCCTACATTTACAAATCCTTGAGCACATCCCTTCTCCTCCTAAAGCCATTCTACATGAGCTTAGACAGCCATGGTCAGGACAGGAGAAATGGGACAATCTGTTCCAAAGAGCAGGCCCGTCTCAGCTTGTTGTTCTCAGCAGTGAATGTTCTCAAGGGCTTAAGGGAGCCCGGGTTTGAGTTCAGTGTCACTTTAATCCTGAACGCCTATACAAATAAAACCACCCACAGGTCCAACAGCACTATACTACAAGCAACTTGAGGGCAGGGGCCGTGCCTTCCATCTTCGTATCTCTAACTTTTTTTTTTTTTAATATATTTTCATTGATTTCAGAGAGGAAGGGAGAGAGAGAGAGAGAGAGAGAGAAACATCAATGATGAGAGAGAAATCATTGTTTGGCTGCCTCTTGCACGTCCCCTTCTGGGGACTGAGCCAGCAATCCGGGCATGTATCCTTGACCTGAATGGAACCCAGGACCCATCAGTCCGCAGGCCTCTGCACTTTAGACATCTCTTATAATGTTTTATATCTTTCAGAATCCATAGGTAGTCTGATCTTTGCCATTTCTTTCTCTCCTCCTTCATTCTCTCTGTGAGTGACCTCTTTTTTTTTTTTTTTTTTCCCTGTGGAGCCTTCTTCTCTGCTTTTGCTCTCCCTGTTGAAACCCTAATAAGTTATATGCCAGCCCAGCTGAACCATTTTATCTTGACCCTATAGTCATCCAAGAGGAAGAATGGTGAGTAGTTTTCCCAGCGTCCAGCCCTGCCCCACTCCTCTGGAGGATATTTATCCAGATTGGCCCCGCCTTTTCTGATGACAGCTTCCAATATCTACCGGTATTCAGTGCCAGGCCACTCTGACCACCCTGCATTTATCATCTTCTTGCCTGCGCTCCAATGTGGAATCTCCGCCAGGAGAGGGGGGCCTTTCGCCTTTTTAGAGAAGGCGAGGAGCTGGCATTTCTTAAGCGAGTGCTCCTGTGTGGCATATTCACAGCTCTTTAACTGACTCAGGCTTGCTGTAGGTAGCAGAGTAAAACAAAAACAGCAGCTGATTTCCCCTTCACTGGAATCGTTCCGTTCCAACCCCGCTGTAGCGCATAGATGCTTCTCCGTCTGCCAGAACCCTTCCCCGTACCTCTGTTTCCCCACCTGCCCGCCAGCCCTCGCCGTCTGCAGGCAAGCACCTGCTCACCCCTGCTTTGCGGTCATGGGATTATTAAAGGGAATAGGATTGCTTTCTTTTGCTCACTCAGGGTGTACGTGTGCATGTGTGCGGTGCGTGTGCTTGAAAGGCATTGTCCTGTACATATTTTTATAACCCGAAGCAATTACAACTGTCAGCACAGAGACAAGCTGTGACAAGTTGATTTATGTGTACAGTATGGGTGTATGTAAGCGGGAGGGGAGGAGGACAGGGAGACGGGGAAGAAGGTGGAGGTGGGTGCTCCTTAGGAATCTGCTTTCCAGGAGGCAGAAAGGAAGTTGTTTCTATAAAGAGCACAAATAATGAAATGGCTCTGACTGTCATCCCTTTTTCATTAACTTGGATATGCTGGGGAAATAAAGTAAATCCTGCAGTTTCGTGAAGCAAGAGACAGGATAGAAGATAAGCCGCTAAATGTTGGTTATATTTAGGGATTAGGGGATGGACTGGGAGTTGACATATGATTCGGATCTTCATCTCTTCAAACCACATCCATAACGAGTTTGAAAGGAATGGATGCTGCCTTGTTAATTGTGGAGGCATCTCCGGCCTTTCTCCACTTTCCAAACTTCCATTTTTGAATAAAGTTTGGGTCCCAGGGTTCAGAGAGCAGGAAAGAGGCTGCGAGGGGCTTTACTTTGCTCATCCGGAGCCGCATCTGAGCTGGCCTGGGCCTCCTTTCAGCCGGTGCTGGGACTCCGCAGCTCAGCACTGTCCCTCCAGGGCCAGAGCCAGAGATGGTCTGCCTGGCTCAGATCAACTGCATGCAGGCTGGTATAAACGGAACATCTTAAAGAGCCCGTGAGAAGAATTATTTTGCTGCCCAGCCATAATAATGAACCGGTAGCAGGCAAAATGCATTAATAGAGCATCTTCCACCTTAAATAGATTTCTAAGTATTTTACTGTAGAGTTAATCATGTATGTAGGTCCCTCGGGAAGGCCTGTTGTTGTCATTATCCACATTCCTAGATGCAAAAACTAATGCTCATTTGTATCTACCTGGGAATCAGATGCAAGAGCCAGAACTAGAATTTATCATGAAAGGAATCATCGTTGCCATTCTCCAGCCTGCAGGGAAATGGCTCCAAGGATGCAAGGAGTCCCTCTCCCTCATGGCTGGCCTTTTGTCCACAGGAGGCAGTAAGGATGCTTTTACAAAGAGGGTTTGGCAGGGAGGAATAGGGGTGGTTAAAATGGATGGATGATTAGAGGTGGCTCCTTGGGTTTTCGGGAAGGAAGAATCCCCAATTCAGCAAACTAAAAGTCAGCAAACATAATCTCACACCTTATTCTGTTATCACGAAATATCTTAACTTGGTGAAAGCATTCAATTTCCTATTTCCACCATTTCCCGTTGTAGAATAGCGATGAAATAGGGACTTGCAAGAACGAACTGATGCTAAAATAGGGGAATTATAATCCTTTTCTTTAAAAAATATAAACAAATCTCTCCTGCTCTCCATAAATGCCCCCCCCCCCCCCCCCCCCCAGGTAGTAAAGTGTTTCCTTGTGGCTGTAAGTTGACAATTGATTTTTAGGTGATATATCAAATGGTTCCAGGGAGCAAAGCACAGCATATGGGTTTCCTTGAAAATTTAATATCAGAAAGTCACCAGAGGACAGTAGGGAAAATGGGTCTAATGATCCATCAATTGTGATCTTCAACATAAAGTTGCTCAACATTGCATTTTCTGGTCAACTATTCGGAGAGAAAAGCCAGCTTGCTCAGTCTTTCTTTGCTACCCTGGAGTTTGGCATCCATGCCTGCAGACCTGAACTCAGTCTCTGCCCGTCTGAAGTAATCAGAGTGAGGGGGATATGGTGTGTCCCCCCAACACACACATTGCTCACATGAACGTGGTGGTTACTACTTGCAAGGTACAAGGACTTTTATGACACTAAGACCCTTACAGTTACAATGATTCTGTCTCTCTGGTATTGGCCAGATGGCTCTTGGGAAACAATATTTTTCTGTTACAGAACAGTTATTATATATTTAAAAAGCTTCCTGGTTAGATTTGATAGAACGTCGAGGGGGGAAAGCTAAGGTTGCTGTGTCTCCATCCCCAGGGAGAATATGGGTCAGTTGCAGGGAGTTGGCATCTGGAATCCGGGACAAGACCCCATGGCAGAGCTAACCCCGCTGGCAGGCTGGGCTACTTCCGGCTTCCCTCCTGCTCAGGAGACAGGCCCAGGAAGGAGCATGCACCACATTCCATCAGAGCTGAAGTTAAGAGAGAAATGACAATGTAGGTACCCAGGGGCCTGCAGCATCCAGACAGGGGACCGGGCGTGAACTGAGACGAATCCCATTTTCTCCCAGGTTTCAAAAATGTGAGAAACACACCCATTCAGGTGAAATCATTTCTGCAAGAGTGTGAGCCCAGGAAACCCGGGAGCCCCCTGCAAGCATAAGGGAAGAGGCTCCCGCTCCTTCACTTTCGCAGGCCCAGCATCTTTTAATGTAGACAACCGCAGAATAAGGAATGGAAGTCAGTGTCAGAACTTGAGCAAGATTTTGATGCGATTTTTGCCAGTTTCACACATGAAGAGGCTTCTGTGATTCTGCGTTTGTTTTGTAGATGGAAGATCTTTATTTAGAAAGGTGGTGTTGACTGTGGTGTTTTAAACTAGCTTTTCTTTTTTTTTGGGGGGGGGGTCTGGTGAGATGGGCATGGACTGTTGAATAAAAATGAGATTACTCTAAAAGATCCTCCCCAAACTCCAAATTTACTCTACATGCTAATGGAATTAATGTAATCAGTTTAAAGGCGCATGTATGCATGCTGCAGGGTTTTCCTGTCCTACTTAATTAGTTGGTGACCCTGATTAAGATGTCTCTGGCTTATTAAAACGGCGTAGTAACTTTGCCTTCTTCATTTGGAAGTGACAGTTTTTCAAGGCGGGAAATGGTTAAACTGCTCTCCTCTGCTGGTGCACTGCTGCTGGTGGTGGCTGCGTGGCGCGGCGGGGGTTAAGGTGGGCGCCCGCCCGCGCCCCGCGCCGCCCGCCCGCCCGCCGGGATGAGCGCGCAGTCCGCCCGCTTGCGTGGCGCCGGCATCGGAGAAAGTGGCGGTCAGTGATGGAGCTGCTGCCATGACAACCCCGGCGGTCGGGGCCCGTGCGCTTTGGGGCTGCTCCCGGGAGGAAGGCGGCGCGGAGGCCGGGGGCGGCCGCTGAGCGTGGCGTCCGCGCGGCTCGGGTGCCGGCTGCGCCTCGCTTTCCCCAGCGAGCGAGGGAGCGAGCGAGGGGCCGCCGCGGTCTGGTCCACTGCCGCCTGGCCGCTCCTGCCTGGACCGCCGGGGCCACTGCCTCCACCAAGACCTGCTCCATCGCAGCAGCTGCTGCGCGTATTTTGGCTCCAAGGAAGTTGACCCGGGCGGCTGCGGCAGGATCTCCCAGAGCCTGGTCCCTGCGCAGCCCGCTCCTCCTCGCACACCCCCCGCTACCTCCTGCGTGCTCTACTTTCCATCTCTGCTATTGTTACCGATTGCATTTTGCTGGCCATCCTTCCTCTGAAACTTAAAAAGAAAGTGTTGGATCTCCCCTGGCTGGCACCGAGGGATTGCAGCCTGCTCTGCGTAGCCGGATCAAACCCACCCTCCGTTCCCCTTCGGGTACCGAAGTGCTTATGCCACCCCGAAGTGCCATGTCGGAACTGTTCACGGGAAGAAGGGACCTCTGAGACGTGCCCACACCTCTGCACCTGCCTGGAGCTTCCCCTTTCACGGCGGCCACTTTCCCCGGCCAGAGCAGCACCGAGGAAGCTCCCTCTGGTTCTCCGACGCTGGAGCGCTGAGGCTGGGTTTGGGGGAGGAATATTAGAGTCGGAGGAGTCTGCGCGCTTTTCTCCCAGAAAAAAAAAACACCACACACACACAAAAAAAAAAACACCGCGCCTCTCCATCGCCGCTAGTTCACTGCTGGGTCCAAGCTCTCCCCCACCCTACCCACTTCCTGTGCTCGCCCGGGGGCGTGTGCCGCGCGGCTGCAGGAGGAGTTCTGGGAAGTTGTGACTGTCGAGGATGGGGGTCTGTGGGTACCTGTTCCTGCCCTGGAAGTGCCTCGTGGTCGTGTCTCTCAGGCTGCTGTTCCTTGTACCCACAGGAGTGCCCGTGCGCAGCGGAGATGCCACCTTCCCCAAAGCAATGGACAACGTGACGGTCCGGCAGGGGGAGAGCGCCACCCTCAGGTAGGGAGCTGTACTTCTTCTATGACTTGACATTGACTTGAAAGGGGGCTGGGGAGAGAGGGATAGGGGTGTGAGTGTGTGCAATGGAGCTCAGATGAGCCAGATGCGATGCTCTGCCCGGGGAGGATGTTGGTAGTTTCATGGGGACCTCTCAGAGGTTCAGGACACGAGCTGTTTCCCCAACACTGGCTTCCTTGGCCCGAGACTTGGGAAGCACGAGGGGTGGCTGGGCCAGGAAGTCGCCAAGATTGAGGACTGTGGGACTCCCAGGCTGGTGGCCATGGTGACTGTGGCCTGGATGGAGCTCGGTGTGAACATTCTTCTCTGAAGTTAATGAGCCCCAAAGGACGGGTCTGGCTTCCTGTGCATGCCCTCACTCTGCCCATGGCACGGGGAGTTGCCAGCTGGGCCCCGGCCTCTGGCAGAGCTGCTGTTTTGCCCTGGGCCTGACTGTGGGGCTTTCTTGGGGGCCCCCATGCCACTAGCTGGTGGGCAGAAGGGCATGTGTTTCCTGTGTGAGCGTGGCTTTCTGAGACCCAAGTCGTGGAGATGAGTCTGGTTTGTCTGTGGGAAACAGCATTTGTCTGGGTAACTGTTCCCTGGGTGTTGTCCACCAGCAGTAAGTCATCTACGGGCAGGAGCTGAGGTTCAGTGTTTAGTCAGGTCCTGCTTGGCCTCTGGGGTTAAGGTTTACAGCAACTGGAGGAGGAGGAAGAAGGGAAGGAGGAAGGGGAGGAGGAGGAGGAGGAGAATCTTGGTTCTGTTTTGTGTAAGGTAGTGAGACGGTCTCCCTGACCCCCCTGCCTGCTGAAATGCTGACTCGATTTCCAGAGCCTACAAACTACTCCACTCACAGGAGGGCAACACGGAATTAGCGATTGCGATGGAATCTTACTCTGGAATTTGGTGAGAGAGTCAGCCTAAGGTAGAAGTTGGGAAGATTGATGGGAAGGATGATTTCCCTATGTTTCTCTGGCGGAATATGCCTTTTTACAATAAAGTTTTCCAAACTGGGGCCCCTGAGGCAACGTTGACTGTATTCCCATCCTTTGCACGGGACGATTCTTGGTGCTGGTGTCCTCTGTTTGGCCCCCTGGGACTGTTCTTCTCAGACTGGATTGTTTGTGGATGATGCACTTAAAGCAATACCCAGGGGATGGAAAATGGGGAGGAGGGGCACTGGCGGGTCATTGCCAAAGGAAGTGTGTGACTTAAGGACCCATGCAAGACCTACAAGCATCCCGTGCGCCTTTGGCTTTGGGGAGCTAACCCCCATTGCCCCAGTGAATCCCTAGTCACTCCTTAGTTCCTGAAACCAGCCTCTTCCACTACGCCCTTTGGGGACTATTTTGAAGGAAGGTTAAGCGTCTAACTACCTCCTGCCCTGAAAGAACTGTGCATCTGCTTTATAAAGAGATTCAGTGGGAACTCCACATGTGCCTTGATTGCAGAGCACTTAAGAGAAAAACAAAAATGAACTTCTAAAGCAATGTGGTCAATGCCATTTAGTGTTCTCAGGATGCCCCCTTGTCCCTAACCTTTGGCTGCGAGGAGTAACAGCCCAAGAGATAAAATAGACACATTGGCACAGGGAGAACCTTTCAGAAAGAAATGGGATGGTGTTTTCAATGGGAAGGTGGAAGGTAGCTGTTAGAGATTTGGAGAAATAGAAATAGCAAAGGAGCCCTGGCAGACAGTAGCTCCATGTTATGGGCACAATGAGGGGTGTTGGACAGGCCAGGATCTGGCTGGTCTCCAAAGGCATCCCCCAGGCTCATGGAAACCAGAACGCTCCAGAGAGTGTCTGAAGTTAGCAGATGCTCAGCCAGGGGATGGGCCTGGGTTAGGAGCAGCTTCTCTTTAAAATCAGGTTTTCATGTACTGGCTGGCTTCTCTTTCTTTGTCTTTCTTTCCATGCATCTTTTTCCCCCCCTCACTCTTGGGGATCCCTCTCCCCGTCTCTTTGAGGCACTCATGTTCGTTTGCATTTTCACCCATGCTGTAGGCACAATGGCCTTGTTTGGGTGCAGATGGAGGAAGTGGGATGTGGTGGGGCTTCCTGTCTAGCCCCAGCCCAGCCATGGCACACGAAGGTCCTCCTGGACCAACTCCTGCTATCTGTGCCAGCCGCTGTGCTGACTGTCTTCCTGACATCAGAAGAACCTCCCACTGAGTCCAGCCTTACAGGGTGGGGTTTAGAGGAACTTAAGTCTGCCTGACAGCAACCCATTGGCCATGGGCCTGCTTTAGATGGGAAGCGGGCAGCAGGGCTATCAGAGCCCGCATAGAAGATGCTCCCGCCTCAGCAGAGGGACCCTGGCTCTTCTCAGGCCCTGATGCACTGGAACCAGGAAGGGTGCCATGGTGGGTGGACCTTTGTGGAGTGGAAGGCCTTGACCTCTCCACACAGGCTCTGCATTTTGTACAGAGAAACAAGTAGGCATTTTAGAGTGTATTTTGTTTACATACAATTTGCACATTACCTGATTTCAGATTGCAACAATCCAGTGGTTCAGGGCTCTGGGTTATTTTTCTTTTTTGCTTTTTGTGTGTATATGTGGGTCTCTTCTTTCTTTTTTCCTCCCTCCCTCCTTTCCTCTCTCCTTTCCTTCCTTCTTGTTTGGTTCAGCACGTGAGCAAACTACGTAGAACCACAACGAGTGAGGCCCTCAGCACCTCTGCTCTGCCTGAGCACCACCCTGTCCACATCGCTGCGGGTGACAATGAGGGTGATGCTTGTAGTTTTCTTCTCAACCAGCAGAGGGCTTTCTGCTCTGATTTCATTTTCTTCTGCTTTGTTCTCTCCAGTTTCACTTTTGGAGATTTTTCAGTCCCCAAAGAATGAATGCCTCAGCAGCGATTCTAGTGTGAGGAAACTTTTAAAGATGTTTTATTTCATCTAATTAGCACTAATGATCCTTGTGGAGGTATTGGGAAACCTCTCACCTCACATGCCATCAACAGCCTGAAAAAATTGCCATTTGCAGTCTTCCACTCTTCTTGCCCTCCTGCTGATAGTATATGCATATTTTCAAAAGGGTGAGGTTACATAAAACAGAATGTGCAGTAAAAATGATAATAATCAAGGTTTGTTGAGCATTCACTATATGGTAGGGAGTATTCTAAATGCTTTATATGATATCTCACCCATCATCCAACCTCATAATATTAGCATTTAACCCTAATAAAAAGCCCTACCATGCAGGTGCTATTATTATCCCAGTTTGCAGATGAGGAAACTGAGGCGTGGAAAATTGACATCATTATGATTAAGGTTGCACAGCTGGGAAGTTTTGAAACCATAGTGTGTGGCATTAGTAATAATGATTTTTTAATAAGATGACTATTCTGTCAGTTACTGGCCAGTTATTGACTGGAACATTTTTTATACATGGTAACATTTAGTTCTCACAACAACTCTCTGAACTAGACTTAATTATTCCCATTTTATCGATGAGAAAGCTGAGGCCCAGAGAGGGGGATTCACCTGAAATCACACAAGGGGCAGTGATGGGATGCCAACTCAGGACTTTGCTCCTTGACATTGTACAACAGCCTTCCCCAATGCATTCTTTCTCCTAATTCCATCCTGGTACCTAATCTCTCCCCGACTCATTTCAGTGTATACCTGTGTTGTTTAACTCTCTGTCTTCTTCCTCCCTGTGGACTGGGGGCAGCTAGCTCTTGAAAAGCAGAGATCAGGTACTGCTGTGAGCCCAGTGCGCTTCCGAATATTTACTGAACAAATGAGACAACTGAAAACGAACCAAAACTATCCCCAGCCTATATTCAATTTGTCTCCTTACCACATTTCTCCATCATTGGATTTTAAAATACAGCTGTGGCCAATCAGCGGAGATTTATTGAGTGGTTCTTACATGAAGGCCACTGAGCTGGGTGCTGGGGTATAAAACGGCATGTGGCATGGACTCCCAGCTGCCGGGCCTTGGGTCCAACTCAGAAGGCGGGCTGTGGGCAAGAGGCCATCGGCAGCCGAGGCAGAGTGCCCATTGAATTGACAAGTGCTTGGTACACGGTGGAGAAGAGTGCCCCTCCCCCGGTGGGGCAGGACAGCTCTGCTGATGGGCACACTGAGGAGGCATTGAGAGCAGTAGAGCCTGGGGCCCAGCTGTGTGGGTGCCATTAATTAGAGACCTCCACTACATGTCCCTGTGTTACTGGGCAATTGAGCTGAATGTGTTTCACGTGTTTGTAGATTCCCCACATATTTCCCTGGGCTCATCTGGAAAGTGAGTACCGGAGGCTGAGCTACACCCCTGTCCTCTTCCTAGACACTGGGTTTTGCCACTGCACGGTGATTTTTTTTTTTTTTTTTTTTTGGTGGGGGTGGGGAGGAGATGAGTGAATAAAACATCTGAGAAATGTACCAGGTTGAAGTTGAGTGTTGATGTGGCAGTTCCATGGAACAGCACAGAATAACGTGGCTTTGATACTTGAGAAAACTCACCGAGTCCCCTTTCAGATGTTGGAAGGCCTGGCACTTTATTTCTATCCCGTAAACCAGTGGTCGGCAAACTCCTTAGTCAACAGAGCCAAATATCAACAGTACAACGATGGAAATTTCTTTTGAGAGCCACATTGTTTAAACTTAAACTATATAGGTGGGTACATTGTTATTAATTAATTAGGGTACGCCTAAGCTGGCCTTTGCTAAAAACTCAAGGGGCCAAAGAGCCGCATGTGGCTCACGAGCCGCAGTTTGCCGACCACTGCCGTAAACCACTTAGCATTGCATTTTTAGGCCGGTGGAGTCTCTGTTAGTCTGTCCAGCTACCCCATGGCCTCTGGAAGCCAGCGTGATGCCTTCTGCAGGGTCACATCCCAATACCCAGCTTGCGACAGGGTCCATGGCTTTTGCTAATAACGTCTGAGTGACTGTCCTCCTGGCTTGCTTTCTGACTCATGAACACAGAAAGCTCGTCCTCGCCACACAGCCTTGGCACTCATGGTTCCACTGTTGGGGATGCCCCTACTCCAGGGCTTCTTCCCATGGGCAATTGTTTACCATCTTGGCCCTCGCTCACCTGGGACCCTCACTGAAGCCTTTCTGGACACTCACATGAAGTAACCCACCACCACGGCCACCAGCCCTACATCAGCAGGTCATCCGGGATTATTTCTTCGGAGCAGTCATCTGTATCAGAAAGTGTTCCCTTTCGTTTATGTGGTATGTGGTCGTGATCTGTTTTCCCCACCTGGGCTGTAATTTCCTTGAGGGCAGGTACCTTCTCTGTCTTACTCTCCATGATGTCTGGCATATGGAAGGTGCTCAGAAGAGAGGTGTTGCACGAATAAACGAAGGACTCGCTCTCTGAGATCATGATCTTCTTCTATTCGCCCTTCTCAGCCCTTTTCCCTTAGTTGTCTTGTGATGGCCTTGCCCCGACCTATTGCTATCCAGGTTGTGCCACTGTGCGAGGTGGCTCTTCTCTGGGAGGCGAGGCTGCTCTGGAGGAGTTGAGTGACTGAGCTGGTGTCTCTCTGTCCAAGACACAGATGGACTGTGTCAGTTGCCTGTGATTTCATCGCTGCACCCATGACACACGCCCTCTTTCTGCCAGATTGCTTCCCTAGCCAGCACCTTTGAAGAAACTCTCTGTTGATGTGGTCAACCTCAGGTGGACCTCAGGGAAATTAGCATTTTCCAGATAAGAAGGAGCCCAGAAAAGCAGATCTCTGCCCATCCTGCTCTCTCTCTACTTGGAGCTGCTGGCAGCGGCTGTCTCGTGGCGTAACTATTGATCTGTTGTTTAGGAGTTAACTCATTCAGAAGAGCAGTGTCACTCAGGAAGCCTGTGCTGTTCTCACTGCCCTGCCCCCTCCGAAGATCCACCACCGTGTGCTCACCTCCGGGGCCTGCCAGGCATCCAGCCGGCGGACCATGGCTCCAAAGAGGATGGACAGATGGGGCTGCAGAGGGAGGCTCCTGGAAGCACACTCAGTCTGTTTAAGGAGCCAAAAACTAAAATGGGAAAACGAAAAAGCCAACCAACCATGGGGCAGAAGGAGAACCTAGTTGCCAGTTGTCAAGGGAACCTAGAGAAGGGTGCAGAGGGACACCAGGTCTTCAGCACGCCTCACCTGCATGTATAGGTGTTTTGCAGAAACATTTCTTTTGCTTTTGGAAGGATGACGGAGACCAGGGAGTTCGACCACCTGGCTTTACAGATAATGAGGCATGTGATAATGAGTCTCGCACAAGGATGTCTTTCTGAAAGGGTGAGAGGGAGCTGACACCAGCCCACACTTAATCTAGTGTGAGCCCTAGTCTAGGCCACCGGCGCCTGGAGGAAGGCCCCTTTTCCCCACTAAGTGCCAAACGCATGACATTGACCGTGTTTCTGGGGCAATTCGCTAGTGTGTATTATCATGCTCTCTCCTGACTGCTGGTTTTGCCTGGTATGAGGGTCTGCCTTCTTAGCCCTTATGCTCCGCGTCTGATTTTGTCTGGGGCAGCTCTGTTAACTAGGTGTCAGGTGCTGAGCGCGCCACTGACAGGTCTTCTTTAATCCTCATAGTTGCTTCATGAGGTGGATGCAATTGCCATTCCAATTTCACAGAAACCAAAGCACAGAGGCAAAGAGAGGCATTTCCCAAATCACATAGTCACATGGTGGCCCAGCCTAGGACGTCTGACTTCTAGGCTCCTTATCTCTCTCTCTCTCTTTACCAAAGGGATGTTTTCCTACTCTCACTTCTTCATTGCCAAGTTCTTCTCTTCCTAGAAAGGGAATTTGGTTTTTCCTTCTTGTCCTGGAGCACAAGAATGTTTTTTCTAGAAGTACGTTAGGACTAGGGTGTGGGGGTATGTAAGGTTGTATGTGGTCTGTGGCCCGGGACACAGAGATGACCCACTGGCCTCCAGGGGTCCCTTGTTGTCTGAGAACCCTAGAATCTCCATAGTTTGTTCAGAGTAAGACTTTCATTCTAAGTTCTTCCACCAACCTTTGCTTCGGATATCAGCAATCTTGGACTCTCTCACGGAGAGTTAATACTTTCGCAGATGCTACCATGTGTTTCTCTGGAATGGGACATTGAACAGATCCAGGTGGAAATGTGGCTCTATGACTACTCTGAAAGCCAGTCTACCTGGATGGCCTGGGGTAGGGGCAGAGTAGGTGGGCCTGGACCTATCAATCTCCTTCTTTGTTGTGCTAGAAGTAGGATCATTGGCATCTCTCCTGGGGGAAATCTTGAAAAAAAATGCCATTAATATTAATAGCATATTTATTCTAAGTACAGAGTCTCGATGGGTAAAGTATAACATTGTCCTTGCATTATCCAAGGTCAGTTTGCTTCCCCAAGAGCAGGTTGATGGGTTCCACTCTGTGTAATAGGATACTGAAAATAAATAAATAATGCCATTAACATCACATAGATGGCCACGTAAAACCATTTTTTTTAGGGGGGAAAAAACCCCACACACATACACACAAAAAAAAACACCTCGTTGGATTTAGGTTGTAATTTTAAATCGCCTGTGTGAGGCAAGAGAGAGGAGTAAGCAGCCCTAACCAGTTTGGCTCAGTGGATAGAGCGTTGGCCTGCAGACGGAAAGGTTCCAGGGCATGTACCTTGGTTGCGGGCACATCCCCAGTAGGAGGTGTGCAGGAGGCAGCTGACCGATGTTTCTCTCTCATCGATGTTTCTAACTCTCTATCCCTCTCCCCTCCTCTCTGTAAAAAAATCAATAAAATATATTTTAAAAAAAAGAGAGCGGAGTAAGCAATAGTAATGTGTAATGGAAATGCATTGATGGAGACAAAGATCTCTCACCAGCAAGACGTTACTAACGTCTTGTCCATCAGGGGTGGTATGCCAGGAAGAAAACAGACTGCGAGGCAGGATTCCCAGAGCCCTGGTGCAAGTACTTACCACGTGAGATCTTGGACAAAACTTTTTTTTTTACACTTCATAATTCTTTTTTTTAAAAAAAATTATTGATTTTTTACAGAGAGGAAGGGAGAGGGATAGAGAGTTAGAAACATCGATGAGAGAGAAACATCTATCAGCTGCCTCCTGCACACCTCCTACTGGGGATGTGCCTGCAACCAAGGTACATGCCCTTGACTGGAATCGAACCCAGGACCCTTCAGTCCGCAGGCCGATGCTCTATCCACTGAGCCAAACTGGCCAGGGCTTGGATGAAACTTTTTAATCTCTCGGAGTGAAAGGGGCAGTTATTCACTACCTCAAATGGCTCTTTTGGGATTAAAATTAAATAAAGGACATAAAGCTTAGTGTGTAATTACAACTTACTTTTTACATTCATACACACATATGCATGTATCCATATACATGTTTATTCCTGCATTTAGCAATTTTCACTAAAGGTACTGTAGCTGAAGCACCCATGTAGCTACACCCATGTACCATGTCTTGCTTCTGAGAGATCTTGGCCAGAGGAATGCCTCTCCGCCTTCCTGGAATTATACTTTTCTGTGTTTCTCTTCCACATCTGTTTCTATTCTATGTATCTTCTCCAGGCCAAATAATTTCTTGAGCTATTTTATTTCAGAGAGGGAGTAAGAAGACAGGTATTTCTTTATTTTTCATAACAGCGTTGCTACATAGCAAGTTATGACAATTCATGGCTCTGAAGATAAATTTCCTACCAGAACAGACCATTGAGAAGGTTCTGTGGAGCCAGGTTGTCTGAAACAAATAGGGGAGCCAGGAATTTATGTGTAGATTTAGAATTTATAGACCCATTTCCTTGGAAGTCTGACTTTTCCATGGTAATTCACTGGAGGTAAGGAAGCCATTGCTTGCAGGGGTTTAAGCCCTCACAGTTTTAATGTTCTCTGATGGCATTTCCCCTTCATTCACCTCTCCTGTTCACGGGGGTGTAGCTCAGGGCTTGCACGGAGGTGGTGAAAGCAGGAGGGAAGGCTGTCTGCATTTGGTAACTTTTCTCACATGCAAATCTGGGGCAAGACCAGTGTGTCTGGCATTAGCAGATGATCTCCCAGCTCACTGATGGAACCACCGCAATAGTCTCACTTCAAGCCGAAGCCATGGGTGTAAATTGGTTTAAATTATATTTAGCAGTCTCAACCTCTCATGCTCTGCTTTCCCCAGACCTCATTGCTTCATGTGGTTAAGTTTGTTTGGGTTTATATGGGTGCCTTTGGCCAGTTTGCTGTCTTCTCAGTGTGAGATGTTTTAGCTTCAAAAGATTTGCGGCGGGGGGGGGGGGGGGGGTGTGTGTTAGAATTGTCTTATAAAATGAAAAATGAACGTATGACTTAAGTCTTGCAATATTGTTGATGGTTTTTGCAAAGAATAACCTTTGTAATGAGAACAGCATCAGCCACTAGACTGGTGGAAAAATGACAAACCTGAAATTAACCCTCAGATAAAGCTTTGTTTGCCCCATGGAGGCAAAGGAAGATGTAACGGTGTGAAAATAATTTCCTGATCTTGCCTGGCTCTCAAACAGCCTGTGGTGTAGTGGATGCATGGAGAAGTGCTCTTACTTTTATAGTAATCATCTTTTGGGAAATTTACTCATCAGAAAAGCTGAATCTCAACAATTCTAACCAGTCGGAACCTCTGAGGAAGAAAGAAAGAATATATGCAGATTATTTTTAATTTGCTGTAGTTGTTATACATGAGACCTAGAAAAAGCAACACTTTGGTGTTGTGGGTTGAATTGCATCACCTTTCCCCTCCCCCTCCATTCCCCCCTAAAACAATAAAAGAAAAAATAAAAAATAAAGATATGTCGAAATCCTAGCACCCAGGACCTCGTAATATGATCTTATATGGAAGTAGGGTCATTAAAGATATCATTAGATATTTAAGCTGAATCCATGATCAAGTGGGGTGGGCCCCTAATCCTGTAACTGGTGGAGTCCTTGTAAGAAGATGATGATGTGGAGACATAGTACACACATGGGGAAATGCCATGTGACCATGAGGACTGGTAGGAGTTATGCAGTTGCTAGCCAAGGAATGCCAGAGATTGGAAGGAGCCACCGGAAACTAGCACCAGGCAAGGAGGGATTCTCTCCTCCAGGCTCCATAGGAAGCACGTCCTGCCAACACCTTCATTTCAGAGTTCTGGCTTTCAGAACAGCGAGGCAGGAGATGCCTATGAGTCCAGTTTGTGATGCACTTTTATAACAGCTCCAGGAACCGGATATGCACTGAGTGGCCAGATTATTATGATCTCTGAATGCATAATAATCTGGCCACTCAGTGTATATCCTATATAATAAAAGGCTAATATGCAAATTGTCCCCTCGGCCAAGAGTTCAACCAGCAGGCAGGCCGACCAACCACCCATGTCCCTTCCCCCTGGCCAGGCTGGCCAGACCCCACCCATGCACGAATTCATGCACTGGGCCTCTAATATATATATATTGAGTGGCCAGATTATTATGTGTTCAGAGATCATAATAATCTGGCCACTCAGTGTACTTGGGTATTACTGTTTTCTGAAATAATCATGACATGTAAAGGGCCACTGAAGGCTGGTTAGACCACCCTGTCACCCACCATGACACCAGCCACTGCAGTTCACAGAGGCAGCGTCGGCGCTGTGGATGCTCCTGGTGTGACTGCTCCCATCACAGTCCTGACTTCCCAACCTCTCCACGGCAAGGACAGGCATGCCTCGCTTTATTGCGCTCTGCTTTATTGCGCCTCACAGATGTTGCTCACTTCACAAATTGAAGGCAAGGCCCTCCACCAACAAAAAGAGCATGGCTCACTGTATTGAGATGCTTGCTCTGCTGTGGTGGTTGGAGCCAGACCTGCAATACCTCTGAGGTATGCCTGTGTCTAGGAGGCCGATCTGGCACAGGAATATAATGAGAAACGATTATTCTCTTTTTCCTAAGAGACCATAGGGACCAACCCTACTGAATCTTACTTTTCAGGTTATCTTAGCCACCTCAGAAGGCAAAGACCACCCAGGCCATGTATCATTCTTTAGATTCTCATTAACCACGGAATCCTGTACCTCCAAGAATCGGACCCAATTGCACACCTCTCCCTCGGCCCTCCAAACGTTCCTACTCTCTGGTCTTTATGGCCCGTCACTGGCAACATCCCTCTGTCCCAGTCTCTTCTCTTCCCTGAATGGCCCCATCTTTTGTTTTCTCCCACTTAACACATTACAGACGGATCACGAGAATTCTCGCTTCATATTACACAGTGTTTTACAAAGTATCATACTTTAAAAAGATATTAGCTGGTAGGAACATGTAATAAATGACTTCAAAATGCAACGGGTGTTTGATTTTAAAGGGTGCCTTTAACATTTATGTAAAACTTTTTTTGTACTCGTTCAATAGAAACTCATCTGGCCACTGGGTAAAGCTAGCAATGAAACTACTGCGATGTGTTAAGCTGAAACTTGGCCACTTCTTGGGTGATTTCCGTACCTATATTCTGCTTTCCACCAGGCCTGAACGTTTGGTAGGTGATCTGCTTGGTGCTCTGTAATTGCTGGGCCTTTTTCTATCTTTCACAAAATCTCCAGTTACACTGGAGCGCACACATATTACCCAGAACCCCTTTCTGACTGTAGTCCTCGCCTCTCTCTCCTGACCAGTCTCTGTCATTTGGAGCTCCAGGCTGCACATCCTATTGTTGATCTGCAGATCAATCTATGACTCAGACATCTCAAACCGGAAGCCTACCAGCCAGTACTCTTTTTTTTTTAAAATTATTTTTAAATCCTCATTCCAGGATATTTTTTCCATTGATTTTTAGAGAGAATGGAAGAGAGAGGGAAAGACAGAGAGAAATATTGACGTGAGAAAAACACATCGATTCGTTGCCTTCTGCATGCACCCTGACCAAGATCTGGGCCAGCAACCAAGGTACCTTGCTCTTGACTGGGATTGAACCCGACACCTCGGTCTGCAGGCTGATGCTCTATCCACCGAGCCAAACTGGCTAGGGCACAGCCAGTGCTCTTGATACCATCCTCCATGGGAGCCATCACCAGCCACCACCAACATATCTTCTCTTGCTCTGTCCCTATCTTAAGAATGGGCACCACCATTCATGCCCAAAATGTAATAGACACATTTTTTTCTTTCTGTCCTTATGGTACATGGAATTTATCAGTAAATCGTGTTTGTCTTTACTTTTTAAGATACAGCCTGAATCAGAACACTTTTAACCATCTCAGACCCTGCCTCTGTAGTCTATGCTGCCATTAACTCCTGTACTATGCCAGTAGCATCTCTTCTGGTCTCTTTTCTTCCACTTCTGCTCTACCAGAGCCCATCCTCCAACTAGTAGGCTGAGTTGTCACTTAAGAACATAAATCATCCCTGGCCTGTGTTTCTCAGTGGTTCAATCATCTGCCCATGCACCAAAGGGTCATAGGTTTGATTCCCGATAAAGGGCATGTACCTGGGTTGCAAGCTCGATCCCCAGCCCCAGTTGCGGCATGTGTGAGAGGCAACCCATTAATGTGTCTCTGTCACATTGATGTTTCTCTCTCTATCTTTCTCTCTCACTATCTCTCTCTCTGTCTTTCCCCTCCCTTCCATCCTTTCTTCCACTTTCTCTAAAAATCAGTGGAAAAAAATATCCTCAGGTGAGGATTAACAAAAAATAAAATAAAAGAACGTAAGTCAAATCACATCACTGTCTATTCAAAACCCTGCAGTGGCTTCCAGTTATATTTGGAATGGAACGCAAACGTTCAGTCGGATAAAAGACTTTTCATTAGCTGGTGCCTGCCTATCTTTGGTCATCTTCCCGCCCTACTCACCAGGAGGCAGCTCTCTGAACTTCTCTGTTGTTTCTTGCACCTGCCAAGTCCACTTTTGCCTGAGGACATGCTCTGTCCTCTTCCAGGACCCACTACAATGTGGAGCTCCTCATGGCATTCGTGATGTCTCTGTTGGAATACCCCATTCTTTTTTTTCTTAATATTCTTATTGATTTCAGAGAGGAAGGGAGAGGGAGAGAGAGAGAGAAACATCAATGATGAGAGAGAATCATGGATCAGCTGCCTCCTGCACACCCCCTACTAGGGATTGAGCCTGCAACCCGGGCATGTGCCCCTAGCCAGAACCGAACCCGGGACCCTTCAGTCTGCAGGCCGACACTCTATCCACTAAGCCAAACCGGCCAGGGCGGAATACCCCGTTCTTAAAGAAGACTTTCTAGACCTGCAATTGGATGTAGCCGTGCCCACCCATGTCACTCTGTCCCTTAGCTTGCTTTAATTTTCTTCAAGCCCTCAGCACTCAGAAAACGCTATTATTTCTCTGCCACTTACCACCTCTCCACAAAATGTAAGATCTGCTGGGCCAGGGACTTTATTGCCCTCATTTATAGTGGTGAAATGACTGGCTGGAACATGGGATACAGTAAGTAATATTTGCTGAGTGAATGAAAAGTTTATTAGGAATAATAGGAAGCAGTTCACAGTGAATATTATTTATTTATTTTTATTAGAAGGCAGACTCAGGCCTATCTCTGTCTTGGCATGAGTTTGGGTGTTCTTAACAGAGCTCGGCCAGGGTGTATGTGACTGAGCATTGGTTTTGTCTTCCAGAATAGTGAGCGGAATGGGACACCAAGGTGGGACCCCCTGGGACAGGGTGACACACTTCATAAAATCCGCACCTGCAGAATCTAAGAGACCTTTAAATCTCCACTTTCTCAAGAAGGCTATAGAAAATCTAATAAACACTTGAAAATAAGGATTCGTTTCTAGCTTAAGGCCTATGAACCTGCGGGGAGGGAAGGAAGCCCCAGCCAGGCAGCAATCAGGCTGTGAGCCTGAGATGTGTCACGTTATTTGACATCCGTGGTTTTATTGTAAACTTTTTTATTAAGGGAATTTGACTTTAAGGCTGTAAACCAGAGTGATTACATGGAGGGTTTAGAACCAGACTGCTCCCTGGGTTCAAATCCTGGTTCAGCCACCTCTCAGGTGTGTGACCTTTGGCACATGGATTAACCTCCCTGGTCACTGTTTAAGGGAACTAGTGACAGGAATACTGAGCTGGAGTGAAATATGAAGGGTTTAGGACAGGGCCTGCTGCTCATTGTGTGTGAGCTGTGCCCCGCTGGGGAGGAGCCAGGCGTGCGATGTGTCTGCTGTGGGCAGATCACACTGCTTGAACCTTATGCTCCTGGGAGCCCCATGGATACGAACCCAGGGCAGGAGGCGGGACCGACATTGGGGCACATCTTGCAGCTCTACAGCATCTCTGTGGAGGAGTGATTCTGAAAATTCTTGGCAAGTGTCACTGTTTTTGGAACGTGAGTCATGGCCGAGGGCTAGGGTGACCTGCGCTTTAGTCCTGGTTCTGAGGTCACCATGGGTGCTAGGACAGTTAGCTTGTCCAGCCTCAGTTTCCCTGTTTCTGAAATGAGAAGGCAGGGCATGAGCTGCACTGCGCTGTTCGGTTCTGCGCACTTGAGGGAGAGGTTCTTAGCTGTTGAAAAAGACGCGTTTATTCTCTTCCCTGGGCGCAAAGCTCCATTGCAGTTCCCAGCCTCTTTTGAATTTAGGCACGGACACGTGATGGAGTTCTACCCATAGGAGTGTGAGCGAAAGTTATGTGTGGATGGGCCCATAAAACGCTCCCAGATGAAATACTTTATGCTGTTTCTTCTTAGCCATCTGGATGCTGATGTCCAAAGTTACCTTGGAAACCCGCGTCCTATTTGGCAGATGCTCCTGCAGCCAGGTTGTGAGATGCCTGCACAGAGCCGGCTTCCGCCCCACCCTGCAGGCTGACCCAGAACCTCCTGTGCTGTCCTGCACGAAGGAGAAATACACTTCCCTAGTGACAGGCTGCCGAGATCTGGGAGTTCATTATTTTACAACTAGAGGTCTGGTGCACAGAATTTGTGCATGGGGGCAGGGTGTGCCTCAGCCCCACCTGTACCCTCTTGCGATCCGGAACCCCTCAGGTAGGGTCCCTAGGCCTGACCGGGGATCAGGGTCTATCAGGGCTTTCCTTCTCCCGGCTGCCAGCAGCTGGCCACGCCCTCGCCACTGCTTGCCATCTGTGCTGTGCTATCCCCCCCTCCACCGCCACCGGTCGCCTCCCTCTGCAGGCAGCAGGGGTGGGGTGCGATCTCTTGGCTGGCCTGGGCCTCCCTCTGTGGGGTGATCACTGGCCGGCCCCACACACCCGCCACAGCGTTGCTGGCTGGTGGCCTGGGCCTCCCTCTGCAGGGCGAGATCGTGGAGCCTTTCCCTCACCCCATCCCCCCGATTGATCACCCCGCCGGCTGGTGGCCTGGGCCTCCCTCTGCAGGGCAATCATGGGGTAATGGTGGGCCCCCCCGACCAATTGCATCGCACCCGCCTTGGCTGGCCTGGTGCCAGTGTGTGTCATAGCGTGGTTGTCTGGAAGGTCATCCGGAAAGTCGTTCTGCTGTTTGGTCGTTCACTCAATTTGCATATTACGCTTTTATTATTATAGGTAGCTAGCCCTCACCTATGGGATTTGCCACTACTGTTATCATTCATATCTTCTGATTTCAGCTGCATGAACATACACAGATGCATGTTTAAAATCCACACGTAAGCACTCGTTAATATTTCTTGGCAAGGCTTTGGGTGACTTTTGCATGGGGCTGAACGTGAGACCCGTGGCCTTTTCAAACTGAAGCCTCAAGGGCTTGCTTTTCGTTTCCTTGACTCTTTACTCTCAGAACCAAGTGAACCGTCTGCCTTCCTTTGCTCACAGGAGAAACCCAGGGACAAAGGACAGTTTTACTTCCACATGAATGTGCAGGTGTCCTCAGTGGAGCCAGTGGAGACACTACAATTAATGAAAACACCTCTTAGATGACAGCTTGCTTATTCATGGCTGGAGGTTTCTGATTTAGTGTCACCTTTTGTGCCAGAGAGGTTCTAGCATTTCGTGTTTGACCTGACACCCAGTAAAGAGGCAGATGGGATGATTTGTAGGCTTGCACTTAAAAATGTTGAAAAGGAAGGAGGAAAAACCATTGTCAGAGGTCAGGTTTGAGAAGAGCGGCCAGTGGTGAGGTGGTCCCGCGTGCATCTGCTAAAGGGGAAAGGATGCTGTGACAGGGAAGGGGGAGGGCAGTGTGCATGGGCCATACAAGGACTCCAGGCAGTGCAGAGACATGGAGGTTCAGTGGGTGGTGAGGTCAGGGACCTGTCTCATTCTCACTGTCACCTCAGTATGCCATGGAAGACCGGGCACCTGCTAGGAGTTAATGCCATCCTGAAGGTGCATGGAGGAGCTTTCCTGTGCCACTTCAGCACTCCTTACTGTCCATCGTGGACATGCCAGGCACTTTGTAGTGATTTGTAGTGAAGGGAGACTGGGCTGTAGCCCCACACATTGGAAAATAGCATCCCCTCGCAGCATGCACCTTGTCCAGGCCAGTCAGGAGCAGCTTTCCTTCCTCTAGTCTGAGTCAGTCACTAGGGCTCCTGGTTGGATAGGAAGCTGTGCTGCTGCTTCTTTTTTTAAAATATTTTTATTGATTTCAGAGAGGAATGGAGAGGGAGAGAGAGATAGAAACGTCAATGATGAGAAAGTCATTGATCAGCTGCCTCCTGCATGCCCCACACTGGGGATCCAGTGCACAACCCGGGCATGTGCCCTTGACTGGAATCGAACCTGGGACCCTTCAGTCCGCAGGCTGACATTCTATCCACTGAGCCAAACCAGCTAGGGTGGAAGCTGTGCTTCTTCATCTCCCTCCCTCAGCACCCATGAGCAGCACACACCTGCACAGGTGTACCCAGCAGGCCCAGCTGTCAGTCAGCATGGGAACAGACAAAGCATTGTGCCAGAAAGTACACTGTGGGTAAGGGGCAAAGTAACCCGAGTGCAGCGAGGGGGCGTTTGAAAGGTGGCCAGGAGCATGGCAGCAGGGGAGAGCCCTGCAGGGCCAGCGGGAAAAAGGTCCGAGGCAGAGGAAGTAGCCAGCTCCATGACCTGTTAAAAGAGGAGCAGGTCAGGAAGGGGGCAATCTCCAAACCGGAGAAGGGTAAGGAATGAAAAAAGACAGGTCTAGGGCATTGAGAACTAAGATAGCATCCAAATTAAGGAACAAGTGGTGAGGGTAGCACAAAGGACAGGCGATGAGAAATAAATTTAAAATTCCCACAGAAACAAACACAACACCTGCACGGGTTTTATTTGCTGTTGAGGATGCCTGACGGTTTCCATGGGGACGCTCTCCAGGCTGGTCCAGCTTCCCAGTTCTGTGGCAGCCAGTGCTGGCGCCCGGCCCCCGTCGCACACACGCCTAGCCCTGTGGGCCTGGTGTGTCCTAACGGAAATGCCATCCGTCTTTGGTCCGTTGTGCTTTGTCATTTTTATTTATCGCACCTGAAAGTTATACATATTTAAGATCTGAATACTGTCCAATTTGACGTGTTACCTGTTGTCCTTTCCAGGATATTACATTGTGAAATTAGGCCGGCCTTTTTATGATCGTGTGTGGATGTGTGTGGATGTATAAGCAGATGCATATTTGGAATTAATGGGCCCATAGAAATCAGAGATGGATTAGGCCTAATGAGCTGTTCAGAAGAATTATTTAGCACATATTTCATATCTCTATTCAGTAATCAAACCTACACACTGTGTATGCTAAGGAGGCAAGCTATTACCTTTTCCCCCACTCCTGAATTATTTCCATTTGTGCCTGAAAACTTAACATTTCACCCCGAAAGCATTTTGCACCAACCTTATTAAGCATTCAGTTTGACATTTCCCTGCCCTTAGGGTTATATTCGGTATTGAAAAAATAGTTGCTTGGATTGTTTCCATTAATATATAGTTAGTAATGGGTGTCAGGCTCCAAGGACCCCACTGGGATGCTGGGCTGGCTCAGACCAGGGGCTGGGGGTCAGTAGAGACTAAGTCCTGCCCCCCCTCCTTCCCTTCCAGTCCCTTGGAGAGTTGGCCTAGATGAGAGGCATATTTACAAATATTTTTTTGAATTTTCTGAGAGCAGAAGAGTCCCCTCTGCCTTCTGTTTTCACCTAAGGGTACCTACGTTAGAGCTGGTGACCTTCCTGCTGGGAGGCCAGGAGGATCTGGTTTTACACACTCTCGTCCTATTATTCCTTCAAGTACACATTTTGACAGACCTTCACATCCTATTCACAACATGGTTTTCTCTACAAACACAGAGGAAGAGGGAATGAAAGGTGGGATACTTGATAAGATGGAATTTGACCCAGACAAGGATTGACTTTTTGAAGCTGTAACAGAGACATGAAATTATGGGACTTAAAGGAAGACCCAAAGATGGGCTAATACATCGTCAGCTCCCAAAAGTCCAGTGCCTACCTTGTGAATTTTCTTTATAGTGAGGTTAGCTACAGTACATAAATACAGATCCTAAACATGTGTACTCACCTTTTGTCAGTCTTACACAAAACATGCGAATGAAGAATGTATTCAGTGTGGTGGGAAAAAGATGCTGAAGTTGGGACAAAGTTGAGCTGAAACTTAACTTGATTTAGAGAATTAACTTCTGTGAGCCTTTATTTTCTTATCTGTGAAATGGGGCTAAATCGGGGGTGGGCAAACTTTTTGACTCGAGGGCCACAATGGCTTCTTAAACTGGACCGGAGGGCCGGAACAAAAGCATGGATGGAGTGTTTGTGTGAACTAATATAAATTCAAAGTAAAGGAGTGGAGGGGAGAGCAAGAGAACCGGATAGAACAGCCGGATCTGGCCCACGGGCCATAGTTTGCCCAAGGCTGGGCTAAATAGTACCTTAATAGCTACCTGACAGAGTTATTATAAGAATCACGTATAATATTAAAAACAAAACACTATATCACTAGCAGCATTTAATGGGGACCTATTATTCTTCGATAAATGCTTTACCTGGACCATCTCACTAAATCACAATTATTTATAATAATTATATAAGATGACATGTAAAAGCTCATGAGTTGTGCCAGGCATATATTAGGCATCAAACATGTTATTTTCTATTGACAATAGATTAAATTAACACGAATGAAGTTAAAACTATCATGGGGAAAAGATGGGGGAAGTTGGGTTCTCTCACCCACATTCTAGCTCTTGCAGAATTTGCGGACACAGACTTCTGTGGTCTTACTCCTGAGTTTTATGCCACTGCAGAGATACCCTTCACATGCTCCAACACGGCATCCTCTGGGCTTACTTAGCCTGGTTGCTTTTCCATCCCTTCCCTCCTTATTTTTCTTTCTTTCCTCTCTCCCAGATACAGTCCAGCGGAAACCCTTCAGAAAGCATAAATCTCACTCTTTCCTTATTCCTTCCAATTGGAACAAAGCTCTTATTACTCTACTAGAGGCCCGGTGCACGGAATTCATGCATAGGTAGGATCCCTAGGCCTGCCAGCGATCAGGGCTGATTGGGGCCTTCTGGCTGCCAGCCAGGACCTTTCTTCCAGCTGCCGGCTGGGGCCTCCCTTCCCCCGCTGCCAGCTGCTGGCTGGGGTCTTCCTCATTGCACGCCGCCCCCTGGTGGTCGTAGCAAGTGATAGAACTCCCAGTCTCCCAGTTGAACTCCCACGGGGGACACTGCATATTAGCCTTATAGATAGATATAGATATAGATATAGATATAGATATAGATATAGATATAGATATAGATATAGATATAGATATAGATATAGATATTTCTATAGTTTATTGTTTACAACCACTCACTCATTTATTAAACAAATAATTATGCAACTCCTACTAAGTGCCAGACACTGTTCTAGACCCAGGGACATGAGAAGACAGTGAACTAAGAAGCTGATTAATATAATGTCAGGCGGTGTTGCATGCTCTAAAGCAGTGGTTCTCAAACTTTCTAATGCCGTGACCCTTTAATAAAGTTCCTCATATTGTGGTGACCCCCAACCATAAAATTATTTTCGTTGCTACTTCATAACTGTAATTTTGCTACTGTTAATGAATCATAATGTAAATATCTGTGTTTTCCGATGGTGTTAGGCGACCCTGCTAGCGGTTCTACAGGTTGCGACCCACAGCTTGAGAACCGCTGGTGTAGAGCCTAAGACCATCGGAAAACACAGATACTTACATTACGATTCATAACAGCAAAATTACAGTTATGAAGTAGCAACAAAAATAATTTTATGGTTGGGGGTCACCACAACTTGAGGAACTGTATTAAAGGTCACGGCATTAGAAAGGTTGAGAACCACTGCTCTAAAGAGATGCAAGCAGGTAGGGTAATGGAAAATGAAGAGTAGGCATCGTTGTGTTAGACACTTTTTAGGAGACGTCTGTCTGAGGCAGGGCCTTTCACTGAGGTCTGATGAGTGAGAGAGTGAGCAGCTGAAGATCTGGGGGAGGATGTTCTAGACAGGAGCATAGCAAATGCAAAGATGGAGAGGTGAGTACATCCTTGGCTACTGACATGGAGGGAGGCGGAAACCCGGGCCAGGCCACTTGGCCGCAGTGTTATAGTGAATGCTTTGCATTTTATTCTTAGAATAATGGAAAGCACTAGAGCAGTCTGATAATTTTGGCTGCGTTATATTAATATTTTTGTTCATTTTTCTGTATCCTATTATTATTTTTACATCTTACCTGTGTTCAATTTTAAGCTCTCTAAAAGCAAAGACCATATTTGACTTGTATCTTTGTATCATTGATGAGACTGAGACCTCCAGCTGGCTCACGGAACCTCCTCTGAGCTCCCACAATTCCCTAGCCACCTCCTCTCATCAGCACTTACAGTAATATATGGAGACTCTCTCTCTCTTGGTTAGGCTCACACTGATGCACAAAGTAGGAGGCTACTTGCGGCTGTTAAATTGTGGGTGTTTCCTTGGGGGGGGGGGCGGTCATGAAAGTCTCCTGGAGTACAAGCCATTGACTTCCCTGAGTGACTGGACAGTGCGCCACCCCTAGGCTTTCAATGTCATGGCTGGCAAAGGTTCAGCTACATTGCAGGCCCTGTTGCTCATGGTCTTATGAAGGTTGAAATTGATGAAATATCCTGAAAGCATGACTTGCAATACATGGTTCGGCAGAGAGATTGTAAACTGTTATTCTATTCTTATCTTATTATTTCATTGAGAAATTTTAATTACTTTAACAAAGTAAATAGTTCCTGTTTAATTCACTTTGTGAGTGTTGCCTTGGCTGTTGCTGGATTGTTTGTTAACCATACAATGTGAATTGATGGTACTTTTGGTCTATATTTCATAATAATTACTGCTGAGTTGCAAGGAAAATATTAATTAAACATACTCCCTTTTAAAGGAGATATTTACATATAACTCCTGCAAACACATTTTGAAACTTTCAATTCTTTATTTTTATCAGCAAATTCATTCCTACTAGAAAGTGGGAATGGTTGGGAGCGGTATGATGAGGCTATTGTTCCAGCAGATGGGCAGCGAAGAAGAATGTGTATTGCTTGTTGCCCAGTGATTGGTCCTCTCTTTCCATGTTCACTTTTGACTTGCTGGCCTTTCCCACTAGGCCTGATTCCTGGGAGGCACTCAGTAAATGTTTAAGGAAATGTTCGCTTGTGTAGCACAATATTCTGCATATGCTAGGAGCCAAATATATATTATTTTTCTTTTGATGATAATTATTTTATACATCAATGTGCATATGACATAACTATGTATAACAATATAATAAACTGATCACCCCTGTGACTCCCATCCACTCTAAGAAACAGAACCTCCGATGTTCCCACCTAATTTTATAACTTGTCTCTTCTGAGGATCTGACCACTGCCCTGAACTTTTTTTATTATTTCCTTCTTTTCTTTAGGGTTTTACCAAATCCTATCTAATAAAAGAATAATATGCAAATTGACCATCACTCCAACACACAAGATGGCTGCCCCCATGTGGTCAAAGATGACTGCCCCCATGTGGACACAAGATGGCCACCACAAGATGGCCAGCAGGGGAAGGCATTTGGAAGGGACCAGGCCTGCAAGGGAGGGCAGTTGTGGATGACCAGGCCAGCAGTGGAGGGCAGTTGGGAGGGACCATGCCTGCAAGGGAGGGCAGTTGAGGGCGATCAAACCGGCAGAGGAGGGCAGTTAGGGGTGACCAGGCTGGCAGAGGAGGGAAGTTGGGGGTGACCGGGCCTGCAGGGAAGGGCAGTTGGAGGGGGACCCAGGCCTGCAGGGGAGAGCAGTTGGGGGGGACCAGGCCTGCAGGGGAGGGCAGTTAGGGGTGACCAGGCCTGCAGGGGAGGGCAGTTAGGGGCAAATAGGCTGTCAGGGGAGGAGTTAGGCATCAATCAGGCTAGCAGGGGAGTGGTTAGGTGGTGATCAGGCTGGCAGGCAGAAGCGGTTAGGGGCAATCAGGAAGGCAGGCAGGCGAGCAGTTGGGAGCCAGCAGTCCTGGATTGTGAAAGGGATGTCTGACTGCCCGTTTAGGCACGATCCCCTAAATGGGCAGTCGGACATCCTTCGAGGGGTCCCAGATTGGAGAGGGTGCAGGCTGGGCTGAGGGACACCCCCCGCCCCCCATGCACAAATTTCGTGCACTGGGCCTCTAGAATATAAATATTCTCAAACCATATGTTATCTAGTTTTTTTTTTATTTTTCTTTATATAAAAATAAATTTATTTATTATACAGTAAATGTTTTTCATTATTTCATTTTCTAATAATTTGAAATTAATACCACCCTAAATATGAATAAAGGCAAAATTCTGCCTAAGTCATTTCAGCTAATTAACTGGTCTACAACTCATCAATCAAAATGGTTCAATACCTGTGAATGTGAGTGTGCGTGTGTGTATGCCTGCCTGCATGTGTGTGCATAAACACCTGCTGAAAACAGGAAACACAGAGGAGTCTTAAACCAAAATAGTAACACTCATGTATTTTCTGGGTAGTGGAATAAGTGGCTTTGACTTTCTTCTTGTATATTCTATAATTATTAAATTAAAAAATTAAGTTTTAGTCTTCTAAAATCAGAATGAGCTCAACATTATAAAAACTAATAAAAGTAAAAAAAAAAAAAAAATTTGGTTGCCTGGAACCCATCCTGCTCGGTCTGGATCATGGGGCTCTTAGCATCCACGCTGCCATGCACAGGCCCTTGTGCTGAGCACCAGAGATAAATAAGCCACAGTTCCTGCCCTCTGAAGCCTCCAGCCTGGCCAGGAATTATGGAAACCACTAGAGCAGTCTGATAATTTTGGCTGCTGTATATTAATATTTTTGTTCATTTTTCTGTATCCTATTATTACTTTTACATCTTACCTGTGTTCAATTTTAAGTTCTCTAAAAGCAAAGACCATATTTGACGTGTATCTTTGTATCATTGATGAGACAGAGACCTCCAGCTGGCTCAGGGAACCTCCTCTGAGCTCCCACAATTCCCTAGCCACCTCCTCTCATCAGCACTTACAGTAATATATGGAGAATCTCTCTCTCTTGGTTAGGCTCTCGCTGATGCACAAAGTAGGAGGCCACTTGCGGCTATTAAATTGTGGGTGTTTCCCGGGGGGGGGGGGGCGGTCATGAAAGTCTCCTGGAGTACAAGCCATTGACTTCCCCGAGTGACTGGACAGTGCGCCACCCCTAGGCTTTCAATGTCATGGCTGGCAAAGGTTCAGCTACATTGCAGACCCTGTTGCTCATGAGCTTCCACACCAGGACCCCAGAAAGAGGTACAAAAGGATGCTACTGAGGTCTGGGGCGGGGGGTCACTTGTAATCTGGGATGTGGGAGGATCACTGAAGGGCCACTCTGGCAGGGGTGGGGGGAGAAGAAAGCAAGATGGGGCCTGAGAGTGTGAGGGGAAGGCCAGAATAGGACACTTCTGTGGAGCAGCTAGAGCCCAGGACCTGAAGCTGGCTGGGTCCTGGAGGGAGAGAGGGCAGCAGGGCTGTGGGCCTCCTGGGCTGGTCCCTCCCCGGTGGCCACACTTCAGGCCATCTCCAGTGGGAGCCTAAAGCAGTCGGGTCTGTCTGTACAGATGGGTGATTGAATGTTCTGCGTTCGAGTTGATTCAGCAACTATTTATTGTTTGCCAACCGTGTGCCAGGCACTGTTCTAGGCACTGTGAACGACAGCGGTTAGCAAAACAGTACAATCCCAGGCCTCACGGAACTTCCCTTCCAGCAGACTAAGACAGTGAACAAAATTACATTAAATATGGGGTAGATCACCTGGTGATAATGCTGTGGAGAAGAATGAAGAGCGTGAGGAGGTGGAAAAGACGGATGAGGCCACAGTTTCAAATAGTGTGTCCAGACAAGGCCCGATCAGTTTCCCTTTGCTTATCCATGCATTTTGAAGGACTTAAAAAATGATTTATTTTTATTGATTTTAAGAGAAAGGAAGGGTGAGAGAGAGATTGAAACTTCAATTGGTGGCCTCCCACATGCACCCCAACCTGGGATTCAACCTGTAACCTGGGCATGTGCCCTGACCAGGAATCAAATCTGCCTCCTCTTGGTGGATGGGCGATGCTCCGACCAACTGAGCCACCAGCGTTCAGGGCTTCTCTGCGTATTTTAAATTGTCAACAAAACAGGCATCGCATTATTGTGACATAAGCAGAAACACATTAGAAAAGAATTAAAGATAACAGTTTAAGGCAATGTCTACTTGTTTCAACATGTGAGGAAAAGCAATTGTACAGCGGTATCAGAAATATGTTTTTGTGTCTGAAACTCTCCCAGCCAGAATGTTGATCTCTATCACCCAAACGCTTTCCCTCTATCTTAATTGCCCTTGTCAGAAAGAAAGAGCTGGAAGCCCTTGGCCCAGCTCTGTCATGGACAAGCTGTCTCTGACCGGCAGCCGAGGGATAGGGAGATAGTGCTGATTATTCATGGCTTACTGAGCACAGGCCTCTCATTGCTGGGCCTTGGGAGGACAGGGCCGAGTCCCACTGTGCCCTCAGGAAGCTTTCTAGAAGGCTCTATGGCACTGAGTCTGAGCTGGTACAGGCACAGGGCCCTGGGAGCAGCCATCCTCAGGACGACTCTTAGCCAAAGGGCCTTTGGAACCAGATAGCATGGAGCCGGTTAACTGCCCGGACACCCAAAGCCTCTTCAAAGCAGTGGCCAGTGCTGAGGCACACGTCATAAACGCCCCCACTAACCAGCAAACAGTGGAACTGATCAGCAGACAGGGGCGCGGCCCCAGGCCTGCGAGCACCCGCTAGATCAAGAAATGTCAGCTTCTCTCTCAGCTTTTCCTCCACCACGCCAACTGTCAGCAATTTAACCAACATTTTGTAAATAAATGTGGCACTCGGACAGCTGTCAGCGTGCCTGCTATAAACACGCCTTTTGTTACCGGGAGCTGGCAGTGCCATGGATTCTCCTGCACCATAGCCCACACTGCCAGCTGGCTCCTGGGCCGGGGACTGTCAGGGACACGCAGAGACCCCTGGCAGGGAGGCCCAGGACCCCAGGCCCCTTGCAGGCCCCACTCTTACACGCAGATCCACAGGCTTACGTGTCAGTTACCCTTGGTCAGGTTGTGAGGCGTTGCATCTTCATGCCTGTCCTGTTGCCCAGATTGAAACCAAGGCTGTGGTTTTCCAGACAGCTTGGTGTTTGTTAGAAATTCCACATCCCCGATCCTCTCCTTTCCCCAGCGGATTTGCTCTTCCTAAGTAAGACATTTATTTATCTAGGTCAGGATACTAAGCCCGCTGTTTTCTACTGTGGATGCTGGATGATTATTTAATGGGATGTAGCCAGAGTCTCTCCCCGAGTTGGTTTTCTCCAATGCATAAGACAAATGGCTCTGGACTGTGCGTTCACTCTCCCAGGTTGAATCATGGGGTTTTATTAAGCTAGTGCTTTTGTGCACCCCGTTTCCCCGGGGACTCTCTCGCAAGGATTCTTGACCTGTACCCCAGCAAAAGCGGAGGGAGAGGGGGATTTGTCTCAATAGAAAAGTCCCGAGGGCAGTGCCTTGGGGTTATTGTGATATATGGAATCTAGCTCAGTGACAAAGAGGGTGCACTGGGTCATTAAGTAACCAGAAATAGATTTAGTTATAGTAAAAATTCTTGCGAACTTTGACTGAACTCTTTTTGTTGGCCATGTTCTTTTCCTCAGTGCTCTTTGTAATATCTCATCTAATGGGGGCCTGAAGTACAGAGACTCAGAGGAATCTACTCAAGGCCAGATGAAGCATGTCAGAGTGGGGGCATGTTTCCAGACAGCCAGTTCCAGGCCTGTGCTCATGGCAACCGCACTACGCGTCCCTCTTGCAGTCACCATGTGTGCTGGGTATGGAATTACCAGTTGTCAAGCAGTTAGGGCACAATAAAGTAAACCCACACTAAAAACGAAGTAACCGACCGGCTTTGGTTTTCTTCCCCCAGTGAATGAGAAGGCTTTTTATAGCATTGTGGCAACCCATCAGGAATATTATCCCCGAGAGGCTATCCCTGTTCTATGGAGAGACTACAGGAACACAATGAAGAGAATGGACTCGCATGTTAGCTCGGAAATTTACTTAACCCCCTTGATACAGCAAGAATAGCAATTCATAGAAACTATCGAGTGCAGGATGTTTTCAGGATTAGATAAAAAAAAATTAATGGAGAGTACTTGGCAGTACGTGGTACAGAGTAAATATTTATTCCCTCGTGGTTATTTGCATGTGCACCATGTGCCTTGGGTTCTGCAGTGAATGAGAGTGGCAGAATGTGCTCCCGGAGCTCATACGCTTGCGAGTGGAGATGTGCGTCAACACATAGACCTGTACAAATACGTCCCATTCAGTGCAGTGTGGTGACCCTGCTCACCTGAGTGGCTGCTGTCGATGGGTGGGTTAGTGACAGGCTCTCAGAGAGGAAGAGACATTTGAGCTGAGACCTAAATGGAGAGAAGGGACGGGGATTAAAGCACTGAGGCCTGGGGACAAGCTTCATGTGGAGGAGGAAGAAGGAAGAGAACATTGTGTGTGAAGCTGAGCAGACAACAGGAAGGGGGACGCAGGAGGAGGTGGGAGAGGTCAGAGGGGCCAGGCTGGGAGCCAGCAATGGACTTGGATCTCATGTCATCATAAGAGGGAGCCACCAGAGAATTCTGAGTAGAGGCGTGCCCTGGGTTGCCATGGGTGGTATTGGCTGGCAGTTTTGGGGAATGGTTTATATGCCAAGAAGTTGAAACTATGCTACTGGGAGAGGTTATGCCAAGTCTAGGGGAGAGAAGGAAGTGGATTTGGCAGTGGTGGAGATAGTCAAGACTGAGAGATGCTTTCAAATACCTTACCTGGTTAACCAGACTGAGCTGATGGAGTTAAGAAAAGGGTGTAGGTGGTTGCAACACTTGTGCTCTGTGCGTTTTGAAGTAACAGAGCACTGTTGGTTTTGCCAGAGTACCATTGTTGCTGTATTTACATAATGAATTATTTACATCTTGGAATGTATTCAGAATTATTCTCCACATTACCACTTTGAGTCAAACTGGGATGTTCTGATTTAGAACACATCACAACCTACCTCCCCAACTTAGAACACGTTTAGGGGTACTTGTTTTTAGTTTTAATTTCTTTCCCTCTCTTACTTATGAGATTGAGATAGATTTTTCTTGTTTATCATTCATAGAAATGTCCCCAAGAGTCAGTTTGTGCCCCAGCTCATATCCAAAGTTTCCTGGAATTATTTTGGAATTAGAGTGTGTGTGTGTGTGTGTGTGTGTGTGTCAATGTGTGTGAGTGTGAGTGTGTGTGTGTGTGTGTGTGTGTGTGTGTGTATGCATGCATGCATGCGGCTGACTACATAAAATTAAACAGAAGGAGTGTATGATCGGGATTTGGTGAGGAGAGGAAAAGGGGTAGAGGGCCCCTAGTCTTGTTAGCTATAAATTTTCATTCCAAAATGACAGAGGAATCTCAGTCCTATATTTAAGCCCTGGTTCACAAAGAATAAAGAACAAAGCTTGCAAATGAAGACAGTGACACATGGCACTTTTTAATAAAATCCTGGCATTCACTCTCATTAATACCGATATTTTGTTCTTATGTAAGATCAGCATTGACGTACCAGAATTGGCTCAGGTATTGCAATGACTAGGAGTGATAAAAAATGAGAAATCAAGGAATTTGCAGCTATATATGCATATATAATGCATATTCTTAAATATCTCATTAACTCCTACGAGTATCAATATAAAAATTGATGTTCAGGATGATGAACGTGAGATATCAACATTTTAAAACATATTAAATTACATTCAGCATACTCAGTCTCCAAAGGCATTGAAGTGAGCCATATATTTTCAGCAATTTGTCATCAAAGTTGGTTAAAATTAAGATGATAATTCCTCTGCATGTAGAATTAAACTTCAGTTTGTGTCAACATTCATTTATGGGATGCTTTGTATTCTTCTATATAATACCAGAAAATGGAGTTATCCCTGGAAAGTGTGTGTTTCTTTTTTATGTTGAGTTTTAAGTGTCTTTTAAGAAAGTACTGTTTCCTAGGGTGTTTTTTTTTTTTTTTAAATCAAGCCTTGGATATAGTTAAATACTGAGTTATCAAGCCACTGGCTAAAGGAAACTGTTGTTCACCATCACCCACTGCTCTGGCAAGAAGACCCACCTAACCCTATGATCCATCATTGAAGAGAACTGAGTAGCATGGAGCTCTTAGACAACATTAATACCAGGAGGCACCAGCCACTTATTATGTACCAAATAGTATTCCAAGTGTTTCTGTCTATCTCATAACAATCTATGACGTAGACTCTACTATTATTCCCACTTTACAGGTAAGGAAACTGAGGCCCCAACGAGTTAAATAACATGACCAAAAAAACATGACGAGTAAGTAATGGGACCACATTTCTTAGTCCCCAAGGAGATTCTTATCCTAGTCTTATCCTAGGTTCAGAGGGAAAAAAAATCCCAGTCCATCAACAGCTTTAACTTCTTAGTTTTCAGCTGTGAAAATATAAAGAAGCAAGAAGGACTCTCGCTCCCTGCCCATGACCGTGTTTAGCACGTCTCCTCTATTATTCCCGCATTTTCACCCAGGAGTAGAGTCAGCAGTTTGTGTGTGTTCTTTTAATACTCTCTTAGCAATTAATTATTCCTTTTAATAAGCGCAATGAAAAAGAATCGTTATTGGACTCGTCCTTTAATTGAATTAATAATTTATTCTGGCTATTAATGTTTTTTTAATATTCTGTGTATTATTTCTTGTTCTATTAGACAGATATGGCAGGGAGATAAAGTGTGAGGCTGCACGGGGCCTGTGTGGATGGAGCTCTTTGTATAATGCATGGGCTGCTGACAGTGATTGGGATGAAGTGGGTGCGGGTTGTGGGGAGAGGGTGTGAGATGCATTGATGTTTGCTCCTTGATGCTGGAGTGATTGAGGGCTTTTGGATAATTTCCTGGGCAGAGTGGAATGAAATAGCAAAGCCATTCACATGTGATGCAGAATTCTCCATCTGCAAGTGACTTCTAGAATCAAGTCTCTCCCCATTTCTCTAATTATGGACTTAATCTAGGCGAAGGGGTACTTGGCACTTGATACCATGATCATCTGGCTCTGGGTCTAACTATAGAAATAATTACAATCTCTTTTTTTAAAGTATATTTTATTGATTTTTTTACAGAGAGGAAGGGAGAGGGATAGAGAGCCAGAAACATCGATGAGAGAGAGAGACATCAATCAGCTTCCTCCTGCACATCCCCTACTGTGGATGTGCCCACAACCAAGGTGCATGCCCTTGACTGGAATCGAACCTGGGACCCTTCAGTCCGCAGGCCAATGCTCCATCCACTGAGCCAAACTGGTTAGGGCAATTACAATCTCTTTATAACCAGTATTCCATTTTGAGAGATAGCCCCTATGTTTACAGATACAATAAAGGGCGTGAGGAGTGGATGATCGTTATTTGCTAGGGAACGTCCAGCAAACTCAAAGGGCAGAGAAAAGATGGAATTCTTTTTAGGTTCTACCAGATCTGTCCTCAGTACTTCATGGCTTTTTGGATAAGATTTCTTAGTCAAACCTCCAAATAATGTTGCCTGTTATGTCTGGATAATAATAGGCATGCTTGATATCCATTTAGCTAGCACACATTATTTATTCATTTACCTAAGGTGCATTGAGTGCTTACTATATACAGGGTATCATCCTAGGTGGTCGGAATAAACAAGTGACCAAGATACGGTCCTTACCTTCGTGGAAATCCACACGTCAGTAGACGATACACACACAATTAAACAAGGACATTTGTGAGGAGGAAAAGGATGGGAAATAGCTGGAGCCGGGTGGTCGGTAATGGACTCTGGAGACAGGACCGGTTGAACTGAGCCTTGAGGGATGGGAAGGAGCCAGCCAGGCAGAGAGCCTGGAAGGACGCACAGAATTCCAATGAGAGAGAAAACAAGTACATAGCTTGTGTGGCTGCAACCGTCTTGGCATGTTCGGGAAGGACAAAGGCAGACACTGTGGCCTAGCAGAGCGACAGGAGTGAGCACGTGGTAAGAGAGGTCCGGTAGGTAGGCAGGCAGGGACCCTCTTGCTGGCCAGGGTTAAGCCTTTGCATTTCTCTGGGTGCAAAGGGAAGGGTAAGAGGTTTAATACAAAAAGAAAAAAAATAGCTTGGTCCTGTGTCTGCTTCTAAAACATCATGACAGCTCTATGTATATGCAAAGTGGAGATGGTGACAAGAATGAGGACCTGCTTTAGAGGTTCCTGTGGTCTGCCCATGAGGGTCAGTAGAGGTAGCTTGAACAGAAGGTATGGCTCTGACTATACAGACGTAGATGTGGAAATATATATTCTGGAGGAGAATCATAGGACATGATGCTGAAATTTGTGATGAGAGAATGGAAGCAAAGACAACTTCTAGGGATTTGACTTCAGCACTTCATGAATTATGATGCTTTTTACCTTCATGGAAAAGACTGGAAAAGATCTAGGTGTGGGTTGGGGGAGGCTGATGGATTGAGGAAGAAAGAGGATTGTCAGGTTTACTGAGTTTAAGATTTGGAATCAAGAAGAGTTTTCAAGTGGATTCATTATTGTGGAGTTCAGGGAAAATATGAGAACTGATGATACCAGTTTGGGAGAGATTCACTTAATTGGTTGTTCAAATCTTGGAAATGGATAAAATCACCAAAATAAAGAGAGGGTGTAGCTAGAGTGAAGGACCAAGTATTGGAGCCTTGAGGTTCTATAACATTTAAAGTTTGGAAAGAGGAGGACCCAATAAGGTGTGCAGAGAATTAGCAACCAATCCCTTAGGGAGAGAACCAGGAGAGCATGATATCAACTAGTACAAGAGAAGAAGTATTCTAGAGAGAAGTAGCTGACTTAGTGGAATGCTGACACAACCAGGAACTCAAAAATGAGAGAGGAGAAATATCCATGTGATTGGATATGATGAACGTTTTTGCAATAGGGATTTCAGAAAGGAAGTAGAGAAGGGGAACAAAAAAAGAGAGTGGTAGTTGGAGCTGTAAATCAAGTCAAAATAACCGTGTGTGTGTGTGTGTGTGTGTGTGTGTGTGTGTGTGTTCAGACACATGCTAACTGGAGTCTGGTTGCATGCAGATGAGAAGGTCCTAGTATAGGTGGAATCGTTAAGATGCAGGAGAACAGAGACAAAAGGCAGAGCATAGGTAGAGAGCTGGACTTTTACAGAAGGAAGGGCTCATCTTGGTGTAAGAGTACTTCTATTGCTTGCTTCTTAAATTATTTGTTCCTTAGGAACCCTGGATTTTTGTAAACTACTCAGCTGGGCCAATTCTATTACATAGTTTTATGAATTTTCCAACAGGGCAGTTGAAAGTATGAGGAATATAGCATACAAAGAAGTGGATGTTCAATATTTCTTACTTACCCCCTTGAATGGATGATGAACTGTTTTGTGAACATAGTGGGGAATCAAGAGAGGAGGACGGATGGGCGCCACTTTGGAGTTGGGGGGAGGAAATGTGATGCAGTGACAGTAGACCTGTGGGAAAATGTCAACATTGATTTGAGATGACCCAACATGGGTTACTTCATTACCCTAAAGACTTTTACCTGTATTTTCTCTCTTATCATAGTAGCTTTGTTCTACAGAGCTGAACCAGAAGAAATCTATTTTAAATGTAGAATGTCTCACTTAAGAGAACCTTCCTCACTATTTTTAGCTTCAGTCTAGATGGTCTCCATATGGGAGGGACAGTTATGAAGAGATCTGGTTTGTCTCTATATCTTGTCTCCAAATGGAGAGCCTTATCAGACACTGATCAAATATAGTTTCTTATTTTTACTTGACCAAAGTGCTATATGCAACTCCTGTACAACTCTATCTCTATCTATATACATAAAAGCATAAGCAACTGTTACGACCGGACGACCAGATGACCGGCTGGTAGCTATGATGTGCACAGACGCTCAATGCAGCAGCTGCCCCCTTGTGGTCAGTGCGCTCCCACAGCCAACCTCCCACAGCCGGCCAACCTCCTGCGGTCCCTCCCCACTGCCGGCCGACCCCAGTCAGCCCCAATCGGGACTGAGCGAGACTCCCTGATGGGTCCCGATCGTTGGCCAGGCCGAGGGACTCCACCTGTGTACAAATTCATGCACCGGGCCTCTAGTATAATATAATGGAATAGCAACAGAATATTGTCAACTGTTCCCAGGCATCTGATTGCTGAGGCGGGAAAGTGGGGGAGTGCTTGTTGTCAATAAAACAAGTAAATGCATGAAATGGCATAATTTAGGGGACAAACATTTTAAAGTTTTCTGGAGGTGATGTGTGTCCAAATGTTTTACAAATAATACCAGGCATAAATACACACGAACAGATTTCCATGCACACTATACCTGTGATTGCTTGCCATTCCATTATAAGGGGCCTTATAGACACAGTTCACTTACCTGGAGTTGCTGAAGTTATAGGCATTTTTGTTGAAAATGATTGTTCCAGAGCTTTAAGGAATGTTTCCTTATTTTATTTCTTTAAATAATTTGGCATTTTTCAGGGTCAGAATGCCCTCTTTCTGATTCTAGGTGAGTTTAGTGGAATATTGGAATACCTGATACCAAACAGGACTCGATCACTCTTTGTACCCAATAAATGTTAAGTGTAGAAGAAGGATTCGTTGCTAAATACTGCTTGCTATCCTAATGTTGCTACATCCTTGAAACATGAAGGGTATTCCAATAAATTGGCCAACCTTGTTTTAATGACATAATCAATTTATGAGTTGACACAATTGGTGACTTTTAATTTTATTTATTTATTTTGATTGTTGACACTATTACAGATAGTCCTCTATTTTCTCCCCCTTCACCCACCTACACCCAGCCCCCATCTCTTCCCTCGTGAAACACCACTTCTGAATATGGGCATAAATTACCAAAATATTTTATCAAAGTGAATGCATTCCGGCAAATACATTGAACGTTTCTTGTTCATTGATTTTGTTGGCCAAAGTGTAAGTCCACCTGACAGTTTGGAGGGGTGTGTGGAGGGGCCCGAGGGAGAAGGAGGAGACTATTTAGGACACAAGATGAGAGGCACAGTTTATGATTTCTCACGCATCATATTTATGTTTACATAAATTTTAAAGGGCATTCACTCATCAATCTGTTGCTGTGATTTCACTCACTCATTGGCATTTTCCATCTCGCATTTGTGGGGCAGGTAGAAACTCATGGGCATGGAGCAAGAGGTGCACTTCTGACCACTCTTCATTCCCCACCAGCCCCAGTCCCAGCCCCAGGCCCAGCTCCAGCCCCAGCCCCCACTCCCTTGTGGGAGACAGAATGACACAGGAATAAGAGCCCTTTGGGATAGGAATTCAAGTCCTGCCTCTCCCACTCTATAGCTGGGTGAGGCCTTGCCCAAATAAATTAATCACTTAGCTTCCCTTTTCTGATCCTCATACATTTTTCTAAATGAGGATTAAAGGAGATGATATTCAAAGGAGAGGGCTCAGTGCACAGGCTTCGAGCCCACTGTAGCTCTGAGCCATAGTGTTGCCAAATGTCCAGGTCCTCTCCCTCCCCTAAGTCAGCTCCTCTTTTACCTGGGAGAGAGGAAGAGCTGTTAACCATGGTCCAGGCCTTCTCAAGGGACAGGTGCTGGGGAGGCATTTGAAAGTACGTGACCTCATGACTGTGAAGGTCACAGCTAAGCAGAGGTGGCCTGGGATTTCAACCAAGCCTTTCTGACTCCCGTGTCCTTGTTCTTTTTCACTAAACAATCCTGAGTCCCCAAACTGATTATGGGATAATGGCTTCATCTATCTGGGTAGATCTTTCTGGTCATAAAGTACATTCTCAGATTCTCTTTATTTATCTCTTTCCTTGAGACTATAAGCCCCTGGACAGCAGAAAGTGTATCTTTGATCTCTGTCTTGCCGGAGCCTGTCATGGTTCTTGGCCAATAATATTGTGAACAAATGCAGGCTAAATAAATGATTGACATTAATTTCACTCCTTCCAGAAGCCCGTGAGGTGTCAGGAGATTGGGATAAAGCTGGCAAAGCACATAACACAGCTCAGTAAATGCAGGTTTTTATTGTTATTGGGGAGCAGGGATTATTCCCTGGGAGTGATCAAAATAAAACAAAAAAATGCCACTAAATAATGGATTTGAGCTCTTAACTCAGTTCTTGTGTTCCGCTTGACTTCACTGCCCTTCGGTACAGGTGAGGTGCAGCTCCATTCCAATGGGCAGGTTATCCGCATTAGAGAGCACACAGAGTGACTGGACATCACCCCATATTAGATAATGGATTTTCTTCCCTCTGTGTGCTTCCTTTTTTCATTCCTTCCCCTCTCTTCTGCAGACATTTATCAGTTATCTATTTCATGCCAGAGTTTTATTAGGTGCTGGAGATTTAAAAAAATAAAGAAAGCTATAATCTAATGAGAAGCTAGACACTTAAACAACTCACTGTGATGTAAATGGAAAGTGGTGTAGCAGAGGCAGGGACAAACTACTCTGCAAAAGCAGAAGGAGAGTGGCTTAGTAGGGAAGTTATTATGGCGGCTGCAATAAACCAGTTTCAGATTCCAGTGAGCTGAGGCAGCACATGCTACCTCCTGGCTCACACAATGTCCTCTGCAGGTGACATGGCTCTCCTAGGGGACCTCTTGCAGGTGCTGATGTAAGGACCTGGGCTGTTTCCATTGTGTGGCTCGTTTCTTTTGGAGTCTTTGCTTCCTTGCAGGTGGACAGACGAGAGGAGTTCGGGAATCATGCCATGCCTGGTGGGGCCAGGTCTGGAACTGGAGTCTAGATGTCACATGTCCCAACTAGATGCAGGGGGAGAAGAGCAGCCTTGCTCTGGGCCTAGGAGGAACATGATAATAATGGTTTGATGGATACACAAGGTTCCGTCTGCACAGAGAACAGTTCTTTCCATTGAGAGCCAGGATGGCAGTCTAGGGATCGGGGAAGGCACTGCAGAGGGGGCCACATTGGCTTCACCCTTGGAGAACGCCTGGGGTTTAATGGTGTGGAAATGTTGCAAGGCATTCCAGGCAGAGAGATGCACCAACCCAGGCCTGCACCTGCAACTCACAGGTAACACAGTCAGGAGAGGGCTTGCTAGGTGGAGAGGCATTCAGGCAGCATTAGCTGTCACGGCGCCCTCCTGTCTCCCTCTTATTGCTCCCTTCCACCATCCCACCTGGTGGTGTGTATTTACCTTAGGTGTTAACACAGAATCCGACTCTCCTGGGAGAGGCGATGGTTGTGTGTGCCACAGGCGCCGTGGGCCCATCCTCCTTATGTAAGCTCTCTTTATTCTTGCCTTGCTTATTCCTTGGCAGCTAACATGTGGGCACATGATCTCGGCTCAGCCTAACCAAGGCCACATCCAAGATGTCAATTCTGGGCTAGTGACACAAAGGAGGCAGGGTGGCTGGAGGTCAACAGAGCCGGAGGGGTGGACCAAGTAATCTGTGTTTTAACAAATCCTTCAGGGACTTCTGATACACCATGCGATTGGAGGACCACACCTTCAACCTTGCTGAGTCCACCCCTAAAGTTGCTGACTCAGTAGGTCTGCGATGGGGCCTGAGAACGTGCATTTCTGACCAGTTCCCAGATAGCATCTATGCTCCTTGTCCAGAGACCAGACTTGGCTAGGTCTGTGCTACTGACTGTACTCAAAGGCATAATGAATAGAAAACCGAGCGAGGAGGCTCATGGATGGATAGACTCCCCAGCCAGAGTGAAAGAGACCAGCATGGGAGGCTGCCCACCATCACTTTCTGCCTCTCTTCTTCCCTTTGCCCTCTGAACACCTACGCTCCTTCCTGCCCATCACTTCCTGTCATGCTGGCCCAATTCATTTATAGCTAAGAATTTTAGAATCATGACTTCCTTTTCTCCTATCTCTCTCTCTCTCTCTCTCTCTCTCTCTCTCTCTCTCCTATCTCTCTCTCTCTCTCCCCCCCTCTCTCTCTCTCTCTCTCTCTCTCTCTCTCCAGATACCAGTTCTGTCATTAGAAATGTCTTGCCAAATTAGATCACAAATAAGCTCCAAATATCCTTCAAAATGCAGGTAATCCAAAGTGCAGCATCCGAACCCGATCGTTCCCTGCATATCCATGGTGACGGCCCAGCGCAGCTCCAGTACAGCCTGGCAGACAGTCTCATTCAGACTCGCGTTTTTTTTTGGTTTTTTTTTTCTAAAATGGAAAAAAAAAAATTACCTGCTAGAGTGACATTCCGTAAAGAAGATTCTTTCTTTGGAGGAACTTTATAAAAGCCATATTTGGGTATTATTTGTATGTGAAAATTGGGCTCTTCCTGTTCATAAACTTTTCTGAAACAATTTTTTCCCCCTTTCTTCGTGAGAGCACAGGGAAGGCTGGTAATTTTAAAACGTCCTACGTGACACTGATATGCCTTTGGAAGCAGATAAATGCCGCTGGCTGGTGTGAGGACAATTTGCCTGGGAAATAGGAAGTGCTATAGAACCAGGTTTGCTAGGCGCAGACGAAGTCTCCATTTGTGGAAAAAAGAAAACTCACCAGACACTGCCTTACAGTAGTTCAGTTCTGTGCTTTATTAACCCTCTACTCATCTTGCACCCCACAACCTTTATCATCCCTCCACACACATACACTAATTACTAAAACTCAGCAGCACACCAGAACATATATTATAGCTTTTGCCGATCTGACAAATAAAATAGCTATAATGTTGATTGACTCACACCGGATGGCTATTGTTGTGTTGGCTGCTGTGATTTTTTTATTTTTATTTGACAACCTAAGGGAAGAGAGGCCAGTGCCCCCCTGACTCAATGGTCTGGTAGTGCCTGTGTGAAGCATTCCTGCGGCCCAGGGTTTGTAAATCGCTGGGTGAGAGGCGAGTTTTTTTTTTTTTTTTTTTGAGAGGCGAGTTCTTAATGAACTGCGCTGGGGAGGTGCCTGTGTGGCAGGCGGGGGCTCAGGCAGGTCTCTGATCCACACGCCAGCCAGAGGGAATGGACACGGCGGTTTGAACACCCCCATCCTGGTTCCACCGTCGCTTCCACACAGGGAACAATGATATCATCGTGCAATCTCAGCATCCTGCCCTTGAAATAAAATCCCACCCGCGGCTCTGATATCCGGCAGCTCACTCCTCACTTATTCGAAAGAGGTCCCAGCGGACCGCATGCCCTCCGCCTGAACTGCCACGCTGCCGCGCGCACCGCATCTGCCTGCAAGGAGGAGGAGCACGCCCATGGTGTGGGAGAGCCTGGCGCTGCTGCAGGGGTCGGTATCTGTCGTTTCATGAATTATTTATTCAAGCAAATGTATACGCGGCATTTCCGCTGGAGCAGAAGCCCGGTGCCACTCAAGGGGCACGGTGGAAGGGCCTGGTGGCGCAGGTCCCCACTTGGACACGTGTAGCGTGGAGGATCAAAACCCTGCGCCTGGGACGGAGCGGATTAGTTCAGTCTGGAGTCATTTGGCTCTGGTGATGCAAGACTAAGCAAATGCGTTCTCTCATCTCCCCTGTTGTGTGAGGATAAAGCCCAGCCTGGGCCTTTTTGGGCTTCATGCCTGGAGTGTTGAACTAAACACAGTCCCACTGGTGTGGAGTTGGATTGCATTGTGTGTGTTTTTGTTTTGTTTTTCCCTTTCACCAAGCACAAATCTCAGGAAACAGCAGAATGTGCTTCAAAGGTTTAGGGCATTTTCCTTATAGGGAGATGCACAAAGTAGCACAAATCAATTCAATTTTTGAAAATGTTTGTGTAAGACCAGGTCTCTACTTGCTTTATTTCCTTAGCATCTCCGATCACAAGTACGCACGTAGCCAGAGGTCTGTTGTACCACCTAAGGAGGCATTCCGGTGTTTAGTCTGAAGCAGTGCAGGAAGTGAGATGGCTGAAGGTCCTCTCAGAGGTGGACACAGCAGCCTCAAGTTCACCTGGGACCCTTTACCCCTCCAGGTAGGGTGGGGGCAGCTTCCTGAGTTCCTAGACATCTCAGCCTGTTCCTTTCTGGTCATCTGGGGGTTAAAGATTGAAGTGAGGCCCAGCCAGCATGACTCAGTGGTTGAGCTTTGACCTATGAACCAGGAGGTCATGGTTCAATTCCTGATCAGGGCATATGCCTGGGTTGCAGGCTTGATCCTCAGCAGTGTGAGGCGTGCAGGAGGCAGCTGATCAGTCATTCTCTCTCAAAATTGATGTTTCTATCTCTCTCTCCCTCTCTCTCTCCCTTTCTGAAATCAATAAAAAATACATTTTAAAAAAGATTAAAGTGATGGAATCTGGGATTTGCCCCTTAAAACATGGGGAAGCAAATACTCCTCTCTGAAAATGATAGGGGCTTAAATATGAAGAGTAAAAGGTTTACCAGGTCTTCAAGTTCTTACCTACATATTCAATAATTCCAATATCATTGGAGGAATGAACTCCGAAGTGAATCACCAGCCAGCCAATGTTTGTCAAAAAGAAAGGGCGAATTGCATACATTACCTGGTTAATTGCCCCCGTGGGGTCCTCTCTGGATTGCACGGTGACCTCCTGTACCTTTCCCGATGCCTCCACAGTCCCCCATGGAAGGGTTGATATAATTGCTCACTATGATGTGTCGGTCCTGAAATCTCCGGGAGACGGGATATTAAAATGAATAGATGGCATCTGGCAGATCTCTTCCTGCAAGTGATAAGCAATCTTACCTATTAAGTGTCTCCCAGCACCGGCAGATACTTCTCTTCCATGCGAAGTCACAGGCACGGCGTGGATGATTGATTGAATATATCTGTACTTTGTATACAGCTAATGAACTGGGGATGGTTGCTTAACAGGAAGACTGATAGAGCCCAGAAGCCTACAGCCAGATTCTGGCCAGAAGGAGAATGAGAGAGCAGCCCAGGGAATCGGGGGGAAAAGGGGGGAATAAATCAGGCAGACGCTATAAACAGGCCTGGGAAGCTGGGGCTTGCAGGCTGTGTGAGAAACTCGGGAGATGGGAAAAATGAGGAGATGGACTGCTGATGAATGCCTCACTGCTCTCCACCCTCAGCACGTTTGGACGGGGCGGCCTCTGTGCTTTGTAAGAGAGAATCTTCTTTCTAGGTCCTAGGGACATGCATCGGAAGAGGGGACTGAAATGGTACCAAAGCTTTGATTAGAGATAGGAGAAGGCCCCTAGGGAAAAGAAACGGCCTCAGTGTTTAACCAGGCTGCTGTTCTGACCTTCATTGTTCTTTAAAATAAAAAGATAGGTTGTATAATTGTTGTTTAAAACAGGAAAAAGAAAGGAATAAAAAGACTCATGCTCACTGGAAAAAGCTAAACAGGCCCTGGCTGGTTTGGCTCAGTGGATAGAGCATTGGCCTGGGGACCAAAGGGTCCCGGGTTCGATTCCAGTCAAGGGCACATGCTGGGGGAGTTGCGGACTCGATCCTCAGTAGGGGGCATGTAGGAGGCAGCCAATAGATGATTCTCTCTCATCATTGATGTTTCTATCTCTCTCTCCCTCTCCCTTCCTCTCTGAAATCAATAAGAATATAGGAACACCCCCCCCCCCCCCAATCTAAACAGCTCAGTATTAAGAAGGAGGTTAGGGAATTTTCCTTGGAGAGATCTGGAGCCTCCTTCAGAGTCCATGACTTTGCATATATTTTACATTCATTTCCACCCAAACACACTGCACACAATATGAATTGTACACCAAGGAAATATGTTACCCGTATTGATCTGTGGCTTCTTTTATTTACAAGCAGTGTATCGGCCGTATGCATCCTTGTCAGTTTGGATAAATTCATCTGGCTTTTTTAGCTGAATGAATACTATTCTATTTTGTGAGATGGCATAATGTACTTCACTAGTTCCTTATAAATGTCTGTGCAGGTTACTCCTAGTCCTTCTGCTCTACCAAACAAGGCACCTCAGGGCACATATGCAAGTGTCTCTGAAGGTGGACTCCTAGGTGGGAACTGCCCAGACCGATGGGGTGCAAATTTAACAGTTTGCGAAATATTGTACAATCACCTCACGGAAAGGTTACCGTCATGTGCCATCCCACCTACTGTGTATAGAAGTTTTCAGAAAACCTGGCCAGTAGTGAATATTTCCAGACTTTTCACATTTGCCAGACTGGTAGGTGAGAAATGTTTAATTCATATTCCTTTCATTATGAAGGGGAGCATATTTGAATATATTTACTGGAGGTTTTAATTTTATTTTCTTTGTATTGCTTGTGTATATTATTGGCCTGTTTTCCTTTTTCCTCTTTGTTCATCTTTTCCTTCTAAATTTGCAAGAGTACGTAAATGTGCTCAGGTATTTGAACCATTGTTCACCAGTGTCCTGCAGTTTATAAATTACTTTCCTGTGTGTTCTTTGCAGTCTTATTTTGTTTATCAAATATACTTTACTACATAGAATTTTTCATTTTTTTTTTTTTTTGTAGTCAGATAACTTCGCTGTTACGACTCTAAGCTCTTCCCCTTCTCCAATTCAAGACTTTGAACATTAGGAATTTGTTCTCTAATGGTTTGAGTAATTTAACTTTATGTTTAAATTGTTGATCCGTCTGAAATGTATTTCATGGCAGGAGGGGGATGCAGCATTTTTCTTCTGTATAACTAGGCTCGTAGTCTCAACATCGTATATTAAATAATCTTCTTCCTCCCACTGATTGGAAAAGGCAACTTTATTATGTAAAAATGGCTGGATGTATCTGGAACAAATTCTAGACTCTCTTCCATTGATTTGTCAGACACTCACTGAGCCAGTTCTGTGCTGTTTTCAGGTATCATAGTTTGGTAAAGTCTTTGAATACTTGTCAGGGATAGTTCCCTATAATAGGAGTCCTTTTCAGACTTTTCCTGATGGGCACCCGGGGACACGACAGGAGGGAGGGAGGTGGGGCCCACTATGTTGGTGGCTCCCTGCAGTCCTGATGACCCTTCGGCCATCCTGGCTCCTCAGAGCCTTGTCCCCTCCATCTGAGACAGTAGACCTTCACCTCGTGAGCCCCAAAGACTGTTAACTTTCTTGGTAACAAGCCCCCCCGCCCTGTGGGAAGCTGGGGGGCTCAAAGGCAATGCTCTGATGTGTGGCTTCCCGTCTGCCCTGGCTCCATGTGCAGCTGGCAGGGAAGGCTTCCTCCTCTGGAGTAAAGTGGTCTTTCTCCCTTCCCCTTCCCCTTCCTCTTCCCCTTCCCCTTCCCCTCCCCTCCCCTCCCCTCCCCTCCCCTCCCCTCCCCTCCCCTCCCCTCCCCTCCCCTCCCCTCCCCTCCCCTCCCCCCTTCCCCTCTCTTCCTTTCTTCTTCCTTTTTTAAAATATATTTTTATTGGTTTCAGAGAGGAAGGGAGAGATAGAAACATTTATGATGACAGAGAAACATTGGTTGGCTACCTTCTGCATGTCCCCCACTGGGGATTGAGCCCACAACCTGGGCATATGTCCTGACTGGGAATCAAACTGTGACCTTCTGGTTCATGGGTGAATGCCCAATCACTGAGCCATGCTGGCTGGTCTGGTCTTGCTTTTTAACATGATGCTCTCTTACATGAATGTTTTTCTCCCCCACCTGGCACTGGGGAACTGGCTTTACCTTCATACCTGATGCAATAAAATTCAAGAAAATTGCCCATCCACACCTCATGCGTTAAGGAAGTGTGGGACAGCCTCTGGGTCCACTGGAGTGACTCTCTTTGCCTGTGGTGCAGTGTCTACCCTCAGGGACGGTATGTTTTGCACTTCTGTCAGCCTGCCCTCTGCTCAGACTGTGATCGCCTGTTTCCACTGAAGCCCAGCATCAAGCAGAGCTCCTGGCAATACGGGTGCTCAAAAGGTGGTTGATGGAGGAGAAGGGACTGAAGGAGGGAGAGAGAGAGGAGCAGGGGTGATGCAAGTACGCACTAGCATTTGGAATGAATGTAACATCTGCGAGGCACAGGGCCCTGTGCTGTGTCTTGGTTCTGATTCTCTGAGCTGGTTTTACGCTTGCACACTCTGGGGCCTTGTTTCCTCACACAGCGCTATCCGTCAGCTACCCATGTGGGGAGTAGTTAATATGCCTGTTAATAACATTGACTTTGGCATCAGTCAGATCTGGATATGATTAAGGGCTGTGTCACCTACGGGTTTTGTGATCGTTTTAATTTACTTAATTTTTTTTTTTTTATTGATTTCAGAGACAGGGAGAGAGAGATAGAAACATCAATGATGAGAGAGAATCATTGATTGGCTGCCTTCTGCACACCCCACACTGGGGATTGAGCCCACAACTAGGCCATGTGCTCTGACCAGGAATCAAACCTTGACCTCCTGATTCATAGGTTGATGCTCAACCATTGAGCCACCATAGCAGGGATAATTTACTTTTTTAAGCCTCAGTTTTTCCTCTTTAGGTTAATAGTGAGGTTAAAATGTGATATAGCATTGAAAGCATATGAAACAGAGCCTGATATGAAATAAGCACCCAATAAATATTAGTTCCTACTAATAGGATTTCTATTTTTTTATTTTTATTATTATTACTACTATCTTATTATGAAGTGGCAAGATGATAAGTATAATTATACCTTTGTCCATAAGGCCATAGGTTACCCTGAGCAAGATATTGTAATAAAAAAATAAGCCTCATAATTATTATATCCAAAGATATATTTGGGGGGAACTAACAAAACTTAGTCATTTTCATTTTCCAAAGCATGGAGTGCCCATTCCTCTGATGAAGGATTGCTGTTGACAGAAGGCTTCCCGGCTTTGCCTCTGGCGTGAAGTTTGAATGAAAATTGTGCCTCCTGCTCAGCTCTTCAGCCTCAGGACTTACTTTGTTCCTCTGCCTGGAAAGGCCTTCCCCTAGGTGCCCCGTGACTTGTTTTCTTCTTTTAAAAGAGGCCTGTGCTGCCTGGCCAGTGTGGCTCAGTGGCTGAGTATTGACCTGTGAACCAGGAGGTCACGGGTTGATTCCCAGGTTGCGGGCTCGATCCCCAGTAGGGGGCACGCAGGAGGAAGCCAGTCATTGATTCTCTCGCATCATTGATGTTTCTATTTCTCCCTTCCTCTCTAAAACCAATAAAACTATATTTAAAGAAAGAGAGAAAGAAGGAAGGGAGGAAGGGAGGAAGGAAGAAAGGAGGAAAGGAAGGAAGGAAGGAAGGAAGAAAGGAGGAAAGGAAGAAAGGAAGAAAGGAAGGAAGGAAGGAAGGGGGAGGAAGAAGGAAAGGGAAAGGAAAGGAAGACCACCTTACTCCAGAGGAGGAAGCCTTCCCGTCCTCTCTGAAATCAATAAAAATATTTTTAAAAAATGAAAGAGGCCTGTGCTGACCACCAATAGAACAGCACTGCCCCCTCAACTCTGGGCAGTTCCTCAGTACTTACTGCCACCAGACCTGCCAAGGTATTTTTAATATTTACATTTTGTTTTATGTTGGTAAGAACATTTCACATGAGAGCTATCCTCTTAACGAAATTTTACATTTGTAATACAGTATTGCTCATTATAGGGATGTTGTCGTACAGCAGATCTCATCTTGCCTAACTGAGATTTTATGTAAGTTTATTAGCATCTCCCCATTTCCTCCCCCTCCTCAGCGCCCAGCCTCAGAAAACCAACCTTCCACTCTCTGATTATATGAGATTGATTATTTTACATATCTCATATAAGTGGAATCATGAAGGATTTTCCCTCCTGTAATTGCTTATTTTATTTAACATAATGTTTTCTAGGTTAATCCATGTTATTGCATACTGCAGGATTTCCTTCCTTTTTAAGGCTGAGTAATGTTCGGTTGTATGCATGTACCACATTTCCTTATCCACTCACCCATCAGTGGACTTTTGGGTGGTTTCCACATCTTAGCTACTGTGAAGAGTGCGCCATTGGACACTGGAGGGCTAATATATTTCTGTGTATTGATTGCTTGCCTAGCTATCGCCCATCATCCCTCACTAGAACCTACGTGGCATGAGGTCAGTAGCTCTGTTTTCCTCATTGCTGTATCCTCAGAGTCTAGAACAACACACCATCTTAGACTCAGATCCAGCACCTATTTCCTTTGTCCTTACCTGTTTACTAAGATGGAAAGCAATCTCAGTCTAAGATGTAGGCTTTGCTCAAGAAGAAGGTCCCAGTGTAATTGGAGGACTGATCAGCTTTGCCCTCTTCTCCCCCCAGCCCCTTGGAAATTCAGGGTCTTGGGCCTGGTCCACCCTGAATACAGGTCCTAGACCCGCATTCTCACGGTCTGAAGTCCATTCTTTTGAATCAGGAAAAGAGTCTCATATGAGGCCCACGTCACTTCCCAACCTGGTTTTAGTTGCAGATCCAGACCCGCTCAGGGACTAGCACAGTCCGTCTTGCAGGTCTTTTAAATGAGGAGCACTTCTCGTTCCTTTTCACGCCCCGTACCACTATTTTTCCATCCTGTTGAGACTTTTATATCTAGTCATCTTTCTCTCTTCCAGGTTTTGCACCCTTACTATTATTTACTATTTGTAATAATCCTGGTACTGTTTTCCTCACTAGAGTGTAAACTCCTTGAGGGATTGCTGTCCTGTTGGTTTTGTTCGCCACCCTGTCCTGGCTGCAGGCATAGTGCTTGGCTGTAGTCAGAGAATGTTTAGCTAGTGCTGGTGGATGGATGGACTTTGTCACACCTTGCTGTCCATATTACATCCCATAGGGGAGGCGATCAAGATGCCGGCCCCTTTCCAAACCCGCCTTCAGTGCCATGTCTGTGGTTGCTGCAGCGGCCTCCAGTTTGGTCATTTTTCCTCTAAACCCATCACATTGCCATCTAGCTTTGCATCAGCCATCCCAGGAGGATGCTCCTGCAGGGTGGTCCAGAGCACATTCCTTCTTTCTCTTCTGCACACAGATGTTACCAACTAGATGGCGTCTCAGTGCCCTCGCCTGGTTTTCTGGGCGTTCAGCACACTGGCTTCACTTTTCTTTCCATCATACGGCCCCTGCCTCTGCACTCTTGCTTCAGCCAGACCAGACAGCTCACCTTCACCAGATAGACTTTGTTTTCTCTCATTTACTTCGTTCGCACAATACCCTCTGTCCGAAGAGCCCCCTCACTCCCCTTTCACCTCATCCTCTTCTTCGCATATTTAAGTCCTTCATAAGCTTTAAAGAAAGGACACAGAATCTGGTTGTGTCCTGATTCTGCTTGGCCAATGAGAGCCCTTCCATGAGCTGTGTTTACTATTCTGTTTGGGGGGGGGGGGCGCGGGTAAGTAATGTCACCTCGCTTATGAGCTTTTAGCATATTGTGAGGTTAAATTAGATGTTGTGTATAGATGCTTTGTTGTAGAGTAAGTGGTCCGGAAATATAAGCTATTATTTCTCTTCAAAGCCCAACTCAAAAAAAAAAAAAAAAAATCCCCATCTGCAAATTCTCTTCTAATCTTTCCTGAGTTGTTTCCTCTTCTTCCTTCCCATTCTCTTGGAGATGGTGGCAGAGTTGGCCACGTATTGGAACCCCTCGCCCATGTTCTACTTCCCCTTTATCCTTCTGAGATGAGAAACGCCTGGAAGTCAGGATCCTGTCCTGTGTTCTCCACGGTACTCTGAACATTGCAGCTGTTCCAGAATTGTCCTTTTTCATTAATGAACTGAATCATCTCGCTGCTGCCAGGCTTCTTTCTACCATCATATCCTAGAGCTTAGGTAAGGAGAGCCTAGTTCTCACTTTGGTAATGGCCAGCTGCTAGGCCCTGATTTTGAGCTCTTAATATGGTACCAGGAACATCACTACCATGGAAAGAAAGAAGATCCGGGGGTAGCTACACAGGCATCTGAGGAGGCTCTCAGTGTAACGGTATGTCTCACTCCTCTTTTTTCCTAATCTCGGAAACAGACGATTGCCTGGAGCCTTCTCGGCAGATGGACCATGTTTGTGCCTTAGCCACTTAACAGCCATTAGCCTAATTCCATGCACTGCAGCCAAATTAAATAATAAGTAAGAGCCCATGAAAAGCTGGTTTGGAGACACTGTTACTGCCTCTCACTCAATGGACTTCTCTGAAGTGGATGCTCCCTCCTCACCCTGTTAACCTGGCCATGGGATAAGGAGCGCTCCACAGAAACAAGGGAGAGTCATGGAGGAGAGTGGTCTGGGCTCTAGAGACGGGGACAGTCCTGATTCGGAAAGGCCAGCTTCCATCCACCACTCCCCTCCTACATTGTCACCTACCAACGGGCAGGACTCCAACTCGTCACAGTAACGTCACTTCTGCTTTCCTTGGTTACGAGTTGCTATTGTGTTAGTGCAGGGGTCCTCAAACTATGGCCCGCGGGCCACATGCGGCCCGCCGAGGACATTTATCCGGCCCGCCGGGTGCCGCTGCCTGTCCTGCTTAGCAGCTGACTCGTCCTGGGCCCGCAGTGCGCATAGGAATTTGTTCATAGGTTTTTTGTTTTTTTTTAAACTATAGTCCGGCCCTCCAACGGTCTGAGGGACAGTGAACTGGCCCCCTGTTTAAAAAGTTTGAGGATCCCTGTGTTAGTGGATAATATATGACCTTCGAAAGTTCCCAACAAGGAAGCAAAGTCCCATCTTACTCCTAATAAGTCTGATAACACATTCTCTTTGGTCGGCCCTCGGTTCTTGCATCTGTGTTCTTACTGTAGATCCCTCCTTCAGGGGTGTCTCCCCACCACCCCCAAGTCCTGTGCACCTGCAAGGACCAGACCAAATATCCACTGTCCCCCGTGTACATGTCTCTGATTCTCAACTTCACTCCCTACTGAGAGTTACCACATTCTCCTCTGAGCACCCTCAACGCTGAATCTGAACATAACTTCGAATGGTATTTACTACGTGGTTCACACTTACACAGGGATTGGCAAAAGTAGGTTTACAGTTGTGAGTACAGGAAACGGTTTATTCTTGTATTGTTATTTATTAATTATTGTATTATTTGCCATAGGACCAACTGTCAACCTGCTGTTTTCCACCCCTGTATTTTGAATATTTATATATGTCCTCTACTACCAGGATCTAGGATTCTGGAGGGCAGGAGTTCTGTATTGTTCTCTATACTTACTATAAGATAAACTTACTTGTAATAGGCCTCTGTGTATACATACATGTAAATAAATATACTATAAATATTTTGTTTATCAATGCAGAAGAAGTTATAGGCATTTTAGTGTCACCCTCTCTCTCAGCTCTCCTCAGTGACCCCAGATTCTCCCTGCGTGAAGGCAAGCAGGTCTTGGGATCTATGAAACATCTCCATCAGCTGCCAGTGCTCATACACAGTGGTCCCAGGTTAGATTCAGGTACGTTCTAGGAAGTGTATTCTAGAAGGTGTAGCTGTATTTTTGCAACGTAAACCTTGGCGAAAACAACACACAAAAGAAGCAAACTCAATGAATTTTCATTAAAAAAGAGGGAACTCATTACTCTCCTACAAGAATTCTCACTCCAAGTTTTACTTGAAGAAAACATGGTTCTCAAGTGTGTAGCTCTGATTGGCGGCCAGTCCACTTCTGTTCTCTCTTGCTGCCTTTGCTACCAATTCCCAGATGACAGAGAAGCAAGACCCGTTAGAGTTATTATGTTGTTGTGTTTCTCCTGGTGAGATTGCATATGGGTTTAAGGACAGGAGTAACACACCAACTAGTTCTTTAGGGTCGGTTTTGCCAATGTTGGAAAACCATGGCTCCTGGCAGAAACATCCAGTTAGTTCCCTACAGCTGCTGGTAAGGAAGGATGTGGGACAGAGAAGCAAGCCACTGGTTAGTGATTAGGCATCAGAAAAAGACTGAATGGTCTGGGGTTATGGCAATATTTCTTTGATGTTGCATAAATATGGAAAAAGAGATGCTAAGTTGTAAAAGAAGTAGAGGCATAATATATCCTGTAATCCTGATATTTTAAAAATACGTTTTTATTGATTTTTAGAGAGGGGAAGGGAAGAGGAGAAAGAGAGAGAGAGAGAGAGGATAAGATATATATATATATATACATATATATACACATATATGTGTGTGTGTGTGTATATATATATATATATATATATATATATATATATATATTTCTCCATGTGTGAGAGAAATATTGAGTGGCTGCCTCCTGTACATATCTGATCTGACTGGGGATCAAGCCTGCAACCTGGGCATGTGCCCTGACTGGGAATTGAACTGGTGAATTTTAGGTGCATGAAGTGATGCTCAACCAACTGAGCCATGGTGGCCAGGGCTCCTGCTGTATTTATAAGATAGTGCACAATCTATCTTGGGAATAAAATTTGGGATCCATTTTCCTGGTTACAAGGGTGGGATAGAATATGGTATGCAAGACATTGTGTGTGTGTGTGTGTGTGTGTGTGTGTACACAGTACGAAGAACAGGCCTTGCCTTAGCCAGTTTGGCTCAGTGGATAGAGCGTTGGCCTGCGGGCTAAAGGGTCCCAGGTTCGATTCTGGTCAAGGGCATGTACCTTGGTTGCAGGAGGCAGCTGATCGATGTTTCTCTCTCATCGATGTTTCTAACTCTCTATCCCTCTCCCTTCCTCTCTGTAAAAAATCAATAAAATATATTTTTTTAAAAAAAGAGCAGGCCTTTGCAGACCACTCCATCTACCTAGCAGGCATGGAATAAAGTGAGATACAGTATTAAAATGATGTTAAATTCTCTGGAAAAGTAGACAGCTCTTATCTCCTAATACAAAGGAAGGAGCTTGCACTAGGTAGGTAATTCATTGGATTTATGGCTTTCTGTGGTCAGTTTTCAGCAGCATTCTTGGCCTGGGCAGCATAAGTCTGGCTGAGGCTCAGAGCTGGACAAAAGACAGAACGGCCTCCGGCACTCAGGCTTCTGGAGAGCAGCAATTCACTTTCTGATGAAAAAGAAAGTGGATAACAAAGTAGAAAAAAAATGTTGGTAGGCTAAAAAGAGTTTAATAAACCGAGAGGAGAAAATATAAAGAGATCAAAGGTGAGAAAAGAGAGGAGGAGAAATAAATGGTCTGCCAAAAAGAGAATGCAGACCTGTAGCCAAGCCACTCAGCGATGGGGAAGGCCACCGGTCCTTGCTGCCTTACTGAGCAGTTACTATCTCTGGTAATATCAGGCCAGCTCTTAGGTCAGAGAGCTGTCTGTTTTTATTTAACGTTTTGTAATGAAATAAGTCCAATCAGAGGGATACACCAGCACTTCCCAACACTGCCCCAGGGTGAGATGCTGACAATTGTGAGTGACAATAGGATCCCCTTCCTGGTCCTATCCTAAAGGATGGATACCTCCTGGTACTGGAGGGAGTTTGCAAATCAGAGGTGTGGGATCAGGGAAGGAGACACGGGCATGGCCCATAGCACCTGGGACTTCTCTCAGCAGCCAAGAAGGAGCCTCCATGGGCCTGTGGGAGGAGCAGGGTGCAGGACCAGCGTGCTGTGCTGTAACCCAGGCCCCGGGAAGAAGGGGTACAGCTGCTGCAGCTTAAGAGCACCCTGCTCTGGCCTTCACCTGGACGTGTGCAGAGGCCCAACCTCTGCAGGGAGGTGCCCGCTATGCTTCCGCACTCACTGGGTCTACATCGGGCCAACAGGTTGGCTTACTCGGGGCTCCCAGCACTGGAGCAGGGTCAGGCAGGTTCTTCCCTGTCCATCAGCGCCTCCCCGGGCCTGTGTGCCTGAGTGAAGTGACTTCTCCTTGGCACAGTCGTGTCTGGCATAGGGTGTGTGCTCTATCAACTTTTATAGGACACATGACGTTTTCTTAGGAAACAAAATCATTATGTGTTTGTTGTGGAAAGTTTTAGGAAACACTGATAAGAACAAAAAAACACATTCATTTAAAGCCATCTGTAATTCCCCATCCAAAATGCTCATCGTTGTTTACATAGTGGTGTATAAATGCTTTCTGCATTTTATATAGTTACGCATCTAATTATATTTTTCATCTACAAAAATGCATCTCTACAGTACACAATCCTTTTGTCAGGCAAGAAGCTATAATATCTAATATATACATTATAGTATCTTTATGTTATGTATATATCTTTTTCCATGCTATTAAATGGTTTATAAATTAAATTTTGTGGCTACACAATATTCTCTTTTATAGATAGATCACCATTGATTTACTGATCCTCTGGGGTCGGGCGGTTAGGCTATATCCCGTTGTTCTACTGCTGTAAATGTCATTCAAATGAGCATCTTCGTTGATAAGTCTATTCACAGCCACGATCATTTCCTCAGGGTAACTTCTTCCAGGTGGGACGGTGGGGAGAACAGGCAAGCAGCCAGTGTGTGCTGATCCCTGCTGTCAAAACGCCCTTATGAGCCCCATGCACTCCCAGCGGGAGAATATCCACCTGCTCATTTCTCTGCCCGCCTCCGCCCCAATCAATGCTGACTGCTGTAGTTTTGTTTAGGTTTGCTAGCTTGCTAGGTAGGCACACCATGCCATTGTGTTAAGTTGCATTTCTTTGAGTAGTAATGAGTTTGAACTTTTCCCCGCAGGTTGGTAGGCTCTCTGATCTTTGTTCCCAGTTTCCTACCTACGGTTCGGGGCTGGGATCCTGAAAGTGCCAGGATGGAAACTTTTCAGCTTCTCCTTCTCATGGCAATATATTAGGTAGAAAATACGCCTCATCAAATGTGTCTAATTTTTTTTAAATATAAGGGGGGAAATGTACATGAGCAGAGAGGCAAATTACAAACCAAAGGCAGTGATAATACCTTCAAAATAAGGTAAAAATCCGAAAAACATAAACAATAAAAGGAAAAATACATCGCAGAAAATGTGCTCATTAGTTGAGAATCCTATATCGAGTATGTTCTGTCAAGAAAAGCTGGAAGGCCCAGCCGGCATGGCTCAGTGGATGAGCATCAACCTATGAACCAGGAGGTCAGGGTTGGATTCCCGGTCAGGGCACATGTCTGGGTTGTGGGCTCAATTCCCAGTGTGGGGCGTGCAGGAGGCAGCTGATCAATGATTCTCATCATAGATGTTTCTCTCTCTCTGTCTCTCCCTCTTCCTTCTTCTCTGTAATCGATAAAAATATATTTTAAAAAAAGAAAAGCTGGAAGAAATGTGCCCTTCCCCCTTCCCCTCCCCTCTCTTCCCCTCCAATGCTGCACTGCGACATAATAACAGTGTCATTTTGTACAAGTGTCCCCACCAGGGGCTCATCCTACCCTAGTTCACTGACACCAAAATATTCCTGTCCTAAATATAAAGCCCAGGCTTCAGCTTTCAAAAATAACATCAGAAAATGACCAGAGGGCCACCCTGTGACGTCCAAGGATCCTGGGGCCAGGCAGCCTGTTCTTAAGATAGCTCCCTCCTTGTCTCGCTGAATTATTTACAAAACCCGTGGGGGCAGCGGCTGAGTGGAGGCGCTCCTTTCTGAGCCGGCTGGTGGAGGCCCAGGGCCAGGCGGGCAGCCGTGTCTCTGGGATGTCTGACCCCTGGAGTCAGGGAGTCTGCCATCGATTTCCTGTAGAACGGGCGTTGCCGCAGCTGCCGCAGACTGCATTAGCCTGCACTGTGGAGACCTGGTGCGAGGCAGGCGGAGAGGGTGGGGAATCCCACAGGCTGATGTCACTTCTGCTCCGGACCGTGGTTCCCTTTCACTTCCCTATCTGATTGGCAGCGAGAAGACAGGGCCCCCACATGTGAGCGGGCATAGCGACCTGGGGCACTGGAAAATCTAGCTATTAGACACAGGATGAGCCCTCGCCGGTTTGGCTCAGTGGATAGAGCGTCAGCCTGCAGACCGAAGGCTCCCGGGCTGGATTCCAGTCAAGGCCACATGCCCGGGTGTCAGGCTGGATCCTCCATAGGGGATGTTCCATAAGCGGCCAATCGATGATTCTCTCTCATCATTGATGTTTCTGTCTTTCTCTCCCACTCCCTTCCTCTCCAAAATCAATAAAAATATATTTAAAAAATAAACATAAGGTAAGAGCCATCTGCGTTGACAAGAAAGACTTCTGGGAGTGGAGGGAGCTGGGAAAGACAAGGGCGTGGTGCTTGAAGGGATTTCTTCTCCACAGAGGTGACCTCAGCAGGCTTCCCTGGACCGTTGAGGGCACTTTATCGTGACTTTGGGTCTCCGGTCAGCTTTGCACTTTTTTAAAACAGGGAGGCTCTTAGGCACCAGGAACCCCCAAGAAGTGACCTAGCCTTCGGCTACTGCTGAATACAGGTTCCACTTACTATTCGTCTCCAGATGGGTTGGACCCGGATAGAACCTTCTTTCCAGCACAGGGACTGTTCTCTCATCACATTTGTTAGCTTCCTTCCCAGCCTCTTCCGTTTGCATTTCTTCCCTAGCTGGGTGCCTTGCCCTGATTGACGGAGACTGGGCATGGGTGTGCGTCCTCCCGCCTTGCCCCTTTCCTCCAAGGTTAGCCGCGTCTATGCGGGGCAGTATCAGCCAGAGATCGCTGGAAGCCACGTCCCGTAATTAACAGCCCCTGGGGCTCGGAATTGGCAGAGAGAGTGGAATCCCAGGCTCTGCCTCTGTCGTTAATCAGATTCCCGAACTGTCCAGAAGGATGTCTGGTCACACTTCTCTTCCTCACGCGCCTACTGTAGGCCGTCTGCTTTGAGGCCTGCCGGTTATTTCATTTAATCCTTTCAATCGTATGAGAAGGAGAGACTATCACCCTGGTTTACATAGGTGGTTGCTGAGGTTGGGAGCAGCCTGAGGTCCTATAAGCGACTCGGGGGCCGTGCTGGGATTTCAACCCCAGTTTCTATTTTAGTGCGCGTCTTGCTTTCCTTCCCAGTTATTACAGTTGCCTCACATCACCGGGCTGCTTTGAGGACCAGGTAATTATAATATATATGAAAGCTACAAGGAAACAGCCTCACCATTGTTAGGCAGGGTTCCTATTGCTTCTGGATTTTAGTCGCTCGTTTCTTATGAGAAAGCAAGTTTCTGCAGTCCCTGGCTTTGGAGGAAGTACCACAACTTGGAGGAATAAGGCCTGGGAAGGTTACAGTTTCTGTTCATCCCAGGAAGCCGGTTCCCCAACAGCCTCATTCCAGAGGCCTCTTTGTCACCCTGGAAGTTCAGCTGCAGCCCTGCTCCAGGCTGCCCTGCCCCAGGCTGCCCTGCTCCAGGCTGCCCTGCTCCAGGCTGCCCTGCTCTGGACGAATGGGCCGGGCTGCTGGGCTGCTGGGCTGCTGGGCTGCTGAGCAGCCCGGCTCCCCTTCCTACTGATGTCACTTGTGCTAAATCATTAGGAAACAGCTTACTGCAGCATCACAGCGCTCATACATCCTGGACCCTAGGACCCACCTCTGTTTGTTTTCCTTCTTTTTTTTTTTAAACATATTTTATTGATTTTTTTACAGAAAGGAAGAGAGAGGGATAGAGCGTTAGAAACATCGATGAGAGAGAAACATCGATCAGCTGCCTCCTGCACACCTCCTTCTGGGGATGTGCCCGCAGCCAATGTACATGCTCTTGACCAGAATCAAACCTGGGACCCTTCAGTCCGCAGGCCGATGCTCTGTCCATTGAGCCAAACCGGTTAGGACGTTGTTTTCCTTCTTTAGCAGAAACCTTATAAAAGTGCTTACTGCCATTCATTCTATTTTAAATTTTGCTTTATTTTATTTTCAAAGCTGGTTATTTAAAAAAATTTAATAAGACAGGACATGTTTGGGAAGGGAATTCAAGAAAAGTGGAAAAAAAACCCCCGCACATTTCAAATAAACAGAATGGAATAAAAAGACACAATTTAAAAGAGCCATATCAAGACAAGAGTATTATTAAAGGCGAAATTCTAACCTTGTGGGGAGCTCGGTTGGTTGGAGCATTGTTCTCATACACCAAGGTTGTGGGTTCGATCCCTGGTCAGGACACATACAGTGATCCACCAATGATTGCATAGGTCAGGGGAACAACAAATCAGTGTGTGTGTCTCTCTCTCTAAAATCAATAAATAAAAATTGGAAAACCTATATTTTATGTCATATAAAACATGAGTGAAGGAAATGTATTTCTAAAAAATGTATAAGATGCTAGGATTTTGATGAATAGAAAACTGGATTCATAATCAGACCTTCAAAACTTCCCAACACACAGACATCCTCATCTTGTTCTCAATTTGAGAGATTTCATGCAAAATTTGACTAGTAAAAATGAAGTTGGATTTAGTTTCAGGTGTGTGTTTTTTTTGATAGATTAAAAAAGTTAAATTTAATCTTTATCCTGTATTTTGTGTATGCACCTATATAATCATGATATATCATTAAATAGTATTTTCTTTATGATTTTACACTTACATGCAAAAGTGAAATGAGCCATCCTTTTCTTTCTTTTACTGCCTATATTCAGGTTTTTTTTTGGTATAACATTTATTGTAGTCTCATAAAATTATTAGAATAACATTTTCCACAAACTTTTGTAAAGAAGAGATTTATTAAGTGGACTTCCAAGTTTTGGAACCAATTTATTTTATTTTTGTTTGCTGGACACGCATTACAAGTACCAGCAAAGGTAATACATGTAAGACTATTTTAATTGTCATCCCACTAGTTTTAAACATCTGCTCTCCCTCTGCGCCCCTCTCCGACCCCGGGACATTTAGGAAGAGGGAAGTTTAATTTATCATCTTATCGAATGTTCCTAATCTCAAATTAGAGGGAGTGGAGTTTTAATATTAATACAGACTTTTTGGAGTAGAGATTGCTTCGAGGGATGTGTGTGTATGCATGTGTGTGTATATTTCCCCCATGGCTTCATGGGGAATGTTTAAAGATCCTCGGACACTTTGCTTGAGGAGTGGAAGCCAAGGAAGCCGAGGCTTCATGCTTGATTGCTTTTCTGATTGGTGCCGTAAAAAGAATGCATTAGAGAGAGAATGTTTGATTTAAAAAGCGCCTCGATGCCAGCACCACCTCTGTTTGTTTTCCTTCCTTTAGCAGAAACCTTATAAAATTTTTATGAAGCATTAATGGATCTGAGATTTTTTCTCAAAGCAAATTTTATGAGGTGGATTTAATCCCACACATTCGACCTAATTTAGCCGCCTTTACAGACACAGAAGGCAAAGGCGCCGGGAGATTACTCCTGGGTGACTCAGTGCCCCGGGAAGAGTGGCAGAGGACAGGGAAGGGGGTTTGCTCACACTCGGTGCTCTGATATGAAGTCCCGGAGCCCGCTGGGTGGTGGAAGTAATTACCATGCCAGGTGGAGTGAGGAGATACCCCGTCCACAAAGGGTACCACCCAGGTAAGCCCAAGTGCCTGTATTGAAACTGAATCACCATTTAGTGCTGACTTCAAGAACGTCTGTATGGTTCTATTCATCAGTGAGCAAATCACATTAGGGAAGACCAACATGTATTTGTTTTGTGATGTCAATCTGAAGCCAGTGACTTTGATCTCAGGGAAATACACACACACAGGCGTGCGCATGCACATACAGTACTCACTCCTTTCACCCGCTTAGTTTTCTGTATCTGAAACGGATGAGCTCTGAAGGTGATGCATTAAATTTCAGTGAAAGCTGATGAGTGCAATTGCATTCTGTAATGTGACATTTGTTATTCCCCCAACCCAGCAACTCAGTGGGTCTCAGCACGGTAGGGGAAGGTGGGCATTCAGAGGCGCCCAGCCCTCGCCTGTCTATGCTGCCTTTGTCCCACTATGGAAAGTGCTTGTCACTCCCTGTGGGCGCTCTGTGAGCTTTATGATCAGCATAACGGGGGGAACACCTTTTGGAAGAGAGATAGGAGCTCCTACCCATGGAGACATCTTGGTGCCCTAGTCAAGAACTGTGGAGGTTCTGAGATTTTACTTGGCAGTCGTGCTGACAAGGTGGTCTGCCAAGTCTCAGGGATGCTAGCAGCAGACACGAGGTTTCTGGGTCAGAGAAAGAGGACTTCGTACTCCTGGCTGTGCAAGTGACAGGAGCTACTTTAAATGTAACTGTTGCCTAGCCTGTGTGGCTCGGTGGTTGAGTGTCAACCTATGAACCAGTTGGTCACAGTTCGTTGCCTGGTCAGGGCACATGCCCAGGTTGTGGGCTCGATCCCCAGTGTGGGGCGTGTAGGAGGCAGCTGATCAATGATGTTTCTATCTCTCTCTCCCTCTCCCTCTCTCTCTGAAATCAATAAAAATATATTTTAAAAATAATAAATAGCCCTCGCTGGTGTGGCTCGGTGGGTAGAGCCTCAGCCTGCGGACTGAAGGGTCCCAGGTTCGATTCCGGTCAAGGGCATGTACCTTGGTTGTGGGCACATCCCCAGTGGGGGGTGTGCAGGAGGCAGCTGATCGATGTTTCTCTCTCATTGATGTTTCTAACTCTCTCTCCCTCTCCCTTCCTCTCTGTTAAAAAAAAAAAAAAGAAGAAGAAAAATAATAAATAAATCAAACTGTCCTTCGAGTTCCAAGAGGGTGATGTGTCTGGTCCAGGAAGATGCTCTATCTATACACACTCAGTTTGTGTGACTATGGGAAAGCCGTGGGGCAGGCAGCTGAGGATGTTGGCAGAGAGTGGCAGGAGCTGGGCCATCCACTGCTATAAGTTCTGATCAACTTTTCTGTAAGGCCAGGCAGAGTTGTGATCAAACTGTGGTCAGAGCCACCAGAAGTGGGATGGCTGACCCAGCAGTCGGTTACATTAAGGTGTTTGCAGCAATCTGGGAGAGCCACGCTAGGTCATTTTCCTCATGAAGACAGCTCCACAGTCAGGTCTAGAAGACAAAGACAACTCATATCCCTTCCTCCTTGTATTCCCAGCATCTGAGGTCTCCCTCCCCAGGGTCTGAGGTTTGCTCTCCAACTGCAAAATTGGTGTGTCATATCTCGTAGCTGTAACTTTACCTTTTCCAATTATCTCTTGTTTGTATCTAGTTTTGTTTGTTTGTTTGTTTGTTTGTTTGTTTGTAATTTAATGCAGAAGAGTCAGGTGCAAGAGGGTTAAGGCCATTTTCATAGCACAGAGATGCCTTATGTTCCCACTGCAGAGGGTTTGTGACAAGAGTGTACTCAACTACATGGCCATTATCCTTGGGCTCTGTTATCATGTCAGACCAGCGAGGAATCCAGGGGGCTAAACAGGAATTAAGTTCGAATCCTCTGGGTCCCGTTTGGACAGACTGCTCCCCAGAGGGTGGACCAACCCGGCTGGCCTGGCATTGTCGTCAGGGGAAAGAAAGAATATCGTGCCCAGGAATGTTAGAGTGAATCCTTGGCTTTTCAGGAAAGGCTTGTAGAATGGCCTCCCCACCCCATTTATTTTGTCCTGTACCTTATCCAGGAAGTAGGTGAAAAGAGATGATCTCTTTCTTGGAACAGCCACATTTCAAGAACCAAAGTGACCTATTAAGCTGTGTGTACTGGGAGGAGGCAGAGGAAATCTTTTTTATTCCATGTTTTGGAGGCTGTTCCAGCAGTCAGTAATTTCAGATGCCTGTGGCTGATAGGGAGCATAAAGGCCCATCAAGTACCCTAACTATCAGTCCTTTGTTGAATTGCTTTCATGATAAAAGGTGCAGCACTTGGACGACAGAGGCTCTAGAAAGCTCAAGAAAACACATAATCCAGCTTAGTTTCAAGGGCCAGAGGCATTGTGGCTGGAATTAACAGACTACACCGGACTAGCAACACTGCCCTCTGAGAGAGTGTGCACTGTAGTGAGGCAGCTTCAGTAACTCTGAAGTGGGGGGCAGGCAAATGCCAGATATAGTCAGTCTCCCAGGAGTGGCAGGGCAGATGCACCATGCAGGGTGGCATCAGCCAGCTTCCTGCAGGAGCCAAGTGGTAGCCCTTGCACTGGAAACAGAGGCCATTACTATGTGCCCAGGCTAGGATGCGTTGCCATGTCTAGTACAGCGATGGATCCAGACATCAGTGGCATCCATAAAGTTGGTGCAACTTGATTGCAGTTGGTCTCATGAAAGAGTAGACCCTTATCGTGGGCACCTATGAGTGACCCAGGCGGTTTGATTAGTAGCCTTGTGATTTGTTTCCACAGCTCACAGTTTCCCAAGTGACAGACTGAGTAGCTAGGCTGTCGACAACAGTCCGAGAGTTAGTAACTATGTGATAAGACTCACCAAGGAGCGTGTTACCAAGAACCATGTAAGGGAGATGCTGTTGTTATTATGTGGGCATGAAAGGAAACACATCTTCTGCTCAGGAGGGCGACACTACCTCATTCTTCTAAGGTTATTTATTCTACAAACATCTGTGGAAAGATGGTCAGGTCCTCTGCTTTTAAGATGAGCAGAAATACAAGTGATTCGTGGCAGATTTTTCCTGGATCCAAACCAGAGGCACGGGGCAAGTACTTATTAGAGTCCTCTAGACTCTGGAATAGGCAGATAATATATAATAAATGACATAATAATGGTGTCTTCCCTGCCAGAGCTTCTATAGGCAAAATAATAATGGTGGCTACGCTTATATGGCACTCACTCTACCCTAGGCCTTTTGTAAGTAATTCCCATTATGATCATCAACATGACACTCTGAAGTAGATACTATTGCGTTTATTCTCTTATTTACAGATTAGACAATGGGGGTACTGAGAGAGGGGGTGATGGAGTCAGGATTCGAACAGAGCAGTTTCTGAGTTTGTGCTCCTCTCTGCTCTAATACTGCTTCTAGTGGAGTGACCACACAGTGTCCTGAATTCATTGATTTTATAATACAAGAAGAACTGGAATCATCTGGGGGGAGTTTCTGAGCCAGATTGAAGGGCATCCTAGAGGAAGTGACATCTAAGGACAGTCCGGATGGTGACTTGAGGATGAACCAGTGGAAGGTGGGGGAAGAGGTTTGTTCAGTAGGTAAACTGCTTTGCAAAGGCATTGGTAGAGGTGAGTTGGGACGACCCATGCTATCTACTTTGATATGTCATTTACTCTAAGGCACATGTTTCTTTGGAAGGAGTAAGCTTGATGAGACCTCCTCCAGACTCCTAATTCACAGCTTTTTGTTTGCTGTGCATTTTGAATGAAAATACTCCACACTTTGATTGTTGAGATGGCCCAGGAGCCTCTAAAACAAAGTGAGCAAAGTGAGCCAGGGCATCAGAGAAGTGACAAACAAACCCCCCATTACCCGAGTTTATTTTGATTTATGTAGGATTCATAAACCTCAGGTGCCTAATTATTTAGCAAGTAGAGAAATTAAGGCCAGCTATGCATGGGGTTACGGGAAAAAAGAAATAGATTCAAAGCCCAGGAGACCATGTGGGCCTTAATAGCTTCTTTACTGGCATCTCTTCATTATGGGAGTCTACTGGGCATCATTTCCCCACGGCAAATGGCCAACTCTTAACTTTATTGCCTACCTCCTGGCAGCCAGGGTGGGTTCCCTGGGTTGAGACACCAGCCCTGTTTTATTGGCCTTCCCCACACTAACCTTCCCTGTAATCATCCCATATTTTCCTACTCAGTATCACCAGATGGCGAGTGCCCTGTGATCTGACAGCTCTGAATAATTGATACCCGCTCCTACTGAAGTCGAGTTTAGGTTTTGTGGTTCAGCAGGATGCTTTACTCTTGTTGACCTTAACCTTCAGAGGCACTCAGGCATTACCAGGAGATCAATAAACCTTCCTCCGCCTGGCCTGAGAGGACAGGAGCCTGACAGAGAGTGATGATCAAGAGGAGAGGGAAGGGAAGATTGTGCCGTAACCTAGGGAACAAGAGGAGGGGAGTGAGGCCATGGGGGCAGGGAAGGGGGTAGGGTGGGGGGAAGTGTGGAGAACGTGTTGAGAATAAGAGAGAAATAATGTATTAAGAAGGGTGAAATGAAAAATAAAGAGATGGAGGGGAAAAGGAGTTTGAAAAGACAGAGGAGGATGGGAAGGATAATAGAAGCATGAGGAAAAATGAGGGGAATATGAAAAGGAAAGATGTATTCCTTATCTCTCAGGAACTGAAGTTTATAGCATGGGAATCCATATACTGTGTTGGTCTCAAGGAACTCAACATCTCATGGGACACAGACAAGTAATTAAACTGTTAATCAAAGTAAAATAAGGGTCCTAATAAAGGATTGAGTATCTGCTGGGCATTGGAGGGAAAGGGAAAGGGACTTAATGTTTGAATGCCAAGTAGATGCTAAACAGGCATCTGCATACTCTTTAATTATCATTTATTTTATTTATTATTATATCTAGTATATAAAATGTTGCATATCCTCATTAATTATTCTTTTGTTTAATTATTAAATAACACTTTAAGGCAGGAATCATTACCCTCATTGAAGAGGACACAGAAGCTTCCATGATTGAGTGCTCTGAGTAAGCGCATGACTAAGCGGTGGTGCTGGACAGTGCATGCTGTTTCTTATAACCCTTAGGCCTATGTGTTCTTTCACCTCTGCCCGTGCCCCCCCCACCAAGCTGCCACCCCAAAGTCACATTAGGGTGACTTACTCATGCAGAGGCATTGGGGAAATCTTTATAGACTACAACCTAATTGAAGGTGGGCTGTGACTGATTTTTAAAGTCTACCGTAGCTGACATAGTAAATACTGCATAAAATATTCTAACATAGGAAAGAAGGAAGAGATGGAGGGAGGAGGCATGGAGGCAGCAAAGGAGGAGGGAGAAATGAAGGAAGGAAAAAAAGAAGGAAGGAAAGAAGAGTGGGAGGGAGGGAAGGAATTATATTTGAGTTGAATCTAAAAATATAAATTGTATTTTTCTGGAGCTGATGTTGGGAGGAAGACTATTTGAGGTTGACTAGTATAATCAAAAGTATAGTGTGTCCCTTTGTGATAAAGAAGGACAGTTGATTCTAGCTTGATCCTAGGCAGAAGAAAATAGTGGAAGATAAGATTGCTAAAACAGAATGGATCCTCATTCATTCATTCATTCATTCACTCCTTCATTTATGCATCCATTTAACAAATGTTTAGTCAGTGGTGACTATGGCTACTCATCGCCAAAAGGGCTTAAGGTATGTCAGGGAATGAAACAGGTAAATACACCTGCCCTTATGGATCTTAACATTCTAGTGAAGAGATGCAGGAACTAAATAAAACAAATAAATGATGCAGAATGCAAAAAGTAATAAATGCTGATGACTTATTACTAAAAAAAAAGAGCAAAGTAGTAGAATGAGATGCAGAGGAAGGGGCAATACCATTTTAGGGTAATTCTCTGGACGGTGACATTTGAGTGACTTGAAAGAGGTGATGGAATGATGAACACATTTGTCCAGGGCAGCCGTGGGCAAACTATGGCCCGCGGGCCGGATCCGACTGTTCTATCCGGTTCTCATGCTCTCCTCTCCGCTCCTTTACTTTGAATTTATATTAGTTCACACAAACACTCCATCCATGCTTTTGTTCCAGCCCTCCGGTCCAGTTTAAGAACCCATTGTGGCCCTGGAGTCAAAAAGTTTGCCCACCCCTGGTCTAGGGAATTAATTCCAGGCAGAGGGAATGGGTTGTGTAAGACTGTGGGACACAAGTGAACCTGCGATACTCAGTGCAACCAGAAGTCAGTGTGGCAAAGGTACATTGGGTGGGGCAAGGTTGGAGGTCAGAGGTGACAGCAGTCTAGATCATGTCAGGCCTCCAGGACTGTGTCGCCATGAGAGAAATAAGATGATCTTGGGCAGAGAAATGACATGAGTTTGAAAAGGATTCCTCAGGCTGCTATGTGGGGACAGATGTGGCAGCAGGGGACCAGCTAGGAGGTTGCTGCAGTTGTCCAAGCCACTGATGATGCTGAGGAAGATGGTTTCAATGGGCATGATAGCCAGGGCCACATTCCAGATACTTATAGAAGGAAGGGCCAGGAAGATTTGCTAATGCATTTGATACAGAGCATTAGAGACATAGAGGAACCAAGGGTAATGGATGGCTCTGGGCCAAGTTGCCCAGATCTGGGATGGGCATATTGTGGGCACACAAGTTTGTTGAAAAGATAAGGCATTATCTTTTGCACGATGAGAAGATTATGAGATATCCAAGTGGATATGTCAAGTGGGTAGATGAATTTAAAAGATGTTGGAACTTAAGAGAGATGTCCAGGAAGGAGGTTTACACTGGGAAGCCATGAGCACATAGTTGGCATTTAAAACCATGAGATTAGAGCCCGGCCAGTGTGGTTCAGTGGTTGAGCGTCGACCTATGAACCAGGAGGTCACGGTTCAATTCCCAGTCAGGGCATATGCCCAGGTTGTACGCTCAATCCCCAGTATGGGGCGTGCAGGAGGCAGCCAATGATGACTCTCTCTCATTCATCACTGATGTTTCTATCCATCTCCCCTCTCCCTTCCTGTCTGAAATCAATAAAAAATATTTTTTTAAATAAATAAAACCATAAGATTAGAATGGACCACCAGAGAGAGAAGAGAAGCGGTCCCAAAATCATAGAAGGTCTCAAATGCCATGCTAATGGTTTGAAACATTATTTTTTTTATTGATGGGGAGCTTTTTTTTTTTTTTTTTTTTAGAACTGGAGTAACAAAATCTCAACTGGGCTTGTTTTGTTGGCGCTTTTTGTTTGCCTGCTTTGTATAGAGGCCACTCTGGTGTCCTATGGCAGGTGGCCCGGGAGGACCAGTCAGGAGTTGGCGCAGCGAGCCTCATGAAGCGATAATGAGGACCCGGACCAGAACCAGGGCAGAAGGGATGGAGGGGAGCAGGAAACAGGGGGAAGATAAAGAAGAAGGGGAGACAGCAAAACCAATTTTCCTTTCACTCAGTTCAAAACACAAATCACCGGATCAATAGAAAAGAAAACATAATTTAAGCCTGAAAAGAAGGTCTTTGTGTTATTTTCTCTGTTTTTCTTTTTTGTGTGTCTTTTTTTTAACCGCTTGAGGCATGGCCATGATTTATAATGCTTTGCCTCCTGGGGCCTCGCTGACAGCGGTAGAAAGGGAGAATAGACACTGAGTTTTCAGTATTTCGAAAAACCAGTTTTCATCTGAATCGTGGAGGGTACAGAGCTCATTCTTAGCATGTTCAGAACCTGGGAGTTAATCTGTGAGACATATAAATCCGAGTTCATGCTTATAGAAAGATGGAAATGTGACCATCCCCTCAGATCCCTTGCCTGTTAAATACTTGCAATTGT